>NW_028232859.1:32655410-33905410 GCF_057557595.1 Rhyacophila brunnea
GAAGAAATCTTTATTTGGCTACGTATTTTTTTCGACTTATACGAGGTATAAATGAGAACTCTGCCATTCTGGACAGTGTTGACCTGTGTGTCCCTGATAACTATCTTAGAAATAGAGACCATCAGTTGTTTATTCTCCCAAGGTGCAGAACCAACCTGCCACTGGTAATACCAATTGGGAGGGCGATAATTATGTTCAACGAAATTGCTTCGGGTGTTGATATATACCACCTACGTGAGAATGAGTTTAGGTGGACGTTGTTTTATAAATTTTTAAAATAGGGTCTGCTTAACTCATCCGGTGTACTTCCTTGTACCTATCTAATTTATCTACTCATCTATCTCTTTTTTTAATGTAATCCTGTTATATTTATATATCTTTGTTTCTAAATGTCATGTTGTGAACGTCTTAAACTTATAATTTGTAATGTCCACAATATGTTTAAAACAAATGAAAATTATTTAATATTATATTTGTTTTGACGCAAATACTCGTAGTTAATATTTTCACTTATAATTATATATTTTTTACGTTTATTTTTATAAGTGGATATTATCATTTATATAATTTAAATTCTGTAGAAATATAGCTGTATAGTAATATAGATAATATATTATACAATTGAAAATAAAAGAAATGTCAGTAGAGGGGCCGGGAATGTTGAATGGGAAATCATGAAGAGTAGAAATTATGGGGAGTAATCACGGTTTAAAATGTTTTTGATTTTTATTATATCGCTATTGTCATAAATATTACGTCACTAATAAATTTTATTTATAAAAAAATAGTTCATAATATTGTTAAAACCAGAAAAACATAAAAAATACCATAATTTTTATTATCATTATTTATTTGGAATACATATTCTAAGAATAACTAGCTCTTATGAAAAAGTAGTCCACTTAAAACTAGGCAATATCATAACTATATTGTTTTGTAAAATATATTATTATTTTTTCATAAAAATATTTTTTCTATCTTTATAATATAAGAAGTGTGTAACCGGATGTACGTTTTTATGAGTGCAAAACGGTCGCAAGCTCACAAAGAATATTTTAATTAAAACGCCAGATGCTACCCCTTTTTATTGCCCGGTATACTTCGGTCACAAACTACGTTCTAACATATTGATGGAAGCAATAAAGACACTTTTATGAACATGCTACACGATTTCCAATTACTTTTCTCTTAAGTCAGAAACAACAAAGAGCTTTAGCAAGATTCGTGTTAACAATGGCAAAATTTATATTAAAATATATATTTGTTATTTGGACAAATATTTATTAAAAATAATAAATAATTTTACAAACTGAAGTACCCATACGTTAGCGAAGTATATACATATTATGTATTGTTCTCTTAGTGTCTGTTGTTAATATATAACTTTTGAAAAAACAAAGAACATATTAGAAGATAACTTAACTATCTTTTATACCCCGTTTACACGTGCATGGATATACTGCTGACAGTACGTATTATCGCGGCCATAATAAAAATGCCCATGTATCTAAATGTTTTAAGTTTGCATGCATGCATCAAAAAAGTTTGGAAGCTTCTGAATTTTCACATGGCAGTTGCGATTTGTTCGATATCTGCGCCTGCGCAGTAGAACGATAGTCGCGAACCTGCCGGTAAAAAACGAACTACACCGCGCAGACTCATTCTGAGGTTAACCGATGTTCACGACCTGTCAAATAGTACTATAAAATGACAACATTGCATCTCGCTTACTCTTGAAGAATGAGATTGGCGAGACATTCAGCATTTTTACGTGTAAACAGTTATTATTGTGATACTTTAAAATACACACTATTGCTGCAAGTAAATCCATGCGCGTGTACAGGCGCTGTTATTCAATAAACATCATAAAAATGTTATATTTTTTATCGGACATACATAATTCGGAGCATGTTAACATTAAACCTATTTGAAAAAACAGGAAAAAAACATTTACTCTTGCAAATATAGTATTTTCTTTTTTTATAATTTGTAGTCGTAGTTTCAAAAGTTTATGAGTCTATTACATTTCTATTGTTAGCCCATCTTCTTCTAGAGTTTTCCTGCTATTGCATGTCCTACCTCATAAGTAGTAATTTTGGGGAGGTGGGTTTCATTACCTTCTTTTCTCCTCATCGCATTTCTACCAGTATCGACATTATAAAAGGCGTTGTAGAATTCTACAAAGCTACTCACCAAGTGATTCCAGTTCCTTAAAACAGTCTAATAATTAACTTTTAGTACCATGATTTGACTCTTCACAGTCGCTTGCCATTATTTGTTTAAGCTTTGTTTGAGATAGAATCATTCCCAGACTGAAAAGTTGCAAGCCTATCTTCCAACTCAATCTGAAATTCAGCTCTGTCTTTTAAGTGTCTAAGAACTATCATTTTCGGTTTCTTTAAAAGGATGGATTTTTTAAGTCAAGAGCAATGCGGAACCGCATTTATATCTTACCACAAGGTGGTCTCTACTGGTATAGAATCGGTTAAGTACCGTTCAAAAATACTATTTATTTTATAATTTATTTAAAGAACTGCATTTTATTGTCGTTTTATTATTACATATATTATATTGTCTAAAATCGAGCATTTTGTGAGTAATACAATTAATAAATAAAAAATTATTCCTGATATTGTTAATAAAAATAGGGCAAATAGTATATATATTTATTGTATGTAATACAGGTTGAAAAAACCATTAATTTTACTGCTTTTTTTACTTTATTTTACTAACAGAAAAATCAAGCGATGTCAGTTGTTCTGGTAAAAATATATGGGGGACCTTTTAGAAAAGAGAAATTGAAAATTCACACTCAATTTAGTTGAAAATCGGAGCTATGTCATGACATTTAGTAGGTACTTAATAACAATGTGGTTGTTTTAAGTTTGAGAATGTTTGTTAGGGCATTAAAAACATTTATATTGTGAATACAATAGTCTTCACATGTGTTATTACTTGTGTGATGTATCTTTTGTTCAGCCTGAAATATTCTACTACAAACAAAATACAAAGTGAATATGGTCAAAAAACCTAAATTTTTACATTCCTAAATTCTGTTTTTTGTTTATGATAACCGGAAAATTACTCGTATCTTCTAAATATATTAGAATAAGAAATTATTATATTAACGCAAAGAAATTACAATATGAAAGTATTATCTTGACAGAAAAAAAAAATAGTATACTTGTACATGGTGAGGTAAATAAAATAATAATACAATGGTTATATAAATCGTAAAAAATATCATGACGTAACTCATTTATATATCTTATTAAATAAATCTAAAAATTTATCTCCAAGAATATTATTTATTTTATTTCATAGAATTAGAGAAAAAAAATCCCCCGAGGTTCCTTTTGTTAAATTTTTTACGTCAAGTCATATTCTTTTCAAAAGAAACTTACAACAATTTCAAAACAAAAGAATACTTTCAGACTTCCTTCTCACTCTCCCCCATTTTCCCCTCGTACGCATAACCACTTTAAATGTCTACCTGTATTCACTTCTGCCCTAAACCTGGCTTTTGTATTTGCTTCAGACATTTTTATGCAATAAAGTAGGAGTTGCAAAATACAACATGTCATCACAAAGACCGTAAAGTGGCTATAGAGCCTATCTTTCTCTAGCAATCCAGCGTCTCTTTTATTCAGCGGTCTTACATCCAATCTTCGAAATTTCGGACTACATTTTTCATCACAAAATAGCTCAAATATCTTGTTAAGTAAAACTCGTCTATCTTGCTCTATTGTAAGTGGCCTTTATTTTTACATGATTTAAAATACTTTAAAATTGTCCTTCATACTTATTAGATACATTAAACATTACAATATTTTATATAAAATACTAGGTATAGTTTTTGCATTAGAAATAAATAAATATTTTCAATTAAAAGCTAAATAATTAACAAGGGATAATGATAATATATGTATATAATACGCCCACGATGGCTGAGATCTGACGAGTCGACCTATAATGTCGTGGGTCCCGGGCTTGTGTTATCATCCTGTGCTTAGAAAACATTCACATGTTGTTTTTTAATGTATGTTTGAACCCAGAGTATGGATCTAATAGGTTAAGCTAGAAGATAACATCAATTTCTCATAAAAACAAAAATCTGTTAATACAATATCAACTCTGTCGAAGCCCACGTGATCTTAGGATTGAACACGATATAAATATAGTTTTAACATTTCTTTAAAAACAAAGAATGATTTTTGGGTTCTAAAATATCAATTGAAATTTGAGCGTTTTTTTATAATCTATATATATAAAAGAAAGTTGGGTTAGTTACAACATTTACAAGAACGGCTGAACCGATTTTTACGATCTTTGCATTGTTGAATTTGTCTCAGCCTCGAATAGCAGAATAACTATTAAAACATTGGAAAAATTCACGGGAAAAAAAATATGAAGAAAATTAATTTTCTCATACATTTTGACATTTTGAACAATGAACGCGCAATCGAAAATAAAAGAAAATCACAAAAAATTTAAATCCATATACAACGATACATGACAGAAAGAATAAACAAGAAACAAACAAACAAATGAAAGGCGTTGCGTGCATTATCTATCCTTTGACAGTTGATTCAGTTCAGCCTTAGATAATCCCGAAAGACTTTGTTGTATACTCTGGCGAATTTTGGAGGAAGTTGTCCTGCCTGAATCTTTTTTACTTCTTTGACAGCGTCCAAAAATAAAGCCAAGGATAAAATTACATGATCTCATTGCTGGTATTGCTCAATATTTACTTACCAATTTCAAAAACCATCATTTGAACTTCATTTGACAATCGATCTACGTGAATAATCGAGCCGATTACCAGCTAGGTGCGCAAATAGCTATTTCGATCGTGATTTTCAAACGGTAAGTTGCCTTTGAAGATGTTCACTTTGTGATGTTATCAAATTTGTGTGTGCATCGATAACTGCTTCATTATGTAATTTTGAATTATGTGATTAATTTTCCAGTGTTTATCATTTGATGATTCGTCAAAATGCTGACAACTATTTGCTGCGATTTTGTCGATTGCTTAAAATCGAGACGGAGCGCCTCACTTTCATTTGGTTGAACCAAGTCAAACTGCGATCGGAGGAGTATATTCATTTACGCGATGCAATCAGCACCGTAGGAGATGCAGCTAATGTTGGTCGATTGATTATTCTATCGGCGATGTACATTGGCAGCCCACGTCATATGCATGAATATGCGCAAGATGCAATGACATATGTTCGTCATTACGGTCGTCCAGATCTATTCATCACCTTTACATAAAATCCGAAATGAATAGAAATTGTTCAACTGCTACTCCCCGGACAAACATCAAGTGATCGGCACGACATCACCGCACCTGTGTTTAAACAAAAAATCCTGTCGCTGATGAACTACATTGTTAATCATCGCGTCTTTGGGGATACTCAATGCTGGATGTATTCGATTGAATGACAAAAACGAAGCTTGCCGCATGCACACATTCTTATTTGGTGAGTCGAAAGAATTCGACCAGACCAAAAAGATGACATCATATGTGCCGAGATTTCTGATCCCAAAACCGATCCAGACCTGCATGATGTTGTAATTACTTACATGATTCATGGACAGTGTGGCGCCATCAACCCCCAATCACCGTGCATGGTTGACGGCAAGTGTTCCAAGCGTTATCCATGAAGTTTAACGGCGGAGACTATCACTGCCAATGATGGTTATCCACTGTATCGGCGTCGATCACCCAATGATAACGGTAGAACTATCACAACGAAAATGAAGTGAAACGATATCGTGGTCGACAACACTTGGATTGTTCCGTATTCGCCACTTTTTTTCCAAAACATTCAAGGCGCATTGCAACGTGGAGTTTTGCAATTCAGTGAAGTCCATCAAATACATCTGCAAATATGTCACCAAAGGCAGCGATATTGTAGTTTTTGGCGTTCAAACTCCCAATACCAATGATGAAATCACGCACTATCAAGTTGGTCGATATGTGAGCTGCAATGAAACAATTTGGCGTATTCTCTCATTCCCCATTCATGAACGTCATCCCACTGCTGTACATTTAGCGGTGCATCTGGAGAATGGTCAACAAGTTTATTTCAACGCATCGAATGTTGCTCAACGTGCTGAAATATCTCCAGCGCCAACATTGACCAGTTTCTTTTCGATTTGCCAAAGCGATCCGTTTGCACGAACGTTGTTCCATTCTAAGATGCCACGTTATTACACTTGGAACGCTTCATTGAAGAAATTTCAGCGTCGGAAGCAAGGCGATGCGGTTCCTGATCATCCGGATGTGCATTTTACTGATGCTCTTGGTCGCATTTACACAGTTTATCCGCCGAAGAATGGCAAATGATTCTACTTGCGGTTGTTGCTGGTAAATGTTCGTGGGCCGACATCATTTGAATCACTTCAAACTGTCAATGGTGTAGTGTGCCCAACATTTTGTGCTGCATGTCAAAAACTCAATTTGCTAGACATGACAATCGCTGAAGCATTTGTTTCTGCATCTCCAAGTCAGATACGCACATTATTTGCTATCATTATTTCGACATGCTTCCCATCAAATCCACCTGAGCTGTGGAACAAGTACAAGGATGACATGTCAGAAGACATTTTACATCGAATTCGTGTCAGTTCAAAGAATCCCGATCTCGAAGTGAATGAGGAAATACATAACCATGCTTTGCTTTTGATCGAAGACATATGTTATCTCATGTGCGGCAGTTTTTTAGTCAAGTTAGGAATGCCAACGCGACATCGTGGAATGAATGACGCTTTCAATCGAGAATTGGAACGTGAACATGAATATGATTGAGATTCATTGAACCAATCAGTTCGAACGAATGTACCACTGTTCAACCCCCAACAGAAGGAAGTGTACGATACGTTAATGAAGGCAATTGATGATGAAAATGGTGGCTTATTTTTCCTCGATGCGCCCGGTAGAACTGAGAAGACATTCCTCATGTTCATGATTTCGCCACTGTTCGTGCGAGATCCGAAATTAATGTAGCAGTTGCTTCTTCCGGGATAGCGGCCACGTTGCTAGGAGGATGCTGAACGGCTCATTCAGCGTTGAAATTTCCGATAAACCTTAAAACGACTCAAAAACCGACATGCAACATTGCGAAACACTCAGCAATGGCCAAAGGTTTGGAAGCAAGTAAAATCATGACCTGGTATGTCACCTAC
This sequence comes from Rhyacophila brunnea, assembly GCF_057557595.1. Lineage (NCBI taxonomy): Eukaryota > Metazoa > Arthropoda > Insecta > Trichoptera > Rhyacophilidae > Rhyacophila > Rhyacophila brunnea. Next base: position 32,662,602 of record NW_028232859.1, read on the forward strand.
CATCACAATGGCGCACAAACGCGCATTGAAAGCACTCAATCGAACTATGAAAGATCTGCGATCAAGATGTTTTGGAGGCGCAATGATTCTACTATCTGGTGATTTCCGCCAAACACTACCAGTCATTCCAAGATCAACCGCTGCCGATGAAATAAACCCTTGCCTCAAATCATCGACTCTGTGGCGCTATGTGAAGAAACTTCAGCTGTCGACAAACATGCGTTGCATTGCTAAACGATCCATCTGCCGAAGATTTCTCCAAGCAATTGCTGACTATCGGTAACGGCCGTGTTCATGTCGACGAATCGAATGGATAGATTTCGTTTCCGCTGAATTTTTGCAATTTCGTCTCAACGAAGGACGACCTCATCAACAAAGTGTTCCCGAACATCATTGCTAACCACGACCAACAAATCACAAGGCGAATCCTTGAGTGTTTGTGGCCTGAATCTAGAAAATGAATGTTTCTCTCACGGTCAATTGTACGTAGCATGATCACGTGTCGGCAAACCATCCACTTTGTTCGTTCTCGCACTTGACAACAAAACGAAAAATGTCGTATAGCACAAGTTACTTCAATGAAGGGAATCAACCCGAGTGCAACCCATCCACCAAATAGTTTAACAAAAAGTAGTGCAACAATGCTACGCGAATCATATCTATTCACTTCAATAAAGCAAATGCCTTGCTGCCACGTGAATTACATTAATTTCAATGTAATTAAAATACTTTTCATTTTGATTTGATTTTTGCACATTTATTGAACTTAATTAATTTTGAGTATTCATAAAAACTGAATTAAATTCTGCTAATAAGTTAACACAAGATTTCTTGATTCAGAGGCGGTACGAAGTTCGCCGGGTCAGCTAGTTATTTATAAATAAAACATTTACATTTCATAATAAATTGTATTATATAGAAATCAGACAATTTATTTTACCAAGTTATTTATACAATCATAATATATATATATATATATATTAATATTAATAACCATGCCCTTGCTTTTTCGTACAAGGTGGTTGGGTGGGTTAGTTGCCTTGATGTGGAGCTAATGAGCTTCCTCCATTTATATCTTTAATTTTCTTTATGGTCAGGATTAAATATTTTGTGTAGCTTGAGTTGTTCTATTGCTTAGTACTTCGTGAGGCTTTTGGAGGTCAATTTCATGATTATGCTATCTGCATCGAGTCCTGAAAGTCCATTGCTCCCTTTCTAGTAAACGACAGTCGCTGATGACATGCCACACAGTTTGAGATGTGTTGCCGTCACATGGACAACAGTCATCATCCCTCAATTTAAATCTTTTTAGATAAGCTCGCACCGCTCTGTGCCCTGTTAGTATCTGTGTGAGTTCGTGTGATATTTTTAAGTAACAAGTTTAAAACAATCATATTGTTCTATCCATTTGTGGATAAATTATCATATTAGTCAACTTTGTCGATAATTGCGTCATCTAAAATATTTTTTTTCGCGTTAGCTTTGGGGAAAAAATATGTAAATCATCAACCTATTCTAACATATTTTTTATATATTATAATGAAGAATGAACTGTAGTTGTAAAATATAGCTAATTTGGCAATGAGCCTAATGAATATTGGTTTACGTTGTTTTAAGCTTTTATGTCGGTACGTATGAATTTAATTGAGTTATAATATATAATATATGATTTAACAATCTCAGCTATAATTTTAACTTACGTAGTTTTTACCCGAAACTCAAAAATTTATAAACATTTAATTGGCTTATGCTTAATATGCATAAATATGTGAGTGAAAACAATAATTGGGAGTTAATTTGAAACTGTATTTGTCATTCGAATTACACAAAAAAATATGAGACGCTTTTATCACACTTTCCGCCACCCCCGATGGAAATTGTCACCCTCCCTTCCCCACCCAGGACGACGTCAAGTGTATCGGCGACAAGGGAAATCACAGCGGCTCGCATGCCATACAAGTCTTTTTATTATTCATTCGCCACACGACGGCTGCGAAACAAACTTTGCGAAAGCTCAGAAATATTTGCTCACTTAAGAACTTTCCGACACGTCAATTATGATCGAGCTTATTAACTTCGATCTGAGAAATAGTTTACGTAACTTTTACGGTAAATAAATTTGAATTTCGCTGACAGGGCGCTTTAAAATAAATCTACCTTCAAGGTATGTTACAAACAAATTTGCTATTAATACAACAATTCTCATACTATGGTTTCAGCCAACTTCTCTTATATCATAGTTATTACAAACTATCGAATAATTATGATATAGTTACATAATAATGATTGTATAATATTCTTGGACTTTTAAATTGTCCACCCACTTGTATTGCATTATTTTTATACATTATTAGAGCTGATTTAATTTTTTTTACAAATTTTAAAATATATAGACACATCAAACAAAAAAGTGCAATAGTTTTGATCACATTTGTTATTCCATAATTTTATAATTTTATAATTTGGTCAGCTTTGGTTTGGGCGAACGGTAACGTGTCGGCTTATATCGTGGGTTTTGGCAACAATTTATATGCTGTTTTTTTTAATGTGTAGGTTAAAAAAGCGACTAATATCCATTTCTTGTCAAAAAACAAACATCTATTAATACCGTAATAAATGATTTTCTTAGGATCGAACATGGATTTGTTCTTCATTACTTTTGTATTACCATAATAAAACATAGATTAGGTAATTATTACTTTGTAAATTTTCATTAAAGGGTATTTTAAACCTTCGATATTTACATGAACCATTTATTATTATTTTTAAAGATATAATACAGTGAGTATATTCATCTGATAGAAATATCCGATAAAGATAAAGTCAGTTTTCGCTGAAGGTCTACCTAAATTTAATATAAATTGAAATCCTCTAAAATAACCTCTGTATCAAAAGTCCATTACCACCTAAAGAGATAGCGAAATTTAAGCTCTGTCAACAACATAATATTTAAGCATGTAACATGTTTCATTGAACTAACTAATTTGGATAAACCTCAGACAAATAGGAATACATAAGAAAAATACAATCCTGCCGTTGTCTAGTTGTCAAAATTAGTATTTTTAGAACGTTTATTAAATTTATATAGAACTGGTCACCGAAACTGAACTAATTTAAAAAATCTTATAGTTGCACGTAATTCCATTAATTCGGACACGTACTCTGATGTTAATGCAGCAACTTTATACAATCTTATTTATAATCAAATATTATTACATGAAATAGGTATGTATTTTTCAAAACACTTTCTAAATCTTTATTTTTTAATTATATCGAATAAAAGAGGATTATTGAAAACATATGACGTATACTACACGTAATAATAAATCGCCCCTATATATTTTATTATGTATGTATCTATATTCATTACGGTTAATTAAATAGATTGATTGTTTGATTATCATTTTATATATTACTACGTATTAAAATTAAAACTGTGTATCATTTATATTTGTATGTCATTTTATTAAACGAAGCTTAATGTGTTCTTTTTTTATATTTTTTTAGATTATCGAATAAATAATACATGCATTATTTTAATTGTAGTATAAATCTTAAAAAAATATATATTTCGTTAATATTACAAACTTAGATTTAAAATCAGATCCAGTGTTTATTCATTCAGTCCCTTTTTAATGTCAGAATATAGATTTTATTAAATAAAAAATAAGATGATCAAATAATCAGCAAAACGCTAAAATTGCCACTAGCTTTCTATAAAAAACTCTCGAATGGGTTTTTCCAAAACAAATATGCAAGCTAAATACGGATTCTATATTGAAAATCTCAGTTTTAAAAAAATAAAAGTATGTTGTGAAAGGAAGAAAAAAAAATATTTCTCTAAAGAATAGTCAGCAAGTTGTATTTACGACGGAATTTTATTGGATACAAAGTTTTTAATAAGAATACACTTAAAAAAAACACAAAAATGAATGTGTAAATAATAAACGAAAATAAAAATAATATTAGGTTAGTATCTACAAGAGATTGCAATCCTGGAATTGGAATAAAACAAACAAAAATATGTCACAATATTTGTTTTTGCTATTTGTACAAAATTAATATGCATTTTTTCTAATAAACAACTACACAATTATTAAAAAAAATACATTTTGGGAAAATATTTTATTTTCATTGTACGAGGAAGTAGTAGTAGCGAAATCTATCATAATCAGGAAAAAATAGGTAAGCTTGAAACTATTTTAAAGGAAATATTATAACAAAGTATTAACTATTTTGGAAATAAGTAATATTCACTAAATTGTAAATAATGAGAGAAAAATATTTATTAGAACGACCAGTACGTGAACTCATAAAATATGATATGCCATAAATATGAAATTATAAGGATATTTCTAAATTGTAATTTATATCGATTTTAATATTAAAAAAAAACACTTTAGTTGAAAGTACGCCATGTTTTACGAACGTAATAATATAAAACGTTACAGCAATCTCAAATTCAAGCATTTTCATCACCAGTATTGCTATCTTGAGTATCCTAGGATTGTATTGTTGCTTTACATAAATGTTTAGAAATAAAACATAATATTATATTATCTTTGTGCGAATGATAAAGAATTATAAGTTTGATTTTTTACAATTACACACCTAATTAACTATCATACATACCTGTTCCGTACATCAAAGTGAAATTGTCTGAAGTTTGATTTTACAAAAAAAAATAGTGAAGTAGTTACCTAATAAAAAAATCATAATATGACAGTAAAGAAAACATTCGATTCAAAAACAAAAATGCATTAGAAAACAAAACCACTAAAACAAAACCACAGAAACAATATCACGGAACTATTCATAATATAATAAGTCACAGTAGGGCCACTATGACACCAATCCACACAACAGCCTCCTGTTTGGCCTAGTGTATGGCTGAAAGTCCTCCGGAGAAGCCATACATGCTGCATAACTCCTCGATGTGCTCCGTGATCTAAATCTCACCACACTCAAAAAGTGAGGAGTCTTTCAAACCCCACTTATACATCATATAAACATAACTGGAATGCTCACACTAAATTTGATTTAGATATACGAAAAATTTATCTAAATTATTACACCCATCAGGTCTAATTCATATTTTGAGTCTATTCATCACAGAAAACAGTTTGTTTTTTTAAATATAATGCCCTAAATTTCATTTTTTGGCATTGTCTGGATCTCGGGTACAGAATAAGTTAGTTCTAAAGTTAAAAAGGGACGATTCAAATCAACATTTTCTAACAAAACAAAACGTGTTATAGTAGCTGCTTTATCTATAGATTGGTAGAATTTTTTTTTACTCAGATGACGATTATCATTGGATGAGCTGTCAATGGCCATTTAGGTGGACAAAATTTATCCTCTTCGTTAATGAATTACTTCGATTCAATGTTATATAATATCATATTAATAATTCACTTTATACTTTTGCTTATTTTTATTTATTTACTATCGCCATATGAATATAATATAAAACATTTTTACCGACAGTTAGTTTTAAGTACCTAGCATTACAATAGTAAATGTAGAGTGTATATATAATATTTATGTACAAAGTAAGTATTTTCACGAATTTATTCGTATTTAAGATTTTGAGAACTAAGCTAAATTCCTCTATACCTATAAGTAGTAGAGTGTATATATAATATTTATGTACAAAGTAAGTATTTTCACGAATTTATTCGTATTTAAGATTTTGAGAACTAAGCTAAATTCCTCTAGACCTATAAGTTAACATTCATGAGAACACTCAATAGATTGTTGGAAATCTCTATATGAGTCCCTCGTGGTTTTAAAGAGGACAATCCTGAATCATAATGATATCCAATTAAACTTTAAAACTATTTAATCTGAATGATTGGTGGGAGTTGACTTATTATCACATAAGGAACCACCAAAAAATATATTTTCAAAGAGATCAAACATTTATTTTTATCCAGTCGTATTATATTGTGTATTGATAAAATGTTACAATTTTAGACATGGTTACCTTGAAGGCTGAATATATTACCATTTTGTAGCGCATTCTATTTTTGGTTATTGAATAATGGACCCTTTTCCCCTAAATTATTAATTTCAACATTCATTTCAGTGTGAGTGTGAACAGGTACGCCTGTAACGGATTACCTATAATTTCCCAAATTAACACCGAACGCCGATTTTCCGCTCGAAAGCGTAAAATCAGCTTTTTATTCATAAAACACCACAAAGATAAAATAAACATAAATGATTCTGTGTTAGTATTCCATCTGTGTAATAACAAAATAATGATGATAACGGGACGTGGACTTTTATATTAAGAATCGTAAATTGAAGTTTTTTTTAATCAGCGTCAGAAATATTTTTATTTCGTTATCCTCATTTTTCAAGGTTATATTGCTACAGTATTTAGTATCTAGGTACCTTATATTTTTCGTCAACTTTTCAATTTATCAAATAACAGTTTTTTAAACTTACATATCGATTGTTTATGGTATATTTTTAACAACTAACACGTAATAAATAAAATGAATCAACAGATTTGTTCATGTAAAATATTTATAAAAAAGGTTATTATACTCGTACTATGACAAAATACTAGAGATTAATTTCTTTAAATGATACAACTAAGCGCTCATTTTTGTTTATCGTTATTTCTATAAGTAAAATAACAACATGCTTTGAACTCAAAGGCCAGAAATACTGTTATTAAAATTTGAGGATAAGCTTAACTGGCTCTAATTAAATTTGTGCTTTGAGGCTGTATCGGACCGAAATTGTATCTATGCAACATAATATCAGATAAAGGCATCAAAAGCACGCGACGTGCTAGTATCATTGTGAAAAATAGGGGAGAATAAACTAGACATTACGTAGGTATTTAAAGTAGAATGTGCATGCAACATTTTCCCATTTTATATTTTACTAGCTAAAGTACCACGTTTTGCACGAGGTCGTTTTAAGGGCACACATGCTTACCTAGAGTTTCTGTTTTTTCATTTAAAGTTGAACTATGACATTGAATACTAGGTATGATTTTTAAAGTGAAAGTGATATTATGTTACATCTCTTTTACGCATGCTAATATGATTAAAAAGTTATTCTTTCTCTTTCTGTCACATTCGAATTTGTTTACCGAAGTTTAAACATTTACTATGCGTATTAGCTGACGTGCTTCGTCGTTTACAAATTATACATAAATTTAAAAAATATATGTATTTATAATATTAAATATATTTTATAATGTACACAGATTTTTTTAACAACTATATTATATATACTTTTATTTATTTGTCGCATATTTAAAAAGTTCTTGCTATATTAAAATCTTTTTTTTAGCCGGCCAAATAAATCCGTATTTTTGGCCATAGACTAGTAGAAAAATCTCTCTGCTCTGCTGTCAAATATTATGTTTGCAAATTGCAAGGTACCTAAAACAATTGTGTTTTATATCAGGAATAAGAAACACTATCTGTAAGTACAATATTATGTTATTTATTACTATCGTAGTATTCTGTGTGTTTTGCATATATTATTCAAGTGTTTATTTATTGTTTTCTTAGTCTATACATACTTTCAATGTTTCATAATTCCGACGTAATACAATCCTTTTTTTGAGGTTAGTTACATTCATTCCAGAATTATATAAAACCTGTGATTTCATATATATTTGTTTGATATAATCTAAGGCGTTCTAGTTGTTATTAAACATGTTACCTACCTGATTACTTTATTTTAGTTAATCAATCTTTTTTGATGCTTTGTATTATCACTAATCCGTTTTAATTACCACTCTTCAAACAGTCGCCAACCATAAAAGATTAAAAATCACACTATTAACAGTTCCTATGTTATGTTTTTTGCAGATGGAGAAAATGTCTACCGAGATCTTTGCTTGTCGACGGTTTCATATGAATAAGATGGAATGAAATAAATCTTTTAATTAATAATGAAATAAATCCGACTTTCGGCATACGTTTCGAACATGGCGTGATTTATGACGTCGACCATCAAGCATATACACCCATTTTATAGATTTAATAGTACAATTACACAAGGTAAATATAAAGTGACTAATGTTTAAAAAATAAAACAATTTTATAAAAACATTTTTGCACTAAATTTATTATCGATAATGATATAAAAGTTGCTATTTTGATTCATAATATAAAATATAATATAATTATGCATATCAGTTACTTGTATCATACTAGGTATGTCATTTGGTAGAGCTTACTCTCCAAGTCTTGTCTTTTTCAGCCTCAATATCACTTTGATATTAGAAAAATTGTCTTTCCAACACCAATGAAAGGTGCATGTATCTATACACACACATTTCAAAGGCTTTAAGTTTTCTAGATGCTGTATATTACTTCTTCTCTTCGGCTATATCCGCATCTTAGTTGCAGCATATGGATACAATGCGGCGCCTCCAAGAATCTCTGTCACTCTAGTTTTTTTGCATCGTTCCAGGTCATACTAGCAGCCCGTAACTCTGCCAGATATGCTATATAGATAGTGTTTAGCGGCCATCCAGAACGCCGGAATCCGGTTGGCTTGAAGAACAGGCAAACCAGATTGGGATTCTCTTCAGGCACCCGCAGCACGTGGCCGGGCCAGGTACAAAGTTGCGTATTCACTCTCAGCGTGATGGGAGGCTATTTGGTGCGTTCTTTTATCTCCCGTTACTTCTAAAATTACCGCACACCCAGTATCCGTCGTAAACATCTGTTCTCGAAGCTCAGTATACGGTTGCTCGGAGCCTTTGTAAGGTGCCATGACATAAAAACTAGTAAGATATTCAAAATAACTGCTAGAATGAATACATTGTTGAAAGGAAATGAAAACTGATAATATGATATATCAATTAATTTGTCCATCTGAAGTTGTAGATAACAGCTAATAATTATATGCCAGTAATTAAATGCTGACTTCAAATGAAAATTGACAATTAAATATTGAAATAATATATTACCAGTTTTGATTTTTTTAAGTACTATACTATATCCATGGTTCATATTACAATGTCATAGTAAAACTTAGAAGAATAAAATATGTCGTAAGACGAAATCAATCTTGGGGTTTTAATATAAGTTAAATAAATAGTACACAGCTAATTTGTTATTACTTTGAATACATGCCATGTCTTTACATTAATAAAAAACAGAAAAACAATTTAATAATGTATAAATATCTAGTTAGACACGATGACCTCCATTTAATTTCCTCTTATTTTAAAATTCACCAAGATATATTCTAATAAGTAGGTAAGTATATTACATTTGTACATATAATAAGTAAATCAAGTACTTAACATAAATAATTATACTGTAAAATTAAATTACAATTGAAGCAGTATATATGGACCCCACAGAGTAATTAACAATATAATAATTTATATAATTATATCGGGTATATACTATATTGACACATTTTAATGAAGTCTATTTTTCTTGGTACCTACGTTCAATGATAAATGTTGTTTTATATTGTAACATAAACAATGGTAATATGCATTGATCTTTCTGATTTTTAAACTGTGATATCTATTTTATATATCTATTGATTTCTATGTGTATTATTGATACATTATTTATTTCAAATACAATAATTTCAAAACTAACAGTAAATAATATATAGAAAGCGTCATGTTGTTTAGTTGGAAAATCTACTAGGAAATTCCATCCAATCCAAATCCAATTTTTACCAGGTGGGTACTTGTAGGTCAGTTATTTTTGGAATAAAATGAATCCCTTAAAAAATATGAAATAAGAATAGAATGATAAATATTTGTGAAAATTTACCAAATCAACATGTTTAACGTGAATATTTTCACACTAAAATGATAAATATTGTTAAGAAAATATACACAAACAGTTCATTCAGAAGTTATGACGTTTAAAAGATCCCGCGAGTTAACTCGTGCATGGCACTGATCAGTTATGAGGTGATATCAGTTATAATCATTTATGAGGAATGGTTATAAGCCATTGGCACAACCAATTTGGTTTTTGACCTTGAGAACAAAATGTAATTTTTACACGGGACCAAACTCCACGGCTGCAGAGACGAATGCTTATACAAAATATGGCACAGTGGAATCGCCAGCAAGATCTTTAGGTATCATTATTTAGATGTAAGTATACATATTATTTTGAATTTCATAAAATTACACTCGTGGGTGTCTAGTAACAGTAAACTATATTAGTAAATTAGATATATCTTGATGAACTATAAAATAGTGATGTAATATAGACTTGTTGAAAATATATTAAGCATAATAAAATTTAAAATAAAAATTTAGAAATTCAGCCTTTCTGGTTCTCTAATATTCATAGATCTACTGGTTCTGGGATCTACTATTTCTGGCAGTAGACAATTCATATAAAAGTGATATATCTTTTTTTCAATCCAAAATGTCTCGTCTTTTTTGATTAATTCTATTTTAACAGGAAAATTATGTCCCGTCCAAACTCCAAATAAACAGACATCTTTCTTAGTAATATGAAGCTGCCCCTGAATCTGGAAGTACCAATCGTGAATTTTATCTATTACCATATTCCTGTCTTTATCTACTTTCCAAAATTTAATTTTTTTCTGTACAATAGCTTCATCTGCACTTATTCCAGCAGCTGAGAAAGGACATTTTATTTCAATAATTGTATCATCATCGCTGACGCCATCTGGCGTTGCACCGATAAAATCATACACATCATCGATAAACAATCCACATCTCTCAATCTTAATTCGTTCTTGTACACTAAGCTGTTGTAAAGCTATTGATTCATTTTCTTTACCATATTTTACCGCTTTCACGTTGGCTAATGATTGGCTATATAATAAACGTTTTACCAAAGGCCCAAATTTTGTATTTTCTCGCCGCTTACACACCTTTCCAAAAACAGAGGCAGTAAGAAGGTTTCGTCGCCTTTCTAGCCATTCTGCACATTCAGATTGTAATACAGTGCGTCTTTCTATATCCCTCCTCTCATAGTTTGTCAGTTTGAGTTTTTTCAAAAAAGTTTCTTTTAACAATTATTGATATTGATTTTTGTCCATATCAGGTTTTTGGCAACTCTCTCCATAATCTGGATTAGATAAAGGAACAGAATGTATTGGTTTTCGCCAAGGTTTTCCTATTTTTTTTTTATTTATTTTCAACCTTCTTGATTCTAAGCGATTTATGAAGGCTTTTGGGCTATTTTTATAAACTTGTTTTTGAATTGTGCAATGTAACTTATTTGTATTAAATGCGATTACCGCCGCTGCACATCGTCCCATGTACGATTGTCTTTGAGAGTAGTTAATTCTCTTGCCGCCTACAAATTTTGCAATCATGTTATTAAAAGATTCTGAAATATTAGTAGAAAAATTATAAATTAAACTTTTTGAATTTAGCACCAAACGAGAATTATATATCATTAATTGAGAAAATAGACTGCATTCTTTTAATGCTGGTACATAATTTACATCAAGCATGTCCTCTGTATTTGGTTCATTTGTACAAAAATATGGTAGACAAGAAGTATGGTCTCCAAAAACATGGTGCGGTCCATTAATTAAATCTTTTTTCAAAGCGATAACCTTTTCTTCGAAAGTACTATCTTGTAGTTTTCTATACTTGATTGCACCTATGACGGCTTTCCGCAGACGTCTTTTTCTTGACGCAATGATTTTTCTTACATTCAAGGGATATCTTGTGTCTTTGGTTAATGCCTCTATTTTGCCACAATAATTTCTAATTAAATGGTTTTTACATTCAACTTTCTCGACAGTTACATTCGGATAAGGGTGACAATCAAGAATTTTTTTGTATGTGCTGGAATCTCCATCAGCAATCAATTTTGAATAAATCAATCCATGTGTATTAATAGATTCTTTAAAGCCTTCTAATATTGCTGTAGATTCCATTCCAGCTGACGGACCGGTGTAATTTAAAAAGCATTTATGTTGTTGAGCAGGGATATTTTTATTTTTAGCTTTGGCGCACAAATCGCAATATTTATTTTTCACTGACATGTACAAAATCTTCCCGGTTCTTTGACCAATGATCGTGGCAGCGCCAGATGCTGCGGAATAATTGCATCTGTATGAACGTTTCGACCAACAGCCGTCTGCAACAACTGATATCATGGGAATACCAGAAGAATCGACGTCACCATTTTCGATTGCAAGTTGTCGCTCTTCTTTCGCAGCGTTTTCCATACTCTTATTTTTGGTTTCTTCAAACCACTCGTACACCTTCTGTTGACTCTTTCTGTATGTTCTTGCTGTAATCGATGGTACATCAATTGCAGAACACATTTCTTCCAGATTTGAAAATCCACTGCCGATACTGATTATACTGGATACAAATGCGTCACACAGATTCATTTTGTTTTCGTTCATTTCAGTGGTATATAATTTAAATTTTTTACCACAAAGTTTACATTGGATAAAAAATGTACTACTAAAGTTTTCCCGATTTTCCCCAAAAATTTCTAAATGAGATAAATTACAATTAAATGGAGAATCATGGTGGCTAATTAATTGAAGTTGTTGGAAAAAATATGAAAAGTCTATAATTCTACGGCCTTCTACACGGAATTTAGGACTTGAATCTTCAATTTCATTTTCTATAATAAATTCTTCGTGTTCGTGTTCAAATGTGGGATGAAATTCTGGTTCAGGTAGTATGCTTTGAGGATTTCCATGCTCAGGCATAGTCTTCGGCAATATATCAATACTATAATACATTCAAAAATATTAGTTTAGTAGATAGTTAGATAGTTAACAGAAAACAAAATGTATAGCTGGTATTAATTATTGTACCAGATTATAATTTTTGTCACAGACACACTAATTTCGAATAAGACGTGGCAAAAACATAATATAAAAAAATATAAGTACAAATGATCATTATACTTAATTGTGTGTATTAATAAGTAATACGCAAAACTTCCTTTTGCAAGATAAATAAATATTGTGAACCAAAATTTTCTGTGAAATGTGGTTTTTTCAACTATGTATGATTATGTCAAATTATAAAATAATAATTTCAAGCCTTTGTGTTTTTAATGTATTAGTATTTCCATCTTTTCTCCTACGTCTTTTTTTGGAACTTCCAGCCATCGGATAGTGAGTTCGTGGCATTTTTTGTAAGTACAATCGATATTAAATAATTGTGATAATATTGTTAGGTGCCTATGTCAAAAACCGAGGATGAAAATTTCGCATTCCCGCTGAAATAAATGACGTTCATAGTATTGCCAGGCTAAACTTTCGAAATTAAAGTTAGTTTTTAAAAAAAAAATTACATTGGAAAATATTATGTAAGTACAGGCATCCATTATTATGTTATTTGATGAAAGTATTCTTTAAAATCATCTGTATTATTATAATCTCGCAAATTCATAATTTAGTAAAAGTTAAATTTTCTGTAATATAAATATCAGTAGGTACCTAACCTAGGTAGATTCATAATTTGGCTAAGTAAAAAATATAGATATTTTTACTTCGCGATGTGTTTGAGGTGTTCTAAATTATGTAAGTATGTTTAATAACAAATGTGAAATTCGTAAAACCTCATGTGTATTATTTATTAAATAAAAATAGTAAAACTAATAGTAGATACAAATGGTGAAAAACTTCTTTCAATTATTTACTAAAATATCAATCCAATAATATTTTAGTAGATATGGCAATACTGGACGACCTGATATATTTCACTGAAATAAAATAAAATCTATCACAATTTATAAAATACATACCTACTACAATCATAATTATTTTGAATGTAGAGGGAGATAGTTATAGAAAGGGACAGAAAACTGATTGCTATGTTGCAATATTAGGCAAAATAGATTGCAACAGTGTTAAAAATTGTAATGTATGATTTAGTATGACATAACGTAAAATTGACGCAAATACAAATTTCTTCAGATTTTTTTTTGTTTTGTCCTCAAATGTCAAAATATGTTTTCCTTTTGAATAATTTGTCCGAATTTATGTTTGTATCACCTATTTTTGTGCTCAATTTGTAGCATTCACTTTTATAAACATATTTTTATACAATATTCGTGGATTGGCGTATTTTTTTGGTCATATGAAGTGAAAATAGCACCAGCTAAAGATTCCATACATCTAACGCCAAATTTGCAGGCGGTCTGACGTCCCATCGAGTTGGTCAAATATTTCGTGAAATGGTTGTTTTTAAAATGTATCTATTTAGTATTATAAATTTATATTTAACAAGATATTTCATCATTTATTCAATGATTAATGATAACCCTTCTGATACGTAGCTTTAGATTATTTGGAATGTCTATAATTATCGCATATTTTAATAACAAAATATCCAGTCGATTCCGTTAGATTTAGAGCCAACAGAAACTGCAAATATTATAATTATACTGAATATATTTTACTACATTATGTTTGATAACATTAAAACTATCTATAATAAACGGTTTGACATAATATTTAGTGGAAAAAACGGTTATCAACACAGTCCATTAATGTCACAAAAATATGGCCTCGTTGTCCATTATTACATTTCAAGCTTCCAAAGAATATTATTTTACGTCATAAAAATACTTTATGCAGTTATCAAATGTTTAACATAAATATTTGCCGATGAATAAGCTTCATAATTATATAAATAGTTTTTCTATAAATCTTACGTAAGATTCAGGCTTAACCTCCGAAAATACCAGAAAATAGCTGACATGGAACACCTTCCCCCTTAATTTAAACATAAAAATAATTGTATTTAGGCAAACAATATATCAAATAAAAGAACACCAAATTAAAATCGAATCCAAAATATGCAAACGTTATCTTCTGATGTGAGAAAAATTAACTACCATCTTCCAGGCATCTCCATCACGAAATCTCTCTCACTAGTTGGTCATACTCAGTTTTTCTGCGTACTTCTTGATGTTATCCGCCCATGTACTCTGCGGGCGGTCCAGGGCTGAGTGCCTACAAAGGTTTATTTAAACTTTATGGAGATATTTACAGATTAGGTATAAATTCAACTTAATTCATTTCATGAATTATATATTTTATTTATAATCGTTTTCTTTTCATTGTTAATTAAGAAAACTATATTAATCAAACATAAAATCTTATTAACTTTTATATGGTATAATTAATAAACAGATTGAATGCATAAATAACACCAACCATACAACAAACAGTTGACTAAGATCTCGACCCTACAAAGCTGAGTGCCTTAATTATATCTCTTAAATGATGACAAAGGAAAAGGTTGTATATGTATTTCAGGTATTAAAAAACCACTGTTAGGTATATCTAATAATATAATATATTCACACACGTGCCTTTCACGTGTATATATTCTGTAACAAAGGTAGGTATTACGTCATAATATTTTTGTAAAATCAATATTTAACATTATAATTTCAATAAAAATAAAAAATAATTTCGACAATGAACGCAAAAAAATACAATTAACATTATACTATTATCGTATGTAGGTATATAATATTAACATCAGTTATTTTAACTTTATATAAATAGTGAGCCCTTATACTCTGGATTTTACCTCTAGTTTATTACCATCGATAATGGTTTATGTCCGTTTCCCTTCAACCTTATAATAGACAAACTGATCGAAGAAGTTATATCGTTCAGATTAGTCTACAAACTTAGGATTAAAGAGGAAATCCTCAATAATGTTTACTACATAGACGATGCTATACTTATTGTAGAATCAGAAGACGACCTTCAAATTATGCTGCACAGATTTCATTAGAAAGCACAAAATTCAATTTGGCATTATTTATTTATATTTATTATAGTAATAATACGAGTATATTATATTATAAAGCAGAAGACGGAGCTGCCCTTCACGAATTTCTCAAAGTATTAGGCTATGCGGATGATCTAGATTCTGTTGGTGGTCGGGGAAAAAGATGACATTAATTTACGAGATTTAATGCACTTCTAAGGAGGATGCAACTTAACGAATAAATATTAAAATAAAGTTTAAATGAAACATGCTACATATATAAATTTATTATTGGAAATTTCTTGAAAACCATCAATTCTGCACCAGTTTTGTGATTTTTTTGAAGATTTTTAATTATTATATTATTACAAAATTATAAAACTTAAACAATGTACTTAGTACTATTTATATTTCCATTCTCTGAAGAAATTTATTCAAATATATAAAACTCGTAGATTGATATCAACAACAAAGAAATAAACACCAGGTAAAACAAGTTTTTATTATGTTGATTTATATAAAATATGTACAGATTTTCTTAAATATAGTCCGAATTTACATGGTAACCGTCGCTACGCCCGATTCTTTTTTGAACTCTAATGACTGTAATAAAATTATCGATTCGTCAAACCTTTGATGCCTTCAGCCTATATTATCAACAAAATTGAATTCATTAGCAGTACCCGCACGCACGGTCGATTTGGCGCGAATATTTTAATAGGCCCATTGTGCGTCGCACTGCCGTTCTCACTCTTGGCAATAATTTCTACAATGTACTCGTAATTTATTCGCTGACATGTGCACACTATGTACTCTGCATACTGCACAGTGTAGTGCGGTATATCGTTAATGGCCAGTCATTCACATCATCGACAAGTGCAAGCTAACACGAGAGCCTAAACCAATTCCACGCTCCAAATTGAGCCGTTTCAATCATCGATCTATATACTGTTATGCAAAGTTTTTAGTCATAAATTTCAGTTTGAAATAATTATTGGTGCATTAATTTAGTATGCATTACTACAAATTTACTGGTTAGAGAAAATTACCAGACAGAGGTAATCATAAAACAGTATTGATTTTTTTTCTGGAGTTTTTATCGAGAGATGTCCTCCAAAAACAAAATCAGATAATTTACACATTCCTAAATTAATAAAGTATGGTAGTTTTATTTTTATAGACATTCTCACTGGTCAGCAAAGCAAATAGTTTTTACTGATCGAATCCTAGTTATCAAAACTATTTTATTTCACTATGTAGGTATAGTTTATTGTTGTTTTACTTAGGTATCCCTATATAATATTATTTATAGTGTGGATACGTATTTCTACGTAAATTTTTACAAGGTATTTTTCTATATAATTTTCTCTTTATGTTTTTAATAATTATTTATTTAAAAAACACTTATAATAACAGTCATATAAAGTAAAAGTTTAAAATATATAATACGTACAATAATATTGTATATACGTAATAAAGTATAAGACATGCGAATATGGAATATGGATAAAAATATATTATAATACTTACCGTAAATGAGAGAAAATATATGTACTTACGTAATATATTATACACAAAAAATAGAATAACTATAATGGTATTTTTATATGATAAATAATAAAAGATTTATCGAATGAAAATGTGTCATTACACGATAGTAATAATGATTTATTTGTATATTGATATAGGTGCAAACTACCATAATATATGCTTAAACTGTATGATAATATTTATACAGCCGATATAAGACTATCAAAGATTTTTGTCAAATATCTTTCATACAAGATATTTTATAAAATCTTTTATCACATATTCAATGTTTTATAAAATACATCTGTAAAAAATATATATACCACATCACATTTTATCAAACATAAGACTACGGTGTAGTGTTCTCAGGCCATTGTTACAGTAGCTCGTTTTAAAATATAAATCAGCAAGAGATTAACCAACAAAATTATCGATCACAGAATACAAAAAAATATGAAACGTTTTTTAACCCTTAGTTTTATAAAATATTTTACGCAGTGTAATAATATATAATTGTGTTTTATAAAAGAAATGCTATAACATATGTGATAAAATATCTCTGACTTGTCTAAAATCAACGTAACAGATTTTTTCCGACGAACTGTTAAACTGTCATTATTAATATGTTATATCGGCAATAGTAATCGTACAAGAAGTTAAAAAATCTTATATATTTTTGGAAGGTGTGTATTAAATTCTTCCTGTTTATACTCGTACATACATACTAATATTATGGGACAAAATTTGTATCCTTTCCATGTAGGGATATTTAAAAGTATATAATATTTTTTACGGTCTGTGTATTATATTGCATCGTTTCCAATTTTATTCTCTAAACCTTCACTGAAAATGAAACAAACAATACAAACGTCAAATATGAATCCGAAAATCCAATGTATTATTTTGCATGAAAAATTCATCACGAATCATGAAAATGCCAATGCGGCAATAATTCAAAATTTCGTAAAAACGTCAATACATTGATATACGAACCAAGAGAATGGTAAAACATGCAAAATGTTTTCAAATGGTATAAATTTTTATCAGTCTGGAATTCAAACTACATGTGCAAATAATGGCTATTATAAAATTGACAGATTTACGAATAAAAGTTTTTTGAGTGCCGTATAATATAGGTACCTAACTACATTTTTGGGATCTCAATATTAACTAATTCAAGAGTGAATGATACTCGTTTAATGTATTCTAATATCTATATTATAATATAATATTGATACCTCCACGTTTCTACGGGCATGGAGGACCCCTTAATAGTAAATCACGAGCGAAGATATGGATGCCACATTCATGTTTCTCATATCCCGCCAAAATCCTTCCATCGCCGTTTTATGCATAAAATGCTCTTTAGTAATCAACTATAAATGTTGCTTCTTTTGGGCTCAATTCTTAGAAATCTCTGTAACTTTCAGTCTGCCTGCCAAAAAGGTAGCTTGGACGACCCTTACGGTAAAACCCAGGCAAAAGCCAAACATTCGCCGCATGCAAGAATGATAGAGAGGGGTGGTCGTTCAGGGGTAGATTGAAAGAGACAGCGATAAAGCTCAAAAGAAGGAGAGCTAGCCGCAACACTGCAGGTAGAAAGCTAGTTAGCGTAAGACTCCCAAACGCGACAGGCTGTGTGCCCTGTGGAAGCTTAATTTTTAATTGACAGCCTAGGCGCCCATTTTTAATAAATTTAGGGCTGTTAAAAATTTATAAAGTGTGAAATTGTTAATGTGTAGTAATATTGTGTTGTGTATGTAATGTGTGTTGTGTAATTTTTTTCGTGAACCTAACTAATTAGGTAATAAAACTTTCGGCAACGATTGGTGCTACGAACAACGTGCGTTCATCATTTTACCCTCCCGTCAATCCTGCATTCATCCCCAACTGTCAACGCTGAACGTGCTCTACCGGACTAAAAACCAGCTACCATAGACCGCCCTGAACTATTCTGAGCTAGTCGAAGGGTGGAAGCTGGTCGTGTGGCTCCCGCGTTCTGTCGACGGCGCGCTGAGAGGGCTTCATTGACGCCCGGTTGACCGGAGAGTCGAGCTCTGAGGTCGGATCTGCCGTGCGGCCCCGACTCCCCTCCCTACCCGGACTTCCGGGGTGTCAATCTTGGCGAGCCCAACGTGGACCTGTGACAGTACTTGTCATGTTGGCAAGCATCTGTCAGAAATAGGGCAGTGAAGAACCGAAGGAGCTTCACCGAACCGATATCCTGAAATGAAGAGTCAGTGCTAAATTTAGTGTGCTTAAAGCGTTTGACAGTTGACGTGGACAGTGACATTTTGACATTTGTGACAGTGGGAGGACGGTTGTTGTGGTTGACGACTGTAATTTTGACGTTGGTGGTGTTGTGATAGTCCGCCATCTTGGGACGGCTGAGTCTGTTGACATCCGCCATCTTGGATCGGCTGTGAAGGTTGTCAACTGTCACTTTGACGTTTGTCGTGTTGTGATAGTCCGCCATCTTGAAACAGCTGAGTCTGTTGACATCCGCCATTTTGAATCAGCTGTGAGTGTTGCCATTTGTTACTTTTGACAGCTGTCATCTGTCAGTTTGACAGTAAGACATTTTTTTTCTCGAGTTTATATTTTTCTGTTGATTTTGCAATACGAACAATTGCCAGTGCGTGCAAATAAGGATCAATGACACTAATAATAAATTTTAAATACTAAATTTATTTTTAACTATACGATGGATAACTGCGATACGGACTTGATGGAAGTTATTGAGTGTACCGTGCAGTGTATCTGCGAGAAGACGGCGCGGACCAGGAGGGATGCCGGCTACGAAATGTCCGTGGAGAGGCGTGGTACGCCAGCGCGGCGCGGACGACGCGGTAACAGACCGCCACACAGCCGGTTAGCGCCTATAAAGCTCTAACTGGAGAAGATGACGAGGAAGGAGACCCCCTACGGAGGAACGACCAGGCCAATATAAAACTTTCATTTTAATTCATATTTCATATTGTTGTTTATTTTCGTATTGTAATGTTTGTGTATTGTTATCATTGCAGTGTATGTCTTATTGATGTGTCATTTTGTTGTTAGACCTACAATTTAACTACAGTATATGCCGCAGTTTGGTACTGCATTAACCTATGTTGTCGAACACGACGGAATAAAATAGAATAATTAAATATTAATGACCTTATTCACTCAATTAAGATGAGATGAAAAATGTTGAAAATGAATCTTAATTCTCATTTATAAATCTACCTTGGCCAGGTTGATGACTCTGTATTGCGTATTTAGTACGGAGATTAGTGTACTAAGTATGATAACCATGAATACTTATTTTAAATTTTGTTTTGTAAGCACATTTTGTTAATTGTATCCCTTGAATTTTGCCTAGGTTAATTTACTTAATGACGACTCATGTATGAGCGTGTGACGAGAAGTAATAACGGTCGTTAGCGAGGAGCGTTTGTTAAGGAGGAATGGAGGTATTGGGATGAACTGCCGTGGACCGACGGAATAGGTTTTAGCTACGCGCATCTTCTTACGGGGCGGTTGACTAGATGATGGCGCCGTCGGCTGGTTGGTTGACTCGTTGAGGTAG
The DNA here is from genome assembly GCF_057557595.1 of Rhyacophila brunnea. Lineage (NCBI taxonomy): Eukaryota > Metazoa > Arthropoda > Insecta > Trichoptera > Rhyacophilidae > Rhyacophila > Rhyacophila brunnea. The sequence continues at coordinate 32,683,412 of NW_028232859.1, forward strand.
GACCATGCCTCTCGATCGGGGATTGATCGAGGAGGCATCTGTCGTCTCTCTGTCAGGATTAAGGCGAGCCCATGAATGTAGTGACATTGAGCACGAGTGCCAGTGTGCGCAATAGAGTAGTGAGGCGGAGGGTGTCGGTGTGTAACGAATCTGTTCGCGCCAGGTACGCCATAATTGTGTTTGTATTTTATTTGTATTTTCTTTGTGTCACGAGTCAACAGTCGATCGCGGCCGGATATTCTAGTAATGGATGGTGTGTCCCCCACAACTATCCCGTGAGTTGGTGTCGTGTGATGGGGACAGATTTTTGAGGTCTAACGGACGTGAATTCGCAGCATCTCTGTGATAACTTAGCGCGCGTGGTAGATAACGATATGCCTTCAGCCGTGTCAGAAAGGACGCATGTATGTACGCATGTAGATACAGGTGATGAAAATAGGGTACGATTTTTAGTGTGCGCATTCGTTAGGTAGGAATAGTTGTGTTAGGATGAACTGCCACGGGTCGACGAGATGAGTCTTAGCTACGCGCCTCATCTTGCGAGAGCCCACTGTGGAAGTAACCTGCATCTAGGTAATGGTACCGATCGTGAGCGGGAGACTTGACGTGTCGTGTGTGTTGAGAGGAAGCCTAGATCGCGAAGTGTAGTGCCGGCCGAGTGATTCCGCCGTGCATGAATGGGTAGCGAGGCGAAGCTAAATTTGTTTTTTTTTTATTGTGGCACCTTGGTTTTGTCTTCTGTCGGGAGTGATTGACTGAGAGGCGCCGTTCGTCACTCCGGCGAGTGTGTGGGAGGCCGGCTCGTACGCCTTCGGTAAGACCCTCTCACCCTTGTGTGAGAGTCCGTTGGTAAACCCCTGTCGGCACAGACCCTCTCACCACCGCAGGGGCCGTTTTTCGACTCTTCGTCAAGATACGACTGGCGGAGGGCGGTATTGAGGTGTATTTTTATTATGTGTTGAGGGTCCCTTATCGATCGGTGGCCGGATATTCTAGTAATTCGATATGCAGGGTCGGAATGCCACAACCCTCTCGTGAATTGTATGTCGCTAAGTGAGGATGAATCTTTAAGGGCTAGCGGACGTGAATCCGAAGCATTGCTGTGATTACTTAGCGAACGTAGTAGATAACAATGGGCTTTCAGCCATGTCAGAAAGGGCGACACTTCAGCATTCGCTCGCTTAGCCGCGAGGCAGAATGGCGTCGTTGTGTCTACCCGAATTACCAGAAAATCTAATTCCATTTTAATTTTTTTTTTAATTAGTAGTGGGGGGGTGAAGTAGCGAAAAAGTGCAGTAGTGTAGTGTTGAAGTAGGCGATGAGGATAGGCCCTCAGAGGAGCTAAAACGGGCGATGCTCCACCATCTACTCTTTCGAAGAAGAGTGGATACGGGTGGTGTGGAATCTACCCTTATAGTTAGAAATTCAAGGTATTTATATAAAGGTGCAAGGGGAGGCCTTCACCGAGAAGGATATAAATCGAGGAGGTTTCAGACCACGGAAATCGGTGGGGATAGCCACCGTAGACGTACGCGACCTAAAACGGTGCGTAGAAATAAACAGGTAGAAATTAAAATAGCACGGACTGCCGCCATACGAGTCGAAAACGTCGTTGACGCAATCGCTCGCAACCTAGCGATGTGGGTACTTCAGTTACCCGCCTTCTTCTTGCGGTTCGAAACGTAGGTAGGAAGCTTGCATCAGGGTCACCTCATGGCGGAGGGACGGGTTTTTAAGGTTTTATACTTTGTTTATTGATTGTAATTGTGGTTTTCATCCTAGTTATGTCTTGAATTTCTGTTGTGATTTAAAAATATGTTGTTACTAGCGTAGTGAGGCAGGAATGATAGAGTTTTACCCAGAAGTCGATTGCTGTTAAATTGTCTTCTTTTTTCTTTTATTGTAATGTGTAATAGATGTTGCTTTGTGATTATGCCTGTCAAAACATAATTTCTCGCAAATGTAGCGTCACCGAGTAAGAATACCGGTGTGCGTAATTGGTAGCGAACTGAAGGTGATGAGCCTGTAACGATGTCGTTCATGCCAGATTCCACCTTGTAAGATTGTGCTTTGTTTTTGTAACCGCTACTTAGGTGACAGGATAAACTGAGGCTGGTTATCACTGTCCACCGCGGGGGCGCTGCAGCGAGGTATACTCTGCTGGTGGTTGAACGATGGGGGGCGATGTTCACGCTCTGAGCATGTGGGCGAGGGATCGACCACGCAAAGGTCTGTCTGAACCACTCGCCTCAGCTAGGGGCGTCCGTCGACCCTCCCTCGGGATATGAACGGTGGGGGATAGTCTCGTTGGTAAACCCAAAGTAACTGTAAACGGTTGGGTGTTGCGACCAAATGGCGAGGACCCAGAATAACCGTGTGTGAGTGCTGCTTAGTGCTTGTTTATAACCATGAAAGTTGTAAGCTTAAAATAGAAGTCGCGAATGTAGCTGCGTCATGGAGACTCGTGACGTGTGCGAAAGGTAGCGAAAGGCATTGTTTAAAAAAAAAAAATATTTTTGTAATGGAAAAGGGTCGTTATTAATAAGATTAATTAATAAGCTCTTCAAGCAGGATACGGAGGCGGACAATGACGTCCGGTCTTGTAATGTAAATTCCTTATAGATACGAATTATATTTCATGTCTGAAAAAAAAACTATGTGAACTTAGGTTGCTCATGGCGACGCCCCGATGCCTTTCTTGAATTGTAATGAATTACTTGCGAGAATATAATTTTAAACTGACCCTAAGAAGGGCCCGTTATATGTAAACTTATTGAGTTTGGTCATGTCACCGTCAATGAAGTAAATGGGGCAAGGAGCACACCGCTGTGTTGCGGTAATACGAGCGAGGATGGAGGGACGATGGCGGGAAACAGAATGGGCACTTCGCTCGAATCTGAATGGGGCCGCTTGATACCTCCACGTTTCTACGGGCATGGAGGACCCCTTAATAGTAAATCACGAGCGAAGATATGGATGCCACATTCATGTTTCTCATATCCCGCCAAAATCCTTCCATCGCCGTTTTATGCATAAAATGCTCTTTAGTAATCAACTATAAATGTTGCTTCTTTTGGGCTCAATTCTTAGAAATCTCTGTAACTTTCAGTCTGCCTGCCAAAAAGGTAGCTTGGACGACCCTTACGGTAAAACCCAGGCAAAAGCCAAACATTCGCCGCATGCAAGAATGATAGAGAGGGGTGGTCGTTCAGGGGTAGATTGAAAGAGACAGCGATAAAGCTCAAAAGAAGGAGAGCTAGCCGCAACACTGCAGGTAGAAAGCTAGTTAGCGTAAGACTCCCAAACGCGACAGGCTGTGTGCCCTGTGGAAGCTTAATTTTTAATTGACAGCCTAGGCGCCCATTTTTAATAAATTTAGGGCTGTTAAAAATTTATAAAGTGTGAAATTGTTAATGTGTAGTAATATTGTGTTGTGTATGTAATGTGTGTTGTGTAATTTTTTTCGTGAACCTAACTAATTAGGTAATAAAACTTTCGGCAACGATTGGTGCTACGAACAACGTGCGTTCATCATTTTACCCTCCCGTCAATCCTGCATTCATCCCCAACTGTCAACGCTGAACGTGCTCTACCGGACTAAAAACCAGCTACCATAGACCGCCCTGAACTATTCTGAGCTAGTCGAAGGGTGGAAGCTGGTCGTGTGGCTCCCGCGTTCTGCCGACGGCACGCTACGAGGGCCTCATTGACGCCCGGTTGACCGGAGAGTCGAGCTCTGAGGTCGGATCGGCCGTGCGGCCCCGACTCCCCTCCCTACCCGGACTTCCGGGGTGTCAATATGATAATTTCACTTCAGTAATGAATTCTTAAATTTATAGATTTATTAAAAATGAAATTGATTTTGATTATAAATCAATGATACTAGCATTTATAATTTATATGATATACATTAAAATAGAACATTTTAAAATTATTGACAATGACGAATTTAAAATTTTAACTGAAATATCAATAAGAATGCAAAGAATAATAACAAATTATACTGAAAAAATATTAAACAATTGTGCTATATTTTTTTAAACTAAAATAAAGAAAATATATTTGTGTGAATCTACTAAGTACAAGATGGAAATATTTTATTTCATACAAAATATTTTATGCCCATACTCTTTAAAAATCATAACAAGATCAACCTATGTATCGATACTCTTTTCTATTATTTATGTTGGGTTATATAAATAGAAAAATATTTTCAAACATACTCTTTTTAAGGAAGTTTATACAAGAAAAATATGCAAAGAACGTTGTTATTGAATTCCTGAATGAAAATTTTCATAAGTGCTCTCAGTCCTACCAGGAATGCTTTGTAGAGCTTTGGAGTATGTATTTAATAATGTTAGCTTCTTAAATATTATAGGTATGTAGGTATAAGTTTGTGCTTAAGAAAAAATTAAGTAATTAATTAATATAATAATGAAGACTTTACTTAATTAACATTCGAAAAATACTAGAAAATAATACAATAAAATCGTCGTAGGCGTTCGCCTGAATATTATACGTTAATTTAATATATTATATTCAAATTGTATATTTTTGGATCTATAAATCGTTTAATAAAATCTAAAATATTGCAATTAGATAATTTAGATTTGAATAAAGACATAGTAAAGAATTAATTAATATTATACAATTAAAAAAAACTCATTCATAAGGAAAACGATACTATCGATTGGGTGAACTTGATTGAGTTTTAATATTATATTTAGTATATAAGTTTAATATTATTTAATTTGAATTGTTTTTGGGAACCCGGGTTATGTTTTTTTTATTTCTTAACGTACCTATTATTTACATCCATCCGCCTATGTTGTTTTTACAATATTTTATTTAGGATATTAAAACATAAATAGTTCAATATTTAAAAAAAAGAAAAATTATTATTTTCCCATAACTGGGGGTCCATAATTCTGCTTTCCAAGTATGCATTTTTTCAATACAAAAAAATATATATTCTGTTTAACACACGTGGCTAATTGATAGTTAGTGGTATAGTTAGTAATATAAGTGAAACAATCACAAACACACAGACTTTAAGAAAATCACATAAATATATTATTGTGACCTCACCGGGAATCAAACGCGGAGCTTCTGAATGTAAAGCCAGTGCTTGACACACTAAATTGCGAGGGCCGTAATAATTTTCAGTATAGAGTAAACTACTCTAGGATTTTAATCAGGGATACAATGTTACTCATAGTCGATGTGTATTGTGCCTGAATATGCCTTCAGGTGAAAAGCTCAATTAGAATTTACACACATACGAATAAACTATCATTAGATAAATAATCATATAATTAGTCAAGTTCTGTAAAAATGAACGTCAAAACAAAACACGTTGTAAATTTTACTCGATAATTCACAAAGCTTATTAGAGTAATTAAATACTAATTATTATTTAAGAAATATATATATACAACATATAGTTATTCACAATAATACCTAATATTTTAATGTTATATGTCGTATTATCCAATCAATATTTAATAATACCTATTTGAAATTCTATTGTATGTAACATATTTTATATTATAATATAATATTCCAGTATTTACTTATACCTAGTATTTTCTAATAATTCACAGTGGTTTCTGAAGACTCAACTCCTCGAGTAGTTTTTACTCATGCAAGCTTAGGAGCACCTGCCGTTCTGACGTGTGATAAACGTGATCACATCACTGTCACTTCCTGGCTGAGAGATGATGCTATCCTGGTACCGGGGCCGCCTGATTCTGGTGAGTTATTTTGTTTAATGACTTATTTAATGTAATGCTTTATGTAATGTTATCAGTAATCACATGCTTTGAACTATATGATGTTATTCTATGCTCAAATTAAAAACAATGCATGAATACCAATTATTGTTATTTAATCGGCAGCCTTTTTATTGAAGTAAATATATATTTTATAACCAGTCACAATTATTTTATTATCTCTCATAACAATATAAATATAATGATGATTTTAGATGATAGCATCATTTACATTTTTCACGCGTTCACTCTCATATTAGCCAAAAGTATGAATATTCAAAAAGTTTTTTGTAAAATACTATATCTTTTCTTCAAAAACATAAAAACAAGTAGGTAGCCGTCTCACGAAGCTTAAATAATTAAATGCAGTAAAAAATCATGTATTCATGTTGTGATTTCGATTAAATTTTTCGTTAGAGCTTTTAACGAATATTTTGTATTCAAAAGCAAAAAATCACTTTAAATTGTAGTTTATTGAATACATAAGTGACATACTATATTAAATTACATATACCAGCAATATATAATATATATCTCGTATATAGATAAACATATATAAATATTAATATTATATAAATATTACATAGATATTATTACTTATATTTTATTCTATTTTTTATTTTACATACTTACATTTAAAAACAAAATAATTAAAATATATACCTACGTTAATACTGAAAAAAACATTTTTGTAAAAGTTTTGAGAAGTATGGAAAGGAAAACTTGGTTAAGGCAATTATTTTTTCAGTCATAATTGTTCAACTTTTATAATGCAATACTTTTTGTATTATCACGTTTGAGAGTATTTTGATGCTATAAGTTCAAAGCGTTTTGTTTTATGGTGTTACATAAATTATTTTTACGATGTTAGGGTAAACTTTGTAGCAAAAGAGTGTTTCTAAATGCATACAACTATTTCCTACTCTAATAATTTCACGCGATCAGTTTTAGATAAATTCTCTTAATAAAGTATTTAAAATACAAATAATCATTATTTATAAAATTAATTATTAAAACCTTGGCATCACGTTTTTAAAATGTCTCTATGAAAGTTAATTTTTATACAATTATTAAAATAAACATTATAATTATTTTATAGCTACTAATGAATTTTTTGTACTTAATTTTTCATAAATATAATATAATATGATAAAAAACATGTTTTAAAATAAAGCGTGGTGAAAAAACTAATAATATGAATATAAGAAAAATATGAATAATACCATCGTGATATTATAATAATAGCTTTATAAAAAAAATAATGACCCTTATAAAACTCGTCAGATGCTGTAAAAGATTAAAGCTTAGTATTATTTTTCATGGTGTAACTACAAGGGGCATAGAAGATTATTCATGTTTTTTTGACAAGTAAACAGTTCTATTCAAATCAGTTAACATTTTTTATGCCTTGAATCTTTCGCAATACTTCCCTTTAAAGATTTTTCCGTAAAACGTCGGGAATTGATGCTTCGCCCTGTCTGATAAGAATAAAAAATGGACTTTTAATAAAAGATAAGCCTCGTTCGCATAAGCTTTTTTAACACTTTCAAACCTGAATAGATACTCCCTGAAACTGTCAGGAAACTTTTTATCCTCGTTTCTCAATACGCCAATTGTAAACTTTTATTATATTGCAGGATTTAAAAGGATCATTAATTATGACCCACCTTCAAACAAGAATAAAAATCCTCTAAACATTCTATTTCAATATTATATTACAATATTGAGCTTTATCAAAAATAATAACCGGCAACAAATTAAATTAATAATTTTGTACTTAATTATTATGAAAATATACATTAATAATATTTATTTTGAATAAAGATTAAATTTAGTACACACGATGTATTACTGATTTTTTTCAGATTTTAAATTTACGTAACACTGAAAACTTTAGAGACGGAATTAGAGTTTCAATAATGATTTTAGATTATTAATAAATTGTAATATTATGTTTATTGTTAAAAATGTTTTTAAAAAAATAGCCAACACATCTTATTTATTGAAAAAATATGCCTTAATGTACAGAAAATTATACACACATTGATGACTTCGCTGTTCCTATAAATATTTATGGATTGAGATCAATATTAGGTGTTGAGTTTTATTAAAATCATCATAAAGTCCAGGACTAACTGTTGCATTTGATAAACATACTATGAGAAATGGAAACTGTATACATAATTTACTATTACTAATGAAAATATTATGAAATACGTGCATGCTTTATTTTTTAAATTTAATTGATTATAATTAATTAAAACTGAAACATAATAATAATCAATCATTGTATAATAGTTTTTTTTGAAAAACGTATATGAAACAAATAAACATTTAAATTATAACTCATATCTATAATATTTGGATGATCATTCTGGTTAATAAAATAGGAATCGTTTTTCTTTTAGGTCATACAAAATGTCCTATTGTTTCATACAAACGCCAGTAATGTCTACCCCGTTGAATCTACGGCGTAGATAACGACATCCATTATTTTCATAACTTTTTATTGCAGACAGATAACACCACCAGTTGCGTATTCCCTTTGGAGATTCATCTCGCAAAACGATCGCTATCTCTGTCAGACGAGTCAGAGGCCCTCTCTTTCTTTCGTCTCCAGCCCATTCAAGCGAACAAACGCGGTCTTATCAGCTGGGAAGCACGCGCACCTTATTCTAGTCACTTCTCACAAGTGGTTTCTAAGCTGTTCTGCCCCGAGTTATTGTATCGCTTAAGAATATCTAATTGATGCTTTGAAATATACCCCAAAATATTAAATTTGTGGGAAGCCGTTCTTACAATACACATTACTATTATTATGACGCATTTCAAAAAACACTCTAAAAGGTCAAAAATTATCGACATATTATTGTTCTAATTATTCATTATTTTTGTTTTATACAGCCTTGAGAGTTTGTCCATGTATGACCTCATGCCACTGTGAGGGGGTGAGTTCTGATAGAATATCATGATTTTCTACAAAATAGTGAGGTAGGGAGGGGTTGTGAAAAATATGACGCCATAAACAAATAAAATATAAAGTCGTATTTTTTAAAGAATTAAATTGTCAGTCAGATAATTATATATTTTAAAAAAACATTAAAAACGTGTGAAATCATTTATGGATTGCCAATTAATGGCCACTAAAACATTATAATGTCGTCATCATTGTATTATTATTTAACTAGGTAGGCACTATCACTTTGTTTAAATATCACCACATACTTGATTAAGGGGGTTGGTCTCGGTGATTCACTGTCGTAACGAAAACGTTTATATTTCAAGGATAATATTAAAATATTAGATCCATATTATAGCTATTTGAATTACTTGTGATATCTTAAATGCATAAAGTACTGGCTTCTTATACCGAGTTTGATTCCCTGTTCGTGATACATATTATATGTAATTTTTCCAAGTCAGGTGCTTTTTTGATTGTTTCACTACTGTATTTAGTCCCATCTAGCTATTTAACGCCTATTTTTTCAACGGTAATTATTGTTAATATGTAACTGTAAATAACACCATAAAATAAATCGAATAAGACACATAAAAACGAAAAAAATAATTGCGAAAGAGTACCACGTATAATGACACGTAAATGGACTAATATCTATTATTTAATACATAATATTTGCATAATTTTAATCATATTTGAAAATACACTTTTTTTCAAGACCAAAAAAAAAGAATTTTCGAGCGGATCATCTGAAGGTTAAAATATTATAATATTCATATAATCATTTTTTTGGTGAAAGTAAGAGTTCTTTTTTTGTAATATTGTAAGCAAAGTTATTTTTCAATATTTTCAAGAGGTTGGCGAAAGCATTATACTGTGGTGGGGCTTTATATATTATATTTCAGATTATAGATTATCATTATTTTCAGAAATTTTAAATTAATACTTTAAATAACATAGGCAATTAAATTAGTATTATCCGAATTGTTGTCGATTTGATTCTATTTCAGCTTGGAAATTGCGTGTGCAAAGGGCTGAAAGACATTTTTATTCTTGTTTAGACAATCTGCTCATAACCACATACAATAGTTACATACTAATGATTTTAAATATTTTTATAAACAAACTTTATTTAAAAGTTGGTAAACTAGTTATATAATGTTTGAGGCTTTCACAGTTGTTTTTTATCGTAGTATATTCTTGGGTTTTCACCGTGTCTCCTTCTTCCTTCTTTACTCGACGTTTCGGGCTCGTTGCAGAGGCCATTATCAAGAGATATGTTTTATGATGAAATGTAGTGTATGTATGTGAATGTAAACGTTGCTCTAAGAATGTCAAAATGAATCCGACGAATTTGACTTTGAGACCAAGATATTGGGTCGGAATAAAGGATATTTCGCACGATTGGTAAAGGAGGCCATTGAAATCCACAGAAACCCTGAAAATATCAATAGGGATGATGGATTACGGTTAAAAACGTCATGGCTTCCGGCACTATCAGCAATATCTAATATTCGAGCCAGTATCCCCGGTCGCAATGATTGACAGATTACTCTGAGCAACGTTTGCTCTTAGATAATCGGATTCATTTTGACATTCTTAGAGCAACGTTTACATTCACATACATACACTACATTTCATCATAAAACATATCTCTTGATAATGGCCTCTGCAACGAGCCCGAAACGTCGAGTAAAGAAGGAAGAAGGAGACACGGTGAAAACCCAAGAATATACTACGATGGTGACATGACCCGGCTCACGGCTAGCTCAATAATGCTACCGGGCCGTCACTGAGGAGACTAGTGATGAACTAGGAGAGGTGGATCTCCTTTGTAGTATCACAACTTTTGAATTCCCGAATAAAACTCTCAGCTGGTGTGGTGCCGAATTTATTCAGGTACTAGAGTTCACGGTCACACAATAAGGTTAACTGTCATTGTTCCCGTAATTAAATCTCATTAAAGTATCAGCAAACTATTTATTTGTTCACTATAGGATCTCTGTGAAATCTTTCACGAGTTCCCAAAAAGTCACACCTAATTCAGAGAATGTATACGCCGATATTCTTTGGATATTTTTAATTCAAGAAATATTTTCCCATAAGAAAGAAAATATAAATTATTCTTTGGTCACACAGTATTGGGTTTATAAAAAAGAATAGAATTTATTTGTTGTTGTTTATAAAGTTTATTTATGTTCACAGCAGGTTTACAAATATTTATTTGTGTTCACAAACTTGTTTACAAAAGGTTTACTTAATGTTACAAATTTATTTAATAAAATTTGTTTTTATGTTTACAAATTTATTTACTAAAACTTGTTTTATAATTATGTTTACTTAATAAAGTTTCAAAAATTTATTTTATAATCCCGAAAAGATTTGTAAAATTTATTATTACAGACTGAGTTTATTAATTTGTTTTTATAAAACAAATCCGATCGCGTAATTTATCCCGATTACGTCACCTCGTAGGATGAGTAATGAAAAATAAAATTACTCCGCGTGTACGTCACTACCGGCAGATACGTGCTATTCGCGCTGCGTTTTAGCGGCCGACGTCACTACCGACAGATACGTGTTATTCGCGTTACGTTTTGCCCGCCGAAGGGGGGACTTACTGGTACGTAGGAATCGCGAATGTACTGAGAACCATGTCTCACAAGCTTGCAGTGAGGACTGCTGCTTGCTGAAGATCGCTGGTGAAGAGTGTAGAAACTAATGATTTTACGGGAAAAGTGGTCGCCTTTTATACCCTTCGGATAGAGGTTTAACAGGAAACAGTCCGTAAGGGATAGCAGATCTATATCTTTCTCTCACGGGATGAATTTACGTATATCTCCCGTTCCTGGCAACTTTCTAATAGAGATATCTTCTAATTTAGTCGGGTTAAATTTACTCTACTTTATTTTCGCAAAATTAAGACTTAATAGGGGTGTTTCAAGCACCCTCTAGAACATGTCCCTTAAATGCGCAGTTAGGATGACGTAAGCAAAATAGTTGATTTTATATGATTTTTCGTGTTCAAACGAAGGGGAAAGTTTCTAGCTTTCCATCGAGGTATCGGAATAAGTATTCGGGTACTAAATAAGGGAATGGCAGTCTTTAAATTTAAAATGTCAAAATGAAAGGTTGACACCCACGTACTAGTCCTTTCCACCACTCTTGGCCTTTTTAGGCCAATAGAATTTTACTAAGTTTTAATAAAACTGTTTGGAGCCGCAGAAACTTTCTCATTCGATATTTACTTTTCGGACGAATATTATTACGAGAAAATACTATAATATTATACTTAACATTTCAACTTAAATATATAAATGCTTAATCCTAACAAGATGTTATACACGAACAGTTACTAACTTATTTAATCTTGCATAGTGACTTTTATATAGTAATATGGATGTAACCTTGAATCTATTTTTACCTCGCGAGCCAGCACAGCTGGGCCGTAAATTCTAGTCGGACAGAATTCAGTTAAAGTTCAAGGTCACACGCCAATTTGTATTTTTAGTTGCAGTATTTAATTCTTTTATTTACCCAAGATGCGATTAAGATTTATTATTATTTATGGGTAGAAACCCATCTATGCCAGAATCTTAAGTTTTTCCAATTGTTACTTTTACAATATTCGTTATAGTCAGTATGTTATAGCATTAACAAAATCTATAATTATAATTACGCGTCTATAAATATAGGTACGCGTTTACAGTATTTTTATAACAGTAGTTAGCTTCTATCTTGTATTGATAAAATTAGTATAAAAATTCTTTATTCACAATTATACAGTATATAAATTTATAAATATTCAATTTTCTTTTCCAATTTTCATACACTTCTATTATTGCTATAAAAGTTATTGAAGCATGTCCTTGCTAAATTTTACGTAAACAATCTCTCCCATAACTTATTTCCTAAGTTTAATGGAGATTTCCCGGAAATTTATATTAAAAAATACATCGCGCTGATATTTCACGACGTGACATTTCGAGGTCTGTGGTCACAGCGTTCCAATTACACTGGAGCACTCTTGATTTTCGGAGGCGAAAATTTTTTACGTAAAATTTTATTATATTTACAAAGAAAAGGTTAACAACATACATTTTACTTCCTAATACTAAACGATTACGCTAGTGGTTACCTGTTCATGGTCTTTTTGACCATTTCATTCTTGATTCTTCCATAGTTTAGAACCATGGGACTTATATATCCTGTCTGAACCGTGTCGTGAGGTTGTCGCAAGGCTATTGAGAAGTAGAATTGACTACAAGGCTAGATTTGTATAGTTATGTCGTTCAACCATACTCTGCCACAAACACTAACTGAAGGTCGGCGTTTCTGCTCGTGTCAATGGTAAACTAGTTCATTGAATAATTATGATTCTTGTGTAGAATATCGGCATTCCGTTTCTACGGGAAAAATTGTTTTTAAATTTTGTATTTTACTTTATTTTTTAAAACATTCATCAAAAAAGTATGTAGTTTTGGTCTCTCTTCGGTGACGTATTACTGTATATTATATATCATATCAATAATTGGACAAAGTGTTTACCCTTACCCGGACCAACACCTGATGTATATATAAATATATATATAAATCTATTAAACATAATACTAGGTTAACCCAATACCTGTACTTACAACACGTCAGGACTGGGGTAATGATGTATATTAATAACACTAGAAAATAAATATTAACATTGATATGTATGTATGTGAAATGTAAAATTTTCTCAAATATAAAACGAACATAACGCTGGTTTAAAGGTAAAACTCATTATGTTACATTTTGATGTTCTGAGATAATGAGGTTTGAACATATTTTTTGCAATTAAAAATCCAATTTCAAATTAAGATTTTTTCTTCTTTTTGCATAAAATGTATAAAAAATCAGAGAATACATTGAAGGTAATCAGATTCTGTAAAAAAATTAGGAACATTTAAAAAAAAGAGTTTTTGTATATAATGAGTTTTTCCACACACATGTTTGTTAGTAAAGTGATAGTATGTCAATACTTTGGCAAGGGTTTCGCAATGTTTTTTATTGTTTTAGATTCTTTTTGAGTAGGTACTTACTAAATTTAATAATAATAAAAGAATAAAAATATTTAAAAACAGTTTTATTTTAACCAAAATAGGAATTCGTAACAATTAAAATTGAAAACAATTAAACATACACTGAGGTTAATAATAATTATTTCACATACACTGGTGATGATAATAAGGACAAAACAATAATTATGATAAATTGAGGGATAAACAGCATTAAAAATATTCTTTATTCCTCAACAATGTCTTCCAATACGTCTGGCTCTGGTAATGTGTCTAATGTGTCGCGATCAATAGATGGTAAATTTTCGTACCAATATCTTAGCTCTTCCGGAATGTTACCGTTTTTACACAACTTCATAAGATCCTTTTTTCAAATTAGATATTGGTAATATGAATTGATATGCACCTACTAATTGTAGAATAACATTACTCCGTCTCCCTTTTCCCGCTGCATAAATTTTTCTGTAAGGTCCTGTATGGTTATACCGATATTGGATAATTCCAGGTATTTTTTTCTCATAATGTAGACATTTAATTTGGAGCCACATTACTAGCTCTCCATTATCATCTATGTTTCTATTATTTATTATTTTAAATTTCTTCGTCGTATCGGGTCTTCAATAGCTATAATGTGTCGCTCCAGAAGTTAGCGAAGATAACACCATTTTCCTCGGCTTGTAAGATATAGTCGAAGTTGCAGCTTACTGGACAAGCCTTGCATAAAAACAGGTGCTCCATGCTTTGCATTTAACCACACTCGCAGGTTGGGTCATCAAAGAACCCCCATTTCACCATGTTGTCTCGGGTGCGCCCTACCATGGTTCTCAGTCTGTTTAGGGCTTTCCATGTGTGATACCTAAGACTGGCTCCATGTGGGAGGTGCTCTGCTGGCTTTACCTAATCTACGAAACCCTCAGAGGCTAGGTTCGCCGCTCATGCGGATAGTCTTATCTTATTCGGGTGGGACGGTCAGACGTATTGTTGTCGCCATAAAGCCTTTTATGGATTTTAGCCTTGTTTTGCACATTTGATACCCATGCATGACGAGAACTTTAGTGACAGGCGTAGATTTCAAGCACCCCGTCACGATCTGGCAGGTTTCGTTAAGCGCAGTCGTCCACTTGTCTCGTGTGCGCAGATATGTGCCACACCGGACAGGCATACTCGGTCACCGAGGTGCATAGTGCAAGGGCTGAGACCCTGAGTGTATGTAGTTGAGCTCCCTACGTATTACTGCTTAGCTTTCTCATAATACTTTTCTGTTGCTGCTGTCTTCATTTTAGTATTATTGCAGTGTTGCTAATAGGATCTAAGGTGATTCCCAGCTATTTGTTGGCTGTTTGTGGGTTCTAAATGTACCCCATCCCAAACGACATCAAGCAATTTCCCTGCGTCCATGTTTTGGAAATGGAACGCTACTACCTGTGTTTCACCTGGATTTGGCTTAAATTGATTGAGGTCGTAGTATGTCTTTAACTCGCTTAATGTATCTTTAAGCTGTTTCTCAATCACTTCGAAGCTATTGCTTTGGTATAACACGGCTAGACCATCTGCATAGAGGAAATGTTTTGTGTTGACTCCGATTGGCTGACCATTAGTATAAACGTTGAACAGTATGGGTGCCAAGACGGCACCTTGTGAAAGGCCGTTCCATTGTTGTCTCCAACGGCTGCGTTTTCCGTCCAGTGTTACAAAGAATCTTCGTTTGGCCAGAAGGTTTTCAATCACTCCTGTTATTTGGAAATCATTCCGGAGGTTGTAAATGTAAAGTTTACTCAGTAGAATTCTATGGTATCGTACGCGGCTGTTAAGTCTACGAAGGGAAACTCTTAATGTGACCGAAAACCAGTTTCATGTTTGCCTTACTAGTTTTATTGGCTGGACTTTTTTTCCCCTCTTCGGTCATTGTTTCTGAATGATCCAGTTTCGCTTAATCCAGCCAAAGCTGTATTAATTGGTCCATTTGAAATTCATAACATTTTTAACGTTCAGGCAGTATTTACATTAAACTTATTAACAACATCATTCTGATTATTTAGTATAAGTATCATTTATTCTCATCTTGTAAAAAAAAATCAACCAGTAATATACAGTTGGCACAAGATGATAGTTATCGACAATGCAAACCACAGATAATACACTCACTAACTTACTCAAAGACCTGTTTACAGTTCAGGAAAAAATCATTATGTGCGGGAATGACTTTTTCCTGAACATAAATCTTAAATAAGTACTGATAATGATTTCTTCCCCAGTTTTTTTCCGTTAATAAGCTAGCTATCGTCACAGTGACTTTTTCCAGCAAGAGATATGGTAAAAATTAGTGGATATAATGAAAAAACTCATTTTGGCCAAAAGTGCACATAATGAGTTTTACCTCCAAACCAGCGATTATTTAATTATTTACCCAAAAATAATATTTACTGAAATATAATAATTTCTCCTAATGATCCATTGCGAGAACCGAATGGGTTGGGCGATTGGTTAACAAATATAAAATATAACATTGTAATAAACTTATTTGTGTTACTCAAATTATATATTCGATAAATATTTTTTTTCAAGAAATAATTCAGAAGTTTCGAGACTGAGAATTCAAGATATTATTTTTTTAATTTTTTCTTTACTTATGTATAATATTATATCTTAGGTGTTTTCAAATGGTGTACCTACATATAAGGTGATATTCAAATTTTATTAGACTTCTTTCACTTCGAGAAAGATTGTTTTAGTCAGGAATAACTATAAAAATAAATGAAATTTTGTTCATAATATGAATAAAATTTATTGTATACCCTTTCAAATAGTAGCGTATCCAGTACTCATTGTAGACATTGCTGATTGTAGTATTACACAGTAAATATTGCTGATTGTGTATAAATTATATAGGGTTGGTATTTATATTATTTTATTAACTCTTAATATTAATTTATAAGCGCAAAGATCAGAATCGGTAGTGTGTGGCTATTAAATGATAAGTTGGGAGGGTTGAAAATGATCAAGCCGCAGTGAAAGATTATTTGGAGCCTTTTGTTCAATGGGAATAAATTTACTTTGAAGAAGATGAGTCGCTTTTCATCCGCAGCTGGAATGAACGTTTTTAGTAACTCTTTTTTATACAATAGGTACGCCGAGGCTTACTTATATCCGGTGGATATCTAGTTGGCTTTTAATGAAATCCATCGTAAATCGTGAGCATTTTTGGGAAAGCGCCAATATTGTTTTCCGGAAAACTAAATCGAATGGAGTTTTTACAGGAAATGTTAGTAGGAAGAGTGTAATATTATCATCAGCTTGAATCAATTGATAGCCGGACTAAAACATCTTCAAGCTTATTCCACTATTCTCGGTTGTGTACATTCCATTACCATTTACTTTACCTATGTCGTCAATTTAACGGTCTCTAATTTTTGGACACATTGTACCTCTTAGTATGACTAATTATATTTTATTAGAACTAAACTATATTGTGCACATTATTATTTTTATAATTAGGCAATATGATGATAGTATGAATAACAAAAATTAATATGTATAAAATCGACATTTTCATATTGGCATTGTATCATTTTTGAGAAAATAATAATAAATTATACCCAAATAATTATTAGTAAGTATGTTAAAATCATTGTTACATATAAACTGGATTAAAATATTAAATTGGTAAATATTTTAGCGGCATTTGAGAAAAATTTAATTAAATTAAATTTTAATCATAAAATTATAACATATTATAATAAGATGTGATCGTTTAAAGAATTCACATCTTATTACATGTTTTATTATAAGTTTGTCTCTGACTTTAAATAAAAAATATTTGTCTTTTTAATGTTTTTTATATAAGTATTAATTAATTAAAACACGTTAAAATGTAAATTTTCAACAAATTGTCTCAAATTGCATGCTTCATATTTTTCCGCTAGATTTCTCTTGTAAGCGGAGCATTCATTAAGCATGACCTTTGAAGATGTCGAAACATGAATTAAATACTTTATAATAGTATGATTTGTACTTGTAAAGCTGTATATGTATTATAATTAATGATATATTGAATTTCTACAGGACTTCGAAGGAGAAACTAATTGGGAAAGTGTTAGCATATTTACCGCTTCACACTATAACGTACGCGATATAAGGATCGCTGTAATAAGTTTCCATTACAATAGGAAGCTATCTTGGCTTAAACGGGAAACGGCGTCTCTTTAGGGGTTAACTTTAGCATTGTTGCCACATAGCGCGATATTCGTTGGTGGAGTTGCTAGTCACAGCGACAAATCAATTTACTGAATCGCCGCACCGCGCAAGTTAAGGCATATAAATTCCTTCGCTTTGTTCGATTGTGTGTACAAACGGCTGATAAAGTTATTATTACTTGGCTAGATATCGGAAGTTCAATTGGAGTTTCCTCATTCCGTTATAGGTAGTTGATATATACACGATGCTTAGAAACTTATCTGTATCCGGTTAAATAAAATGTCTATGGTATCAGTGATATTATTTCAAAATAAATGCCAATGATAATTTTATAATGCTCATATTAATAACTCTACAGTGGCAATAATAATGATGAGCATCATTTTCTCTATAATAATTTAAATTCATATCGTTATCGATATAGCATTAACTGACAAATTCGAACTCGAATCTTTTTCAATTACAGGACATTTTAGTATCATTGCTATTTATACGATGCATATTACTTAGGGCCGTATGCATGAGATTCCAAATTAGGTACCTTCAACCTAAATAGTGCCAATTTGCATGCATGAACGCATGACGTCACATTTCGTCACAAGTCAGAATAGTAGCCGTTTTTTTTTTTTTAAATATTTATCCCCTTTTTATAATTAAATAAATGAAATGGTCAAGAAGTGTGGAATTACCTAGTATCCGAACTGCACTGTATAAATTGAATAACTATAAATGAATAGTTAATATAAACTATAAACATTTTTTTTTACAACTGTACAGTGTTTTTATAATAGAATTGAATATCGGACAAATTATTCCCAATAAACATTAATTATTGAGTAATCGAATGGCAACATAGGTTTGCTTTCTGCAGTTAGTTTCACGTATATTAGGTATATTATGACTAACTTCACTTTTATTACGAGATGTCAAAACGGAATAAATGACGGAAATGAAAAGGATTTAGATAATAATATGTAATGATCTTTGTGTAATATTATCATTTATACCAATCACCGTATGACAATCTTGATTTTATCAGTGTGGTTAAGACTTTTGCCTTGTTTATTACAGTTATCTTAGAATTAACTAAGTAGGTAGGTACCATAATATTTTGAAAGAATGCAGAATGCTTCCAATTATTCTAATTGCATATTTTAATGCCAGATACAGCAATACCTGTCTTTGCGGTCGTTTAGCGGAGGTATTTTATCGTAATCTTACGTAAATCCATCTTATCTCTCCATGAAAAATACTGCGTTTTTTGATGTAATCGAAATACGAGAGCATTGTACTCGTACCTACTATCTAGAATTTTAGATTATAGACTATGGATCAAAATTGTACGTATTTTGTAAACAGTACGAGTAGGTACTGTTTTAAAGTTCACAAATGTTTTACAGATTCTAAAAAATGAACTAGGGTCTCAAGCAAACGTCTGTTGTAATGAATGCATTATTAAAATGACATATAAAGCAGCCATTTTGAATAAACAGTGGTGACGTGACGTGTCGTCATATCCCTACATCAGAAACAGTAAATCAACCTAAATAGCGGAAAATTAGGTATTTAGCTTGAAGGTAATTTGAAATCTCATGTATTCGGCTATTAGTCAGTGCAATTTTATAATCTCAATTCGTTGCACTACGCTACAATATTTCCTTTATTGTATTAAATGTCAATTCATAGTGATACTGCATTGTATTATTGATTTATTTAATAAAACGCAATTTTTTTTAGTACTTATTCCACTTTTATTATTTAATAAATTTGGACCGGTTTTGTCCGCCTCAGTTGAAAATGTCTGAGGCGGACGAAACCGGTCCGAAATTATTGAATAATAAAAGTGGAATAAGTACTAAAAAGTTATGCGTTTTATTAAATTAATCAATAATGCTGCAATATTTGTTTATCAATGTAGAACTCAGTAATGTATAATATTCTCTTGAAAGCGTTACCCTCCCTAATAGGCCAATAAATACAACGGCAAATTTTTCTATAAAACGTGTTTAACTTTACGATTTGCTACTATATAGGTACTTTAAATAAATATAATTTTAATAATTAGGTACATATATAAAAAAGATTTCATACTAAATAATATGTAAATTATTAAATGAAAAAGAAAATGTGAAAAAAATCAACATACTACAATAATTTAATATTCTTACGTATATTTTAATCATAAACTAATGATTTACTCATTATCGTAAATTTGAAAATTTGATTTAACTTTTCATATTTTCATACACGTAAAATAATCAATGAATTATATTAGTATTAAATTTAACGTATACGAAGAGAGTCATATTGCGTTATGGATGTAAAATAAGTAGAAGGGATTATAAAATATATTTGAAAGCCATTTAATATAGTTTCTAAAATGAAAAGTTTTCAATTATCCATTGTTTAACTTAATGTAACTTTTTTGAAACTGGCTGTAGTCAACTTCAGGATACGATTTCAAAATATTATTATATGACTTGGCAAATGAAGTAATTGGATTATATCTTAGACTATTATTTAAGCAACACATACTATAGTCAATTTTCTGTTTATTTTAAAGCTCCTTTTGAACTATGCATATATAATAGAATACATAATGATAGTTGTTATTAGTGGGTGCATATTTATTTTAAATTACCATCAAAAATACTTTTGCCTAACTAAAGTGGCATTTAAATAAAACCCAAATCAATCTTAACTGTTTTGAAAATATACATTTTTTATCGATTATAAGTACAAAGGAGAAAAATGTAAAAGTACTTCAACACAATATAAAAAAGAGTATGAAAAGGAAGGTATCTATATAAAAATCAAAACGGACATGCATGAAAAAAATGTTATAATATAAAAAAATGTACTAAGTTGTTGTATGGTAAATTTCTTTTTACCGCAGACACTCCGTTATAGCGGCATTTAAAATTCATTGAAAAATACGCCATGAAACGTATCAGATCGTTGAGATCGCTACTGAGTGAGCGAGCGTCTAAGTACTCTAAGTGAATGCTTTTTCAACCCCTATCAGGATGTACTTACAGGAATTGTTTCACAAACTAGACTGCATTATAATATTTATTTATGTATACTACAGGATATAAATTACCTACATATAGTTGTGTAAAAATATATATAAAAAAGGCCTTCCATCCGGGAGTTCTGGGTTCGAATCCGGTGAGGTCAAAATATATTTACATAATCTAATATGTTATTTCTTCAAGCCTGGGAGTTTTATCACTATTATTGTGCTTCATGGCCTGTTGTGGAGTTTAATAAAGAAACAAAAAAAAACAATTAACTGCACACACCTTTGTTTTGAGTTTACGTTAAAGATTTTAATAGTAAAACCACCCTGTTTGAGAGAAATAAAATATAAACCAAGTTTTTATTTTTAATAAACATCCATGTGTTTTAAAATAACATGAAATACAATGTATATACCTACATGTGAATGTAAAACTTAATAATAATCACATCTTTACCGAAAATGCAATTTATTAGTTTTTTTGGATATACATAAATAAAAATTAATATTTTTCTTTAAGGGTTTCCTTTCAAAATGTTTACTGTTTTTTTAATTGTCATTGTCATCTTGTAACGAAATGGTATTTTTGTCATTTAAATAAAATAGTTACACATCAAATATATTTTTAATGTAAGTTGAATAGAAGATAATGTTTTTTTTTCCGAAATATAGATTATAAAAAAATCACAAAATATATCATTGAACGACCACGGTATATGAATTATTCAAAAATCGAGAACATATGCAAATAATTATATTATGTACATCGTAAATAACAAAAAAAAATGCTACAGGCGATCTTCGTTTGCTACTAGGTATAGTTTGGTCGAGCTGCACTTATACTAATCACGTAGGTTTTTATGCAAAGATATATAATGTTTACCTATTTTTCATCTTAAATGACACTTTTAAATTTATAAAATAAAAGTGGTTTAAAAATATTGATATTAGTTTGGTATTCTAGTCACACTATTGTTTTAAATTCCCGATTCTTACCGATTGGTTCATCAATGACAATATATTTTGAAAATACGTGTAGTATAATGTTTCTAAGTTATTATTATAAAAAACGTACGCTTTTACATAATATCTCCTTCCATGGGGAGAAGGTTTTAATTTTAACAGATTTTTAACGAGGAATAGTAAACACCATTTTTTTTTAAACTGATCCTAGTATTGGATCATATTTAATACACATTGGAAAATACAACATGCATGTTGCATCACGTAATGTCAAGTATATTAATTATTATAACAGCAATTTTCACTAATTTCATTATTAATTTGTATGAAGATACTGAATAGGATTTCACATTTACTTATTCAGCAATCAGCCTATCACAAACTACCGTCTGTGCTCTGTACAATCAACTATTTTGAAACCAATTTGGATAAATCTTGCAAAATTTCTGTAAAGAGATCGATATTTAAATTAAATTAAATTAAATGATTCCTTATATTTATTTATATGGATATTTCATTATACTATAAATATACATATAGGTAGTTAAATAAATAATGAGTTACAAAAAGTATATTTTATTAGTACAACGTTATATTATGTAATATGTAATTAAAATGCACCATAATTTGATGATATATTTTATATGCATACATGATATTTTTGAAACGAATTATATGTTTTTGATTTATATAACTACCTATATAGAAAATGGATACGAATATAAACCGTACGGATTTTTTGTTGTTGTATGGTTTTGTATTTTTTACATAATCCTGTACCTATATATCTTTGAAACAGAAATAAAATAAAATGAAAAGGACATAACAACTGCAAGAAACATGTTCTTTAACTCCCTGCCAACATTGTTGGAAGAGATCTGAGTAGCTTGAAGAAGAGGTTGGTGAGTTGCATCGAATGTAAGAGTATACATATTGTAGGTGGAGAAAGCTTGAAAGGAGAATAATAAATATCAGTAATGAGATGAAGAATAATTAATCACATACATTTTTAGGACACTCAAGTACCTAATACTAAATAAATATTAAAACACTATTTGATTAAAATGGAACATCTATCATCTTTATAAAATTTTGGTTTACTATTTCTCAAGGTAGTTCCCTATTATCTAACCCCCGAATGTACCTTCTCCTGTCGGCCACCCATTACTCAACGTCCAACTCGAATGAACTCAATTTGAACTTTCGCACTGACGCCATTACCTCTTGTATTCGGTGGATGATTACCAATAAGGGAATATTGAGTTATTTGTTGAATTCATTACGTGCGTTACTATGATTACTGGTACAGCGGGGATTTGCAAATTAGATTAATACATATTAAATCAGATACGAAACATATCAACGGTTGGAAGCACATACGTCATACATCCATTTTTGACAATTAATACTGAGTTAATATTGTAGTTTAGTGTATTTAGTTATTGTCTTTACTGTGTCCAATAATTGTATAATATGGAAGATGTATTGTTATTGAATAATCTGGATTTTAAACTTGAGAATTGATGCTTAATCTATTCATGTTATTATAAATAAATATATTTCGATGACAACTCGTTTTTTTGTGAATATCTACAACATCTATGCTTAAAGACATCGATATAGAGTATACATTGCCAAATTATGGAGGTATCTTAACACAATGCTTACGAGCCCTTTTAATTAATTTTGTAATTAACGTGTTAATTTGCATTTGAAAAGTAATTAGCAAAAACATAATTTTGTGCGACCCGTAAGCTATGGGTTAATATACATTTACAAGAACTGGTATTTAACTATGTAATCAAAATATTAACAGTAACTGAATTAAAATTTAGAAGTAGATTAAAAAAAGCAGTACATTAATAATTCAAACCCTCTCTCCATAGATCATGATACGAACATTCTTTATAATATATGGAAAAAATAATGCCCCTAATAGTGTCTAATAACACATAAAATTTTAATATTTTTTATTTAAATATACAATTATATAATATATACTATGTCGAATAATTGATTCATACAAGGTATCTAATTATATTAATAATACCAATAAACGGTTTAAGTGTCACTATATCATTTTTTATACTCAACAAGTCCGGGAATTCTCTTTTGAAAATTCTTTTCATAAAAAATTCTCGCAGTTATACAGATAAATGAAAAAGTTCAACTTCCGGTTTGAACTCACTTTGAAAGTTTTCCAATTTTTCCTCGAGGCAATCATTATTGAAACTAATAACTCTTCTCAGAGTGCGATCGCCTTCCACAACTTCTACTGCTTTCAAACGCTTAAGAAACTGTTTATTTCTTCTTTCAATTTACGGAACCTGTATTGAAACTTTATCCTACTTTGTTTATAAAAGTTTTGAATGAAAATACTTCATCTTCATTCATTTAAATTAAATAAAAAATGAATTACCAAACGTATTTAAAATTTATATAATTTAATTTTTATATTTGAAAAAATACGATTGCACGTATAGTTTATTAATTTAAGAATTGTAATATCCCATACATTTTTTTATTTCCGGTATTTCGGTATAAGATTTTAGATATTAGATTAAATATAGGGATTGGAACAGTTTAAAGTGCCCACCACCACCCGTCATATATGCACAACCGTGGATATGCACGGCCGCTTTCTATGACGCTTTAAACGTGTCTGAAAGAAGTGATTTTAAGTGCTCATTCCGTTTCGAGACGGAGCCGCACGGGACTGATGCTGCAACCATGCACCGTAGTGCTTAAAGAAGAAAGTTAAGAAAGAAAATTTAGGGATTGGAACAAAAAAATTAAATATTCATAATTTGGAAACACCTCATAAACCTACCTATATAAAATCCTAAAAATATATGCACCCGATTCGAATTCGCATCCCTCGGATTCCGGATAATTTGCTTTCTGAGATGCTTCCAAATTATGTATAATCAATAAAGAATGTTACATTGTCAAATATTGTGCGTAGTTAATTAAACATAAATATTGGGTGCCTTTTTATTTAGTAGCTGTGCGTAAGCAATAATGCTTACGGCAATAAATTCAAGGAAAAATCATACTTATCAAAAATATTTATAGTATGAGTGTGCGAGAAGTTTTACAGTTACATTAAAAAGTATTTACTCGAAAAAAAAATATTATAAATTATGCTAGATTAATCATAATTTTTTCGGAATTACTTAAAATCATCTTCAAGCAACAGTCTTTAATCTTATGCGGAAACATCCGACCATGTCCGATCCTAATAGGATCGTATGAGCCTCCACAGTGTAGAGGTTTGTATTAACAGATTTTGTTTTTTACGAGAAATGGATGTCAGCCACTTGCTCAACCTATTAGGTCCATATCTTGACTCACACACAAATTGAAAAACAATATGTGTACTTGCCAGACCCAGTATTCAAACCGGAGACCCACGGCGTGATAGTGCGGAAACATATTGATATTTAAAAAAATACACAACAGAAAAATCTAGTAAATTGACTTATACCTACGATAGATGAAAATTTTTAAATTAAAAAAATAGAGACTGGTTGTATTTAATAACTTAATATATTATTCGCTTAATTATTATAAATAATAATATGCTACAAATGACTAAACTAGAATCAATTAAACCATTTTTAAACACAGTATTTTGGGACTTCAGCGACCCGGGATTGCCAACCTTAATAATTATTTGAAAATCAAGTAAAAGTTTTTTTTTATTAAAACTTTTATAATACTTATAGCGGTTCCTTAATTAGAGACGTTAATATGTTTTACTGAATTTAATAAATTTGGTAATATTATTTTTTTCGCCATAAAACATTAAATGTAAAATGTGTTAATGCATTCCACTTCAAAGAAAATATTCAGATTTACGATCAAACAAGCAAAATAAAAACCGCAAGCAGTACAAAATAAAAGGGTAGATATTTGAAATTGTAGTGACAACGTGTAAAAGGGAGAAAAATTGAAAAATGTTAAAGAGAGGAAGCGAAAAAACGCTGGAGGCTGGAACACAATCCCAGGCCTGGCGCAAGCCGAACCGCTTAATTGCATTATTTTCCATAATTTATCGAGAAAAAGTGCTAATGGTGGAAACGACGAGGCGGATGAGGGGTTAAGGGCGTTTTCAGACAACAGGGGCTAGGGGCATGCGACCCCTCACTTGCCAAATAGCGCCTCGTGATCGGGTAGTTTTTCAAAATAAAGAATATTTGCAATTGAAATTATCAAGAAATTTGTGATGTTAGAGTCAATATTATTTTGGGTTGGATAGTCTATGAAGTTTAAAATAATACAAAATTTTTGTTGAAATATTAACACACAATATGTCACACTGATTGTGTATATAGGTAGATATATATATATATATATCAAATAAATAAAATTGATGTGCGTAACATATATTATTATGTTCATGCCATCGCATATATTTTTATTCTGTTATTTTCTCTAAATAAAATGGAAAAATGCAAAATAAATCATATAGACAAATATGTATATTTTGAGTAGAGGTAACTACGTCTATCAAATACAGCTTAGCTACATAAATGCCTTCATGGTAGTTCATGTTTATCGTAAACTATTTATATATTTATACATTTCTACTAATATTTAATGCCTACTTTTAAAATAGATTCATATTTATATAATGTACAGAAAAAAATATACAATCGATATAATATTAGAATTTAGTGATGAATAATTTATAGTTTTTATAGTTAATAAAATTTTGATATGACAGCAATGAAATTAAATAATAATATGGTGAAATATTGTTTTTAAAAAGTGAATGCAAATTAAATTATAATAAAAAAATCTTTCCATCGTTGTGCTGAAACAATTCAACTTAAAAATTATATTATAATAGACTACCTACTTATGACTATATTATTATTTTAATGGGTACTAAGTTAAAAAAAAAAAAATTATGTACGTATATTAATGATCAGTATTGTGTGTTGAGCAATTTGAAATACGTGATTTAATATTATATAAGTATTAACTGTGCGTGCGTCTCTGAATAAAATAAAAAAAGAAATTGTGGGGGCTCTAAAAGAATAAAGAAGCAAAGACCTCAATAACAAGTATTCAGCTACCGTGGCGAAAGTATTATGGCGGTATGGAATGAAGCAACTTAATAAGGAAAACCAAGGAGGGAGGCATTCGCGTGATTTATCACATTGTTCCCCTATATCTCTCAGGTTCATAGCATAATGGGGACTTACTCTTTTGGTTTTTTTCTCTCTTAACGCAAGCAATTTACTCGAAGATTTTGCAAAACAAAATCCAGCAATTACGTTCTTACGTACATGAAATATTTGTAATATTCTCTGAGAATTTAAAAGGAGAGAAGTTATAATTCATCATATATTTTTTCAAAGAGAAAAATATAATAACAAAAAATATTTTTTAGGCCTTACTTACATCTATGTGTTCAAAGTCAACTTAAAGTAAGTTAATGTCATAAATAATAAATAATTACAATATACAAAGAACTTTTTATATACCACGTTTTTAAATTTTCTGTTGAATCATATAAACTTGACAATTCTATGCATTAATAAAAACTTTTAAATTTAATTTTGACATTTCATATTGATTTCTACAGTAACACACGTATATATTAATAATTTAGTTGTTAGGACTCCCTTAGCAACCAACTTTCCATACAAAACAGAATTAACTGAAAATTAATTCAATTCTGTTTAAAAATGGCTAAAAGTATTAAATGAATACGTTGTCGTCGTGTTCTGATATATTCTAAAACTTTCAAAAGTCTAGCTAGTCGGGAAGTTAGTTAAAAAATTTCAATCGTCCAATACAAATCTTGGACAAACAAGAAAAAAATGTACTGGACACACAAGAAAAAAATATTACTAGACAAACAAGAGTACGAGCTAATTAATAAAAACGTATAAAAAATACTAGGTTTGTCAATAAAGAATATTATTTAATGCTAACTATTAAAAACAAAATAAATAATGATCTATAAACAATAAAATATTAGTTATATAATAGATCAATGAAAATCTAGATTTCAATAGTATATCTCATATAATTATGTTTACGTATAATTATAGTACTTACATACATAATTTATTTTGTGAATAAAAAATACGGATAAGTCTTGTAATATCTATATAATTTATATATTATACGTTATACTTTATTTATAAATCAATTAATTCCGACCATGTCCGATCCTAATTAGATCATATGGACCTCCACAGAGTGGAGGTTTGTATTGCCACTTACTCAACCTATTAGATCGATATTCTGACTCATACATAAATTTAAAAACAATATATGTAGGTACTTGCCAGACCCAGGTTTTGAACTTTGAACGACGCTATTGGCCAATGTATAAGCCACGAGGGCATCGTGGATGTGATTAAACATCATTAAACACCAACAATATAATCAATAATTTATTATACAATTAACTATAAATACGTATTGTCAGCTATGCACAATTAAAAGAAGAAATATTTATTTTATTTGAATAATTTATGATTAGATATTGAACAGAAACTCGAAAATATTAAAGTGAAATTTTACTCAAAAATTGATTGTACCTAGCTAAAATTTACATTTAACAGTATTAACATACCATTTCAATTAATTTAGTTTTGCGAATTTTTGGAAAATTAATGAAGTTTTACAAAATAATTGCGCTTTGAAAGTTTTCACATGGTAAATTGGCGTTTCAACATTTGTAACTATGTACAAAAGGATCTGAAGCTAGCCGCGAACTGCGGTTTTCAGCAAAGCTCTCCCACGAACTTTGATTTTGTAGCTTTTGCTCAGCGACGGAGGTAAAGGGAACATGGCAAGAGTGAGAAACTAAACGTCAAAGATCGGTTCGAGATGTTAATTTACATTTGAAACCCCTCGGTGAGCCAACAACTTTGGAGATCGAGTCCGCGGCCTGTTCGGTGACAACTCAAACGGTATTTAGTGATTAAAGCGGTTCATTGTTGCCAAATATATCAAATCTCTATCGTTTATAACCTAACCACTAGGCAAACAATCCTTTGTGTGGGTATAATAAATTCGTTATCGGCTAAATATTAGGTGAAATTTCTTGATTACCAAGTTGTGGCTTATGTGTTGTAAGCTCTGACTAAATCAAATAACTATGTAATATGTAGTGTTGATAATTTAATTTATTTATTTAATATAAAATAGCGCTCGGTCGTTATAAATAATGCTTAATTCATTTTTAGTTATAAATCTATGTACCTACATACAAAAAAATATACTGTTTGAATTTTTGAACAAAGCTAAAAGACATTTTAATGGTCAAACAGTTAGAAAAAAATGAATTGTTGGAATTGAAAAATACACGGAAATATTTTAAATTACAAAAATCTAACTGAAATTGGTTACAAATTTTCTTGTGGCAAATGGAGTTATGAAACTGAATCAAAGCTCGACTCAACCAAAGATAATCCTGAAGGCTTATTAAATTTTGTATAACTCAGAATGTGTTAAAATAATTATTTTGAATATCGTTTTAGACTGTTTCATTGAATAAAGTCTAGATTAAACTAAAAGGGTAAAACATATCTGTACTAAAATTAAAAAATTATTTGATAACAATTGTAAATAATAATAATATATTTTTATATTTGATTATCTAAATGGGTACATGTTTTTGTTGGAATAAAAAATTTTTTTTTGCTGAAAAAAGATCTAAACTTTACACACACTATAATAGTAGCATACTGACAACTTAAACACAGATACTGGAATTATGTACCTACTCTATAGAGTATCTTAAGATTGCTAACTACTACTACCCCGCATTTCGCCGCTTAGCATTTCTGAGACGATTATATTATAATACCTACTCGTACACCATTTACGACCACGTCTAAAGCTGCATTTATATATGGAAGCCAAATCTTGTAATGGAATTCCATCACAAATGATGCTGACCATAATTACAAACAAAACGACTATATTAAAACACTAGTTTCATTTTCAGCAATGTTACATTACGTGGTTTGGCATATCTGCAATGCGACTTTATATTATCGTTATATTTTATACCACGTGATTGGGATTGAGGGTTTAAAATATTATTATAAAGCACTTTTATTGATTTTTTTTTTATTTTTTTTATATCAAATGTACTCTATCATAGTACATACAATATTTTAGGAAACTGGAGTAATATATGAAAAAATATGTACAGAATGTTATGTCTACATAATAGTTCCTACCTAATTTTCCATAAATAGTAATACGAATGAAAATATAAAATCATGGTTGCGTATTTTACCTACTTACTCTTTGAATAAAAAATCTTCATTGAAAACCGCTGTGTTGGAAAAAAGGGTTTCTTTTGAATACAAGATAACGTTGGGATAAATTGGGTTCCTAAATAATGCGTAGTCAATAAGGTTTCAGACATCACAACATTGTTATGTTTGGGTATTATAATGAAAGATTAACGGTAATTTTGTTATTTGTTCCACATAACAAAAAACGAACCTCTATCAATCTAGCGGCCCAAAGCAAAATCTTCGTGGCTAACTGACCATAGTTTCCTCTATGAGCCTAGAGCTTAACAAACAAACATTATATGTTATATCGTGTGGGCGGGACCTTTCTACATCCGTTTCTCGATCTTTATTTTCGCATCGTAGAAGCTTAGCATTTTTACACTCACCATCAACATAAAACAAAAACAAACTATTTATTAGGAAGTATTTTAATTGAAATATAAACATATATTTCATCTTGAATAACATCGTATTTAAATTTAATTTAAAAAAAGCATTTATACGTATAATAATATATATTTCAAAATCAAAATTCCGCATGTATCTATATAATATAGAGATACATAATTATTATTATTTATAAGCACACCTTGATGAAAATAGAAGAACTAAGTTTGATGCCAAACTAGAGTAATAAGATACAATATGGTATATTACGTAAATTTTCAATCATAAACAGAAAACAAGTATTTTGTAAATATATCATCGTCTTATTAAGTCTGCTTAATACTGATGCTAGATAATTCATGGTTCAATTTTTTTTTTCTCCTCGACCAATAATGTGAAGTCTACGACACCCAACTTAGTGTAGCACGGGGTGGGTTGGCTCTTCTGATATCACCCGTTCATCTACTAGGATTTCCCCCATTCTTCGATGTCCTGTTCTAAAATATTTTCTTCCTACCGGTTGGTTATCCGTTCCACTGAAATGGTGATATGCAATGGACGGTATTATGAAATTGTGAATTTTATTAAAAATTGGATATCTTTATATCTGATATTATCCTTCAATGAAAATTTTAACATTGATTGCTTGCCATGGTGGTTTTAATTCGTGTAGTAGATCAAATGTTTATGAATTTTTATACATGATTTTTACAGTCGTTAAATGAAATTTTTAAAAATTGAATGCGTAAACTCGTGTAATAAATAATAATTCTCACTTAGAAAAGTTAAACGTCGTTGATGACGGGCATCATGCACCTAATAAAGATAAATTAAAAAGGGTTTGCATTCAGCAGTATCTTTCATTAGAACTGATTACTGATTATGACAAAAGTTTTGGAAAGCTCTGTTATAAAGGCTTTATAAAGCCACCCTACCTAGAGCTAATAAAGAATAATTACGGCCGGAGAGGCTTCGACTGCGTGGCGTTGGCTCATTTATTATTGTTAGCGCTCGAAAGTGGTAGTTTCTACGTCCTGGTAAAGCTAGCCATCGTGCCACTAACATGAAAAAGTGATGGCCGTTTGAAGAACAAATAGGGTATCGTGGGTCTCAAATTACGCGAAATCTCTATGCTTTCCCAATAACGAGCCACGTTTAACCACTCAGATATTTGACAGCCTTTTTGATTTAGGACCGAACGTCTGGTGTAATAATTAATCTTGACATCGATCGAATTTATCAAATAAATGTGCCATACGTGCTTCATTTGATGTAATTTATTCCTTATATATAGGTACCAGGAAAAGAACAATATAATTATAAGATTTTCTTTGCATAACAACCTTTGCGATAAAAGTAGACTTACTATTTTCTGTTGGATATAAATAATTCTAGTATATAATATTTAAAACCATATGAAAAGTTTTGGATGATAATTAATCAATATTATTAAAACATATTAAATAAAGTGACTTCTCAAAAATATCTTGTAAGTTAGAATCATAATTCAGAAATCATATTATTATTCAACTACAATTCCCCAAAACTAATACTGAATTTTATAATTATTATTCACACAATGATCAACAAAATTCAAATTGTTGTTTTATACATAACTAAAAGGCGGCTCTCGTGGTGCAGTGCGTAAGGCGCTGACCATCCGGGAGCTCGGGGTTCGATCCGGGTGAGGTCAAAATATATTTACATAATCTAATATGTAAATTTCTCACGCTTGGGAGTTTCGCCACTATAATTGAGGTTCACAGCCTGTTATGGTGTTTAATAAAGAAACAAATAAATTCAAAGTCTAATGACCATTTTGTACTACAATAATACTAGACCATTCTTCAATGTTTTTTTGAATAGATAGGTACTCAAATAAAAAAAAAGTATTCTGTACGTAAGTACATTGAAAAGTGGCGGCTATAAATTTTGTTATTATTATGTCGATGCTATCCTTTCAATATTTTGATTTTTCGTTATTATGTACCTACCTACATTTTTATTATTATTAATTTGTTTCTTTATTAAACGCCATAACAGGCCGTAAAGCCCGATAATAGTGGTAAAACTCCTAGGATTGAGGAATTTACATATTAGATTATGTAAATATATTTTGACCTTACTGCGAATCGAACCCAGAACTCCGTGATGGAAGGCCAGCGCCTTGCGCACTGCACCACGAGAGTATACACGTTTTGTGATTTTTCATTGAAATATGCTAAATATTGATGGTTTCATATTTTTTCTGTATATCTTTGCACAATAATTGACACGATAATATAGGCATATGTATATTTGTATAATAATGTGACTACGTTGATTACGGTATAAGTTAAATATATGGAGTAGGTAACATCTATTTTGAACACAAAATATAACATTCAATTACAATCAATCAAATCTTAGAATTTTATTTATCTTGGATGTAATTATTTAATGCAATTATATGATTAGTTGTTTCCAAAATTGTGTTGAACAGAAATACATATTGTGGCTTTTATGGACACATGATTTATTAGGTACATACTGTGAATTTTACTACATAAGTATAAATGAATATACTAGGTTTCTGAAATATCTAACAGCTAACTCAATCATTTGTCTTAGTATTATTTTTCATCTTCTAAAGATGTCCAATAGAAACGTAAGGGGAGATATTTATCGGTTACTTGAGATTCAGTCCGTCACGGACAGTCTCTTGCAATGGGAATGGGACAACTGGATGCCAGGACAATTGGACGCCGCACTATCGTAGACACGTAAACAGAACATGGACGAGGAATTTTAATCAGTTCCTATCTACTACTTAGTAGTATTAATTAATTTTACTCTTAACATAATGATTTTTTATTGCGGATTGAGAATTACTATGCCTAAGGCTTTATATAAAAATAAAAAAAAACCTTTTTTCGTTGGAACTTAAACATATGCACGACTAAATCATTATTTACGTGTGCATATTTAAATTCTCACCAACTATTAAATCATAATATAATAATTTAAATTTAAATAATAATATTAAATATTTTTTTTAAAAGTACCTATAAGTACCTAACGTCTATTTATTTTCGAATTGCGTGGCGTCTAGTTGTACCGGCGCCAAATCGTCTTAGACCCCTTGCAACTTATCTCGTTAAGAAAAGACAAATAAAAAAAACTAGTCATTATTGTACGGGCCAAGGAAACTTATTAAGATAGAACCCAAAGTATAGTCTGTAAATATGTTGGAGTTATGTTAAATTTTTATTGTATTCTTGCTTACTATAAAGTATCAAGTTTGTAAATACACATATAAATTGTTTATTATGATTAACCCTTCACCTTGTTGTAGAGAAATTCTAACTCCTAATCTCTATCACCCGATCAAAAATATTAACCTTATATCATATACCTATATTATATAGGGTTAAAAGTACCAAATTTTACTATATAATATTGAATTTTAGATTTTATTATTTAAACTTGGCTACATGTAAAGAAATTCTTTAAAATGATGATAAACAGATTCATAAAAAATGTCATTTCCACGGTTTTCCTTCCACGGCTTCCTTAATTTACCGTTAATGGACGGGTAAATAAAATAACCAATGAATTAATACAGTGCTGAACTTTAATGTATGCATTTAAACACTTTAACAAACAAAAAATTAAAAGTGTATCAAGCATTATTGATAGTTCAATTCCTCAATCTGTCTCCCTACATTTCCTTTAGCTACAAAACGTTAGCTGCGTAAATTGTTATGCTTATTCGTGAACTTTTTCGGATTCTCATGGAACTCCTGACACAACTCGCGGAACTGCAGTTGGGAATCGCTGTCTTAAGATATTAGTGCACAAATATTTTGTTGATTAACTAAATATTTTGCACTTTGTGGTCATCATGACGAAAAATACATAATTTTGTAATTGATTCGATTTGATAACATAAATTTAAGTAAGTAATATCAGTCTTAGTTTGATTATTCCACATTCAAATTACAATATGCCACGGTACCGATTTATTGGCTCTGAAATTGGTAAAGCAAACAAACATTTGCGAATTCTTAGCCAATCGACTTGCTCTATAAATTGATATTTTATTCATGTGGTTCATTATTGCGAAAGGAAGACTAGCCGGCTGGAAATAAATGTATCCAGATATTCTATGTCAGGGAAAAGGACAGCATGTGAAAAAACTACAGGAAAACTTCCGACTCTTTTCCACGATATTCATGTACTGGAATTTAGTGAGGTCATTTGCTTTTTAAATGACCGCAAATAGCAAAGGCTGACGCAACGTCGTAACAAATTACTTTTTAGATTCATATGCGTTCGTTTATTTGATTATTATTTCTATTTTTAGGTTAAACGTATAAAATATAAAGATATTTATTTTATTTATGAAGTCTTGTTTTACTTATATAATTATAAATTAATTTTATTTTTTCACCCTAATGCCAGTTTTTATGTTTCTCCGTTTACTTTACGATTATAATATTACGATATATATAAAAATATAAGCACAAACTAACATATTTTGATAGAGAAGTAATGTCTTATAGTATACAAAATTAAAGATAGATAAATATTTATTATTTTTGACATTACAAAGTTGTTTTTTAAATACAATTAATAGGTAATTTAAAATATAACTGATAGTTTTATTGACCAATTTTAATTATTTGTCACTTAAAAATGCAATGATTCATAGTAATAAGATGCGAAACCAATTTTATGTTAATAACTGGGTGTTAAGTTTTAAAATAAAACAAGTACAGTTTTTTTTAATTTTTAGTTAGTAATGGCACCTAGTAGGCAAATAAATTTGTTCCATAAAAATCAAATTAGGTAGTTGCAAATTCCTTTAATATAATCTACTTATTTTTATTGTGACATTTGGAAGAAATATTTTATTTTATAACATTCATTTTTATGGCAAATCACTTACATCATTAGAAAACAAATCTTATGAAACCATAGCTACCAACTAGCTAACTTTAATCCCCGTTTCTATGAAATTACTTTAAGTGGACTTCACTTACATTCACGGCCATTGAACACCGCTTAGATTAATAAGTATCCATTTGATGATTATTTATATATTATAATATATATATATATATACATATCTTTTTAAGATTACTTGACAATGACAAAATAAATACATTAATATCACTTTATTTAATAGAAACCGTGTAATACAATTTGTCATGATTATTACTTTTTTTTTTCTAATACTGCATATATTTTCTTGTTTTCTAATACTGTTGTATAACGTGAATACCTTGAATTGATATTATGTAAAATTAAATATGTGTTATTAAATAATTTTTTATTTGAATCTACTGATAATAAGCAAAGTTCACTATTGCTGTTATTAAAAAAAATGAAAAATAAATACCATACCTTTTTTCACCAACCGCAACTTAACATGCATTAACATCCAACTCTTGGAGCTTCCGGCGACCAGCCATTCATCCATCATCGCAGCAGGATGTGCTCTGCACTTCCGGTTGCACTTTCAGCTATGTTTGTTGCGATGTACTGACCTAACTATTACGGTTTAACGTATATGCATGTAGGAGATTACCAGGAATAATAATGCGTCAAAAGATGTATATTTTGAATATAAACATTTTTTAGGAATCACAAAGTTAAAAAATTATAAGCTAAACAAATAATAAATCGTAAGATATGGTTTCCATGTCAGAATAAGTGCACAATCAAGATGCATAAAACATTTTTTGTCATAAGTGAAAACTTTTCTCTGCTCATTTCACCCTCATACTTCTCTTTTTTAGTCAATATTGACCTTTTAGATAGTGCATAATAGTATGATGCCACGCAGTACATTCAAAAATGTTTGTCGCTTACCAGTTTTTTTGTTTTATAATTCTAAAATTTTGCAGGTCCGCCACGCCCAAATACAATATCATGACGTCTCTGACATCATGACATCTAACAGTTATCGGTGTGAAATCATGTTGAGGCTCTCTGAATCTAATCGTAGTATATGAGTGAGCTAGATTCGATATCCCATCATTACATAGAATGTGACACACCCTATACCTACTTCAAGCTTCTTTTTTCGAAGCCCAGTATATTGTGTTGCTTTATGTATTTGGACGATTATCATGACTTTCTATGGTAAAGCAGCACTGTCATAATGTAAACATTATACCCGATTTTTTACTCGGATTCCAGTAACTGAATCAGTCCCTAATAAACATATGGTATAAGATTGACAGTGTAAATTTTTATGGAAATCTGAATTTAGTTTATGACCTGATTTTTGGACTCAAAATTATATCAGAAAATACCACCATCGCATCCTAATCTATGTGTCTTTATTTTGATTATGATTTTTAACTACCTATCTGTTGAGGTATAATATTGTAGTATATGAAAATTTTCAAAATAAGTATTTTTGCCGTTCAAAGATATGTAATTATAAAGCATATACCTACACGTATAGTATAATTTATAATGCTTAAAATAAATGATAAAATTCATAACTTTTTTCTACACGGAGAATATTAAGTGGTACTTACGTAAAATTAATAGTAATAATATTACTTATCTAGTATTGTTAATTAAACGATCCACATCACATATAAAAAAGTCTGAGTTTATCATCAATATCAATTATTTTGGAGAAAAATCGTGAATATACTTAGATATTTTCACAGAAGTACACAGCAGTTGACTGATGTTTCAGTTTGGTGTTATATATTATAATGGCTTGGTCTAGCAAGGCTGCTGTTGCCTATCGTAAATTACATCGCTTAGTGTGTGAACCTTCCGACGTCTACTAATGACCCGTCTCAGCTTAAAACAAACAAGTACAGTGCAATTCTTAACTTTTTAACTTTTAGTACAGTTATCCGCATTATACCTCCAGCTATTTTGACTATGTTTGACATCAGTAAAGTTATTTATAAGTAATGATTAAAATATTAATATAGATCTGTATATTTCATTAATAACTCATGTAATTACCTACGCAAGGTAACTATCATAACACCATTGAAATATTGAGAAGTCAATTTTATTAAACCATTAACAAGTAAACTTTTTTAAGAATTCTAAGCAGAGTAATATCTACCTATTTATATTAATATTTACAAAGACGCATTTTTAATTCAAATACATGTTTATTTTTTTCATATAACATATTATTATATAATTAACTATTTCTTTTATTCAACGAATAATTCACAAGATTTAAGAATGTACCGTTCTAATTAATGAACATAATATATAATTTTGAAAAATAATTTCTGAGAAAATATATTATAACCAATAGAAAAAATCTTTTTTGAAAAAAGTAAGCCACCCCGGCAGGGAATCGAACCCTGCATCTCCCGGGTTTACGCCCCATCCGCGCATTACCTCTATGCTACGCGATGATATACTAATTACGACAAATTTTAATTATTGGCCACTTTTAATACCCACTCATCAGTGTTCTTCTAAATTAAGCTACTTTGGCAATCGATTTTTGTTTATTAAATCAAAGTAGATACCTATTACTTCAATTACTAACCGACGTCGTGGATTTCTCTAATATTTTTTATGATATAACTTACTTGAACTTGCTAATAATTTATAATTAACTATTTCTTTTATTCAACGATCGATTCTCTGCCGGGGTGGCTTACTTTTTTCAAAAAAGATTTTTTCTATTGGTTATAATATATACTTAATATATTTTCTCAGAAAATGTTTTTCAAAATCATGTATGTTCAATATTATTATATCTTAATTCAGTAATCATATAAAGTAAGTGCAAATTCACCAGATATTTTATGGGTAAATAGTTGCATTTAAAACGTTAAAGTTTATTGAAATATAATCATATTTTACAACATATTCACAAATCAAGACTATTGTGTGCAGTATTATTATAGATTTATTCAATATTTTCTGCATTCAATTAAAACATAAAACCAGAAACAACAACAAAAATTTAACAATATAATAGTTTATAATCGCTTTATATATGATGAAATTTTCCTATCACACTTGCAAATGAAAAAAATACTTCGTCCCATTTTCATTTATATTTTTGGAAATAAAGTTTATTTTACTTTACGGTTACAATGAAGTGAAATGTTTTTAATTAAATGTCCTCACATCGGATACGTCAAATATACGCAGTACATTTATTTTGTAACTGTGCGCTATAATTGTTTCGCGAGCATAATTCGTACAGAAATTAAATGTGAAACAGTAAACGAAAAACGTTTTGCTTTGTGAAATTGTTGCAAAAACTGCTATTCATGTGAATTCAAAATTAGTGAATATTAAAACATGAAAATTCAAGAGTACGATAACTTTAGATGCCATGAATCTTTTTAACCTCTTTTATTTTAACAATCATTTTACTTCTATTATTATAAGATAAAATCATAAGACACATCTCATCTGATAACACATCATGCCACTTACATACTATGTTCATACGTCTTGATAAAAAAAATTCGGCGGTTATTGGTCAAATTTATTTAATGTAAGTGGATAATAAACCATCTCTTTTACTCAACAAATAATTCATAAGATTTAATAACGTAAAATTCTGCACTAGAAAAACCACATTTGAAAAAAAATAGTCCGATACTTTAACCAACCGATAGTCAAATAATAACACAATTTGATAAGCATTTCATGTAATGTAAAATGAAATTATCGTAATTTTGTAGGGGGCCTGTAGCTTAATTGATTAAAAGCATATTGGCGCGATACCAGTGGATATACGGGTTCAAATTCCGTCAGGTATCGTATTTTTTTTTAAATATTTAACTATGCATTTTTACATGAGATCATCTTTAAGCATATTTTTATAGAAAAGATTTTCCAAAGTGAAGGATTGCTTCAAATTACTTTGAGAAAGTATATTATCTCCAGGCCTCCTGCCAAGCGTTTTCCATTGTGTTCCGTAATCTGAATTCTTTGAAGAGCAAAACGCCCCTGTTTCGGGACTTCAAATTGTATGAAAGTGTATATTTTGTAAGGTGAAGATTATTTATGACAACGTTTGAATAAAGTTTTTATTGATAACGCTTCAGAATCAAGCGACGCGACAGTGTCAGACTGGAAGATGATAAATGACAAAAAAGAGTTTACCTTTCAAAAGAATGTTAAAAAGATAGTTCTTAAGCTAGTATCTAAAATGAATACTAAAATGATTATGTGAGAACTGCCGAATTACATGTCGGTCGACCCTCACTCATATTATACAGAGCTTATTTTCTTGAAAATGTAGATTTATTTATTCCTTTGTTTTGTATAAAATAAACCAATACTGACTTTAGCATCCATTAAGCTTACATCATAATATGATGTGATATATTTATCTTTTTGGTAGCACTATAGTGCAATTTCAGCAAAATGAATCTTTACATTCCCTCTCTTTTTTGATGCTGTTTTGTAAGCGCAAACTATGTATATTTTTTCTCTGTTCTTCACTTCAAAAATATTTTTGATTTTTAAACTTCTGTTTCTCATGTTCAGAAGAAGTGTGTCTTGTACGCATTTGATTTTGATTTGGTCTCAAGCAAATTTATAATATTTTTGTGTTACTAATTAATATAAGCAGTATAACTCATAGTCTTAGGTATATTATGATTTTAGTTTTACGTAGTCAATTATTTGATTCGCTTTTCCATGCATTTACCGTTTAAAAAAATCACAGTAGATATTCCAAAATAATTGAAGAGTTATTCAACTAAAATTTAACATATAATAATATATTTATAAATAAACAGCAGAAATTGCGGTCGAGTCAAGAGGTATCTATCGTCAAGAAAATACGTGAATCCATACAAATACGATCCTTACGTAATAAATAACACGGTATCTAATTGAAATTGATCTATACAGATCAAATAACTGAATTTAATCGAAAGCTACAAATAAATTTTTCAGTTACTAACGTAACAGTTTTAGAATAAATTAAAATTTGTTTTCATATTTGATATGTAATTGATAATCTAAGTATTGTTTAAGATATCCATCAGATCATATTATTAAATATTTTAAGAATATTATTATTCTGAAAAGCTCAATATAATTTTCTTCTTAAATGCTATCGGGCCATTCCTTCACGATGATCGGCCATCACCAAAGCGATCTTTGCTCAATCATTGACTACTTGAAACTATTAAAACAGAGTTACATGTATACCAATCACGGAAGTTATTAAGCCACATAATATGGCGTCGTCCTCTGTTATGTTTACAAATGATCTTTAATTAGATGACGAGTTGGGGAATGCTATACTTTTGTCCTTTTGTAATGTGGTCGAAGTACTGTAATTTTCTGTTTTAGATCGTGTAAGTCCTTTCCCATTCGTTTGAGAAAGAGTCTGAACTTTCCATAACATTTTATGATTTTGAATCACTGTGCCTGTTATAGGAATGTACATATAAAATATTTTAAGGTTTATTAAATTCAATGTGTATCAAAGTTTATTTTAATTAAAGTATTTCAAACTGACGTATGTATATACCTTAGGTAATTATAAAAGAATGGCTAGTTATTTTGATGCTGTAATAATTAACAATGTATTAAATTTATTGGTTTGTATCTATAAATTTAATACTTTTCAATTGCAGGTGCTCGATTTATTGCTACAAGTAGAGGGGAGCTTTTAATTCGTGCCGTGCAACAAGATGACTCGTCTGCAAGCTTTAGCTGTTTGACCCTCAATACTCTTACTGGAGAAAGAAAAAGAAGCCCTTCTGTGATACCCACTATCAATGGTAGATATTCATTATAAATATACTATACTATATTGTATTTAAATTTATATAATATAATATTGAATTGTCATAGTGAGGGATTAACAGAATGATAATAGGTTCACGGGCAGATAATTCAAAATTCTTTAATAATAAAAATGTTTAAATGATTACAAGATGACTAAATCACTATTTACCTACTCTTAACTAATTGGAATTTGGTTTTATATTATAACGGGATACTTTCCTCATTATGTTACATGTAAATCATAAACACTTAGGTACTATAATAATTAATACTTGGAAATTTAGTTTAAATTCTAATTGAATTACTAGAATATTGAATTAATTTTAAATGGTAGTAATGCAAAATAAGTTTTTAAAGTAGTATTATTAAAAATAATACTATATATCTGAGGAAACAAGATATTAGATTAGCAGTATTATCATTTCAACCCCCACGATTGCCGAGCGGCTAACGTGAGGGCTTATAATGTCATAGGTTCCAGGTTGGATTCCTGGATCTGTCAATTAAACATATATTTTTTTCAATGTGTGTTTATGTATAGGTGCTCTTTATGTATATGCTCAACCTAACACGTTAAATAAGTGGTTTTGTAAACCTCTTTTTGTCGTAAAAACCTCTTAATACTAATCTTCGCTCTGTGGAGACTTAGGTATATTATATTATTCTTAGGATAGGACATGGTCCAAAAAAATCATTTATCATAGGTGATATTGGTAAGAAGTTTTACTACTACTCTTGATTTGATGATTATTTTATTTTCAGTCAAACATTTATTAATCATTACAATGAGTTATATACTGTTTAATAATAATAAAGACTGCATTTTTTTAAATTCTTTCTAATCGCAATAAAAAGCCATGCAAATA
Organism: Rhyacophila brunnea; assembly: GCF_057557595.1. Lineage (NCBI taxonomy): Eukaryota > Metazoa > Arthropoda > Insecta > Trichoptera > Rhyacophilidae > Rhyacophila > Rhyacophila brunnea. The sequence goes on from NW_028232859.1 coordinate 32,725,653, forward strand.
ATATAAATACTATTATTTAGTAATATTTTACTACAAAATGTAGATGTAAAAAATATACTTTGTTTATTTTACAGTAATATCTTAATAAAAAAGATATTGCTTCACTAACCAACTATGATACTATTAAATTAAGCTATGAACACGGCAGGATAACTTTGAATGAAACGTTAATGACGTGCGATAATGGAGGAAAGTTCAAAAGAAAATCGTCGTCAATGTGTACGCCTTGCTGACAGATGAAAGATTACCAATCGTTTGTCTTTGTCGAGATGTGGTGATATGAACAGCTAGGAGTTTTATGTTTTGGTCAGCGTTTATTTGTTCAACAAAACGCCTTGTGAATATATTTTCTTAGGACGATAAAAATCCTTTACGTAAAAGACAATCATATACTATGTATAACACTAAAAAATATTATATTAAAAAAATATATATAATAGAAATATAATGTCATGTCATACGTAACCACCAATTTTGATAATTAATATACAATTAGACTAATTGAATGCACTTTAATTTAATAATTTTATATGTGTACGTACAATATTTAGTTTTGGTTATAGCATTATTGCGTATTCAAATTTTGTTTTCTGTAGTTCCATAAATAATAAAATTTCTGTATACAGTTGACTTATTGAAATAATATGCAGAATGTTATGCTACTGTATTGGCATTCCTCATTCGCGTAGTCTTTCATTAGTTATATTTATTAGTATTGTTTGTCTGAAAACTGCAAAGATTTATATTGGCCATGAAAATCTTCGTTGTTTTGTTTTATTAACTTATTTCAAATATTAAATATGAAGATTTTTAAATTCATTAAATTTAACATACACGTTATTACATTTATTTTAGATGCTCCTTCTGGAATGGCACCTCGACTTCTGTCACCAACATCAGAAATAACATTAGAAAGTGGAAGAGATTTTCACTTACTTTGTTCTGCTATGGGGCATCCCACGCCAACATATAGGTAAATGTTATATTTTTTTATAAACTCTACTAACTCTTGCATTTCAACGTATAATAATTATTTTTATTTTATGACCAACACTACTCTTTTAACGTTCTGATATTACAATTACATAAATAAATAAATATATTATAAGTGTGTATGTATTGCCTGACTCATTAACATCTGGCCTTGGATCACCAGACACATATTCATATATTCACTCATATAACAGGACTGTGTAGAATGGAAAACAAATATGCACTGAAACCAAACAATATATTCCAATAAACAATCTAACGGAAACAAGTGTTGCAAAAAAAATACAGCGAATTTTTCCAGATAAGAGTTTGTAACCCGTGATAAACGGTTTTCAAACCATACACTCTACTACTACTTCACTGTGTATGGCTATCTTTATAATATACTCTATGCGTATAACTATAATAGTTTACTTATAGACTATAAATTGTTATTAATGATGAGTTGATTGAATTAATTGTCAAATTTAATCTATTAAGCCATCATTCAAATTACGCTGCTCTTCAGGCCATTAACCTCCATAAACAAGGGCATTATATTAATAATTTTAGCAGAATATTCTGTTCAAGAAAATTATATTAAACCTTTTTAACAAAACTTTTACTGAGTAGGTATTGAGGGTAGGTAAGGATTATTACAATCTTTAATTAATAATAATACGAACTTGGTAATGATTAGGTATGTATTAAATAATCAGCAACTTTGTAACGTTTTAATGATTTTATGCGATACAAATATATAATTAAATCAGTATTGTTTCAAACCTATCGTCGTATCTACCACCGTATTGTATAGCTTCGCAATGGGAAAATCCAATAGTATCCCAGTATTGCATAAGTTGGTTTTAAGAATTATTATCTCAGCACCTATTAATCAAAACTTGTTTTTTTTAAATAAGGTATAAATATGTGATAATATCTTCATCATGAAGCTGGATATATTCACTGCTAAATTAAAGCCTTATCAATCTGATTTTATTCATCTTGGTCATGTGTGTTTTGTTACTTCGTACTTCTGCAGAACTTAAAGTATCTCGTATATCTTAATAATCAAGCAGTTTCTAAGTTTAAATGTCACATGCTTTGTATATTTCGGGTAAATGAGTAGATTTATCTAGTAATAATTGTTGTTTCTTTGAACAGTGTATTTAATAATATTTCAAGTCATAATTATCATTTAAAAGTAATGTAACATTTATCTATAATTATTATTGCTGTATATTTATGAATATTACTATAATGACGCAATATGTTATAATATTTATAATATTGTTAAGTTAATATTTTTCGACCCTTAAATCATTAGATTTATATAAAGAAAAAAATAGATAGCATCTAATTATTTTATTAGAGACAGAAGGACCTTTGCGATACTGCGATAATCAACCGTTAAGTTTTTTTATTTATTAAATATGAATCCAATCGGATAATATTCAATTAAAAAAGTAATCCGTTCATCATTTTGAATTTATAATAATTTATTTAGAAGTTAAATCAACAGTTGTCATTCATAACCATTTTTATGTTTATATAGATTGACTTATAATTACATATATACGTATAATTTAAAATGATATTTGCATTGAATTTAATGATAGACAAATTAATATATCAGTGTATCTTTATATAACCTACCTATATTCATTGTTATGTAGATCCACTCAAATAATACATGAGTAGCTTGAAAGCTTGAGATTTGTTTACTCAATTCATATTCGATATCCCCATTTAGCTGGTTCCGGGAAGCTGGCGGTCAGCTCACCCCAGTTATTGGAGCTGCCAGAGCGATAGTATCGCACGACGTGCTTTTTGTGCGTCGTGCTGAGCCCTCTGACTCAGGTGCTTGGGCGTGCGTTGCCCGAAATCAATATGGAGAGCAGAGACACCGCACGCAGGTCACGATTAACACTCCACTGACGGCGCATATGCAGCCTCAATTATTGGTAAGTTAAAAAGCAATGAATTTATTTGTGATGGAAGATTAGGCATAGAAAATTAATATAATAACATACCTATACGTATAATAGCGAGTGAGTTATCATTTACTTTTATAAATTTAAGTACAGTCGAACTAGGGTACTTGAAGAGATTTTAATTTATATTCTAATTGATTTAAGTTTTGTACCATTATATTTTAGTATTTTTTTGCGACCTGAAAACCTTATAGTATCTTCAGTTATAATTGATACCCATTGATGGGTACAGATACAGTACAGTACGATACATACAATACAGTATATACAGCACCCAAATACAGTGCATTCTTGTAAGTGTGCATTTACCGTTGGTGGGTGTGTATAGTGCTTGAAGAAAACGGAAGAAAAGTCGCTAAAATAAGTCGAGTGCAAAGTATAACATTTGAACTGATTATAATGTGTATATTATATTGATAAAACGTCATAAGCATTACAAAATAATATCTCTATTGTATGATGGTTCAGAAGTCATCAAGTTGCAAAACCCGATCTGGATATTTTTAAAAGATCCTTTTGATAAATTCCATTAAGGCAAATCTAATTGATACGGAAGTCCCATCGAGCAATGTATATTTTAAGATTTTTTTAGTAAGTATATATATATATATATATACGAGATATATATCTGAGTATTTTCAAATTATGTTTAATATAATAAAATCATAGATACATTTTACTACAATTACTCAAAGGCTTAGGTTTTAATCAGAGCGGAGGGATCGTAAACTAAAAAAAGGAGAATTGAGGAGCTTAATGAAATATGAGTCTTAAATTTGGGGCATTATATATTTATATTTTACTATTATATTTTTATAATTCCAGATTCTTACTTTCAAAAATCTTTTCGGTATGACAACTACAGGGCACGCTATTGGTCAAAATGTACATATACTCACACGCCATTTTTCATTGTATCAATGATTATTATTCATTTATTCAAAATGACTCCCAATTTTGATTGAGATGACATTTTACTGATAAATTTAAAAAATATATTTTTCAATTTTTCTTTTAGAAAATTAGAATCAAATGTTGACAAAAAGTCAAATATCTTGTCACATTTTTCCGAGATTTATTACGTGCACGTTTCTCTATATAGCATTTTTCATTCATAATAAATAATAATCTACTAATAGCAATAAACTTATTTTCATACATATAAAAAAAGAATATGTACTTCACCACAATATATAGTAATTAATATATGCGAAAAAGATCACCGACTACATATTATATATTAACTTTTTTCCTAAGATGGCCGTAATCGTAGTTTTTTTTTTATTTAAAGTCAAAATTAAGTTTCGTTGAATAAGTGCAGAAACCATCACAATAAAATAAAAAATGTAGGTACTTATGCATACACAAAATTAGAAGGAATATATAGAAAAGTATTAAACGGCCTTCTTCTACCCAGCTACCCAGTTCAACACCTTTGTCTGTTTTCCAATCTTTTTTTTTGTGTTTTTTATAACACGGCAACAGTGAATTAATCCCAATTAATATAGTGTAGAAATAGTAAAAAAATATGTAGAAGTATCAATGAAATAATCACAAAAATATCCAGGATTTGATAAAATAACATAGACATATTGTGACCCCACCAAAAATTGGACCAGAAACCTACCAAGTGATAAACCGGTACCTCACACATTAGATTACGAGGGTGGCGATAATAATTTATATTATATGAGATATAAATATATTTTTTTATATTAGTTATTTCGTTAGTTAAGCTGGCATTACATACAATTCAGGTCTATCACCATCTGCACATCCGTCCTCCAGACATCTTTATCCCGTTGCTTTATATCTTTCTCTTCAGTCGATCACACTCAACCTCTTCACGTTCCTTTTGCCGTTATTTGCCTCTCTCTTTTGAGATACGTACAGGGGTTCCTTGATTCTTAATTCGTATATAATTCATGTTAAATATATGGTAGGTGTTTTCTGCCGTTTAAATTGTCATAAGATTTTTCTAAATGACAAAAATTCTTTATAGTATATAATTAACATATTATTTTTACTTACATATTATTATTAATATATCTCTAGATATTATGAAAGCGAGTAACGTTTTTAATATAATTGAGTGACGTAATTCTTCAAATTAATATTTTAATCGCGTTTGATGGATTACGCAAATCATTTTAAAAGCTCGTCATATATTGAAACAATTCATCAAAGCTCATGTTCGCCGCTTATTTGACTACCAATTTTGAAACGGGTTTTGCACACTTAAAGCTTTATACTGTGTAAAGAATGTTTTTGTAATATTTTGTGCTCACATTTAAATATTTTTTTTTTGTTAATTTACGGAAAAAATACGCCTATATTAAAATGCCTAAAATTCCAAAACCATAATGCAATTATATTATGATGGCTATAAAATAATTTCCATCCCTATAAATGACTAAAAATACTATTATAGAAGAAATAAATATAAATGTGTTTAAGATAGAGAATACCTACAATTATATTCAATATTATACCAAAATATATTTTAATTTCAGCGTATTATATCTGTATTAAAAAGTTTCTATTTCAAGTGAATTTTAAAGGAGTATTTTATTAATAGATACATAATTTTATAAGAAGACTTAAACAAAATAAGAATGAGTAAGTGTGGTAAGGACACATTTATGAAAATTTTAAGTACTTTCACTTTTAATTCAATGAATAATTCACAATATTCTAGTGATGTAGCACTTTTATTGAACATACATAATTTGGAAACACGTGACTCCTACCATTAAAAAATATTGATGCTGGGCGGGAAACGCACCCGCACCCATCGGATACCGCCCAATGTTATTTACCAATTTATCCATCTGCACCATAAATTTATGTAATCACGAAAAAAAAAATAATATACGTCCCAAATATTTCGTTAATTTCAGCAACCATTTTTTTAATTAAAGATATTAACAGTAGGTACTACTTGCTTTAATTCCTAAACGGCATCAGGATATATCAAAATTTTTGTTTTAAAATACTTGCATTTGCTAAGAAATTACGCTATTTTGTTATTCAATGAATATTTACCAAGACTCAAGAATGTAGCATTCTTTATTCAACGTTCATAATTTGAAAAAACCTTATAAATACTCATACTAGAAAAAATCACCCAAAAATGGCTGGAATTTAATGGACACGGCTTTGCGATCCATCTGGACACAATATTTTTCTAATATATATAATATTATATTTCAGCGGTGCTATGAGATGAGTTATGTAGTTACTAAATTATTCGATATTTTTATCAATTGTAATAATAATTTATTTATAAATAAGTATGTAGTTAACGTTAAACCGATTCAGTTTGTAAAAGTGGAGCGAGGAACAATTATTATGTAACATCGTATAAATAATTTTCTTTCTATAACTTGACAGAAGAAAATTTATAATATTGAGGATTAATTTAACTAAAACTAAAAATTAATAAAACGATTAATTTAATATTTCTTACGAATATACCGTATTTTATTTATGTATACATGTTAATCATTTTTATGATAAAAGTATGCCAATATTGCCATAATTCAGTTTCACATTTATTGACTCAAGCGTTGAAACATTTTCATACATTAAACCGCTAAAACTTCTAACGATTAACTGTTTATCTCCGAATAGCTATGCAACTTCCATTAGAACCATTCCAGCGTTAAGGGCGTAAAGTATTAGGCAATCAGAAGCAGTGGGGCGGAATGAGCACTCAACCGGTAGTGCGATGGAAAATGCACGGTGCGTCCATTGTTGCCGTAGTTCCTGTAATGAAAGCCTGAGGCACGCGTACTCAAGTACCAACGATCAACCGACGTGTAATGTTACTCCGTTCAACCGTATTATTGCATGTCTAGCTACCATTTTCTTTTTAATGTTTACTCCTGTTTATACAACACAATAATCCTTCATATTGGGGATTATTATATAAACGTTAAGGTCTATTAGAATTAGATTATAAAACGTTCAAAATTATATGAGGGAAAAAACAATTTTTTTTTTTTTGTATTAATTGTATTTTAACTTGCCTATTTGAATTAACATTGTACCAAATGTATTGGTTGATATACAGTTTTGGGGCTGTCATCGTATGTTCTTCCCACTCCTTTCTTTAACATTTCAAGACCGTTGCAGAGACCATTCTCATATCGTTAATTTCTATATTAGTTGCGACCAGATATTATATTATATAGGCCAAAAGCCTTGATGTTTTCACGTAGCCCATCGGCTTTATTAATATTGTCAAGGTTTATAGTGAATGTGAGATTATCTCCTTCAGGCCATCTCACATGGTAGCAATTTTTTCATGAAATATTCGAACAAACACTCCTTGATACGTTTTAATATGGTTTGATGCTGTTGATGTTTATTGAGACAATTTTATTGTCTCAATTGAATAATCTACATTCGATAATTCATTATGGAGAACAAAGAAAATTATTTATGAAAGAGGAATCAGAAGATTGGATAGATTTTTAGGTACCAAAAACCTATCCACACCAACCGCTATTTACACGCATCATTTCAGCATCACCCAATTCAGAAATTGTGGTCGTGGGCTCGAATCCACGTCTGTTAGGTTTACATGTTGTTTTTCAATATATGTTTTTTATATTCAGGGTATGTACTTAAAAAGGTAAGTAAACGGTTAATATCCACCATGGCTAAAATATATTTTCGGAAATCAGTAAAGAATCGAATAAAGAATAATGAAGAAGAATAAACACATCGAATTGTAGAGGTAATGAATAAAAAATATTAACGTGGAAAAAAATATTTAAAGAAAGAATTTAAAAGCCGTACTATTTTTAAAAGGAAATAAAAAAAATGTTGTTGTGTCTTTTGTAACAACTCAAATTATTGAATCATTATTAATCAGGCATTCGAAATACTATAAGAACAAGAAACTCACTGACATGGTGAGATACATTTATGCTGTATTCTATTTATATATTTGTGGTAAAGATATATTTTAAGATATCCTTGAATATTGTTAACCGATATTTTCGATCTCAGTTGTTTTCATCCTTTTATCGTATCATCATAGTAACACTCCCCTTTGTGTCTGAAGGGATGAAAGGTAAATTTGCAAAGCAATATATTGCAATTAGCGGTGCGGTGGACTCTATCGCCCACCCACTTTTCCGACCAATAAGCGCTTGAATAGGAAACTTAGATTGGGAACAAAATGGGCCAAGGGGGTAATGTGTCATTTCCTTCGAAGGCGAAAGGTAAAATCCTAGAGGACATGTTAATGGCTTTGAATTACATTAACACCACGTTTGCCGATCCAACGATTTTTGGGTGCGACCACAACGCTCTTTGCATAAATTAAATTACTGTTGTTGTTCTACCACGCCTAGTTTTGCAAAATGTATATTAAGCGTAGAAGAAGTTTTCACACTCAATTGCATAAAAAACAAATCATACATGACTAGATTACTAGATGATTTATATGAAAAGTATTAAAGTACTTACTTAGTTCCATAGGTTAAGGTAAAAGTTCGTGCGATAAAAATTTTATCAAACGAAAACATAAAATAATAATAAAAAAAACAATAATTATGAGTTAGGTAAATTTAAATAAATTTCTAGCTGGACGCAGACAGTTCATAAGCCAGTGCCATTTCTGGAAAAAATGTCACGTAACAAATTGAACAAAAGTAATTTCACAAAGACGCCAATAATAAAACCTTATAGAAAATAATAACTTAATTTTAAATTATAATTGGAAATTGTTGCAGAAAAATAAATAAATTTCATTTATCTTATAAATGAGCATACTTAAACTTAACTTAAATTGTAATTAACATTTATTTAAATAATTAATAAAGTAAATAATTTTATAATATTTATAGATTACATAGAGAATTAAAATGTATGTGAGTACATAATAATAATAATAATAATCAAAGAGTAAAACATAATAACAATGAGAAAAGTTATTCAATTAAATGAAATAAGTACATATTATATATAAGCTAATATTTATAAAACTATTGATATTTTAAATAAAGGTTTCTAATTAATTATTGTTTAAATTTATTATCAATTTTTGATAAATTATAGTAATATAATTTCCTTATAATAAATTCTTATTAATAGTACAAGCACCTAAGAAATAGTAAAACATTCTGTTAAAAAAAAGAAAAGACATTGAAAAACAAAATCACTGAATTATTCATGCAACGAGTCACAGTGAGACTGGCAAGGCATCAAGGATCTATAAAATAGCTTATAGTTTAGCATGGTATGTACCTGAAACTAATCCGGGGAAGCTATACATGTTATATGACTCCACGATGCGCTCCGTGATCTGATTGTCACCACACTCTTTTGTGGGGACTCTTTCAATCGCGAATTGCATAATATAATAACACCTGAGAGGCCCATACCGAGTTCTTCACCGCCAAAGTTCACTAGTCACGATACCAAGCATCCTCTTGATCGCTCTCAGCTTAGAGCAGCTCTTCTTCTGAAATCCATAAAGGATTCCTCGAACGGAGACGCTTCATTGATGGATACGTTATGTCAGCATATAGTGATAGTTTTTTCGTTGTTTATAATTTTCTCATTCTCCTTCGATGTGGCTGTGTTTCACCTTCTCTTTGGTAGAGGTATCCCTGACATCACAGGCAGCCATAGAAACTGCGTGCAACTAATAATACGCATAACTACGTTAAGATATAATATATCGATATCGTTGATATGAGTTTTTTTTGGGATAAAACGGCGGCATAATATTCAGCAACAGAACGCACTCGAACAAAGTGAAACTGTGCTCAAAGTATGTGAGTCACAGCCACAACTTGCTTTACCCTTGACATTGGTAATATGTCTTTGGCAGATTAAGTTATGATTATTGCACTACATTTTTTTCCATATTTATAGTTCAATTGTAAATTTTCTTCATGTGTATTCTGGTGGAAGGAATATACTACAGACTTTGACGGATTAGATTAGAGGCACTAATTGCAAAATTAATTTTCAAGACTTTTCAAATCCGTATCAAGAACAATCTGCGCGTTCCTAAGACGTTATAGTAATATCATCTGCGTAACTCCCTGCTTTTCGTTTTGGGTAGGTCAGTAGTGTGTGTATACATATTGAACAACGACGGTCCCAAGATCGAACCATGAGGTAGACTATTCTTAAAAAGTTTTCTTTAAATATTATAAATCTAATGTTATTAATGGCTATATGAATTGTTTGTGGAATAGCAATTCAGTCATCAAAATAATCCATTCTACGAGTATATAATAATACTTAACACAATTTTATAACATTCTGTTTTTCTGTTAATATTAAAATAATTGATATATATACCTAAGTTAGTAGGTGTAGGTATTATGTATTTTATTATATTTAAGTAATATTTAATTTATGTTATTTTAGTTTAATCGTTATTATAGTATTTCAATACATGAGTTTAATAATATAACTTTGTCGTAATAATAAAACTCATATATGATCCCGAATATGAAATCGTTAGTAGGTACCTACTTACCATTACTGTTATAATTAAAGTATTTTAATAAACATAAAAACGCTTTGATAAATATACAAAGCGGTGGTTTTTATTTATTTTTTTAGTGTGAAAGTCATTAAACAAATATTTCGTATGTAGGAACACGCGTATATTTTAATATTTATGGGCAGCGCTATCCAATATATTTGTATGAAACAATATTAAGCTATACACAGAATAGTAAATAGGCGAACAGAAATGCATCAAAGGAAGTCAATAACATCCGATATTGGTATTTGGTTTTGGTCCAGTATTCGGTATGTGATTGTTGGTGCGGCAAAGAGAATGCAATTATTATCAGAGAGCCTCTCGGTGCTGCAATTTATAATTAAAGTTTTGATACAAAACTAAAAATAATATTCCATTATATTATATGATTCATATTGCATTCAATAAATACAACGTAAAGTATTAAAAATCCCTAAATATTTTCATTATTACAATTTACAATTTCTTGAATTAAAAAACATAGTCTGCGGAAAAGTCTTACTATTATTAGGTTGGTAGTTTATAGTGTATTCTAGAATACAATTTGAGTATTAATTCTCTTAAATATATTATACTTTATGATGACCGAATTATGTGCGATATGCCTTAAATTGACAAGTATTATATTGCTCCGTTATTAATAACGATAAAATTAATAATTTAATCTATCTATTACATAATTATTAACAATTAAACATATTTTTAAAATAAAATCTTGCACAGATTTTTCATTTTATAAATGATACAAAAAGATGGAACAAAAATTTTGAAACGCGTACGAGAATATTATTAGCAGTCTTTAAATTAACTCAATATGTATTTTATATACCATTGCATTTGCGATTGGTTTATTATTATTTCACATTAAATAATATACCTATGTGTTAACATGATGAAACTTTTTCGAGGGAAAAAAATTTTCTTAGCATAGAAAGTAGCATATTTTTGATATCTCAATCCCCAAACAAGGTTTGTTACTATACAAAATACAATATTCTATCACTATCTTATTATTTTCAATTTTTATTTGCATTTTAATGCTTTTTATAATTAACACACGCATCGTCTCTTATATTCACCCTGAGCTAAAAATCTTATCACTCTATTATCTCATTCAGACACCCTCGAAGCTCGTTTCACCGGAGCAAAGTGGTTATTAATGTAGCGAGATTCCACTTTTTCCATGTTGATCGCCTCGTCTAGTCTCGTCGCGACCACTTCGCGTGCATTAATATTCATAGACTCGTCGTTTTTAATTTCCTACACAGCCGACAGGATTATATTTGCGTCGCTACATATCCTTTGAAAAAACCCAAAGCTAATTTAGAACTTTTTTTTAAAAATTATAACATGAATCTCAGTTAAATATCTACACATGAAAGGATTGTATATTATGTAAATATATATTTTTAATTAACTATTTTTTTTATTCAACGAATAATTCACAAGATTCAAGAATGTAACATTCTAATTATTGAACATACCTACATAATTTTGTAATGCTAATAATAACTCAAGTTAGGAAGCGCTTCAGAGAGTATTAAGAGCAGTTAAAATTTGTCGCAATTAAGTATGGCGCCTTAACATAGTGGTCTAACGCGAAACCCGAGAGATACAAGTTCGAATCCTGCGTACTTTTTTTAAAAAAGATTTTTTCTATTGCTTACAATATATCTATTCTCAGAAGTGTTTTCAAAATTATGTATGATCAATTTTTATATTTATATATACATAATATATATTTGATATATCTTTATGATTCTTGGCCAATACATATTATATAAAAATAATATATTTAAATAAAAAATCTAAAGCAATACTAACTCTATAACAATTAATTGATAGAAGAGAGAAATGAATGAAACAAAGATCATAATGGAAAAAAATGCGGTAAACGTAAGAAAGGTATTGCGATAATACTGAATCTTCCTCCTCATAATTATTATTCGTCCCTCTTGAGTGTTATGACTTCCATTGGCCAGTATTATAGCACTTATAACAGATTATTTGCTATTCCTTCTTGCACTCCACAGTTCTGAACGTATTTGGTAAAGAGATGTTCTGGCGTTTTCACATGGTTTCTCTAGTATTCCAGCAATCATTACATGCCATATTTATTCATCGGCTTTACAGAACTGACTAATATCAAACGCTCCAGATTGTTGGCTATCTATAGGTAGTATGTTAAAAGAAACGCATAATGATGAAATCCTATTCTAGTTATAATGCTCCTTTAGAATATAGGTGTTTGTGCGCTTAACGATCCATGAAATTTGGAGCATCTACCTCCAGCACCATATTTTAAAACTATTCAGTCATTTTTTATTTATTTTTTTGCTTTAATTTTGACTTTTTTACACTATAAAGACATATCGATTCTACAAGGTATCCTTCAGCGTACCTGGCCATGCTTTTGCTCTTCCAAATTCTGTATAGCTTCGATGTTTGTTATTCTTAGTCGCCTAACAAATTTAATTTATCTTAAAGTAAAAATAACAACAATTTATACCCAAAAAAAAATAGCTTAAACAGGTCATACGGAAAATTTATTAGAAAAACACGTTTTTTATTATTCTGATAAACAGTTTTTGGCTATCACTTATTTACGAATTTCATGAATAATTACAAATACATAATATGCTCACAACATGCGATGAAATGGAAATAGAAGTATAAATATCAAAAATAAAGTTTTTATTTTCTTTTCCACTAAACTTTTTGTCTGAATTTTATTTTTAAAGTAAATTTCTAAAATTAATTTTATCGAATATAAAATAATGGTAATTATACGACGAATTATTATTTATAGATATATAAATATTTATAATACAACATCGAACTATTTTTTTATTTTATATTCAATGGGTTATATCAATTACTAAGAAAAATATTAATTTTAAGATTTTTTTGCAAATTTCTTCAAGTAAAATACATATAATATAAGCATTATATGCTAAAATTCAATTAGTAACATTTTTCGTCAATATTTTTAAAGCGTATATCTTACGGAAAAGCTATAAAACTGTATCCAAACTAATTCGCCATAAAAATTTGGCAATTTTGTGTTTACAGCTGCCTTTTAACTGAAGAAGATATCGCCATTTTAAAATATCGTAAAAACTGAAGATAGGCCCGACGTATTTTGTCACCGGCATCTTGTACACTTTTTACGGCGTGTTGACGTTTTACTTCCACAAATGGCTGAGATTTTACTGTCACCAAAAATACTATATCTCTACAATTGCTCATAGTACAAAATATTCTTCTTGGGCGAATGTCATATATTCTTATCTACATAGAGCATAAAATATCGAACATATTGGCATGGCTTCTGATTTATTTTGCCATAAAAACAAGAAACATATTTGATCAAATTGACACATTGCATGTTTTCTTAGATACAATATTGCACGCGTATTTATAATAAATATATTTTTGCATCGCCACAATAATAAGATGAACTATCGAGAAACAACGTAATGGAAGTCAATATGATGCTATAAACCTATCTTCGTGTAATCCAATCATGTTTATAACTATGTTATTACATACGTAGTATAGATACACGCACTTATATGGAAGATATTATTAATACAAAGCCTATAATGGAAATGTTCAACTAATATTCAACTTTGGTCGATTTCAAAATAATATGACTGTATTAAATTGAAAAATTGGGCTTGAAAACAAAATCTGTCGATTTTTTGAGCAATGTTTTGGCTGATGACTATGACATCATAGGGTTAACTGAAACATGGCTCAATGATAGTGTTTTTAGTCGTGAATATTTTGGAAGTGAGTACTCAGTCTTTAGGAGGGATCGAGACTCCGGCGCAGGCCACAGGCAGAGTGAGGGTTGTCTTTTGGGGGTTAGAAGTATGGAAGGGTTACAGGCCAAACGTTTCCGTACTTTGGAGACTCAAAATGAGGACCTTTGGGTGAAACTGACCTACGACGGAGACACTATTTACGTTTGCGTCATTTATTTTCCACCAACAAGTGACTTGGAGGTGTATAAGTGTTTTATTGAGAGTATGCTATCTTATATCAACTTAATTGGAGATAGAAAGATTATTGTAATGGGAGATTTTAATCTAAACTCAGCACGTAGGGGTAAAAGAGTCAGCGATGACCTTGAATTTCTATCTTCTGTTTTTGGATTTTCTCAGCACAATGATGTCTCTAACTCTAGCAATGGACTTTTGGATAGGGTATTTAGCAATATCGATTTATCGCTTTCACGATGCACATCTTCTCTTGTACGCGAAGATGTGTATCATCCAACTTTAGTTTTTCTGCTCAGGTTTCGGTCGACTCGTCCGCTTCAGACTCCAATTCCCTCTTACAAAACCAACCAATTCGGCGGGTGGAGGTTTGAAGGCGGAAACTTCAAGCTACTTTACTCATTGATGAGTGAAGTGGACTGGAGTGAGTTGCTCGAGATTTGTGATGTGAATGAGGTGGTACAATGTTTTTACAATATTGTGTATAATATTTTTGATCAATGTTTTTCGAGGAAGTCGCCATGTCGTGGTGGAAGGTGATACCCGAGGTGGTTTTCTCGGGAGATTATTGTGGACATTAAGGTCAAGCATAACTATCATACAGTATGGAAGGCTGGGCATGATCAGACTGACTATATCATGTTTAGCATCTATCGTTCGAAAGTGAGACAAGCTGTTCGACGGGCCTATCGAACATATATGGAAACGGTAGGAGATTCCATTCGCGAAAATCCTAAATTGTTTTGGAATTACGTAAAATCGTTAAGAAGAGATGGTGGGTTTACTGATAGGATGAGTTGGAAGGGCGAAAAGGTGACCGGACATGGAGTGGCAGAAGCATTTGCTGGTCATTTCAAGTCTGTCTACGCAAGTAGTATTCCAAATCTGGATGTTGCCTCAACGTCAGGAAAACCGTCATGTGGTGCCCAATCCGTTGATATTTTTTCAATTAATGAGGGCGATGTACACCAGTTTATTAAAAAACTGAAGAATACTCGCTCTTTGGGACCTGATTATGTTCCTACATTTTTTTTAAAGGGTTGTATTGACTTCGTTAAAGGCCCGCTTTCATATATATTTAATCTCGCAATGGAGACAGGTATCTTCCCGGAAACGTGGAAGATGTCGAAAGTTACTCCAATCCATAAGAGTGGTTCAGAGTCATCAGTGGAGAATTACAGGCCGGTAGTTGTTCTCTTTGCACCAGCAAAAGTTCTTGAGATGATCATGCACAACATGATTTATCCAAAAATTGAGTCATTCATAATAAATGAACAGCATGGATTTAGAGCAGGCCGATCAACGGAAACTAACCTGATGGTATTTACCGATTATGTGTCATCGGCACTAGATAGAGGCCACCAGGTTGACTGTTCTTACAATGACTTCTCGAAAGCATTTGACAAGGTCGATCATGACATCCTGACGGAAAAACTCCAACTTATTGGATTGTCGGATCGATTTTTGAAACTATTCGGGAGTTATTTTAGGAACCGTCAACAATACGTATCGTACGGTCTTTATCAGTCACAGACTTTTTACACATTTTTTGGTGTCCCCCAGGGCTCAAACTTAGGGCCGTTGCTGTTCACGATTTTTATAAATGACATAGCATTGGTAATAAAAAATGCTATGTTTTTGTTGTTCGCTGATGACTTGAAACTCTTTTTGGAAGTTGTCGCCTTGGACGATTGTCGTCAGCTCCAACTTGATATAGATAATGTATTAAATTGGGGAAGGCGTAACAAACTAGAATTCAATATTGATAAATGCAATCTTTTATCGTTTACCAGAGCCTCAAAAGTGTTGTTTTTCCAATACTCGATGCATGGCAGAGTTCTGTCACGAATATCATCTGTAAGGGATCTTGGTATTACGTTTGAGAGTAAACTGACATTTATTAGCCATATAGTTACCATTTGTAACAAAGCGCTTAAAATGTTGGGCTTCGTCATGCGTACTTCCCGGGTCTTTTTAGATGTTACGGTATTAAAACTTTTATTTAATTCTTTAGTTCGAAGCAGATTTGAGAGTGGGTCTATTGTTTGGGCACCGCACCAGTTGAAGTATGGCCTTATGGTGGAGAGGGTACAGAAGAAATTCTTGAGACTCCTTTACTTGAGGTTGTATGGATACTATCCGTGGCTTTATCCAACTGACTTTCTCTTAGGCATACTTACATACTGCAGTCTGCAATTTAGAAGAAATCTTTATTTAGCTACGTATTTTTTTCGACTTATACAAGGTATAAATGAGAACTCTGCCATTCTGGGCAGTGTTGACCTGTGTGTCCCTGATAACTATCTTAGAAATAGAGACCACCAGTTGTTTATTCTCCCAAGGTGCAGAACCAACCTGCCACTGGTAATGCCAATTGGGAGAGTGATAACTATGTTCAACGAAATTGCTTCGGGTGTTGATATATTCCACCTACGTGAGAATAAGTTTAGGTGGATGCTGTTTTATAAAATCTTAAAATAGGGTCTGTTTAACTCATCCGGTGTACTTCCTTGTACCTATCTAATTCATCTACTGATATATCTCTTTTTTATGTAATACTGTTATATTTATATATCTTTGTTTCTAAATGTCATGTTGTGAACGTCTTAAACTTATAATTTGTAATGTCCACAATATGTTAAAAAAAATAAATGAATTGAAATTGAATTAAATGAATTGAATTGAATTGAAATCAATGATGACTGTACATATTTTAGAAATATACCTCGATTAACACATCAAAATGGCACATTGCCATAGCACAAATAATGTAGACACATACCGTTTGATATTTTGGTTACATATTATTATCATTAGGGATAAGTATAGTACACTTATTAGAAAAAAATCATTAAATTAAAAATTATGGTACCAATACCATATTTTTTTTTTTACTGTAAAATAAAAACAAAAACTTTGTTACAATAGTACAATGACAATTAAGTATATTGTAAATGGTTATTATTAGTGAAAAACGAACAGTTTATCAAACTTTACAAATCTTTGTTAAATACACTATATTACTAGTATCATGTTAAGGTAAGATACCTTGAAAAAACTTTAGTAGTTTTATGATAATATCATTAAAAATAATTGGAATTTTATTCCATTCCATTCGTATTTTCCTTTTATGGACGGGTTAAATTATAACGCTGAGAAAAAATTCTACAAAATTAATAACAATCTTTGTATGCCAAAAGAAATTCTATATTTTTTTGTACGAAATTGCTCTATTTGGATAATAAGTTCAGCTTAACATTAACTTTGTCAAATATGATATGATATAATAATTAATATTGATCAATTACGGTTAAAGATACTTACATAGAATGGAAATTTGTAATGCTTATTTGAACCACGCTACGAGTATGATCTACGAATACTTCCGTTTAAATGTATAACAATACTGACAAATCTGCTCCAGCCTACTAAACTATTTATGTTTCCATTCAATAGTAATTTTTTTTAATACTTAGTAATATTTAAATCCTAAAAAAAATATATATTTATAGATAGATATGTGTATGTACCTATATGTATGTATTATTTTATCTGTTATATTATGTTTATATGTATTTGCGTATGTATATATATGTGTATGTATATAAAATAAACAATAATAGATAAAAAATATAAATTTAAAATGTTATAAAAAATACTTACATAACATAAATGATGACTACACTACTATCGTGAGCGATAAGAGATTAAAAATAGATATATTGAATATATTATACCCTCAGAATCTTCAACTTTTGTAGTCATTATAGTTGTTATGTAATTATTGACCATTCCAAAAATGAGTTAGATCTCGAAACAGCTGTCAACGTAATTGACTTAATTAAAGTAGAATTAACAAAAATAGCTAGGTATATTTTAAAACCATTACTTGGGTGCTATCACCTACCAAATATAATGTGAAGGAAAACTAAATTGGTATTCGCAACAAGGTGTCTATGCCTATCGACTAATACTATAAACAGTCAATAACTGTATACTTAAATTTTCTACTGATGCTACGAGTATAAACAATCTAAATATATTATGTTCGTTTTATTAAAAATAGTTATTGATACAACACATAGTTACATGTGATACATTCAGCTGGAAAAAAATAATCAGTAACTAGTTAATGAGAAACTTTAACTCTAAATGAAATGTATATTATGCAGATGAATGGGAATATCTTTTTATTGTTGATCGAAATAACCAGGACGTTAAAAAGGTATAATATTATAGTATCTGAAATCAGCAGTGATGATTTTATAAATGATACCAAGTTAACTCAAACAAATGGTCTTGTAGCAAAGGGGCAAAGGAGTTTGTCGTTTGTTAGTGCTACTAGAATTGTTATACCCTTAATAGGAGCGAACGGGTTGAGTTTGTTCCCCTAGAGAGATAGGGTTGACTTGGGTGGAATGCCGGAATGTTCTCAACAATAGCGGCCGCAAGATGCCGCCGGCGCTATCCCTAGCGATGTTTTACAGTGTTTGAACAATGGATCGTGGTCTGAGTTCCGACTACATTTACTCTTGACTTGTTGGGGGTAAGGGAAGCACTATTCTTCGAATAAACAATACAATTATTGTTATCTGCTCAGTGAGACTATCTGAGCAGCACCTAACGAACTACTATGAGCCACGCACCTGTATTATGATTGATAGAGGACCTGCTTTATACGTAAGCTTATGACAATACAACAAAGAAATGCCGGTGGGAAGTTTCATGTGAGTTATCAGCTATGCGGGGTTATCCCAAGCGAGTGAGGGTTTTGTATGTACTACAAGAGAAAATTCTTTATAAATTATGGTTTAGGTACTTGAGAAAATTATTTTTATACAAAAATAGTCTCTCCATATTTTTATAATGCGTGACTAAATATAATATTATTAATTCAGCATTTTAAACACAATCTTGTAGTTAAAACTTACAACGTTTTTTTTAGTTTTAATGAATATATTATTATTAAATATTTAATTTATAAAAATAATTTGTGCCATTGTGATGATGAATAATTCTATGGTTTTTGTGGTATCCAATATTAAAACTTTCTTGCTCTAATTTAAGAAAAATATACATAAGTCATATTTTTTTTTTGATTTTGATTTAATATTCATTATTTAAATAGTAAAAGGATCGAATATAAATTTCCCTTGAAAACAGTCTGCTTAAAGTTTTTAATAATTATTCAAAATGTTAAGTTATTTTTCGTGAAGAGCTTATTTTATTTATAAAAATATTTTCATGGTTATTAATTATAAAAAAAATCAATACTAGAATCAATGTTATATCGAGTCGAATTGATTAAGTATATGAATCAAAAATCCACAGTTTTATTCATTCTAAATATCTAAGTTAATGTCATAATAACTTTGGAATAACATTATATCTAATTATAGATCAGTTCAATTTTGTTTTATGTATTAACAATTGTATTTAACAACAAAACAAATTTAATTTTAATTATATATTGTGTTTTTTTTTAATTGTGTGCCACCATTGGTGAACCACGAATATCCAAAAATATTTTACTTATACTGAAAGAGTATGATACAATAGTAGTCAGTGATTGCTTTGTTTCCACGTTTCCGCGCACTTTCGATGTGTCCCGGTCTTTTTAAAAACGTAAATTTTAATTCGATATGAATTTTAATTTTGATAATCCTCTGGGTGGGTATTTTTGGATATACATACGTATGTGATTCTAAAATTTCTTATTAAATTAAGGATGTGATATAACATCGCGAAAAAGATTGAAAAACACTGCTAGATACAACGTTTTTGTTTATTGTTTATTTTTAAATTTGTAGACTCTGACAACTGCTTCAAACAATGATCCTGTGTCTAGAGCTAGCTATTTGTCGGAAATTTTATGACAGCACGAAACATCAGCTGTCAAAAAGTCTAGACCAAAATATTGTAAAATATCAATTAGTATTTTTTATGAGGTGTACCATTATTTATTATCTTGTATATTATTATAATCATTACCAACCACATTGGAAAGAATACATACAATTTACTTCTCACAATATTGTTTTCTCCATAGATAAACGTTTATTGTTCATATGCAAGTGAGTACCTAGTCGCAATGTATGTAGTGTATAATAATTATGTAAATTAATACATCAACCTGCACATCCAAACATTTGTGATTATATTATGTATATACAAGGGTTGTGACATGACCCGGCTCACGGCTAGCTCAATAATGCTACCGGGCCGTCACTGAGGAGACTAGTGATGAACTAGGAGAGGTGGATCTCCTTTGTAGTATCACAACTTTTGAATTCCCAAATAAAACTCTCAGCTGGTGTGGTGCCGAATTTATTCAGGTTCTAGAGTTCACGGTCACACAATAAGGTTAACTGTCATTGTTCCCGTAATTAAATCTCATTAAAGTATTAGTAAACTATTTATTTGTTCACTATAGGATCTCTGTGAAATCTTTCACAAATTCCCAAAAAGTCACACCTAATTCAGAGAATGTATACGTAGATATTCTTTGGATATTTTTAATTCATGAAATATTTTCCCATAAGAAAGAAAATATAATTTATTCTTTGGTCACACAGTATTAGGTTTATAAAAAGAATAGAATTTATTTTATTGTTGTTTATAAAGTTTATTTATGTTCACAGCATGTTTACAAATATTTATTTGTGTTTACAAACTTGTTTACAAAAGGTTTGCTTAATGTTTACAAATTTATTTACTAAAATTTGTTTTTATGTTTACAAATTTATTTACCAAAACTTGTTTTATAATTATGTTTACTTAATAAAGTTTCAAAAATTTATTTTATAATCCCGAAAAGATTTGTAAAATTTATTATTACAGACTGAGTTTATTAATTTGTTTTTATAAAACAAATCCGATCGCGTAATTTATCCCGATTACGTCACCTCGTAGGATGAGTAATGAAAAATAAAATTACTCCGCGTGTACGTCACTACCGGCAGATACGTGCTATTGGCGCTGCGTTTTAGCGGCCGACGTCACTACCGACAGATACGTGCTATTCGCGTTACGTTTTGCCCGCCGAAGGGGGACTTACTGGTACGTAGGAATCGCGAATGTACTGAGAACCATGTCTCACAACTTTGCAGTGAGGACTGCTGCTTGCTGAAGATCGCTGGTGAAGAGTGTAGAAACTAATGATTTTACGGGAAAAG
Organism: Rhyacophila brunnea; assembly: GCF_057557595.1. Lineage (NCBI taxonomy): Eukaryota > Metazoa > Arthropoda > Insecta > Trichoptera > Rhyacophilidae > Rhyacophila > Rhyacophila brunnea. Next base: position 32,747,317 of record NW_028232859.1, read on the forward strand.
TGGTCGCCTTTTATACCCTTCGGATAGAGGTTTAACAGGAAACAGTCCGTAAGGGATAGCAGATGTATATCTTTCTCTCACGGGATAAATTTACGTATATCTCCCGTTCCTGGCAATTTTCTAATAGAGATATCTTCTAATTTAGTCGGGTTAAATTTACTCTACTTTATTTTCGCAAAATTAAGACTTAATAGGGGTGTTTCAAGCACCCTCTAGAACATGTCCCTTAAATGCGCAGTTAGGATGACGTAAGCAAAATAGTTGATTTTATATGATTTTTCGTGTTCAAACGAAGGGGAAAGTTTCTAGCTTTCCATCGAGGTATCGGAATAAGTATTCGGGTACTAAATAAGGGAATGGCAGTCTTTAAATTTAAAATGTCAAAACGAAAGGTTGACACCCATGTACTAGTCCTTTCCACCACTCTTGGCCTTTTTAGGCCAATAGAATTTTACTAAGTTTTAATAAAACTGTTTGGAGCCGCAGAAACTTTCTCATTCGATATTTACCTTTCGGACGAACATTATTACGTGAAAATACTATAATATTATACTTAACATTTCCACTTAAGTATATAAATGCTTAATTCTAACAAGATGTTATACATGAGCAGTTACTAACTTATTTAATCTTGTATGGTAGCTTTTATGTAGTAATTTGAATGCAACCTTGAATCTATTTTTGTCTCGCGACGTAAACCAGCTGGTCGGTACTTTTGACTGAAATAGATTTTCTTTAAAGTTCAAGGTTGAGCGATAATTCGTATTTTTAGTTGTGATTTTTGATTCTTTTATTACTTAGGATGCGATTAAGATTTATTATTGTTTATGGGTAGAAACCCATTTATACCAGAATCTTAAGTTTTTCCAATTGTTACTTTTACAATATTCATTATAGTCAGCAAGTTATAGCATTGACAAAATCTATAATTATAATTACGCGTCTATAAGTATAGGTACGCGTTTACAGTATTTTTATAACGGTAGTTAGCTTCTATCTTGTATTGATAAAATTAGTAATAAAATTCTTTATTCATAATTATACAGTACATAAATTTATAAATATTCAATTTTCTTTTCCAATTTTCATACACTTCCATTATTGCTAAAAAAGTTATTGAAGCATGTACTTGCTAAATTTTACGTAAACAATCTCTTCCATAACTTATTTTCTAAGTTTAATGGAGATTTCCCGGAAATTATTTCCAAATTAGATCGCGCCGAATCTACGCGACGTGTCATTTCGAGGCCTGTGGTCACAGCGCTCTAATTACACTTTAGCAGTCTCGATTTTTGGAGGCGAAATTTTTTACGTAAAATTTTATTACATTTACAAAGAAAAGGTTAACAACATACATTTTACTTCCTATTACTAAACGATTACGTTACTGGTTACCTGTTCAAGGTCTCTTTCGACCATTTCTTCTCTGCTTCTTCCATAATTTAGAACCATGGGACTTATATATCCTGTCTGAACCGTGTCGTGAGGTTGTCGCAAGGCTATTGAGAAGTAGAATTGACTACAAGGCTAGATTTGTATAGTTATGTCGTTAAACCATACTCTGCCACAAACACTAACTGAAGGTCGGCGTTTCTGCTCGTGTCAGTTGTCCAAGAATTAATTATTTAAAAAATCAGGAAAGCTTAATTTTTATAAAAAAAGCATACAAAATTTTAGGTACATTTCCCTAATATTTTTTGACGTAGTCCTTGTTACGATCGATGCACTTGGTGAGTCGTGGCATTAAGTCATTGATTCCCTTGTCGTATAACTCCGCCGCTGCCATCCTCAAAAATGTTCTCACCTTTTTCTCCACGCCCTCGCCAGTCTTGAAATGTTTTTCAGCCAAATGTGGCTTCAGGTGAAGAAAAAAATGGAAATAACTCGCCGCCAGGTCGGGGCGCTATGAGCAGGATGACTGGAGACATCCCATTTGAATGAGTCCCAAAGCTTCAAAACGACCGAAACGCTTTTCACACGATTTTGTTTGTGAGCTTCCGTCAGCGTTTTGGGCACCTTATTAGCATACCTTTGCATACTCCAATTTTTTCCTCAAAATCATTCATATGGTAGATTTGCTGACGTCTAGGATCAAAATTTCGAGCTCACAGACGTCAGACTGCGATCTCCACGAACTTTATTATTAATTTTCTTCAACAAAACGTCACTAATTGAGGACCTACTTCCTCTCCCCTCTTCATCATGAACACTCGTTCTACCACTCAAAAACTCAGTACACCACTTCCTGACATTCTGCTGGTTCATCACATTACCATAATTTGATGTGGGACGATGATGGATTTTAATATCGTGAACTCCCTCCTGGTTGAGAAACCGAATGATTGAATGCACGTCGCAAGTGGCAGGATTTGACAACGGAGCATCCATCTCAACCGGACGCAAAGGTCATACATACTGAAACAGCTACTGAGCCGGCTCACCTCTCGTTCTGGAGAGGAAAGTCTACACTACACACCAGTGTTGCAATTTTTTGAGAAATAACATCCGCGTCGCCAAAAATGAATAAAATGAGTGGATATTATTACCTTTTTATTTTTTATATTAATCGACACTATTTTTCTATTATAATATTATGTATGTAGGTACAGTTATATTTAATTACGGACATTAAATTTATATATAGCAAAATAATTTTAGTTATGAATGTATTGATTTTAAATTAATAATAAATTAATCAAAAGTTCGTTTTCAGAGTAGCTTTTCATAAAAATTTACATAAAGAAAATTAAATAAAAATACTGTTTTTTTATTATACATTTCAAATATAATTGAATATGCAGGAGAACAAAAGTTTTTATCGAATAAAAAGGTTCAACCATAAACTTTTGGTATTCAAAGATAACACTACAAAAATATTTACCTTTGGAGGGTATCTTTATGTTAAGGAGATATTATGTGGTCATTTATATAACGATATTTTAACTTTTCACATTTAGTCCGGATTATTTTAAGTGGTTTAATAATTCTTAAAATTATGTGGGTATGATGGTGTGCTTATATTTCCCTTTGATAAATCTATTTGGACACGTTCTCATACATGTATGTAAATTACTCCCTTGGACTAAATGATTAATTATGCATACGCTAAACGGAATGTATGTGTTCCGTTTGATTATGCACGAGGGACAATTTGGATATAGGTCGTATAATTGAAATGACAATGTTTTTTTGAAAAATGAAGGGAATAATGTCATAAACTATAGCAAAAAGACACAGCAGAATATAATAAAAGCTTTTACCAGAATTACTATGGCAGCTACGACGTTTGCAGTAGAAATATATTTTCTGTAATATTGATTTAGATTTGTAAAAAGAAAATACTTCAAAATTTTTGATATTATAATGTTTGGAACGACCTATATATAGGTAGGTACTACCTTATAATTTTAATTTGAGTTTTCTTTAAAATGCTCATTCTTTGAGTAAGTTTTTAAGCCGGTCATTAATTATATCTTTTAATTAACTTAAGTTGCAAGAAGGTGTTTTTAATTGAAATAAATAACCCTAGTGCCCAAATACCAATTTTTCATATAACATTTCTAGTAGTAATTTTTATCTTTTTAAATTAATTTTCTTTAAAAATCTGCAAGTATGGGGTTTGGTGTAAATAATTATTATATTTGTAAATTATCTAAAGGTGATTAAGTATCTGTGAAAATATTATTTAAAACGTCAAATTAATAAACGGATGAAACCAGTTTTTTTTCTAGTTATAAAACTGCAGGCTGGCTAAGGCATTTTTGAGGTTCTTCCATTCTTGGTCCCCAGTTATTGATTATCACAAATTTCTAGCTAACGTCATGGGTTCATTGATTGAGTGGATTTGAGGAGGCCATTTTCTTTCCGTTTTAGCTGTGTATGCACAAAATGCAGTTATTTGTCCAGGGAACTGTATCATCAGTTTGGTAATGTCACATCACTTACATTTATCTACCATCTTTATTGACCATTTGTGGTTTTTCATGTTATGTTACGTTACACAACATTTAAAATTTATATGTTAACTTTTTATGGTTTAGGTATAATCTGTAGGTCACTTATGAATACCATTTGGATACTTTAATATGCTCCACATATCAGTTTATTCCCGCAATCAAACTCGTCATAAATACCTATAGATTATATTGTCTAAAATAGGTATAGTTCCTGGTCTGCTCATTCCCATTGCTCAGTGCCATTTAAAATGATTGACTTTGAGTAAGATAACGAGTATAATATTATCTTATTCTTCGGACGTTTTTATTTTAATCTACTAAGCCGCTTTCATTTGTAAGTTTCTGGATTCTATCATCGATGGTTATTTAGATGTTTAAAAAGGAAACAATGTCATCTACAGTGTACAGGTGGCTGAAATAATTACAGTTTACGAAGATTCCTTTATTTTTTCAGTGAAGTTTCACGACAGATTTTCCACAGTAGCGGTAAATGATTTCGGTGAAGTTGTATCGCCTTTCCAAACACCTGCAAGATGGACTATAAAGTTTTAAGCTATGTACGCACAAAATAAAATGTTTTTAACTTCTTAAAAAATGTCATAGTTAAGCATAGCATAAATTATTTTAATGGGCTGTTGAACTAAGTGGCGCCTATGCAGTTGCCACCTCTATATACCTTCATCAAAATAAATGGTGAAAACTTACTGCTTGTTCCAAGAGCAATTTGAGAAAAATTATCAATTTCAATCAGGCCGTTACTTCTCTATATATATATATATATTTATACATCCCTCCCGCAAGATAATGCTTTGTGGTGCGTGGGAGTACTTCATTTTGAAGTTTGAGTAGAGGGTGGCGAAGGGGGGGGGGGGGGAGATTTCAGATACTTGGAACATAATATAGTTATTTTTCAGTAAAAGTGAAGAAAACACAGACTTTGTAATTTGATATCTCTGCGCAGACTTGGAATTATTATTAGTGACACAGTAAAGTTAGGGTAAAGTTGTATAGAGCGAATGATTCAGTATCTTAAATATTTGATAAATCCTTATTTACTACATAATATTGTCTAGGTAAAGACGATTTGGTTATCTCACTGACTTGGATCATTGATATCAGAAGGGTATATTTAGTTATGTATTATGTTCGACTATCCAGCAGGCTTCAATGCGTCCTTTGGTCGTTAAGTGTCCATTGGGTACCACTATATGGCAGAATTTGTCCACTTACCGAGCTGCAAATCTAGTTCATCGTTATTTCATCTGCTAAGCGATCTCTATCACATTGTGTACTCTTGTTTGTCTCCTAATCCGTTGGTTTTTTTGTGGTCTTTCCGCATTATGTCCAATATTTCCATACGACATTCTGTTACTCGTAATTTCTCCCGCACAGTGCATACGTGCGCAGTAGTATACATTATTAGAATGTTTGATCACTTTACGTTTAAGATATAATGCGAGATACTATTCAGGCGCCCAAATGCGCTTCATACCAATTTGGTTCTACCAACAATGTCATCATACATACCACAGTTAATTGAAATTCGTTATCCGAGATAGACGGAGTTGTTGAACCTCTCGATTTAAGTGCCACTGATTAAGATTGTTTTTGATTCAGCAAAGCAATTTAGGTAGATATACAGCGCTACTCGATAATATATACTAACGAGGAACTAAAAACCGAGAAGAGTGGAAGAATTTATGGAAGGCCTTCATCCAGCAGTGGATCGATCCTGGCTGATGATGATTATATAATATATATGGATACGTATGTTATTCAAGATTTTTATATATCACCTAAAAAAAACTTGCTTTCACAAAGTGTTTATCTTTGAGATTTGTTGAATTAGATCATTTATTTAAATGGCTTTTCATAATCAATAAAATCAAAATAAAATTGTAATAATTTTGTATCCACGTTGTCCTTATGCGTAGAGAAGTCAACTTTGTATAAACATGAAGCCGTGGGTTGCGGGTTTGAATTTGCCGCTGGTCAAATAATGCATGTTGTTTTTCAATATATTATATTATGCAAGAATCAGACAAGTTGGGCGAATGGCTAATAACTATTTTTCATTAAAAAATAACTGATAATATAATCTCAGCACTGTAGAGGCCCATATGCCTACTCCAATTTAGATCTAACATGTTAATTTTCTTTTGCCTTTATAATATAACTATAAAAGATTATATTGATAAAGTAGGTAATTCATTTTTATAACGGCTTTCCACTAAACCCTAAATAAGAGTTAAGTGATACCTTATTTCATATAGATTATTGGAATACATTTTTAATTTTTAAATGCATTGTTATTACTAAAATATGCATTATGTAATGTGAAAAATAATTCATAATTATTTGGTAAATATATTACGTAATTAACACTATTTTAATTGCATTACATAAATTACATATAGATTTTATTGTTTTTTTAAATTCAGCCATTGAAAAGAATTTTAGAACTCGAGTGCCTTATTTAAACTGCAAGCAAAAGTTGCCAAACGAGTCTCCAGCCGCCAGCTTTCAAGTGGTTTCCCTCAAGTGTTTTAAAAGTTAGCAAAAGTTTCTGTTGCTAGTATTTGCTTCAGTAAATGTGCATCGCTGCTTTCAGTCTGAAAGGCCACAAGAAATAAACTTTTGCAACTGCGTGTGACTGATTCGAAAATTACTACTCTATATTAAATAGTTGAATCAGTTTCAATATACTCGTACTAACTAATTATTTTAAGTGTTCTCCAAAAATACACCTATAAAAGTTGATCATTAAATGAAATATAATAATATATAATTCACTCTATTTCTCCTATTCCTCTTTGTGCACTGAAATTTGTATCCATGTTGGCCAGATATAAAAAAAAGAATATCATATTATTATGACTGTTATGACGTCTAAACTCATTCGCTGCTGACTAGATATTGACTTTTTAATTAACATCTTTAAAATTCACGTTAATTACATCGATCGGCCGCCTAGTCATTACGCGCCAGGTGCGTCTTCAGCGTCCAAAGTATTAATTAGTCTTCGTGGTATCCACTGTATTTAAATTGAATTGAAATTTCAATGTACCACTGATAAAAAACATTTTACAAAGCTAAATATGTTGATACCTACTTATAGTAATATATTTTCTTTATAACTACAAATTTATTGTCGCAAACAAAAATGGCTCCTTAAAATGTACCTACCTATACAAGATTTTTGTACAAATAACTGAATTAAGAGAGAATCTAAGCTACAGTAATTACTTAATCCGCATTATTTAACAAAGCTCAAGACCAGTTTCATCTACTCAGATGTACAATACTGTAAACAGAATTAACTTCATCAGTTAATGATGCCGATCTTTGTTCATTTATCTGGATTGAGTATGTACCTACTATAAATACTATAATATATTTTCATTCTACACGGATTGATATACAGTAATGTAAAAGTGATTATTGTAATAACTAGCTTAATTAAAAATAAAATTAAAATAACTATTATAGCAAAATGTACCTAAATTTAATATTATGATTAGTATACCTAGTCGAAAATAATTATTTTATTAGAACAATGCTACCTAGTACTAAAAGAGAAAATCTTTTTAGAATAATATAAAAATGTTAATAAATATTTCTTATTCAAAGATAAAATAAATGAAGTATTTTATGTGATGAAGGATTTAGGGTGAAAGTAAAATATCCAGTAGGTAATTAGAAAATAGTCGTTAATAAAAGCACTTTCCATAGCTGTCACTTTTTATTCGTTACCAGACTTGAACCTATTTTAATTATATTAGTTTAATCAAATATATATAGCCGCATAGAAGCATTTCACGAATTAGTAAGAGGCTGTCACTTACGTGAGCCTGTGTTAAGAACATTTGAACCTGGCTCATGGCAAATGCGTCATGACGTTTCTGGACCGACCGGGCTGAGTGACACTAAGCGTCGTACGCGAACGGCCCCGTTCAACCTGTCGACCAGGATTATCGTCGGATTCTCCACTTTGCTAGGATACCGTTTTTTAAGCCTCTGTCATTTTGACCTGCCACGAAGCTAATGAGATATCACAGGAACGTTTAAATGAAAGCAGTCACGATTACTGTGTTTAAATGCTAGTTTATTCGGAGTTCTGATTTACATATTAAATACAAAAGCAAGATAGGTGAATAGTAAATGTTAAAAAAATATCTGTCAACCCTTATAAAGATAAAAGAAAAATACCCTCTGATATAAAATAAATGTTTAATTCATATAAATTTAATTACATTATTTAACCACATGTGTGTAAATTTTTGAAAATCATCCTTCAACGATTATACCAATAAATTTTCATAATGTATTTTTGTTTTTTACAAATAGAATCATATAGGAGAAATTCTATTAGAAAAACTTATAAAACATTCAAATTCAAATTTCGATTATAATTGGTTTCATTGCACTATACTAAAGTGAGGTGAAATTATTAATGAAGTCATATTGTAATGCTCTTAATAAAATAAATTTAGTGATGGAATTATGAACCATTCAATTCAATTCAATTTGCAATAAATTTATGTAATTATATACTCCCGGTTTTGGGTATTCGATATTAAACACAAAACATATTTAGGCCCCGATAGCCGAATATTGACTCGTATTAAATAAAATTTATTGGTTTTTATAAAAATATATCAATCGAAGAGACAATGATGTAATTAATATAAATAAGCGCATAATATGTGACGAAGCCAAAAAAATTTACTTCAAAGATAGTATTTGGATCCATTTTTCTTGGAAGGAGCATTATTGTGAATAATTTTTTGTCACAATGTAAAACTTTTTACATGTATCGGCATAATTTATATACTTATATTTCATACCCGATTAATCTTTGAGCCCGCCAATTTATCCAAAAAATTATTTAAATCCTTATAGTTTTCTTGTCTAACAAAAGAAACGACGGTATTATAACTGTAATACTTTGTTAAAAAATATCTTGTTATATATTAAAGACTGCAAGATTTAAGTTTAAAATGTAGCTTGGTGAATTGTATTGTGTTTGAGTGTTTAAATTATAGAACTAACAGTGCATAATTGTAGACAATACAATATCAACTCAATTTGCAGTTTAGCAAATAACGACAAACTTTATCATTATGTACGTTTTTTATTATTTGTTAAAAGTAAATGAATATCTTATCAACTCAACTATATCGTGGTAGTACTGTCATCATTTCAACATTTAAAATACTATATTTTATATAGTTAAATAATATTTAACGCTCGCGATGGACAATTTGTAATATAACCATAAGAAGTCATGCGTTTTGATTTCAAATTTGATGTAATTGGACGCGAAAATGGAGAAAATAGAGTAAGTTGAGCAAAGGGATTACGTTCACTTGTTGTAAAAAATGTGTTTATAAAATTTTCCGTGAATCGGCCAAGATCAAGATCAAAAAAAAACTTTAAATATATACACCAAGAAAATAACAGAACCTTTTTATCCCCATAATTATATAGTCCAAATTCGGTAATACAGCTTTTAAGTAATTTGCAAGTACATACTTTATATATATATAATACTACTTATTTTAAAGTCAAGCGTACTCTTACTTTTTAATGAAAAGTTAGTAGTAGATAGAACTGTAATAATTAGAACACTGTAACGTTTGAGTGAACAATATTATTGAGTATATAATTATATAGTTCTAAGTTCTTTTTAGGTATTCGTAAATGACAGCGGTGAGAAGTTTTACTATTGTTTGAATATTATGTGGGAAATTTTAAATGTAAGCCATCGTTTCCCATTTTTATATTTATAATTTATATTTACTAATTACGTACTTATAACCGTTGAGAAAGATTTCCTCAAATTTACTTGTTTGTTTGTTAATGTTAATAAATACAACTGAATAGTTTCGATCGTTGTGTTGTGATAGGTTTCAAAATTGTGTATGCGGAATACATTAATCCCACATTGTGTTTCAGGTTGCAAATACAGGCAGCACTGCCATGTTCAACTGTTCTGTGGGAGGCAGTCCATCTGGGAGGGTGCGCTGGCTGCATGATGGCGTGGAGTTGGTGGGCGGCGCCCACTCCCGCCTATTAGCCTCGCGAGATCATCACTCTCTAACTGTGGTTGGAGTTTCTAGATCAGATCGTGGAATGTACCAGTGCATGATTACAGGAGATGAGAGCCGATCTGCACAAGCTACTGCTGAGCTAAGACTTGGAGGTACTGTGATTAATTGTACTTTTTTTTTAAATAGCAGTATTTAAGTTAGTATTCTGTTAAAACTTTGAAATGTTTTTGGTATTTATTTTAAAAAAATCCAGTTTTACGTTTTAAATTATTCATGAGTTTTATTTAAAATTGGAAATTTATTTAATATATCTCAATTTTAGTTATATAATATCAATATTACAAGTAATTCATGCTTTTCTTTGAGTAAAAAAGTAATAAATTACCAATTCTGAAAAAATATACATAATATAATATGTATTATATAAGTAGGTACGTGCTTAATATTTTTTGATAATAATCTTCTTACCACAATGTATTTTCAATTTATGTGAATAGTGAAAAATTAAATAAAATCAATTACGCATTTGATTCCAAGCCATATTAGTATATACAAGTAAAATTTGATGATACAAAATATTCCAATAATAAAAATTAATTTAACTGCAAGTAAGTTATGACTAAAATTTTGAGAGACCATGAAACAGGTTAGTAATTAAAGTGATTGCCACCTTGATATAAAACACAAAAGCTGATTGCCACAAATCAACACAATTTGTTAATGCGCTTCAAAATATAACAAATACTGATTCATTTCATCGTAATTAGATAGAATCCTTACGACGGCTAGTAATTAAGATAAGTATGTAAGTACCTAATATTAGTAACTTGATTTAAATCACAAAGCCTATTTCGAAAATTAACACATTTTGTTCAGTGATTCAAGATGTAAATACTACTGATTAATTTCATTGTAATTAGATAGGACGCACGTCGTTCAATTGGTAAAACACATTGAAGTGAATCCATGGATACGGGTTCATATCGGGCGTCGTATTTTTTCCAATTTTTTTTCTATTATAGATACCAGTATATGTTGTCCGCTGAGTGGGGGCGCCGCAAGCTAACATTTGACATAATTATGTCAAATGATATTATCATTCAATACTTTGTATGCTATAATTATATAGTAATGTTATACTATGTATGTCATGTTCTTTTATTAACTGTTATAATATTACGTAATGATGATGTAAGTATTAATTTAAACTACTTTTGGCTACTTATAAAAAAATATTTCATAAAGACAATAAAATATTGCATCATATAAATTTGATTTAAAGATCTCTTATTTTAATATTCACTTGTACCTCATTATAAAAAATCATATAGATAGACTATTTAACTAAAAATATGTAGAACTTAAAACTTAATAGAGAATATTATGTAAAGATTACTAACGATATGAAAATATACAGTTCATAGTCAAAAAATCATATTATCTTATAATATTGTTATTATACTGTAATTATAAAATATCTAAAGTTTGTATGAAGTCTCTGAAAACATTCAGACGAACAAAAAAATATGTTTTGTTATTTGTAAACAATATTAAACGAATTCAGCGGAATCCAATGAATATTCATGATATTTTTTATCAATTACCTTTAATGTTAAATGGATGTTCCGAGCAGGTATAATACCTATATACATATTTTATATTACTTTAACAAAAAGCGTGATTTTTTATTTAAAAATAAAATAAATCTAAACAATTTGAGTAAAATTAAATTTTGTTGTCAGCCAATATCGAGTTTTATTTTTATAGGACGCACGTAACTCAATTGGTAATATACATTAAAGTAAATCCAGTGGTTACGGGTTCAAGTTACGTCGGGTGTCGTATTTTTTCTTGAAAAGATTTTTTCTAATCTGTATATGCATACGATGCTTTCAAATTATGACGTATGTACTTATAATATTTTAACTAATGCATTATCAACAGGCATTAATTTTAACTATCATATTATTATATAAGCAACATTATTTATCATTGTTACTTATTATAATGATAATTACATTACAGATTTTACAATACCTTTACTGTAATATTTAAATCTATCGCACTAATAAAAAACTCACTATTGTCAGAGTATTATAAATTAAAATAGACCTGAAAGTAAAAACGGCTTTATTTGTATACGGCAGTCTTTGCTGACGTTCATTTTCCCGAAACTCATTTGTCTTCACATTCAAAAATAAGCCAAGCAAAAAAAATAAACAGCGAATGGGTCTGGTCGGAATCGATCCACATCCCATAAGCGGAGAACATAATAGTGTTCTTGCCTCTCGTAACGGAACTTGGGGCGCGTTTTAAATCCTCGGACGTGAAAAAAACGAAAAGGATAAAACAAGATAACGACAGGAAATGGCGACCTAACGGATGGAGTAAACGCTAACGTGCTCGTTAGCCTCGGCTCCTTCCGCCACGGTGCTGGCATGATCGACAGGGGTTGCTACTTCTTCTTGGCGCTTTCCATCTTTTACCCACGCAGCGGATCATTTTGTGTTAGGTACTCATAAAAAATCGAATAAAAAGTTTACGTCAATTTTAATGACACGAATTCTTGGTTATGTTTATTTCATTTAAGTATTATGATTAATGTCACCAGTGACATAATATATATATTAACCGATTATTATTTAACTTCTTTATTTTAGAAATTCAGTAGACAACGCCATGATCCATATCACCGCTATATGAATATGAAAAATTAGATCATACGGTCAGTAGTTAATTATCTGATGTTAAAAAATATACTATAAGGACCATTCAGTTTTTTAAAAATAAAAATACTTTCTAATATAACTATTTATTATTTAATGAATTATGTAAAAGAATTAAGAATGTGATTTTTTTTATTGAACATATTAAATACTATTAAACTACCTAAAAATATTACTTACTTACTGTACTGTAAGAATTCCTACTGTAGTACCGCTATATTATTAGAAATTCATTTAAATAAAAACTATGTGCACCAAATGTGACTTGAATCTACATTAATAGCACTCCGGGAACCGTATTATCTATTGTAATTAAAATTATTGTTTTTGTAAGTATTTTAAAATAATTTTACTTATTCATTTTTTATAATACTACAAAGGTAAATAATACTAAAACAATATTAAGCACTGATCTGTCATAATTTCAAATATTTACTAATAAACATGAATACTTCAACATAATACTTTACATTATATACTCGTAGATGAAAAAATGTATCCAAATTAATAATCAATTATTAGCATATTTTTATTTATACGAAAATTGCATATAATTTGAAATTTAAATTTGTACAAACTGAAGTGCAGACTCTGATAGAATTGCATATTCAAGTTCGTTGAACGATGCAAATTTAACAAACACGTGATGCTTCAAAAGTCAATATAACCATGTTTAATTAGCATAGCTTTACGATGAAATTACAGAATGAAACTTGACGCTGATTTTTGCTCGATGACATAATATCGTGTTTGGAAAAGAGATCTTTATGTTTGGTAATATTCAATGAAACATGAAAAGTAATTAAATATATTTGCTTTTTATTTAAACCTCTACTTCAAACGGTCGATTATTATATTATATCGTTTTTTTACAATGATAATAATATTACGTCATGCTTTAAAACTTACAACGAAAATAATACGATTTGTTTTTTTTATGGAAAAGGTTAATACAGATATAATTTATTGCACTCATTAACTGGAAGTATCCAAAAATGTAATAATTCTGAAATAAATCAATTGTACCCGTAAAACTAACATGCCTGATAAATGAATTCCTGGGAAGGAATAATAATAACTTAGCACGATGATATTTTTATCCATAAACATGACAATAAATTAAGTAGCTTGACATCAAAAAATGATTTCATTTAAATTACCTATATCTACTTGATACTATACTACTAACAGTATAGAAGCCTATTTTATTATATCTACATAATATGGATATAGGTATCACGCACTCTACCTAAACATCTAGTTGAAGTAATTTCAATTTCATATATTATAATACTCTCAAGATACATTGGTAAATTTTGATATATTATGTAGTTAACCGATTTAAAATTTAGTGTAAGAGAAAATTACTGTTTTAAACTGACATCATTTATCAAATTTATCCGTTATATTTATTGTATTATATTTAATTAGCAAACGTAGAATTCTAATCTTCTATATACACCAGTAGGTATTGCATATATTTGGATTCACTCAAAAATGCCACCATACCACTAAAGTCAGTGTGATATTTTATGTGAACTCTTTTTATACTTACCTGTAATATCTTTAAAATTGTGATCTTGTCATTTTTTTATTGACGACAAGAAGGTGTGTAAAAAACCTACTTTCTAATAATGTAATTTTTGAGTTAATCAACGATACTTTCCTGTTTTAGACCTGATTCAGTTGAAAATGTCCCACTGAGGCGGACGAAACCGGTCCTAATATATTAATTAAAGTGGAATGAGTACTACAAAAAAATTGCGTTTTATTAAATAAAAACAACAATACAATGCAGTTCCACCATGAATTGACAGTTAACAAAATAAAAGCATGTATCAATGTTAAATAAATATAGCCGTCAGGGTTTAAGTAACCATCATCTGAGGGGCCCAGGGGGCAGAGCCCCTCCCCCCCGCGAAGTGCAGTAATCTGAGCGACCGAGGGGAGCGTAGAGGCACAAACCGTCGAGTTTTCTTTCGAAGTTTATAAAATCCACCGAATTCCTTTTTTAATTATTTATTTATTTAAGAAAACCAAATTATATTATTACATATTTTATTTGTCTGAATAACTTGATGTTACTTTTGAAACGGAAAACAATTTCTTTCAATCTCGTCCAAATAACTTGAGACCCAATGAATATTTCAAGAAATATAGAAAAACGACTCTTTAAGAAGAAGTAATTAAATACAAACATTTCCAATTTTCCCGTCTTATTATCTGGATCTCAAATGTAGGAACTGGAACAATCTTAATTAAAGTTCTGGCGCTTCAAGATCGTTTAATGTTACCTTGGAATATTGATTAAAATATAATTTATTACCGTATTTGACTGTAATCATAACTAAATTTCCGCAATAAATTTGTTTGTTAGAATATTTTCAATTAAATGCGGCATAATTTTTACACATCCAGTACATTTCCACCGTACTATAATATTACTTGTTTAAATCATTGTTCCCAGAAAAAATACGAATAAGTTTTAAAATATGTACCTATTGATAAATTATTCATGGTGTACCTAAATATAAATTTCATAATTCGTGAATTTTCTTTTATTCATAAAATAATCCCTATAATAAATATTCTAACATCTATTGGATTACGCACTAATGTCTTATTAATTAAACTTTCCCAAAATCTTTTCAATTTTAATCGTGCATAAACTAAATAAAAACCTATTTTCAGAGATATATCATTTTCAAAAACGCGTTTTCTATCCGATACCACATGTTTTTCATATCTTTCCGTCCATCTGTCACAAATTAATTGTAATGTCGTTTAAAACTTTATATATACTGAATATATCACAAATCACAACACATACTTATTCTTACCCTTATTCTAAATAACCATAACAGAAAACAATTAAGGTACCCCAAGTCGATGCTTATCATTATTTTAAGGGTTTATTTAATAATTATATTAGAACTAAGTAGTTAGGAATCTACTTATCTAGCGATACAGCTGACTCCGCTAGGTTATATAATTATTTCAACCAATATCATACATACTAAGTAAGATATCGAATATTAAGCGTATTACATATTTTTTAAGTTATTTATTTATTTTTAAGTTATATTTTTATTTTATTTATTGACTGTAAAATTTTAAATTTCACATCTATTAAAAATCATAGTTCTTATATAACATTAATATTATATAACAAATTTTATTACTTAAAACACCTTGCAAATGGTTGAAAATATTACGTACTCTATATCAAACCGTTTCAGGGCATCTCATACATTTTCTTTTGAAAATCTATATCTACTGAAATTTCGGCTTCCTCTTTTTATATCTCGCAACCTCACAACATATTCGTTGTACTTAAGTACCTCTCCAGCTCTTTAAGGGTTGATGCCTTTTTTACGCTCTTTGGTTTTTATTTCTATTTTATGATTAAGCGCTTAAGTATAGGAGTACCTTCAGATCTTTTTAGGAAATATTTTCAATACAAAATTATACATTTGGTTTTATTTACAAAATTTGTGATTAATATTTATTCATTCATTCATTCACAAACAATTAATTATTAGTCAAAATTTTGTATCAATAACAAGCTGAAGTACCCGGCTTCGCACAAGATCGCTTCGTGGATACATTTATCTTAGATATTTAAAAATGAATAATAAGTAATTATCTTTTCAATATTTAAATATCTGTGTAATACAACATGGCAATATGAAAGTAATTCTAATAGGAGTAAAGGTCAAAGAAAAGAACATTAAAATAAAATCGAATCCAAAATATGCAAACGTTATTAATAGTATTAATATGTAATAAAAAAATTCAAAATTGGATAGAACAAATAAACAACAAACTTTGTATTTTATGTAATACTAATTTAGAAACCTTCGCAGGTATGCGAACAACAACTGAAAAAGTTTCATCGCAATCGGATGAATGGTATAGGAATGCATACGAATAGAAAAAGATGGTTTTCTAAGTCAGAAATCTTCGCGGGCGTGCACACGATAACTCACCAAAGTTTTATTGCAATCGGATGAATGGTATAGAAACGCATACGAATAGAAGAAGAAAAAGATAGTTGTACTAATTCAGAAACCTTCGGGGACGTGTGCAGAACAACTGGTCAAAATTTCATCGCAATCTGATGAATGGTATAAGAACGCATTTGAATAGAAGAAGATAGAATAGAAGAAGAAGAAGATGGTTGTACTAATTCAGAAATCTTTGCGGATGTTGGCGCAAATTACTGACGAAAGTTTTATTGCAATCGGATGAATGGAATAGGAACGCATACGAATAGAAGAATATAGACTAGAAGAAGAATAAGAAGAAGAATATTGTTGTACTAATTCAGAAACCTTCGCGGGTGTGGGCATAACAACTGACGAAAGTTTCATTGCAATCGGATGAATGGTATAGGAACTATAATATGAATAAATGAAGATAGAATGAAGAAGAAGAAGCAGAAGAAGATGGTTGTATCAATATAAAAACCTTTGAGGGCATGAGAAAAATACTTGATCAAAATTTCATTGCAATCGGATGAATGGTATAGGAACGCATACGAATTGAAGAAGTTATAATAGACGAAGAAAAAGAAGATGGTTGTACTAGTTCAGAAACCTTTGCGGGTGTTGGCACAATTACTGACAAAAGTTTTATTGCAATCGGATGAATGGAATAGGAACGCATACGAATAGAAGAATATAGAATAGAAGAAGAATAAGAAGAAGAATATTGTTGTACTAATTCAGAGACCTTTGCGGGTGTGGGTATAACAACTGACGAAAGTTTCATTGCAATCGGATGAATGGTGTAGGAACTATAATATGAATAAATAAAGATAGAATGAAGAAGAAGAAGAAGAAGAAGAAGAAGATGGTTGTACTAATTCATAAACCTTTGCGGGTGTTACCACAACAACTAACGAAGGTTTTATCGCAATCGGATGAATGGTGTAGGAACCATACGAATAAAAGAAGATATAATAAAGAAGAAGAAGAAGATGGTTTTTCTAATTCAGAAACCTTTGCGGGCGTACGCACAACAACTGATCAAAATTTCATCGCAATTGGATGAATGGTATAAGAACGCATACGAATATAAGATAAAATAGAAGAAAATGTTGGTACCATTTCAAAACCCTTTGCGATCGTGAGTACAACACTTGATAAAATTTCATTGCAATCGGACGAATGGTATATGAACCATACGAATAAAAGAAGATAGAATGAAGAAGAAGAAGAAGTTGGTTGTACTAATTCAGAAACCTTTGCGGGTGTGCACACAACAACTCACCAAAGTTTCATCGCAATCAGATGAATGGTATAGGAACGCATAGAACAGACAGACAGACAGACTTTCATTTTTATATATAAGATATAACCTATAATCTGCGCGCAAGTGCAAGCAATAAGTTTACAAAGTTTTATCGCAATCGGATGAACGGTATGGCAGCGCATAAAACACGAACAAACAAACAAACAAATATTATAGTTGTACTAATTCAGAAACCTTCGCGGGTGTGGGCACAACAACTGACGATAGTTTCATTGCAATCGGATGAATGGTATAGGAACCATACAAATAAAAGAAGATAGAATGAAGAAGATGGTTGTACTAATTCAGAAACCTTGGCGGGTGTTACCACAACAACTGACGAAGGTTTCATCGCAATTGGATGAATGGTATAGGAACCATATGAATAAAAGAAGATATAATTAAGAAGAAGAAGAAAAAGATGGTTGTACTAATTTAAAAACCTTTGCGGGTGTGCACACAACAACTCACCAAAGTTTCATCGCAATCGGATGAATGGTATAGGAACCATATGAATAAAAGAAGATATAATGAAGAAAAAGATTAGGAAGATGATTTTTCTAATTTAGAAACCTTAGCGGGTGTGCACACAACAACTCACCAAAGTTTCATCGCAATCAGATGAATTGGTATACAAACGCATAGGACAGACAAACAGACTTTCATTTCTATATATAAGATATAGCCTATAATCTGCGCACAAGTGCAAGCAATAAGTTTACAAAGTTTTATCGCAATCGGATGAACGGTATGGCAGTGCATAAAACACGAACAAACAAACAAACAAATATTATTTTTATATTATAGATTACTTATTAGGTATTTAGTAGTTACAACTATGTTCTTCTATTACAATAATATTTATATTATTTTAACTACATATTTTTTTCTATGTCAAATAAGTATTTTTAACTGGAATTTTGTTTGGAAAAATATACCTAAATTATTATTTTTTTCAATTCCTCCATAAATTAATATCTACCATATTGCACCAATTCAAGAGACATTTGAAATATTCTTTTATAATAAATATATTATAATATGTAGTGTAAAATAATACAAATAGTTACCCAAAGCGGAGAGTATGTTATAGGTAAATACCTATAATATATACCTATTATATACTAAGTATTTTTATATAGCTCTCATCTTGACTCTCCCATATCCCATCTGTCACTTTCTGCTCCCGCGTTCGATCACTTTTTCCCGCGCTATGTTGCAGTTTCCTCACCGCATGCATGTTTTAGTGCAATGTTGGTCCGCCATCTAGGTGGGCCAGCCGGAAGCTCGAGGTTCACTTGATTTATTGCCGCCGGCGGAAGTTTCGACGTGCTTCCGTTTGCGCGCGCGCTACTGTGCGACATCTATGCACAGTGTTGGTCCGCATAAATCAGCTGTTTTTCCTTCCAATGAATATAGCCTCCACTGTAGCAATCTTTAATGATATATTTTCGTATTTTTTTCATTCGTTTCTCTTTATTAATGTAAGAGTTATACAAGCTGAGCGCAAAAGATTTAACAGAAATAGTACATTTTTAAATATTCTCTAAAAATAATGGAGAATAAAAAAAAAACAATAATTTAGTTATATTTGTAAGTATTCTTATTATTAGGGTTATTTAATAATGAAAGATGGATACATATATATACTATATAGTATAAAATATATACTAACACTACAAATACATTTAAATCTTTTTATTGATTCATTATTAGACATTCATATTTATATTTTATCACACACAATATATAACGTGCTATAGCCGACCTTTTGATAACAAGAATTAGTTTAAAACTGTTTAGTTAACCTTTATCTTGAGAGGTGGAAGTATACTCGGAAGAAACGAAAAGCATTATAATCATTTTTACCTACCGTCGATTCAGATACCATATTAGATATTATATATCTACTATTATTACTCGCGATCTACTATTCACTGCTAGCTGAAGACAAAGGTGGGTTTAGGGACTTAGAGACCCGTATTATTGGATGATTTTGAGGCCCCACGATTAAAAATTAAATAAATACTATAAATTTCAACTACCAACGCACCTAATAAAAATATCAATGTAGGTATCTCGTCCCTATCCAATTGTTGATGAAAGCGATAATATTATATAATATTGTTAGTTTTGTATATAAGTACGTATCAGATTGAGTGGTTATCTCATAGTCCCTTTTAATGTTAGCTGCAGGGATTTAACGTGCTCAGTCTAAACGTAGGGTCCTGTGATACGCCTGATTAAGACCAGATGCGAACATTGCCAGCAATGGCTGAAAGCCAACGGAGTTCAGATCCCGTCCGACATCAATATTTTTTCTAATATGAATGTGTTTCAAGTTTCTAGTACTCATTCTGAATAATGTATGTTCAATAAAAAATGCTAAATTCTTACATCGTGTTTATTCATTAAATTAAAAAAATATTTTCTTAAAAATTAATCATGGTTATTTTACTATATACCTACATAGGCGTGGGTTAATCCACTTTCACCAATTTCGTAAAACCGTCATAAGTAGGTATGGCTAAGATAAAAAAAGCTATATTCACTTGTCGTTGGCCATCATGTATTCTTTTTTCGTCTTTGTGGAATAATTTTCCGGCAGGAGATGCGTATCGCGCGCCTTCTCAACAAATTCGAGTCAATTCAATTAAAATGAATGGCGGGAAAAGATAACTCGCCGATAAAAGGAGTGAACAATGTGTTTTCTTTTCGTTTAAGCTATTCTCCTCGCATATTTATCTACTCACTTGCTTATTTACTCGAGTATAACATTGTTAATGCTGATTCTTACTTTACGATTCCTACAATAATGTCTTAATATATAGTAGAATACCATACGTACACCTAAGTATATAGTAAAAGTGGTATTGTAGGTCATTGATAATATTAGCTATAGTTTAAAGACAATATTCTTTTTATATATTATATTGCCAGTGTTTTACCACCTTTTCATGTAACTAGTTTATAGCACATGTTAAAAAGGAAAAAAATATAATATTATATATATATATATTTTTCGTCCACTTTTTCCTCGCTCTCAGTTGAATTATGCAATAACACGACTTATTATTATATTGTATACTATTTTTTTATAATTGTGGCTATTTTTTGTTGTTACAATAAGCTATTTAAAAATATGTAATTTTCAAAAACCTCAAAAGAATACTTAACTAACCTATAAAAAAATACTTTTTTATCGAGTGGGATTTAACCTCACACCACTCACTATTCAGTTGGGTACTTTTATCCACGAAGCTACCGATCCGTCCGAATTATTGCTTATATTATGCTTTCTGAGGTATTTCAAATTCCTACGGGTCTATTCTATACACAAGGCGACTTTCGACGGCTACAGTGATAAAGTGATAGTATTTATTACATACTTGCATTGAGGTATTAAAATTGTTACAATAAGTTAGCCGTCTAAACACTCTAAATCATCAAAATTTTCTATTTCGCTCTAAATTTTATCACAACCAAGAGAGGTGCTGTTAAAATCAAGCACTTATTGCAACAATTACAACCAACGTATTGTAATTGTTACAATAAGTGCTAATACCTTGATTCAAACCTACCATAAGTTTGATAATATTTATCACTTTATCACTTTAGCGGTCGATAAGTATAGAATAGACCCATTGGAAGGAAAGGCTTGTAATTTAAATTAAGATAATAGTGTTACTAATATGATTCATAGAAGAAGGTATTCAAATTTGGTTATAATGTGTGGGTTTCCATTCTCTATCAAGATTTTTGCAAATCCAAGCTTTGTACCATGGCAGTTGTAGTGATTCTAATTTTACAAGCATACCCGCGCGCTCTTATTAAATTACGATACCTAGTTATTTTTCAACCATTTATCCTATCAATAATTTGCAAGCTTAATGTAAACACGTCTCAATAAATCTCCAAAATTTTCTATAATCGGCACTATTCGAATTTAAATGTAGTTATGTCTTTTTTATTCTCTTATCTATTTTTCTCTTCTTTCTTACATGTTAAATTTCAATATTACTAGTGTAACTGTATGATTTTAGTTAATTAATATTATATTTCTATTCTCCTTATCTAATTTCTTTCTATTTTATTTTATCGCTATCCTGTCAGGTTTTATTATGAAAACTGACTGCAAAGTCCACCTTTTAATCTTTTTCTTACATATTTATAATAAATATACCTGTTTATTTTCATTTTAACAATAAAATATATAACAAATATTATATTTTTCCAAGATTTTTCAATATTATGTATTTTCTTTAAAAATAGTTTGTATATATTCAGCATTAAATAAAAATATTTGAGTTAATTATTTATTATATTATATAAAAGCATTAACATTACTATTTTACACTATTTTATATAAAAGCATAATAATTATTAGTTGTAGAGGAATCTTTCGGCCTTGATTTGTACATTTTGCCCTCTCCTAGGTATATAATATATACAGTATTTTTTACGGATAACATCATAATTAGTTACCATAATAATTATGATTAATTTGCTCGTCACCAAATTACAATAGAAAATGTCTATACAGTTGAATCGTGTTCATTTTTTAAGATGCGTATATTATGAAAAAATATTAAAATATATAAAAGAAGCTTCAATTTAAAAAAAAATCTGCTTAAGCTAATATTTAGTAATGTTTTTCTATGAAAATAGAGATACAGTAACAAACAAAAACATCTAACATGTTACAAATATTAATAAAAGTGTATGTATTACCTATGTAAATGGCACGTGTTCAACCCAACATATACATCATAATAATAATATTTATATGAAAATAGGTACTTACATTTCAGAAGCTTTCAGTTGGTACACGCTTGGGCCTGTATTATATTACCTTACTCCTTTTAAACGATTATGTAACATTTACTATGACTTTTAATTACACCAATTTATCACAATATCCAAGAACAACACACAAATTGAAAATTAATTAGCTACTTTTAATTTAATGATTTTTCTTTAAATAATCGCGATAACTGGTAACATATGTAAAATAATATTATAGATATTGTATCAATTTTATTTAATAACAGTCGATGTTAAATTTTGTATAAAAATAAACGGTACTGTTCGGTTATACCGGAGGCAGCGGAAAACGCATTTTGAAAATAGCCGATAAACTGGATTATTTGTTAGGTTAACCTAACCAAACCTAACCTAACCTAACCTAACCTAACCTAACCCAACCTAACCGAACCTAAACTAACCCAAACTAACAAATAATCCAGTTTATCGGCTATTTTCAAAATGCGTTTTCCGCTGCCTCCGGTATAACCGAACAGTACCAAATAAACTAATTTGTCAATGTAATTTTGTCTTTTTGAAAACTTATAATTCTGAATCATACATAATTAAATAAACTATAGTAAAATAATAAAAACAAACTTTAATAATAATACTGTATATTGATCGTATTAGATTTTTTTAAATGCAAAATTGTGTATTATTTATTGAATTTCAGTTAGAAGAAAATTTAAACTTAAGTCTATTATATTATACTTCATAACCTTTTACTCCGGCTCTAGGATGAAAATGATGTTATATATTTTATTAACATATATTAACTATTTATTTATTTATTACTACATATTATTAATACTAGTGAATATCATTTGATCTAATTTTATGCGAAGTAATCAGAGGCGTATGTATCAGTGTAGTAAAAAGTGCATAAAAGTGCAAAGTTATAAAACGTATACTATTACAATCCAATTAGCATAATAAATTAGTTTAGGTAACTAACATCTAGGTATTTTTTATGTCAATAATCAATGTAGGCACTGTAATGAAGGAATATAATATATCATACACTAAAATACCTTCTAATGTAAATCAAATAACTTTTTTGCAATTTATGTTTTTGTGGTTTCTTCTGTTATTTTATGTGTGTTATAAAAAAATAATTTTAAAGTGTATGTAAAGGATGTTTTTTTAAAACCCGATAATACTTGAAATTCAATAAAATAACACAATAAACAATTAACTTGTTCGAAAGATACGTGGCTATTTTTGTAGAAGCGCATTCAGGACGTCTAATTTTGGACCACTTTTTTGAGTACTGCTGGCCCTATACACAAACAATACAAACAATGTTAGCTTCCAAAGTATCAATTTACAATTATTTACAATTGGTGGTTTATCATAATAAGCCAGTGACTTTACCTTACCTCACAGGAAATAATCCATAGGTTCCAAATCCAGTCATCAACTGTTTAAAATAAATATAGAGGATAATAAGGCTTCAAAATTATATAAATAGATTATCTACAACGTTTAAGGTATGTCCAGGATCATGCTTTGAAAATAGATCAAAAGCTCCATTTTGACCTACGCTGAGCATGTCCCCCCGTAGATGGTTGCGGTCGCCGTATATCACGTGACGCCACCCTGTTGAACCACATGTCGTCAGGATCAATGTCATCCATATTTAAAAAAAAACCCATATATCATGATCCGGTAACGATTTTCATTGACCGTAACGCAAGCTCCGGCCTAATTTTTGAAGAAATACGGTTTGATGATGCCACCAGCGGGTAAGCCGTGCCAAACGGTACATTTTTGTAGATTGTATTGTATTGGAGTCTATAGTGTCTATTTTAGATTGGTCAATTATGAGAATTGTGCTTATTAATAAACCCGTTACATCAAAAATGAGCCTTATCACTGAACTCAATTGAACTGAACTGGCTTAGAGCCCAATCGGCGAAATAATGACGCATATGATGGTCTCGTTGGTTAAATTCATGCACCAACTAAATGTTATAGGGCATTGTTCCCCAACCTTTTTACACCTGCGGAGCGGTAAAAAATGGAAACATTTTTCGCGGACCACGAATACTGAAATAAAAATGTTTTTTAACGTAATATTTTTTTAATCTTATATTATGACAGATGAATATAACTATAACTAACAAATATATATATATATATATATATAACAGTCTGTTACAATTAAAATTAAACAAAACAATGGGTTTTATTCAACAAACTAATGCGAAACCTGCTGTTGCATCTTTGTTAATACGAGGGTGGGTCAATAATTCCTTAGAAAAAAGCATTAAAACAGTTTTTATTTTTATTTTTATTTTTTATTTCTCAACATAATCTCCTTGGAGCTCAATACACTTGGTTAGACGTTTCTCAATTTTTTTAAACCGTCAGAAAAATAAGTTTTCGGAAGGTCCTCAAAATAAGCATTTGTCCGATCGATGACTTCTTCATTTGAAAAAAAACGTTGTCCACTTAGCCATTTTTTTAAGTTTGGGAAAAGGAAAAAGTCACTGGGGGCTAAATCTGGCGAATACGGTGGGTGGTCGACCAATTCGAACTTCAATTCTTCAATTTTAGCCATTGATCGTAAACATGTGTGAACACGGGCATTGTCCTGATGAAAGAGGATTTTTTTCCTGTTTAAATGAGGCCGTTTTTCTTCAATTTTATTTTTTAGCTGGTCCAATAAAGATGCATAATAATCCCCTGTTATTGTTTTTCCTTTTTCCAAATAGTCAACAATAATAATTCCACGTGCATCCCAAAATACAGTAGCCATAACCTTACCAGCTGATTTTACGGTTTTCGCCTTCTTTGGACATGGTTCGCCTTTCGCAATCCACTGCTTTGACTGTTCTTTCGTCTCGGGAGTATAGTGGTGTATCCATGTTTCATCTAAAGTCACAAAGCGACGAAAAAATTCATCCGGATTGCGTTGCATGAGCGACAACAGGGCTTTAGAGGCCACCACCCTATTGCGTTTATTGTCGACTGTGAGCAAACGCGGCACCCATCTTGCAGAAATTTTTTTCATGCCCAATTTGTCATGTAAAATAGAAATGACGCTACCTTTTGAGATCCCTGTAACCTCAATTATCTCACTCAACTTTAATCTTCGGTCACTTAACATCATATCGTGGATTTTATTGATCATTTCTGGTGTAGTCACCTCTACAGGACGTCCTGAGCGTGGTTCATCCTTTGTTGATGTACGACCACGTTTAAATTCATTTAACCAGTTATAAATAGTTGCAAGTAAAGGAGCAGATGTGCCGTGAACTAAATCCAACTCATTTTTTATTTCCTTTGCTGTTAACCCTTTTATATTAAAATGTTTAATAACAGCTCTAAACTCAATTTTCTCCATTTTCCATTTTTCCATTTTCCACAATTTTTTTTTTAAATGTACGAGAAACACACAACAACCCGACCAATCTGATTGAAACTTCGCAGCATACTGAATCGGTAGTGCCACTGCATGAAAACAAACCGCTTACAGTACTAGTCGCGCCACCTGTCGGCTTTTCTAAGGACTTATTGACCCACCCTCGTATATTGGATATTCTTGGCTGCAGTGCTGTCTCTAAAAGACGAAGTACTGCATTCACGTACAGTCTATTCATTTGTTTCGATTTTATTGACGACATGGACAAAAATGCTTTTTCGCTTAAATAGGTTGTTGAAAATGACATTAATAAATTTATAGCTTTACAGCTTAAAGATGGATATTCATCTTCCACTGATATCCAAAACTAATGTTCCTTGGCCGGCCCGGTACCATTGAATCCACGGACCGTGGGTTGGAGACCACTGTTATAGGGTATAGTCCAAAACCTTTTCCAAAAATTTTCACGTAGTAGACAGACATTCTGCTATCAAGGACGAATCAATAAATTTGGATCTTCTTTCACACTTTTGTTTACAGCGGCTATACTCTCTTTAGTGAGAAAATTATTTAGATGCTAGTTAATGTTATTGCATAATTTAGTGAGTATGTGGTACGAAATTTAGCCATAGTGTTGTAATATGCTCAAAATACTATGTCTTTACTTATCACTAACGCCACCTATGGTGTAGATGTATAAGCTTGTTGACTTGTGTTGTCTATGCAGTGATGCCAACTGTACTATAATTATAGTATTTGTACTATAATTTTGACCCGCGTACTATGTACTATATACAAGTCCGACAATACTATAATTTTGAAAATTCGGAAAATAAGTTCGCAATAGAATTTATCCAAAAAAGCACTCGTTAATTACATAACAAGTAATTTTTATCTAAAAATATGTCTAATTAATCACTTTACGTGTAATTTTTTGAAAATGCATAAAAGTATTGGTTATTCAACGAATACTATATTTTTTGCCGAAATACTATTGTAGCTGCAGAATAATAAGCGATCGAATATCTATTGTTTATAAAAATATCAAATTACTTTGCAGTAATATATTCCCAGCGAATCCATTTCCAGTAAACAATTCAGCTAGAACAGCAAGTCGATTGGCAAAATTAGAGACGGTGTATTATTACATCATATCACAGCACATTCTACCATTACGGTGTATTAGCTGAATAATCATTTTTCATAGTATTTTCTTACAACTGTAATAACAAATAATATTTCATTTCGCTACTCAATTTAAAACACTGACTCTATAGTTAGTCTAATATGATTATGTACCAGAATTTTATGTTAATGTGTTACTTTTATTGTATAAATAACGAAGAACAATTTATCTCAATGTCACTCGAATCCAAGTACTTAGCTCGTAACTATCATGTATAATATACTACTGTACCGATACGCTGCTAATAAATCTCACCCTGCTACATCGTTGACCTCGTTATCATCATCCTCAACCTACACATCGAACACCACACTAGTGACCCAACACTATAATTTTGGAAGCTCTGTACTTTTAAAATATGGCATAACTGTGTCTATGAAAAGAAATAAACTCACTTCCCCTGTTCGTCGTGACACCCGAGCACGTTGTTTCTATTCTAAAAACCTAAATACGATTCATAATAAATAGCTCGAAGGATGGCTTGCTCAACTGGACGGTTATGTATGCCATAAATACCACGAAGTCGTCTATTAGTTGCGCGAATCGACGACTGATTTTCGAAGTAAATTTGAATAATTTAGAAGCGTTGCTCAAGTATGCCTCTATTCATAATAATTCGACGGACTATACAGATCATAAATATTAAAAAGTGAGAGCAGTATCACAACTAGGCTTGACAGTACTTTCGTATGTTCTATCTAACCGAATAAAAAACACCGTTTATATATTCTAAAATAGCGTTAAAACAGCTTTTGAAATTTTATTGGAAGAATATTTTCATTTGTAATAAGTTATGTAGATATATAAACTGTTATATTGGTGGTTTCTTAAAAAATATGATAATATTTTTGATTCGTGGTTACGTATAATTAGTAACTTAATCCAGATTATGTGTATGCTTGAGTAAAGACGCCTTTTCACGCAGCGTTTTTCGGTACATAATACATGTAAACTGAGTCTATACATTATTATGCTATTATCGGACTATAGACTAAGTTATGAGTTAACCTAATGTGTTGTTATAGTTCATTATACATAACTGCAAAAAATAAGTATGGAATATTAAGTGAGCCTTAAAATAACTTGGCATACTCATCTAATAAGTAATACCGATGTAATAAGTTAATGTTTTTCAATCACTGGAATAACTTATAAATAGCGACATTTGTGATTATTCACTATTTAAGGTACTCATCTAAGCACCACTCAACAGGTCTATCATCCAAACGATTAATATCTGCCAGTATATGTATATAACAAGGTGGCATCCTATTTAGTGTCCAATATTGTTTCAGACATGGCTCCTGAACTTCAATACACATTCATAGAGCAGGCTTTGCGAGGAGGTCCAGCAGTTTCCTTGAGATGCTCTGCGGCAGGTGCTCCCCCACCACATTTTCATTGGCTTCTCGATGGGCAGCCGATTGCTGAAATTGTTTCATCTCATAGGTAGGTTATATCATCCATAAATATATTAGAAGAATAGAAGAAAACATAATATGCCAATTATGAATTTTTATTACAGCAATTTATTCTCTGTGTCTTAATTTTGCTTTCTCATTCAAATCATTACTCTGTGCAAAAGTTTAGTCTTTACGCACATTTAGTATGTATGTCATTTAAATTCCGAATAGTATCCCATTTATGTCTACAATGTGATCTGGATTTTGGCTGCTTCGTTAGTATATTTCTTTGAATCATAAATAATTAAACTTTACTGAATGCAGAATTCAAACCCGCGTCACACTGTTTCAGAACCGGGTGGCTTATAACTGGTCCACGTTAGGTGCTAATAAATAATATTATGAATTAATTAAGTAAATTATTTATGTCTTAGATTCGAAGACGATAAATATCGTTGTGTTTATGTGAGCGGAGAGTGGACTTGTTATTAATAATATTATGCAAAAATTCTAATATTATGATGATATCAGAGATGTATTTTATATAATATTCTGATACATTTTGGATCGATTAAAAGTTTTGTAACCGATGCAAGTACTTATTGTTTTATTTAACAAATTAAAAATAAATATAAATTATCAAACCATCAAAATTGTCTATTTAATATTTCAAAATATATTATTTATTAAGTACCATATTTTTTCAGATATTCGACTGGACAATATATTTCTAAAAACGGTGATGTAATTGCAAACTTGAACATTTCATCAGTTCATACAGATGATGGTGGTCTTTACACATGCGTAGCAAGCAATACTCTTGGAGAAGCCAGTCATACTGCTAGATTAAATATTTATGGTAAGAGTTTTTTATTACTATTAAACTATTTCAACATACAAATCGAAACGTATGTATTTTATTTAATAATAATGTTCCCTATTAACACCATTTCTAGATATATAACATTCATGACAAATATAGAACTAAATATAATTATCATGGTCAAAAACAAGGCAAACACGGTGCCATAATAATAATTGAAATGAGTAGTAAGTAGTGTCAAAGGAACTCATATTAACCTTTTAATTTCCAGGAAAATTTCACCATTTATAGGTCAGCTATTTTTGCAAAAAATAAATCAAATTATACACAGGAATTTTTGCGCGAACATTATTAAATGAAAAATATATGATGTTGACAATCAAGTCGCGAGTTGACTCGCTTGCGGCTTGGTGATACATTCGAAATTTTACGATTCAACTCGCCTCTGACGCCTCCGGATTAGAAGGAAAGAGTCACACTCATTTACTATTGACATATTATACATGTTGAGCTACCAAATGCTACCCGAATTTAGGTTTGTAGGTGTGAACCTGCGGTAGTTTGAAAATCTGAGGCAAAAAGTTTACTCTAAGGTTGTTTAAGATTATTTTAAAAAGTGATTGTGGTTATTTAGGAGGTTAAAAATAAAAACAAAATTAGAGAGAGTTTTAAGGTTTGCTAATAATTAAATTTTGAAGTTTCGCATTTGGGAGCAATAGTTTGGCAAATCCTTGTTGAGGTTTTGAGTGAACAAGAACTCAGAAAGTGTTTTTACTCTCTCTCAATTCTATTTATATAAGCAGCGTAGTTGAGGTTCAATACTGAACAACAATATTATTCTAGTTGCTATCGCTTTAAAGAGCTAAAGGTAGTGATTAAATATTATATAATTACACGATATTATAAAATAGTTTCAGTAAAACGTTTACCACATTTTGCTCTGGGCAATGTTTGCTGTCAGCTAAACCACAGTATTTGTGTGACAAATTTTCATATCGATGGTCTATCATTGACACCTTGTATCTGACATTTATTATTTTGGATAGGGGGTAGTTACATTGTTATACAAAAACTATTAAATGATATTAAATAAAAACAAAAATACCGTTATATTAAAAATGAACTAAATTATTTTTGCACTAAGCGTATTTTTGTTTTTATTTAATATTATCATCTAATAATTTTTGTATAACATTTTAACTACCCCCTATCAAAAATATTGAATGTCAGATACGAGGTATCAATGTTAAACCATTGATATTACACTTTTTACAATATTATATTTTTTAAATAATCTTTTAAAGCACCTACTTCAAAATATCGAGAAAATAATACACAATAACAGTCCGAATACAATAAGTTTTAGTAAATCACGATCAATGATTTATGACTCTGATAAAACGATTAAAGGTTTATAAATCTTACTAAACTATTATAACTGTAAATAAGTACGAGTAAGATCAATGAGGACTATTATTTAAAATTAGATATTTTATAAAACACATATTTTTACTGAAATCCAGACAATATAAATAATACATTAAATATTGCAAATTATATTATTATCAGTTGTAAGATTTAATTATGTCACATACGACCATATACGACTCCTATCCAATCTCTCAAAAGGCTTTTCCAAACTTATACTAATGGGAAACTGTGCGTGTGAAGTAGAATGGCCGTAAGTAGTTATTTATTTAGGTGATTACTAAAAATATCCTTTTTTAGGGCCTCCTTCTATCCGTGCTATTGGACCGATAAGGGTAGTAGCAGGACTTAACACGACTCTTCATTGTCCATACTCAGGATATCCCATTAGGTATGTAATGAATGTAAATTTATATGCTACATTTTCTAAAAACATCATTTAAAAGATATTTATCGTAAAATAATATTTTGAATTTTTTTTTTGGGAAAAGAAATATATTTTTTTTTATTCAATACTCACTGTACCGAAATAATCTCTAAATAACATGAACCCTAAATAAAGCTTCGCAGCAGCATGTGCTCAACATCTGTCGGCTTTTAATATTTTCTTTATCACACCCGATATTATCTGTCAAAACAAAAGCCTAAAATTTCAGTGAAAGCTCTGGGTTATAACTAAAAGCTATTCTTTCAAACCTTTTGGTAGCCGTGCGTAATGAAAAATAGTAAAAGTTATATATGAATATCGCTTTGTTTTGAACTCGTGCTTGTATTTTCATTTTTAAATAATATGAAACAATTTATTTCTGTTCGTTCTAATGATAGTTGAATTTGAAAAAAATATGTTGAGTGTCTTGAAAATTTTAAATTCAAATTGAGCCTCATATTTTTTATAATTAGTTACGAATGAAATATAAAAAAATATACTTCTTCTCTACTAATTAGTAAAGACAAACAAGCTAAAATCAATATTTTTCACATTATAAAATCACCTTTTCAATACATTATGTATTCTGTAAGTAATGCTCAGCCATCAGTAATGTGTCGGCCTATAATGTTGTAGGTATCTAAATAAATTGCGGGTCTGGCAAAAAAATATGTTGTTTTTCAATGTATATTTGGACACATAGTATGAACCTAATAGGTTGAACAAGTAATTAACATCCATTTTTCATAAAAACAAGTTAACCTTCACACTGTGGATGTTTATATTATGATCATCTTAGGATCGAGCATGGTAAACAAATTAAAAATAAAGAATTTTCTTGGATATAACCTAATTAGTATCAAATGGGAAATAATACCACATTGAAAGCTTAGGCGTATATAAATTTTGCAACTTTACAACTTTTTCAGTTCGGTTCGATGGACTCGGAGGGGTCAGGAACTGGGTGGCAGTTTCAGTAGGCTTGGGTCAGGGTCAGAGGGGGCCTTACATGTCGCGAGAGTTGATACGGTGGCCGATGCTGGGGCATATACATGCATTGTTACCTCACCTTCCGGAGAAACCGTCAAAAGAGACCTACAAGTTGTCGTTAAAAGTAACGTATCAAATTAGTTTTCTGATTTATATTACTTAATCTCACATGTTAAAAATAATTTTAAAATCATATAAATTTACACAATATGTCCAGTAAAAGGAAGATACTAACTCTGTTCCTAAAAGAACCACACACAATGAAGTTTCTGTCAATTTATAAAGATTTTCCTGCTGGAAACTAACAATTTGCAATGCACTCCGATATGCAAAATTACAATAATATTATTATTTATACGTCTTGTATTTATAATAAATCAAAGATATCTGATAACAATCTGCAATAATATATTATGTTGCAAAACATAATATGCAGGAAGTATTTTGAATTAGACACAATATGATTTTTTTTTTATATAATAACAGTAAGTACCAGTTGTAGATAAAGTAGAATAAAATAACCATACGATAAAACTATAAATGCAATTTATTTAACAATGCCCCTCATCAATAATTGTATGAAGAAATATTTGAAACACATATCTACATTTATATTAATTTGTATTTATTTATGAATAAAATATGGGAAAGGTTGTTTACGAAGATTAATATATTTTTTTAAATACTGCTACCACTGAATACGTCAATGATTTTTATTTTAAATATGCATTAGTTAAATAATTCTATATAGTTTGAGACTTCGAGGAAAGAAAGAAGAAAACACGAGGTGAAAACCCAAAAATCCATTACGATTATGATTAACTAATTCACCTAATATTTTTTTCTTTTAGCACCACCAAAGCTTGTACCATTTACATTTCCACCAGACCTAGAAGAAGGTAGCTCAGTTCAATTGCTATGTGGAATGACTTCAGGAGATAAACCAGTTCATTTTCAATGGTTGAAGGATGGAATTCCTATTCCCAATTCACTACAAGTAAGTGTAACAGATTTTTTGTAGTTTTTTAATATTAATTTATAAGTTAATTAATTATAACTTTGGTCTAATTATTTTCAGATTCAAGAAAAAGCTTTAGATGAATTCAGTTTTTTAATATTTAGCAAAGTGACATCAGTACACAGTGGAGACTATACTTGCGTTGCTAGCAATAATGCTGCCAAAGTAAATTACACATCCCAACTCATGGTCAAAGGTATGATACTTATTCACGTAATGAATGAATTAACAATATATTTTTTTATTAATCCTAATAAAAAGGTGTCGCCTTTTTTATTTAAGTTGCACCTCAGTGGTTATATGAGCCACAAGACATATCCACGTTACTTGGGACGCCTATCGTTATCCATTGTGCTGCAAAAGGTTTTCCGGAACCAAAAATAACGTGGTTTAAAGGACAAGGTAAATATTAAATTTGTCATTTTATATACTCGTATTCTACTACCTAAAACGTAGGCTAATATTTAATATTTTTTCGATAACTTGGTAGCAATAATCTAATATATAAAAATTAATATTTGTGTGTTTGTTTGTTCGTATTTAATGCGCAGCCATACCGTTCATCCGATTGCGATAAAACTTTGTAAACTTATTGCTTGCACTTGCGGGAAGAGTATAGGCTATACTAATATATAAAAATGAATGTCTGTCTGTCTGTCCCGTATGCGTTTCTATACCATTCATCCGATTGCAATGAAATTTTGGTAAGGGGTTGTATGCACATCCATGAAGGTTTCTGAATTAGAAAAATCCTCACTTCTTCTTCTTCTTCATTCTATTTTCTTTTATTCGTATGGTTCCTATACCATTCATCCGATTGCAATGAAATTTTGGTAAGTGGTTGTATGCACATTCATAAAGGTTTTTGAATTAGAAAAATTATCATCTTCTTCTTCTTCTTCATTCTATCTTCTTTTATTCGTATGGTTCCTATACCATTCATCCGATTGCGATGAAACCTTCGTCAGTTGTTGTGTTAACACCCGCAAAGGTTTCTGAAATAGTACAACTGTCTTCTTCTTCTTCTTCTTCTTCATTTTATCTTCTTTTATTCGTATGGTCCCTATACCATTCATCCGATTGCAATAAAACCTTCGTCAGTTGTTGTGTTAACACCCGCAAAGGTTTCTGAAATAGTACAACCATCTTCTTCTTCTTCTTCTTCTTCATTTTCTCTTCTTTTATTCGTATGGTCCCTATACCATTCATCCGATTGCAATAAAACTTTCGTCAGTTGTTGTGGTAACACCCGCAATGGTTTTTGAATTAGTACAATCATCTTCTTCTTCATATTTTTCTTCTATTCTATATTCTTCTATTCGTATGCGTTCCTATTCCATTCATCCGATTGCAATAAAATTTTCGTCAATAATTGTGCCAACACCCGCAAAGGTTTCTGAATTAGTACAACCATCTTCTTCTTCTTCTTCTTCATTCTATATTCTTTTATTCGTATGGTCCCTATACCATTCATCCAATTGCGATGAAACCTTCGTCAGTTATTGTGGTAACACCCGCAATGGTTTTTGAATTAGTACAACTATCTTCTTCTTCTTCCTTGGTTCCTATACCATTCATCCGATTGCAATGAAATTTTGGTAAGTGGTTGTATGCACATCCATGAGGTTTCTGAATTAGAAAAATCATCATCTTCTTCCTCTTCTTCATTCTATCTTCTTCTATTTGTATGCGTTCTTATACCATTCATCCAATTGCGATGAAAATTTGACCAGTTGTTGTGCGCATGCCCACAAAGATTTCTGAATTAGAAAATCATCTTCTACTTCTATTTTTATGCGTTCCTATACCATTCATCCGATTGCAATGACATTTTGATCAAGTGTTGTGCCCTTGCCCGCAAAGGTTTCTGAATTAGTACAATCATCTTTTTCTTCTTCTATTTGTATGCGTTCTTATGCCATTCATCCGATTGTGATGAAATTTTGACCAGCTGTTGTGCGCACGCCCGCGAAGGTTTTTGAATTAGTACAACCATCTTCTTCTTCTTTTATTCGTATGCATTCCTATACCATTAATCCGATTGCAATGAAACTTTGGTGAGTTGTCATGCGCATGCCCACGAAGATTTCTGATTTAGAAAATCAACTTCTTCTAATATTCGTATGCGTTCCTATACCATTCATCCGATTGCGATGAAACTTTTGTCAGTTGTTGTGCGCACACTTGCGAAGGTTTCTAAATTATTATTATATAAAATACAAAGTTTGTTGTTTGTTTGTTCCATCCAATTTTGATTTTTTTTTTACTACATATTAATAACATTAATAACGTTTTCATATTTTGGATTCGATTTTAATTTAGTGTTCTTATGTTTGACCTTTACTCCTATTAGAATTATTTTCATATTGCCATATTGTATTACACAGATATTTTAATATTAAAAAAATAATTAACTCTTATTATTTTTCAAATATCTAAGATAAATATAACCACGAAGTGACCCTGTGCGAAGCCGGGTACTTCAGCTAGTATATTATAAATTATTATTATTTTTTGTATTTTTAGGGCAAAATTCAGCTGATTTTCGACCATTAAATGACTTTGATAGTCGCCAAATGATACTAGTAAATGGATCATTGACAATTGCTGCTGCATCTCCATACAATGAAGGGCAGTATCTTTGCAATGCAGAAAATGGTATTGGATCTGGACTTAGCAAGCAAATATATCTCACAATCAATGGTGAAAAAAATACCTTATTAACTTATTTGTTATATATTTTTAGGTAATATTGTAATGCAATATTTGAATGAAATATACCTCACACTAAATATATATATATAAGTATATATATAACGTCAATAATTGTAATATAAATATTATGCAATCTGTGTAGTGATATACATAAAGCCTCGAAAGGTTAACTGTACCAGGTTAAAAAGGCAAAGTGAAATACTCATTAAGTAAAGTGACGAGTTGAATAAATTCAAATAAAATTTCAAAGTATCAGCGTAAACTCTTGCAAAGTACCTATAGGAAAATATGGAAAATTTTGTTCCAAAATTTGACAGTATTCTATTGTGAATACGATCCTTATCTGTGATGATGTCAATGAAGAAGATATGGCTAGATAATAGTTGCTATTTGTCACTTTTTTATGGTACCTTTCTTGATCTTATTCTAGAACCTGCACATTTCGAAGTAACATCCAAAAATATGTCTGCCAGAAGAAACGACCCAGTTACGTTAGTTTGTGAAGTTTTCGGGGATAATCCAATTAAAGTACAATGGACTCACAATTTTAAAAGAGTTGATCTAAATACTTATAGGTAAACCATATTCCACTATAGACTAAATTATTTATCAGAGCAATCAAGTTAAATGTTAGTAGTATATTTTGCCTAAGGCGATTTCAAAAGAAAATACTTTATATTTTAGAATTAGTATGTCTGAAGTTAGAACTGAAGCTGGCCTTCGTTCTCAACTTGGACTTAGCCGTGCTGAGCGAAGAGATTCAGGAGCATACCGATGTCAAGCTGAGAATGCCTTTGGACGCAGTGAACACCTTATCCATTTAGCTATAGAAGGTAACAAAAAATATAAAAAAATGGTATTTTTTAAACATTGAATCTACTGAATTTTTTATACAATTATGTATATGAAGTTTATACGGGCCACCAACATATATTTTGGTTTTAGAACAGTTAGTATTGTTGATTTGAATTCTACTTCAATTGAGTCATTTACGATGATAGTTGTTTCGGGCTATAAACCCATCTTCAGAAAGTCATCTATAATTTACCGTTCCGAAGATGGGAGCAAACAAACAAAACGGTTTTTAACGTAAATTAGTCAATTAAATTATAATTAAGAAAAATAACTTTGTTTCAAAATCACTATAATGTATTATTGTAGTTCTACCACGTAAAAGCAAGTTCAATTGATAACATATTATAATTTATTTAAATTTTTCTTTTCAATTTTTTTTTAAATTATGTATTCTTAATTATTGAATCTGTTTAACTAATAAAATATATATAATAGATATTATTTTATATTTAAAAAATGCATGAAAATTCAAGGATTCTCTCCTATTAAGTTTTTACAGAAATTTATGTCACATATTGTCGGGTGTGTAAACTTTATCATAAAAACATAATTTGTTATAAATTTTTTTTATTTCATACTTACATTGTTCGCAACGATTTAAAAATGTATGCGTTTTTAAAGAAATATTGATGTGAAAATGTGTCACATTATTAGTGTATAAATTACAGATGCAAGATTTATTATTATGAAATTTTATTTATGAGGGGAGAGCATATTTTTAAAATCAGACAATACGAGCATAACTGTAAAAGGATTAAAAGATCCCCCTTTTTGTATCGTGTAACATCTTTAAAGTATTTATAATCAAGTGAATTTCACATGTATATTGAATATTACTACATAAGTGCTAATTTAAATCGAAATTTTCATCTTTTTAGAACGACCCGATCCACCAGTATCCCTACACGTGGTTGAAGTAGGGGGACGTGTTGTGAGACTATCTTGGATCAGAGGCTTTGATGGCAATACTCCCTTAATGGGATATTTAGCACAATATCAACTATTAGGATCAATTAACAAAGACGATTGGTTACTAGCAAAAGTAGTCAACATTTCACTGAGCGATGTCAAAGTATCTCAGAATAGGTAAGACGGTCAATTATTTTAGCAAACTCATAACATTTACATTCTAATATAATTAATATATCTGGAATCCACAAAGTCACACAAATTATATAAAAATAAAATTATATTATATATTATTATGAGAGATAATAGAAAATAGTAATTAATTTTAGTGACTAGAATTTCGCTTTTGGTTTATACTCTTTGAATATCTAGCATGTGATATATTATATTCAACTGACATGCACTAGATTGTGGATGATTCATATTCTGGTTTAATTTATTATAGGGAAGCTCTCTTGCTCTACCATAAGATGCCTCAAGCATTTTGAAAACTGAAAAGTAGATTCAAAGTTGCAATATATTAACGATTACTATTTTTTTTTTGGTTACAGTGAAGATTTGGAAAGACATGGTGGCGTAGCAGGATTATCAGAAGCTATCGTTTGTGATGCCATTGTATCTGGTCTTCATCCAGCAACTGCGTATACAGTCAGACTGGCAGCATATAATACTATTGAACATAGCACTTATTCAGAACCGGTAGTAGTTAAAACACAAGAAGAAGGTAAAAGGAAATACACAATACATAATATGTATCATGGAATATATTTAATTCAAAATATTCCAGTTTATTAAAGCTACTAACAGTCTAAATAATAAAGTCTTTTCAATAATAATTCATATATATACCTATTTATACATTAATATATTGTTTGCTTATTCTTGTGGTGCAATATCCCTTGAACGGATATATCCATAATCATGAGGACTAATGAACGTCCGGTTGCTTCAATCCCCAAGGGATTTATAGATATCATAATGCTTCACTCACGCTTGACCTTATTTTCTAATAATAACCTTTCCTTGAACCATAAGATATATTAACTTGTGTGTATTTCTGCGTATCATACTATAATAGAGCTATTACGGTCAATATTATTATCGTTCGGTAAATTAAAATTATTTTTATCATAGCTGTATTGTCATTTTACTGAAAGTTATTATTTAATATCAAACATTGTTTAATAAGTCATGGCTTAATATCACAAATTAATAATACTTCAATAAGTATTATAACCTACTCATGCTTAGTAGTCCTATCAGTTTAAGTTTTAAATAAATTAATAAATAATGAATGTGTTGTCACGTCCGTTCACCATCGATTCAAAGTAAAATAAAATTTTGAGATTCAATTGGGCAGATGACTATCAAAAATTATTGCTCTAATTTTTTTTAGTTTAACCATCAATTTTTTTAGGCTTGTATGATCCGTTTATAAGAAGGGGAAGCACAGGCAAAACGAACCCCATAAGGAAAGACGATAACATAATAAATAGTATTAAATGTATGATACAACTTCATTATGTTATTTATATTGCATGCTTAATCACGCACAAATTTATAATAATGACATAATAATCAAATGAAATCATTTCAGTACAACTCGTAGAATCATTTGAGCAGCTATTGGCTGTATTGAATCCTGTTTTCAGAATTGATTTAAATGTAGTCTTGTAACAAAGCTAAGCTGACGTTTCATTTTCTGTAATTATTTCGATTTTTATAATTTTGATTATTTGTTATGCTTAAATTTGGCTCATTCGAATGTCCCTTACTTAAATACAACTATCTTAATTGTGGGTAGTTAAATTATTTAGATCTGGCTTAAACGGATACCATATCCACTTTACCCATACCCAGTTTTTGCGGTGATCTCTTTTTAATTGAACTAATCGAAAATTGCGATTAAAACAAAATAATAATAATATTCAATATAAAACAAAAGGCATAAATTTACCCCCCCCCCCTCCCGACCATGTCCGATTCTAATAAGATCATATGGGCCTCCACAGAGTGGAGGTTTGTATTAAAAGATTTTGTTTTTAAGAGAAATGGATGTCAGCCACTTGTCTTGCTCAACCTATTAGGTCCATACTCTGACTCATACACAAATTGAAAGAACAATATATTTTGTACTTGCCAGACTCAGGATTTGAACCTGGGACCCACGAAGCTATAGACTAACGCTTAAACTGCTACAACATAAGATTATTTTGATTTAGTAAAATAACTACTATGAAATAATTGAGACTCAACTCTATCAAAAATCCTAACAAACATTGAAAATTATAATATCGTTAGTGACAATATGATGTCAAAATTGAACTATGTGACTCGCTTTGCCTGGACTTCCCCAATGTGACAAATAAAATTAATGATATAACTAAAATGGTATTATAATACTAGTATCGTTAATAATGTTTTTTTATTATTTCAGCCCCTATGGAACCGCCTACAAATGTGCAAGTTCAAATCGGAGGTCAAGGTGAATTAATGGTTACGTGGAAGGTAATGACTGTTATTATAATAAATTAACTGATACTTCATACATAATAACAAATATTGATTAATAATATTTAATAATATGTTATTTTACAGTCTCCTCCCCACGAGTCATGGAACGGCGAGTTACTTGGATACTTGGTTACGTGGAGTGAAATAAATCCAAACAATCCGTTTCCAGTATTCAGCAGCAATGTCAGTAAATCAGTAACTGTCAATGGATGGTCAAATTTGGAGCTAACTATAACTGGATTGAGGAAGTTTACTCGATATGGAGTTACCGTGCGTGCCTTTAATGGAGTTGCGGCAGGACCTGGTTCAATTCCTGTCACCGCCACTACCCAAGAAGGAGGTAGTACTTAACATATTTAATTTATAAATCACTGTAACCAAAAACGTTCAATTAAATCTTATTCTATACTTAGAAATAATGAATATAAATTTAAAAGTGTTACTGAAAAAAGTTACAAAGTCTAATGATTAAATTATCTATAAGACATTTCGCATTGAAATTTTGTTTATAGCAAATGTCCCAATGTTGTGGTTTGAGAATTTTGTGAGACATGCACTGAAATAAAAATGACATGCTTTAATTAGTATTACAAGCCAATTACATTTTATTTCTACAGGCCCATGAGCGGTTTAAGCAACGGCCTATAACGTTGTGGATCCCAGGTTCGAATTCTGGGTCTGGCAAATACACATATTGTTTTTCAATTTGTGTTTGAGTCAAAGTATGGACCAAATAAGTTGAGCAAGTGGTTAACATCCATTTCTTGTAAAAAAAAAAACAAAAATCTGTTAATACAACATCCACTCTGTGGTGACCCATATGATTTTTTTAGGATCGTACATAGTAAAAAAAAACATGATTATTTACAGTACCTATATCAAAACGACAGACAAGCTACCTACCATCATGTTAATACCGATATGTTTAAATACTGCGGAGACAAATTATTTTTTTATAACTACTAATTCAATCATATTTTATGAAATCATCATAGAGTGTTTAACGATAAAACGTTTTTATGAATCCATATCTTTAATAATATTTAGTATACTTATATCTAATTTTTTATAAAGAATCTATTTTTTCACCTATTTATTACATTTAGATTAAATGGATAATTAAATAAATTATTACATTAATCATCAGTTCTATATTATTCTAAACCACCCGCATATAATGCATATCGTTTCCATTGCGTCCTATTGTTGTGTGTGAATATACAATTATTGATATTAATATTTAACATCTCATACTATGGATTCACTATAAGCCTTAATTACTGAGCACTAAATGTGTCTAAGTAAATGTAACAAATAGATTAATATGAATTATCCAGCGATAGTCTAATTTACAATATGTACAATCTATTAAAAGAATTATTATTGAAATATTATTAATTAATAAAAATGTATATTTCAGTTCCAGAGGCAGCGCCAAGCAATATAATATGTTCAGCTTTATCATCACAAAGTATTAAAGTATCTTGGGAACCACCTTTACCAGCATTGCATGGTGGCGTTTTACAAGGATTTAAAGTAATCTACAAGCCAACTAATGGCCAAGACCGTATGTTTATACGTTTTTAATGAAATACCAGCAAATTATATTATTTAAGAAATATCTCCCAAAAAAAGTCATAATGAATACAAACATAACAAAGTAGTTTCAATTTGCATAATAATACTCATAACCAATTATATTTTTTTTACAGAAACGTCAGCTATATCAGGTGAAATAAAACGGACGTC
Organism: Rhyacophila brunnea; assembly: GCF_057557595.1. Taxonomy (NCBI): domain Eukaryota; kingdom Metazoa; phylum Arthropoda; class Insecta; order Trichoptera; family Rhyacophilidae; genus Rhyacophila; species Rhyacophila brunnea. The sequence continues at coordinate 32,789,537 of NW_028232859.1, forward strand.
GAGTGCAGAGACGTATTTGCACGGGCTACATCGATATACTAACTATTCTGTACAAGTTCTTGCATACACTGCTGCGGGAGATGGGAAAAGAAGTTTTCCTTTACATTGTTTAACCGATGAAGATTGTAAGTACACATTTAATATCAATTCATAAGCGGGCAGCTGCTATATATCACTAATTTTTATAACACTAATAATTACTAACATAGTTTATAGTCGAACAAGATTTGGTTGTTTTTTTTTATTAAAAGATCTGTAAACAAATATTCTAGGTATGCCAAATTACGTGAGTTACATTCCTATCGATATTTTATTGCCAACAAACTCCTTAATTATTAAAATTATATGAAACTTTGATTTATTAATTCTCTTGTAATTAAAAGTAAATACACATAGTTTTCTACTACATCATTAATACTATGCCAAATAATTATATAACCAGTATATTACAGTAAGTTTACAAATATTTTATCTTGCCTTTATTACAAAATTTTATTTTGTGTATACAACTTACTATTGAGTTGGCCATTTAGTTAGACAATGAAGTGTAAAAATAAAAGTATCTGTAGTATTTAATACATAGAAAAATATATTTCGTTTACAATGTATTCTAAATTATTTATACTTTTTTTATCCTTTTAGTACCAGGACCACCCTCAGATATCAAGGCTCACGCTTTGACTGGAGATTCTATATTAGTTAGTTGGCTACCACCGGTGTTAAAAAATGGAAAGATATCACACTATACAATTTATTCAAGAGAAGCTGGAAGGTTAATATTATTATGAACTATTTTCTTTTTTCACTTTTCCATTTTACTTGATGTTATTAACACTAATTGTGATCAATATAATAAAAATTCTCACTTGATTTTTATTTTTAAACCAGTAAAATATAAAATACATATTATGTAATTTACATATATACTTATTGACACTACAATAATTATAACATGAAGCCCAATGGCAGTAGTGAAGTAGTAGAAGCAGGTTTTGAGAAAACCACATAAATATATTGTGACCTTCCCGAAAATCGAATCCGGATCCCCTAGATGGGATCCCAGTACCTTATGTACTGAACCACGAGGGCCTCAAGCGCGAATTGTATCATAATTGTCCAGGCCAATTGTATTGTAAAAGTTTATCTTAATGTCAGTATTTTTCATCTCATTGAATACTTTTTAAACACAATATTCACGTAGGTATCTCAGCATTAATAGTATCATTGTCAGTTTTTTAATAGTCAGTTCAACTATTTCATGACGATTTGTAAATCAATAAATTTATAATATTTAGGTCAATTTAAAATGTGTACTACACTCTAGTACGTATTATGCGATGCATCGTGTTAGTGATACAGGATTTGAAGATTTCCGATGTTATTTTTTTTCCATTCTCACCCCCTACATAAAAGTTGAATAAATATATATAATTATACTCAATCCACTTTATAGATTATGTACACTTAATATTATTACAGAGTTGGTAAGCACACGACAACTACTGTATCATCAGATGGAAGTGGCACCGTAGCTGGAGCTGGACATTTACTAGGCCCAGGAGGCTGCTTCGCGGCAGAAGTTAGAGGATTGGTAGAGCATCGTCTTTATGAATTTTGGGTATCAGCTTCTACGGGACCTGGTGAAGGCGAACCCACATCAATTGTAGCACAAGGAACGAATACTAGAGGTAAATTAAATATTATATTTGTATAGTGTCATCTATTCTTATCTGCCTAATTAAATCAATTTAACTATGGTTAACATATTATATTTTTGTCTTCATTCAGCCCCAGCACGCATAGCGTCTTTCAGTCAAAACCTTCAGCTACCATCAAGATCTTCAATAGTTCTATCATGCCTCGGAGTTGGCAATCCGACTCCAAGAACACGATGGATGCATCGTGGAAGGCCTGTTACTCACAGCCCTCATTTTCAAGTGACACAACAAGGACACTTGGATATTCATAGTAAGTGGCTGAAAACAATCTATTATCTATATTCATTTATATATTATATACAATTGGTTATGGTGAAATAATATTGTTAGATAAATTTTAATATTATTATGATTTTCTGTTAAAACATTTTTGTTGATGTATTAAACCAAACTATTGATATTAATACTTACGCAATTTTAATTTAGATATATACATGAATACGAGAAATATATTTTTAATTTTAATATTTTTCCTTTGATAGTTTTGTGTGTTAACTTTTGTTTGTTTAGACCTACATTTACTAAAATAAGATATCTTTTCACAGCTATGGACGTCAGTTTATCTGGAAACTATACGTGTAGTGCAAAAAATCTTTTTGGTGAAGACAGCATAACGTACGGCATTGCAGCTTTGCTTCCTCCTGGAGTTCCTCAATTGCGTCTTCAACATGCTACAACCGGTGCCATAAAAGTGCATTGGTCTCCAATTCAAGACGGTGGATCGCCAATACAAAGTTAGTAAGCATTGTAAATATATATTTATAATATATTATTATACAGGCACTGCTGACTTCGGTGATTGACGTAATCACTAAGAGACGTTTTATGTGACTGGGACATGTGTTCCGAATGCCGTCAAAGAGTGTGACACTTCGTATCCTTGTGGCACGGTATCAAGGGTTCCGTCGTCGCGGCCGGCCCTCCCTCTCCCTGCAGCGGTGCTACAAAAGCGATCTACGCGCTGCAGGTCTGGAATGGCAGGAGGCGCAAGATTTGGCGATGGATCGAGGGAAGTGTCGCGAACTTGTGCTTGCCCTATGCCCCAATGCTGGATAGTGACAGGGTGAAAGAAGAAGTAGAATATTATATACAATTTAATATCATTGGCATATGATCAAAAATAATACTTATAATAAAACTATGATGATTTTATACTTAAAACAACTCATGTTATAAGTATCACATTCTGATAATACGTAACCGATTTACTTTTAATAATAATTATTATTAAAACTAGTTCATTAGACATAAAGGACATCATAAACTGATATAAAATACTTATTTTGCTATTTTTACAAACAAATAATTAAATTGAGAGAAAATCAATACACAAGACTTAAGTAATATGTAGGTCATAATAATAAATTAAATACAGTATTCTAAGAATATCTTGTTTAAAAATAATTCAAATGCTTAACCTACATTTAGGTACTAAGAATTGGAAGTTAAGACCATTGCGGAGATAATTAAAATATGTTCGTCATGTAAAAAAAATACTCACGTAGCTTAATATAATTCGTTTTTGTTATAGGTTATACGCTTCATTATTCTCGGGAAGGACAATCTTGGCAAACAATGACTCTAACTGGTGAACAGCAATCTTATACTTTGGAAGGCTTGATGTGTGGTTCGGCATATTTGATATATGTAGAAGCTCATAATGCAGTCGATAAAGGGCCACCTAGTTTACGATTAAGGGCTACAACTAAAGGAGGAGGTAAAAAATTATAATATAACTAAACCACCATAAATATACCGAATGTTACAGCCACTTTGAAATCAATTTATTTCCGGTTAATACAATAAACATAATTACAAGGTAAAAAGAACTTTTTTATAAACAACGTTTTTAAATTTTCTGTTGAATTATTATGCTCAATATGCTCAAACTTGTACTTGATATGAAGTAAATAAAAAACAAACAAATATAGAATACTGAAATGTCATTTTGACATTTCATTTTGATTTCTATAGTAACGCACGTATATATTAATAATTTAGTTGCTAGAACCACCCCCTTAGCAACCAATTATAGTCTTAATTGAAAATTAATTCAATTCTGCTTAAATATGCATTGGTATTGTGTTCTGATATATTCTAAAAGTGTCATATGTCTAGCTAGTCGGGAAGTTAGTTAAAAATCGATTGCAAGATTTGTACTGGACAATCCACCGTACAAACAAGAATACGAGCTAATAAAAACGAAAAAAATTAAAGTCATTGTTAACGATACGTTATTTTATTAGTGACTGGTTTTTAGCTGCAAACTTAATGATAATAGATGAGAAAAAATTATAAAATGCTTTTATCCACTTTTACAGTATCGAAAGTGCCAAATGAGAAAGATTTAATCTCGACCAATAGTACAAGCTTAAAATTGAATCTTCTGACGTGGGATAATGGAGGATGTCCAATAATCGAGTTCTTCATAGAGTACCGTCCACTGACCGAGTCGACTTGGGCAGTAGAGCGCACGGGACTCAAAACTGAAGGATTAGTAATTGAGAATTTAGTTTCGGGAACTTGGTATTATTTGCGAGTTACGGCAACAAATGGAGCAGGTTCTACGACAGGGAAATTTTATTTCTCAACATTAACATCGGAAGGAGGTAAGAGTTAACAAACATGTAAAATTTAAATCAGATTTTTAAAAATATAAACCATTATAATATTCTTTTCAATATTTATGAAATAAAATATGAATCTATTGATAGGACACCAAATACAATTAAGTAACTTGTTGAACTGTAAGGAATAATTAACAATATATATTATTATATAAATAAGTGTATGTCTGTAATATTAAATATGAAGGGAATGGGACCCAATATTTTAAGGTGGATCTAAGAACATGACAAAGGACATAAGACTGTTAGTTTCAAAATCGGTTACCTTCATATTCCGCCATTCAGAGATAATCGCAAAAAACTGTCAAGCACATTTTGAACTGCAAAAAGAATTTTTAATTTATATAATCAATCGGAAAAAAATAGTGAAATATATTAACGTGTTTAGTGTCATAAAAATAATTAAGAAATATTTGTTTATAGTTGGTAGGTAGTCAAATATAGCGGCTGATGAAAATTACCCACATTGCAATCTACCTCTTAACGTTAGTTAACGAATGATAATGGATTTGATATTTTATGAATTACCCCATAAAAAAAGTAAAAATCGAGCTAACCGACTTTGAAACCAACAGCCTCATATTATTCTAAAATAAAATTTTTGTGTTAAACTTTCAACATTGTTAATAAATAATTTCTGTGTATTTAATTAATTTTAGTACGAATTGCATCTCCTGCAGTGTTTCCTCCACATTCAGATGCCGATCATCCTCCTACAGAAATATTCAGTAGACTAAGCGCCATATTGGCAGGATTGGCCTTTTTGGCACTATTAGCCTTAGCCATTCTACTATTCGTTTTATTTAGAACCAGAAGGTAACCATAGACCGTATATTATTTTACAATAATATGTGCAATATAACTATCATATTTTAAAATTAAATTCTAATTTTAAATAACTTGAGCAATTATGTTTGTTTCAGTTCAAATTTATCAGCCTGTCTTTTTAAAGGCTATAGTAGGGGAGACATATCAGAGGACGAAAAATCAGTAGAAAATCAAGACAATAGAAGAAACTGTCAACAAGTTTATACGTCGTCTCCAATTAAACATCCAAACGGAAAGACTGATCAACAACAAGCGGGTATAACATATTATAATAGTACATTAGATTATATATTATAATATTATATACATTATATTATTTTAATAATAGCTTTTCACCATGAATATAATATTATGTAAAAGTAAACACTAGAATATATTCAGTTACGATTCATTGGGTTTGTATTTAACAACCAAATTAAATAAATTTTGTGAATGGATACAAAAATATATTCACAAAATATGTGGGTAAATTTGGTCAAAAAAAAGCTTAATCATTATACTGCCCTACTAAGTAAAAAGACAGTGTTTTTGGTTTCACTATCTTTTTATATATTGTGTCAAAATAATCCAATAATTTTACATAATAAGAGAAAGGGTGGTTTAAAACTTAGGTTCTCGATTCACTAAAACTAAAAACATTATTTCTCTTGCTTAGCAGGGTAGTATGGACATTGTCGAATTATTCGATTTTATTTGAAGTAGAAAACCACATGAAAAAAAAAATTTAGGTACATCACCTTCAAACTTGTAGTAAAAAAATCATTTCAACTGGTATTTTGATAAATCCAATTTACATAATAATAAAAACAAAAGATAAATATAATCTACCAGGTATATAAAACTTATAATTTTCACCACGAATGGGAAATTGAATATTTATTTGTGATGGTGAATGAGTTGAGTGAAAGTATTGTTCTTTATTTATAACGTCTCAATGTCATCAGTTAAATATAATACGTTTATTAAAATTGATAAATGAAAATGTAAAAATGTGGTAGATGTATATCACAGGCTACTTGTCGTTAGCCATACGAAGTATGCGTTGTTTTCGAAAAGACTTTAACTTTCAAATGAAGCACATGTATAATAATTATTAATAATTACTTAATATCATTGTAATTTCCTCAGAGATGTATGAAATTAGCCCATACGCAACATTCAGTATGGGTAGTGGACCAGGAGGAGGTGTGGCGAGCAGTGGAAGATCAGTAACAGCTTCCACTCTTGACTATACGGTGCAGTTTCGGACGTTTGGTCGTTCGGAAGGTGAAACGTTGGGGCCAGCTCCCGGTAGACCAAATCTGCATGGTCATGACAGGAGGAGTGCAAAACATCGATCGTTCAGTAGTTCAGGTATGACCTTTTACATGACTTAAAGAAACTATCATTATAGTACAAAACCAATATTGGATATATTTTTATTTTTTTTCTTGTAAACTTAAAATTACTATAGTAAGTAATAGAAAAAGTTATATCGGTCATTTTCTTCGCCCCGTGTTAAATAACATTTATTATATTATAGTAAGTTATGCATATTATAATACACTGAATGATATGATAAGATGGATTTAACATTATGTAGACTAATTAGTATTATTATAATGATAATATTAAAGCCAGTAATTTTAAAAGTGTTTTAATTTTATACACAATACCAATTAAGTATGTAATAAAATATTATATTATATTATTTTCATATTTTCACATTTTTATGGCAGATGAATACACGTTATCAAAAGCAATGACGATGGCTGCAAGTGGGTCTGGTGGAGGCAGTGGAGGGCCTCGTTGTAGAGCTCCGAGACCTGGTGGTACTCCAGCGCCAGTTCCTGCCGACTCTGAATCAGACTCTAGTGGAAGTCCTTGTACAGAGTGCAATTCTAACCCTTCTTATAGAGTGCCAATTAATACACCAAAAGGTAAGCGTAACTTATTAGTGACACTTTAATCAGACTGCATATTTTTCTAATCACACTAGATATTCTATCATACCAAAATATGTCGTAGATACCTATACAACTATCCGTAGAAGTATTTTTAATGTGGCTAGTAATGTAAATGCATTTAAATAATATTGTAAACAAATTGGTTATAAGTTTTGATATGTGAATCAGCATAATTATTTATATAATTTTTAATCATTTGATAAAAACACTTTTTTAGTCAACATGACATCTATTTAAAAAGCTTTTTAAGAAAATAAACTATTTTTGCATTATATCATAGACTCAAACCATTTTTTCCTGTATTCCTGAATTTTCCCACTTAGACATGTTCCGGCCTGTGGCGGATTCAAGTGCGGAATCTCAATCAGAGATGTCACCAGGCGGTGGGAATGGAACTGCGACGCACCGCACTCCGCGCCGGGCAGCCACGTACCTCACCGGTGGCAGGTAGCTAGGTAGAACCCTCCCAAAGTAATACCAATATTTTCTTCCTCACTCGTAGTATGTAATGTTGACACAATATTGTATATTTGATCGCATGTATTTCACAAAAAAAAAATACACAATAATAATATGCCATAGTTATAATAATGTATACTTACATCAATTCTTCCGGCTGAGTTAATAATGAATCTTATTAATTTTTATATCATTTGAGAAGTAAACTGGATTATTTAAAAATCGCAACATTTTCAGTCGAGGAAAAATCAAAATTCGGTTTACGTTTTCATCCATCATTCGATTATTCTCATTCGCTGCTGACTAGATAATGATTTTTAATTACCATCTTTAAAATGCACGTTAATTACATCGATCGGCCACCTGGTAATTACGCGCCAGGTGCGTCTTCAGCGTCCAAAGTATTAATATCGGTATGTACCTACGCGTAATGTATTAATATGCAACTTAATGCATAATGAATAAATATGATAACACGAAAATTTGTGTCTTTCGAATAATCCAGTTTAACAATCTAGTTCCATCAATACATTAACGTAATCATATTATTCAAACAGTCAATGTAATTCGGTCTTGTGAATAGTGATATTGAGGGGCCTATGTCGAAGGGTTAGTTTAAATTAAAACCACAGATTCGGAGAAATTGAATATTATGTAGGTTTATTTTAATTTTTCACCCAAATTATAGGAAATAGATGGTCATGAAGATAATAAATCAAAGGTGAAACATTGTTTATTATTGTTAAGTATTAGGGTACTCAGTTTTTAGGGATGAAACACAATGTATATAACTATTTTATGAACTGAGTTTTATCGGTGTTATTTATTGTTTTAAAAAATTAATATTGGCTGGAAGGTACGCGCCCTTTGGCGCGAAAATGGTTGCGTATTAAGTTAACGCATAAACAATCAAGGGTCAGTCGCTGACTAACTGTTATCTTTTTCTTCAAGCTACGCGGGGGTAGAAGTAGCTGTAGGTACTGTAGGCTCTAGCATTTCTCAATTATTTCGTTTCATAGTTAGAAACACTATTACGGATGAAATATTATTTATTTCCCTAATTTTGTCGATTACAGGATTTTTGATGGGACTTTTAGGTATTTACTAAGTATATAAAAATAATATATGATATTATATGAATACATTTTTGTCTTTCAATAATATTTTATCACGTATTTAAAAGTAGTGCATGTCGCATATAAAATATGACCAACATTTTTTTTTTTTTTTTTTTTAAATATTATTGTCAAACTAAATAGGTACCTAATACTTACTAAAAAGATTGCGAGGAAAAAAATGATATACCTATTTATATGTGATTTCAAAAAATTGCTTTTGATTAGCATTTTGACTGACGTAATATGTACCACGTAATAAGCACAACATAATATTTGCCTATTTGTTTTTTTTGTTCTGTTACAACTACTCATAAGCTACTTAACTAATAAATATGTCCTGATGTTCATACCTAAGATAAAAACATATCGAAAATAATGCACTTTTAACAATTATTTTGCAAGTATGTGAAGTGCTCAGATAGCACGGTGTAATTGTCAGGGGAAGTGTATTATGCGGAGAGGTATGAACCGTTGTATATCTATCCCATTGCTTTAAAAAATCAAATTGAATGTTTTTTTTGTAAACTTTTTATTTCTGTTTATCACACGGACCGTCACTAGTTTATAACTAAAATTAATGCACCAATGTACTTAGTAGCCGGCATCATCCTAAAAATGCGTTACTAAGAGTTATACGTTACAAACTATTTATTACACTATTTGTATGATAGTTAGTGAAAAATACATTATTATGTAATCAAGAATCCGTTTTTTCAAATCCCTCTCCCATAACAGGATTTTGGTTTAGCAATCTGTAAAAAATGCCAAACTAATAGCGAACCGATGTTTCAATTAATAAAAATTATAATTGGTGCTCAATATCCTAAAAGAATATTTATATAACAATGAGAATAAATACAAAACAATAATAGCCAACGTCAAAGCAATTATATTAATACATATAGTTATATATTTAAGCAATTGAACAATCCACAAAAGTATTCAGGAGATAATTTTCAAAAGCGGGAGTCCCCAGTTCCCAGTCTATTGGGAGTGATTAACAATATGTCATTTCCAGAACTCGCCAAACTCAACATACGATTATTTTAAAAGCCTACTAAATATGGGACTAATTATCTACAACAAACAAATCTAGCATTCATAGCATCATAGTTATTTTCAAATAGCATCAAATTCATTTCAACCAATCACGTCATTGCCCGATGCATACCTTATTAAAGTTATCAGAGAAATGACGCGTTTGTTTTATTGCTAATAAACGGAAATGTTTTGAGAAAGGGGTATTAAAATATCGCATTTTCTCGCTTTATCAAAAAGTGGATTTGACAAAATTTTAAAACTACCTCCTAACATGTAAATAATTTTTGAAAAATATTAACAACCGTATGGTGCCAACAAACGGGTTAAATGCACGATATAAAGCATTATTAAAAATATTACGTTATCCGTCCTGCGATACATTGGAAGTGAAGACATTGAGTGCAAGAACGTAGTGGTCGCGCGGCGGCATCTTGCGAAACTCAAACGTATAACCGTGTGTAAAATGTTCGTAGACAGTGTCTTATTTGGGGGATAATACACACGATTATACGTTTGAGTTTCGCAAGACGCCGCCGCGCCGCGCCCACCAAACCACTACGGTCGAGCACTAAGAGTGACATTGGTAGGAACATGAAAAATAATACTTGCCAGTATTAGACAGATTGTAAATAAACCGACACAGAAACGTAGGAAGATGTATTTTAAAAGAATACTCGTTTTTCAGGCGTACAATAATAATATATTGACAGCAAATCCAGGTTATAAAAAAATATAAATCATAATATTAATCCTATCGACCCATTAGCATATAATAATTTTATATTGATCGAGTAATCATGATGAACCAATATGATTAGTTTAGGATTGCATGTTTTCTATTTTTTGTAAGTAGGTATTTTTTACATGAATTTACATGAATTACATGAACATTTTAATTGAAACTTGCTTTACACCAAAATACATTTTCTAACGAAATCGTTTAAAAATTTCAAACACGAGAAGTTACTTTACTTACGCAGTTTTTTTTTTGTTGTATTATTCTCGGTTGCAGCAATTTTCATAGAAACATTTTGTGTACGCTGCAAAAACGAACTACTTGCAAAAACAAACAGGAATAAAAGAACTCTCATTTAACCCGTAATTTTGTTAGCAGACCTCATCTGATAACATCCTTAAACTTTTATGTTGTGAGATTTTTTACGTTCCGCTACATAAAGATGTAAAACACAGAGGGTAATAGGAGTATGAAAAAACTCATAAAACCCTTAATAGCGCAGTGTTTTCCATATTTCTCTTCACGGCTGTAGTGTAATAATGAAAATAGCGTTAACTCTTTGTTCACATTCTATAGCTCACGTGTTTTATCAAATTAGTCATATATATTTTAACGTTATCATAAATCCGTCAAAATGACTAACTCCGAAATATTTGTACCGTCCATTACATTAAACAGTTTTTTTTTTACATACTGAAATAGAAATATCAACGATATTGTTAGAAGTAGCATTTTAAAAACTTACTCTAATTTATCCACAATTGTTACATAATGTAAACACACAAATAAGTCATAGAAAATAGAAGGTTTTATACAATCTTTCTATACTTATTAAGTGATTATAAAAGCATGTTTTAAAGCTAGCGTAAAATTTAATACCCTACATACTTAATTAAGTTTACTTTGTTCTAACGTAACACGATAGAGAATTAAAATAAAAATAACGTATTTTTTATTCATACTATAATATCACATAAAAGTTTCTAAGTTGCATACGATTATTATCGATGATAAATAAATTATTTAAAAAAAAAAACACAATGAGTCACTACTATAATAATATGTGAATATTTATATATTTTCAATGAAATGATTTAATTTAAAAATTCAGTGTAAAATAAATTAAAAATAAAATTTTCTATTAATAATTACGATATATAAATATTTTAACCTTCCATATTTCAGGCTACTAAACACCCATTACAAAATTAGCTCTGTAGTTGTATACATATTTTTTTTTAAATCAGTTTCTTATAATATATATTGACTAATGAGTCTCTTTCAAATCATATTATGTTACAATGAAACAGTTTTTTATCTGAAATCCAATACCACTAAGATTACTAATTAATAACTTTTTAAAATACGAGAATGTTTAACAGCGGTACCTATATAAAAAGTGTCCATACTTAAGCCCAGAAATGTCTACATAAATACCAAATTAAGACTATGTTAAAATTATAATAATTATGAACAGTACTCATGTGGTTATGCAGAAAGTAGATAGTTCAAATAGAATACACTCAAAAAAATAGGCACTTTTGCTCTATGTATGAATATTAAAAACTACACGCCCTATACATAGGATATAATATTTTTTAATGATAAATACATACTAATAAATATTATACAATATTATGAGTGTGAATATTTTTTAGGAGATAAATGAAATATTTATGTTGTTTTAGTATAATGTGACTATGTTATGCGAATCGATGGTATAATATTCTACAATCAATAAAATTTTCTTTATGGATTAGTGGTATTATTTATGAAGAGAGTCTGTGTGATTTATAAAAAAAACATCTTAAATTATGTTAAATAAGATAACTAATTTTTGGGAGAATTAATGGGAGAATGGTTGAATTACTTTAAAACGTAAATTCTGAAAAATATTCTTGAATCAAAGCAAGAAATGAAAGCCTAGAGAATAAGACAATTAACAATAATATAATACAATAAGCCCAGACTGCCCAGAGGCAAAGTATATTCGATTAATGTTATATATTAATTTAAGAATGTTTCGGGCTTAAGCCCGGAATCTGGCAAGTTCACATGTTATTTTTCAATACGTGTCTGTATCCAAATTAAGACATAGGTTGTGCAAATGGCCAAGATCCATTTCTTATATTCCAACATCTATTAAAACTCCTCCTCGCGAAGTGACCAAGAACCAACTATTAAAAAGTATAGTAGCCAATAATTTTTTTGGCTACTATACTTTGTAGACATTACAATGTGAAACATCGAGATCTGAAATAAACGTTACGGAATACGTTACCTGGAAAGTGGAAATCAAAATGTATGAAGAAGAAAACGACCATCGCTTCACTAGATTAAAGGAACGAAAGAGGATACGTTAAAGCTGTTTGATGAACAGAAAGGGTCTAATGTTATATGTTGATATTGAAATAAAATAGAGATATCTAATAGATATTGGCTGATAATTGTAATGCTGTAAAGAGTAAAGCGAGGATTAAATTGAATTTGTAATAGTAGGAAAAGTGAAGATAATGACGTGTAAGAAAAAGTAAAAAATGCTCAAACGGTTAAAGCAAGATTAGACAAATAATGACTCTTAATATCAAGGCGTTAGATTGCGCTGTCACATAGACATGATTATCAGTGAAACTTGAATCCATAAAATAAATTATGATATGTAAAAGATGTTGAATAAGCTAGCCTTGTAGGTGTATAATATATTAATAATTAGGGCGCTAAGTGTGATCTAAATATGTACATGATGAAATACTGTCGATTAAAAAAAAACACTGTAATTTAAAGGGTTAACAATATGTTTATTAAAAGCTCACATGAAGCACACTTAGTTTAAGTTGGTTACCGGCCGAGCGGCAGCTGTCATGTAAACTGTTTGTCGAAGAGATCCGTTCATCTGCGCAGCCAAGGTTAAAGTGACTAAGTCCAAGGAAAATAAAGCCCTTCTCTTCTGCCGCAGCGTTTCAGTTGGTGTAAAAAAGAAAACCAATCTTGTGTCCTTTTCTACTTGCTCGACCCTACACTTATTTAGTCATTAGGTATATTTGTAACGTGAAAGGTTGTACACGTGGGAAGACTGAAGAGAAGAAAAAAGGAGAATTGAGGAAATCAAGGCTCGATTTGGATTGGAGGAAGAAGAATAAGTAAATTTTTACACGAAATCGTTTTAAAATCAATACATTTTTATTACTCAAGATCAATATAAAAATACCTTTTTCGGTTAATAAAAAACTCTTTTAGACATAATGTCAATGTTAATATTTTCAATTTTAATATTACCAGCACGTAATATATCTCACCGAATAACGTGGCGTCAAACCAACGACGACAGGTCTGCAATATCTTTTCGCATAAATAGCCTGTAAAATTTTAGTTTCACGACGTTGCTATAAATTTACCCATCGTTTCCTTGCGTTTACGTTTTCTCCGACTTCCCTTATTGCGTAAGAAGAAATCGCAAAACGATCCGTCGTGTAGTTTGATAGCAAGAGTTAAAGAGGCTTTCAATCCATTATCTAATATCCTGTTTTTAAGACACGTGGTAAAACATGTTACATATATATTACGTTTATACTATCATTTCAATGATAAACTCACAGCCGGTATAAATATACTGCAATCAATATCAGGGCGAAGTAACGTTGTAAAAGTTTTCCACGAAACTATAACATTCAAGTTTTTAATTAAATTTATTTTTAATTAGTGGTTGTTAGAATATTAATTATTATAAAGATTATCTACGCACGATATATTTTGACTTTGAAGTAATTTTTATTTTAATGATAATTAATAATAGTAGTATATACCTACATTTTAATACCTAAGTAAAAATATATCAGATTTTAAAACCTTGTCATAATATTAGCTACCTATATATTCAACAGTAGTGTTTTACAAACTGTGGCACGCATTCCCTTGGATGGCACGGGAAAGATTTGAAGATTTACGCGGTTGATTTTTTGTCGTAATAACATTTGACTTATCAGAGTTTTTATAAATGCACTAGGTATACATTTTTATAAATTACTACTTTCTAAACATTTGAATCATCATCAACCGGAGTCAACCTATTGTTAGATGAATGCTTCATATTATTCTCTTTCCACTCTTATCAGTTCCTAATTCATCACTATATAGTATATCCACCTAATTTTATAAGTTTGTCAATACGGCAAGTTTGAGGGTGTTATGTGGTCGTTTACCAGTGTATGACTGCATATATGATTGTCTACTCGTTGAGCGATAGATCCAGCCCATTGTCATTTAATGTTGTTCGCGACCTCTATTACATTGCATAATCTTGCATGCTTCCTTATTAATTGATTTAATTTATGAGCTTTCCGTATTGTGCCCAATATGCACATTTCCATACCACGTTCCGCAAATTTAAATATTGGGAATGTAATAAAACAAAAAACCATTAATCTTTTCATGAGATTTTGCGATTAGATTTACTGGATAATTAATTCATGATAATTAATATTCACCTCCTGCGGCGAGCTTTATCACGTATGAACACCGAAATTTACGTTTTAGTTTAATTATGTAATACTAGCTTGAGCTTGATCACGAGGTCGCTTCGTTGATTGATAGATATATCTATCAAAAACTCTAACTCTAATCTAATAAAACAATAATAATTACATTTTTAAATGTCATATTATAATATGTCAAACTGCAGTATTTCTGACAGCATTCATTCGTAAAAAAACGAACACCTAATTAAAATCAAATCAAAATCTTCAAATTTTATCTTAAATTGTGGTAAAAATTAAAAATTGTAAAATTCGAAGGGACAAACACTCAAACGTATTATATAGATTATAATTATTGTCACTCACTACTGTACAGCGGGGGTAGAAAAGGAGCTATATAATATGGGAAAGGGAAAGTTACTAAAATTCCAAGTTAGATTTGCGTTGAATAGGTGGGTATTTTGGTGAGTTTAAAACGTTGTTAATTATTGTGTTTATATTTTTATTTATATATGTAAATTGTAAATTATTAATTTTCAAACCTATTGTGTTCATGCGATAAAAGATTTTAAATTTACTACTAATGACATATTATGATGATTGTTATTTTTAGATATCTAATATGTACATATTTATTTTTATTATTTTTATTTTTTCCGATTGCCGCTGTTATCTAAAGGTTTATTTTTATCTTTGCTATCTGAAAGTATCTTCCTTAATTTAAGGCATACAATACTGGTCTTATATTATCTAGTAAGCATTTTAAAATGTCTATAGATGAGTTTTTATAATACATGTTTTAAGCCAGTAATTAATTACACTATTTTAGGTATGACTGATATTTCTCAGATGTAAATAAATTTTAGTAAGTCTATGAAGTGTTAATCATTAATAAACTATCTATATACAAAGTTTACGTGACATAAAAGTTTGTTATAGTTTATAAATACCTTTGTAATGAACATATTTTCAGTATATAGAAGAAAAAGCAATTACTTTAGGGAGCAAAATGAAAGGTCTCAAATCTGACTCTACTCCGAACATAAAAAAGGTCTCAATAGAGGTACTAGCAACTTGTAAGTTTGGAAGATAGTGTTTTGTAGTGTAGTAGCTGTACAGCATATAATATAATCATTTAAATATTGAATTCAGGTATTTGAAACGGTATTATCATTTATTTAATCAATAAAATTTTAATACAATTTTGGTCTGTGAAACTTTAAATTTCATTTTAAATTTGATTGATATATTTTTTTAAATCATTATAAAACATTATAATATATACATGCATACTTTTTTTAGAATTAATAATATACACTACATTTTCATTTGTGTACCTATTCAATTCCCACGACAAAAGGATTTTTTTTATATCATGGCCTGTTCTCCGTATTTTCATCAGTACAATCTGTCGACTATGCCAAAAAAACTTCTGTCATACATTCATTATGAAGCAAAGTTTTGACTGGTTTTTCCACAGCGACTTGTCACAATTGATTGATCATTTCGATCTGAAATAAATACTTACCGGAAAAGTAATTTATCATACATCCAACCATAGTGATGGATCAAGTGAGCCAATAGTAATGCCAAGATCATCGATATTATTTATATTATTTACCTAAAGAAAAACAGAATCGGTTTATTCGAAGGATTTATTTAAATGTCACGAAGATTGATAGTGTGGGAATAATAATATTTCAAGATCGTTTTGACAGAATTTACTTATTATGATTCTAATTAAGTATTTATTAAGGCATTAAGTATAACAAAATGTTAATAATATAATTGTTAAAACAATAGAATATTTCATACATAACGAGAAATAGTTGACAGCCACAATAAATATTATATTTATTATAATTAATTATCATGGGTTATTTTACCATAAATAATTGTGTTAACTGTCTTAAGAATATTAATCTATCTTTGTAACCGTGCATCAGTTATACTTAATTGAGATTTTCTAGGATTTTTAAAAAAAATTTATATAATGCGTCAAATACACTCTATGACGATCGGTCATATATATGTCGAAAAAACCGTTTCTTATGTTGGCGTCCTGTGTCACAGGGAGTCACAGAGTGTAAATACGATGTCATAGCTCCCATACAATATGTATGTATAATATGTCGGAATGGCATAGATTTGATCATAGACACTAAAACGCTCTTAGCATATATGTGCCCGATCGCCATATAGTCTATTTGAACCCTAATACACCACCATAGAGCGCTAAGGCGTACACTTTGAAAACCTCTGTTTTAAACTTATTTTTACTTTATTTCTCATAATATTTATATATTTATAAATCCAACAATAGGTGCAATTGTTTGCAGTGTATTTGAAAATTAACGATGAATTACAAATTTTAACCAGTAATATTAAGCGTATGTCAATAATAATTATAACTTTTTAAATATAAATGATATGATATATCAGTTCATTTGTATCATGCTTGAAAGATAAATGTTTAAGTTAAGACAGTGAACAAAAGGACTGATTCTCTTTAATGAGATAATTTATGATTGAAAGCAAAAAAACTTTCGACTATATATCTACTTAATACATTACATTTTTTTTGTATTGGACGTTTATCTCTTACAGAAGAAGCTTTATTTCTATGCAAGCAAAGCACATCGTCTCACCAAATATTTTTTGTACGTGTAATACAACATTTTATAATAATTGAATTAACCATAACCAATTGAACACTGACAGAAACATTATTTCAATTATTTATATGATATCGGAGAATTAATAAAAAAATGCCTGTAAAGCATTTAAATGGAGTTCACCCACGATAACTCCGATTACGTCAATATAATAGAGTTAATAAATAATTTTTGTAGAGGATTGTTAAAATTTATTGTTGTCACTTATAGAGTGGGTTAACGTTTTTGAAAATATGGAAAGCTGTATTTAAATTTGTATTGAGTACATACGTATAAGTTACCTGGCTTGAAAATTTATCTCAATGTACATAAGTTTCATGGAAAAAAAATAAACATAACTTTAGACTCTTCGCAGTTTCTTCGCATACGAAACAACGCAAACAAAGTTTATTTTAGCCCTCGTGTGATGCAAAAGACCCAACCTACTACTATATCATTCTGAGTGTTGCCTGAACTTATTTATAAAATATTTACACTTTGTGATACTTCATGTTTTAAACATAAGGCGCGGGTTGCGGGCGCTTTTGATAAAGATGAAAAACTCCAAGCGAAAAAACAAAAAGCAAATTAAAATTTAATGCTAAAAAATGCAAATAGACATGCTTCAGCCGCGAAAAGTATAAAAGAAATTCTGACGCAATATTATTTTTCTGGTTGTCAAAGAAAAGGGTTAAAAAATCATGTCAAACTGTCAAAAAGAGTAGTGTATTTGACAGGTAAATTACTGGAGTATAAAATATACTGAACCTCTTAGTTAACCATATTATAAGCCGATTGTTTTATTTAAGATTTAATTATATAAATAAATGTATTTAAATACACACAATTATTATCTACCTACTATTAATGTTTTTTTGTAAAATTTAACACAAAAATAGAATAATAATTATTGTTAATAATAATTTATTATTTGTATAATATTACATCGTTGATTTAAGTCTGTTAAAATATAGGAGCTAATTCTTCCAATATGGTATTTTTTTGGAGGAGGCCAAGACCCGCAAAGCCTTATAGTGCCATATAATATGGTGAGTAATTAATAGTTACGAACATTCATTGAATCCTGAATTAGTTATTGCGATAACGTAGTAATAGTAAATATTATACCGACATAAAAAGTAAACGTGCGTTTATATTTAGCTATGAATACATTATAAATGGGTAGTAAGTAGTTACAATCAATACAATCGTCGAGTCTCCACTTTCCCTTCCAGTAGTTATCGCGATAAGATGCTTTTAAGACCCAGCGGCACGCACTTGTTCCCTAGAGGTCACTTATCCAAATACTATTGTCACTCGACAACTCAGGATTAGGCTCCGGTTCTCGGCGCTTAAGGAATTTAGAAGTCTCTAAGGAACTTTAACAAGAAAAACATTCAATGCTATCATGAAATCGAACCTCGCAGAATTGCAGGAAATATAAAAAGAATGCTTAGTAATTCGAACTGAGTGCCTTCAGAAACTGTTTATAAATATAACTTTCAAAATGAATATAAGATTTCAGCTATTTTTGCGTCTATTATAAAAGATTATTGATAATAATATACTAAATCTAAAAAAATATTTTCTCCGTTCTTTTTTTTTTAAGAACAATATTATCAAATTCGTAAAAGTTTATTAATAGTTCTTTTGATAATTATTATACAATTAAACCTGTTTCATTAATATTTTTATAAAGTTGACTTACACGACATATTCTTTCATAATATCTAGGGAGATCTATCTTCCGTGAATCATATTTTTTTTAATTGGCTCTACAATCCTAAGAGGTTTATTACCATATTTTTGTTTAACGAGAAATGGATGTTTGTCACTTGCTCAACCTAGTAGTTCCTTACTCTAGGTTGGACCTAGAGTAAGGAATTGAAAAACAACATTGGAATTTTTCTTACACCCGGGATTTTAATCCACGAAATTATAAGCCTGACGCGTAATTGTACAGCCAACGTGGAGATGCATTACAATATATTATTATCGATAAATAGTTTCACCAACACTTTCCACGTGTGAATTATGTTTTTTTCTTGATTTACCTCATCTTGCATCTACATGTTTATTATAGTAAAATATAAAGGTTTTACTTCGTATGCAACCGGGTGTTCTCAATTCTAAATATCACGACATATATATATTTTGGATGTGTATATGGTGTAGTTCTAAGGCAAGTGTTGTATATTTTAATTATTCTTGAAAACATCTTTTTAAATGGACTGAAAGAATACGTCCTATGTGTCGCTAGATTTCAAAATCAGCCTAGTCCATAATAGATGAATAGAAGAAAAACAGTTTTTTGTTTTCTCAAATACACATTCACAAGGGTGAAAGTTTATATTATTTCGACTATAGAATATTTAAAATTAATAAATTCCACATTTTGATAATGCAGAAATGTTAGAAAGCAGTAATTCTTCAGAAATTCACAAAAAAATAAAAATACCTAAAGGTGGACTTGCCTGATTTTAAAATGTAGCGACACATATTATTTTATAATGTTTGGAACAATATTATTAGAGATAAAATCGATTAATAATAAAATGACTATAAATATTAAAATAGCACTTTAAATATTATTATACTATGGAAAAACCAACTAACTGATATTAGGTTACATAATATATTATATATATCTTTATACATTGCATGCATTAATAATGTCATTTAAAATACGTTTTTGCTAACAAGGTTGATGATTTTTATAACGTCGCCAGCGTCTTATCATAAACATGTTGACGTGTTTAATTTAAAATACACGTAGTAGAATTTTGTAATAATATGTAAACATTAAAACTACTTAATAATCATTCTTAGTTTAAATGCTACTCATAACTAAGTTTTTAGAGAAATTAAATGTATAAGACGTTAGCACGTAGATAAAGTACTGTAATTATAAGGCAACATAAAGAATGGCTTTTATACGTGAAAGTTTGGTGGAAGTACACCTATCTGATTCGTAAATCAAAATTTTACTGCTAAATAGAATTACACGAGAAATAATTTATTTCGCAAACGGCAAAAGAAAAGTACATCCTTAATAACAATTTGAAGTACTTAAAATCTAAAACAATAATTTATTTCAATCTATTTCACCCAAATTGTATTCCAATAATTTATACCCTTGCTAAAATTTAGTTCAGACATTAATTAATATAATGTATACATTTAATAAACCATATACTTATATTTATAAATTGTTCTATTTACCACGCAACGAGTCATCTTTTACATATTATCTTTCACAGATTTTTAATATATTATTTTATTATAATATAATATAAAAATATTCTTAGACGGGTTAAAAAAATTACACCTAATATACACACCACAACTTTTACGTAAGCAATTAATTTCACTGTACGTATAACGTATGAGAAGATAATATAAGAAATGTTGCAAAGCACTTTCTAGTAAGTATACATATTTAAGCCTGATATTATTTGAAAATAAATCTCAATATAACATGCCTCTCTTATTTCATAAATTATTTCTGATTGCAAATCCACAAGCTGTAAGACCATATGTATATTATAAGTTATAAGTGTACGTATTTTTATTATGCATCAAAATGCGAAGTATAATAATTTATATTATTTATTTTTATCATCCCAATATTATTGATTTTTTTATTATACAATTAATTGACAGTGAAACTACTCCATGTGAGACTATTTTGAATGAATAAGTTATGATCGACCAATATATTATTATTATCCTTACTTTGGTGTTCATATTTTATCAAATATTATAAATTCGAATTCTTCCATTTAAATAAAAGCAAAGATATCTAGCAGTCTCGTGTAAATATACATTTTACAAAACTTTTTTATTCTAGGGTCACGATGTATTAAGTGACGGCATAACGGTTTCTCTAGAAATATATAAACGGGGTGAATATCAAAATTTTATTTTCAAAAAATAACAAACGAAGCTTGGTCCAACTGACCCATGGGTCGTTAGAGGGTGGTTGTAGGTTGTAGCGCATGTAAGTGATAGGTATCAGCTCTGGTTTGATATCGGTCATTTGTCTGTAGACCGACAACGGACCTCGACCCGTGCCCTTTGGTGGAGAAAGGTTGTGGTTCATAGGGCGCTTGGTCGAGACACGAGCCATTGTTAAACGAAACGTTTGGCGATATAACAATATTCTGAGGTACTTTACCACAATTCATTTATAATAAATATAAATACTCAGTTGGCATACTTATATATTCTTTTATTTTTTGAGCATCTGAAAATATGTATTAACATACTCGCGGTTAATTGGTCAAAAAATCTTGCATGTCTTAGAATAAACAAATAAGATTCAAAACGTCATATTAAATAACAACTTACCATAAATAATAATATGTAGGTACATATTTTAAAAAAAAAAATAAGCAAAGTAGGCGTCTTATACAAAAGACATATATTACATTTACGAAAAATTCAATTCCCAACGGATCGACAGTTTTACAATACTGTGTTTTTTTTTTCAATTGTATTGTAAGTAGATTTGAATCTCACGTATGGGTAGTATTTTTTCTTCATTCTTAAATCAATTTTGAATACATTTATAATGTTAAAAATATTCAAGTTTTTCTTATAAGTATTACGATTACATAACGAAATTTAAAACCAATCAAAAATATATATATTTATATTTTTTTCAATATGTTCTGTAATGGAACTTGCTCTCGACTAACCTCTACATACGCAAAGTAGTTGATGTTTGATCTCGGCTTTGATACAAGAACTCTGAGCTTTTCGTCGACAAGTACTAATGCAGGACTGAGAAAAATGAAAGTGCCACTTATTTATCACGTAAATGTGAGCGTATTTTTTCACTCCTTCGTAATTTCTCCTCTCCGCATCTTTTGTACAGATAGCTTTGTATATTATTGAGGGATATTATTTACGGAAGCTTAGCTTTTCATTAAATCACAAAAAAGGAATTTAATCTGTTATAAATAATTATTTTTATCCAAATATTTTTTATTCAATACAGCATAAACCTTCCCAAGATCCAATAATGTTAGATTCTTATTGCCTATTAAAAATACATACTTCCGGAAAACCTGAGAAACATACATAGGTACTAACAAACTGCCCTCTTGGCTCCGTAAGAATTTGGTATGTGGAGTTGCGAGAGAGAAAAAGTGGAATATTCTGGCGAGGGGAGGTTTGTATGGTCATGTTAGGTTGGTGAACTGATTGACAATGAAAAGTTAATTTTTTTTTTGCACAATGCGTGTGCACAAGAAGTATTAAATTTAGAATCCGTCTTGCTTCAAAGGGGAGGTCGAAACTGATCTCAAATATATTCGTTCCTACGGGGGGGATAATGTTTGAGATGTCCAGTTGGTTGCTTGGTATAAAAAGGGTGTCAATACCTATTAAAATAAATAAATAAAAAAAATGGAGCGAGTAGAATATGAACTTACATCATTCACTGCTCGGTTGAATATTCTTATGCATTAAGTGACAAATTTATGAAAATTATTGCTAATAACTACACCTAAGTGTTTCAAATCCTGCCCATCAGCATTATTATTTAAATCATCATCAATCGTTGGCATCTTGAGTTATGTATTTTTATTGATATTGAAATTTTGGGATTTTGTAAGTTAAATTTTTTTATAACTCTGAGTGTTTGTAATTTGAAAACCTCATTTGGCATATCAATTAGTACTAATTTGCACGAACCATATAAGGATCAATAACTTATTCAATAAGCTTTATTGTATAAGAGCGCTCACACGGAAAATAAATTATATGAATTCGAATCTAACTACTAATACCCTTAGGTTCAGACTATTGTTCAACAAGCCGTTAGTAAAAATATATTATTCCTATTTCGTTAATAAAAAGGTAGATATTTTATTCGATTAATATAAAAATTATTATTACAGTAAAGGCTTAAATTAGTTTGCAGATAAATTATTTTATATATCGAAACAGCTGTCAACATTAATATTTGTAGAATTAACAATACTCTAACACAATTTAAAGTATAATAGTTTTATACGTAAGTGCAAGGAAATATGTAGGTATTTGTATTTTAGATTGATAATATTTCTTTTATTTACTGAAAAATGTCTCCTATAAAATTGGTGTTTTCGAATTTCCCTTTATTGTATGTGTGTCAAATGGTTATTTTTAGCTGTGACCTCATTGAATCAATATAATGTATTATATCATTTTTTTGATATGTAAACATCTTTTGGAAAACATTCTTTTTTGAGACTAATTTTATATCATTACCGAAAAGACCCATGTTATTCTCATATTTTCTTAGGAATATATGATTTTGATTACATGAAATAATGTGAAAATCGAGTAAATATTGTTTAGTCTGCTGTTTTTCTTGTTTGGCTAATATAACCAATAAATGTATTACTTTCATCCACATACTCGTATTAGGCTTTTAGCCTTTCAAAATAATTCAAAATATCTTATTAACTATTAAATTATTGGCCAATATACCCCGAATCGTGCTTTTGTTTGAATACATTACACATTCTGAATGGTAAACTATATGAGTTTGAATACCGCTGCGTCTATCTTTATTTTAGATCTTTTTTAATAGGTTTTTCAAAATGATTTGTATTCAATTTCATACAGAAAAGAAACAATAGTAACATAGATATTATGTTAATGAATTTAATGATGATTTTGAAAATAATTCACGTAATTAAAATATGTAAACTAATGACAATATATGATAGTAAAACAATAATGTATCCACAATTCCATACTAAATGGAAAATGTCTTATTATGTCCACAGAGAGATAGCGTCACCAACACATATCACGA
Source organism: Rhyacophila brunnea (assembly GCF_057557595.1). NCBI lineage: Eukaryota > Metazoa > Arthropoda > Insecta > Trichoptera > Rhyacophilidae > Rhyacophila > Rhyacophila brunnea. The sequence continues at coordinate 32,813,947 of NW_028232859.1, forward strand.
TATTCGATATAAAGAGACATATTATAGAGCATTCAATGTCGATGCAATAGGTGTCTAGGATTACTTACTTGCTTATCAAAACGGCCGCCAAATAAATTTCACATTTATTATTGATCGATAACAAACTTACACGTATGATAAAAAAATATTCGAAACCAACTTATAATTTTACTATCAAAGTGTATAGCTACTCCTTTTTTCGGCTACGAATTTGCTTATCTCTTTTCAAAAAGTAGTATTTACTATAACTGATGTATTGAAATATCATAGATACACTATACACGTTGCAATCATGGCTGCCATAAGTAGATACACAACAAAACTATATCGATTGTGTTAAATAGTTACATATGTAGTAGGTGTGTATGGCATATAAAAATGTTTTCGTAGATGTTTATCCTTCAAAATACGCGTCTCCAGTGGTGTTGTAATGAAATTCAAGTTATCATTCGAACACCCCTTTGGGGCATAAGCGCCCCCCTATGATTGAACGAACGTCGCCGTCGAGGTATTTCAACAACGGAGAGCGACAGAAAGAAGTAAAGTTGTCGAAAATCCACGGCGGAAATTTATTTTTTCTGTCGCGAATGAGGGAAACACTCACCGGATATCCAACTAATATTTTGATTTGACGTCATCGGGCATTTAAACATCACGCCAAAATCGATTTGTCATTCTGGCCTACAGCGCGATTTATCTGGATTCAATATATTTTTACTTTGACAACCTATTCAGCGTGAAATAATGGCGGAATAAAACTTTCCCCCTGAATAAAATGTCGTTAGATATGCTAAGACGGCACAGACCTGTCACGAACCTATTGAATGTAACGTAGACAGACGTTCCGTTAAAGCGATTTATAGGCTTTTATGGGTGCCCGTTGTTGCATTCTGGGTCAACTCCAAATAGATAGTTACATTACAATAATATTAATATTTATAATTCATTATCAAATAGTAATGTGATATATGGAAGCATTTTAAATAATTTGGTAGCAATTTTGATTTCATAAATTCTTGTATTGTCTTGAGTTTTTTTTTTAAATAGACCCGAACACACATCCATTGGATTAAGGCCAGTGTGCTTTACCAATTTACCCACCCGCACTGTCCCTACTTACGATGAAAGTAATTAAAAGTCACGAGACTAAGGCATTTATCAATAAATATGTATGTTCAATAGATAATATTAAATTCTTTAAATTTTTGAATTATTCGTTGAATATATCTTTTTGTTAAATCTAAATTATAATATTATTATTACTTTTTTTACCGTAATACAATTATGCTGTAAAAGCTATTTGTACTTATTAATCGTACATGTAAAATGATTCTGAGTCTAGATACATAATTATTTATATCATCCTTTTTTTATTAACTAGAACATAATATTTTTAGATCGATTGAATATTACATAAAATTTACAGTTCATTTTAATTATGTTTTTTTTCTCTTCATAAAACTATGTTATGGTTGTATTTTAATTGTTTGATTACGTATCTACGACAGAATATCTTTACTATTCAGAGATAATATTATAAACAAAGAAGTGTTTCAATACTTAACTATTTTATGTAAATATGGATGTGGTGTGTACATATCAAAATACAATTATCGCTAACTATCGCAATTATAAGTATATGTATTTTACAAAAAAATATATTTATATATTATATAAGATGATTAGTACACATGACACTATACAATGAGAGTAAGCAAGCGCACTTGCTTAGAAAGAGATACACTTTATGTCCACAAGTGTGAAAGAATCGGAGTGTATGCGTGTGTACGATCAAAAGACGCATATCTTGGCTCCCTCCGGCCCTCGCCATCCCGAGACGCTCGTATAAAGTAATAGTGAGTTGCGTGCTACAGGGATAAGCTTTAAAGTTCTACATCAGGCCCTCGAGAGGTTGGCTCTTAGCCTTTGTTGGCCTCGCTGCTGGAAGTGAGGAGTCTACCATTAGCCTCTGTGGTCTCTTGTTGCTCGAAACCGGACCCGCGTACGGCATCTTGCGTGACACTATAGACTTAAGAAAATGAGGGTGGCCATGATTGTAGACCTAAATATCTACCAATAATTTTCAACATTAATCTAAATACAATCAGAAAAATGATAAAAAATATATCCATATGTTTGAAAATATAAACATGATTCATTATTTTTATAAAAAAAAAAAAATATTATCAATCTCTAATATTACTATGATTTGATAGCAATCAATTTTTAACTTACTTCCCGACTAGCTAGACATTTGAAACTTTTATAATATATCAGAACACGATGCCAATGCATTTTTTAATACTTTTAGCCATCTTCAAGTAGAATTGAATTCATTATCAGGTAATTCTGTTTTGTATGAAAAGTTATTTCGGAAGAAATCCGTAATCCGATCCACTATTATTGGTTGCTAGGGTTGTCTGGGGTCCTAGCAACTAAGTTATTAATAATATACGTGTGTTTCTATAAAAATCAATATGAATGTCAAAATGACATTTCAGTATTATTTCTATCAAGTACAAAATTTTTTGATCGTTTAAGCTAGTCAAGTCAAGTTTATATGATTCAACATAAAATTTAAAAACGTTGTATATAAAAAGTTCTTTTTATCTTGTAATTATTTTAAATTATCTTTACAACCAACGTTACCAATCATTCGGTCAACTTATATATTAGGTCAATGTACACATATAATATTGCAGGCTAATTACCCGAACCTGGGACCCTTGATTTCAGAATGAATGTCTTGCCACTCCTTCACGGTGGACGCCACTCATCTACAGTTCGAAACATAAGCGAAAAGAATGGCCAGCTCAGTGTTTATAAAGATACGTCGTCCGAATAAAGTTTTGGCATTAGAGAGTCTCGTTTATACTCGAATAAATGGGAAAGAACGCAAATGGGTCGTGAAATTTCACTACCCCATATAAGGTCTCCCTACCATTTGTTGGTTTTTTAAAAGTCACTATTATCCTTTATCTAATGACGATGAAAGCTTTCTATGGTTTTGTGCTTCCGGTAGGGTTTCGCCTATTAGTAAGATACCATATATTATATTGTTTGTTAAACAGAGATTTACTATTTTAGTCGAAAGCATCACGTAATTTATTTATTTTTAAGAGTAACACAATAAAAAAATTACATTAAAAAAACATCATCTTCGAATACTTTTAATCAAAGCAAAGTGTATTAATTACTTTTATCGAATAGTGAAATTATTACGTAACTATTTCCTGTTTAACCTCTGAGGTCCCGACGGAGAATAAGAATAACCTTGAGAGATATATTTTAGGTTGTATCTTATATCATTGAGTTGTATTTTATCGCTGACAGCCGTTATATATATTTGATATATCACATTTTTTTACAATGACAGGGAATAATGATGTTCAGAAAGTAAACATATTTATTCAAATGGGCTTTTTTACAAAAATTATTGATGTTACGTATTCGCTCATCCAACTGGACTGATTCATTGAATAGAAATATACAATAATCAAAAAAATACATTTCAATTAGATTCACTTATAGGATTGGAATCGGCAACTCACCTATTATAAACCAAACGTTGTAGCTTATGATTTAAGGGGTGCTTGTGTAAATTCTAATAATCAATTATATGGAATTAATCTGTAAAGGTAAATTTAAACCTTTCATTTTACATCCAAATATAGAGGCCTCCTTAGAATATCAACATATTTTTCAGAAAAATATGTTGCTAACCAGTAGCCACTCATCCAGCAGATTTAGTCCTTGCGCCAAAACTAAAATAGTAATGTGTCGCGGGTTTGAATCTACAATCCTCGACTTCAGATACGAGAGTTCTAAAAACTGGGTTAGCGTTGTTGTTATTAATATGATAGATTGAAAACAAGGAGATATCTTTCCTTAATACACAATATAATACCTAATGATTTTTGACATTTTAGTGTATAGGTACGTTTTTAAATGATCAAGGAAAATCCATATTCAACCTAAAGGTAGGTATCATGAGAGTAAATTTTTGCTTAAATGTCAAATTCCAAGACTTATGCTACCATTATCCCGGACGTGTTCGTGTTACCAGTATTATCTTAAAATTTCATCTTAACGGTGTACTCGAGCAAAACATATAGCTACGAAAATGTGAAATCACGAAACAAAACTTTGATAATACGCAAATTCCTCAAAAAATTACGATGATTACATTCGATATCCAAAGATAATTTTATTTAATTGTAACTATAACGATAATTTGAAAAAAAAACGTAGAATAAAAAAATATTATCTTCAAAAAATATGAGATTTTTATTAAGCTTGTTTATCAATATGTGATGTCCATCATCGATGTATCATCTACGGAGAAGTTGATATATATTATTTACAATCATAATTGACCGTGTTTTTAATTACTAAATAAATAAATTAATAAATATTTTAGAGGTTATATTGAAGTAGTCATGTTAGAGTAAAATTTGTCACCACAGTGCTATCGTAATATAAAATGGTTAAAAACTTATCAAGTGCGCATGTAGGTGTTATATTCTGCTTTATTTCTGCAACGATATACACAAGTGGACACTTATAATAGGCTTGTTGTTTTATAATATAAAGAAATAACAAAGTCTTTATTGTGTTAGTTATTTTAAGTTTTTGTACTATTTCCTCATAATAAATAATAAAACAACACTAACAAAATGAAGTGTTTATTTTATCAATAGCATGTCTTTTTAACAAAAAATAACAGTGATAGAAATAAAAAAAACACTAGGTATTAATTAAAATAAATGTAATATACATAAAAATTCAAGATATATTATTAAAGTTATTATAATAGTAGGTAATATTATATTTGGGAGTATATATATATATATATAACAATGAATACAATCTTAAGATTATATTATTATTATTGATAAGCATGATGCATGATTAATTTTGAAACAATTATTACATTTATCTCGTGATGAAAACATCCTCATATTTGCTCATTATTGTATTTTTATTGAATCACTAAAGCACTATGTTATGCCCTTTTATATAATGATCATCTTTGTTTTATAGATGTAAAGCATTAAAAAAAAAACATTTACGTAAATTATATCCAAAAACTTTCATATTAAAACGAAATTATTGTTTAGTCTCTATATCCGTTTTTTTTTTAATAACGTTTAAAATAAAATTATTTAAACTACACATTTTTTCTCCTAAAAACTTGAGTTTATTGATAAATTGTATGTATTAGATTAATTATAATAATTTTAATTACCAGTATTAAATTGTTATCAGATGTCAAAATGATCTGTTGATTAATTTCATTTCGTAATCTAAAAATGTCTCGATTTTCAGTATGTACATACGATTATAAATGTATATTTAATCAAATATATAAAATGAATATTATATCTTTTCCAGGTTTCAACACCGTCATGAGCAAGAGAGACGGGAGTTCACCATACACGTGTAAAGTGAGTGAACAAATCTACAGGGACTTATTATAGATTAAACTAGTCTACTAAACCAAAGACTTTTGTAGAAGAAATATTTTAATTAAGTGTTATATATTATATTATTATACTCGATTACATGTTATGTTATAAGGATTTCGGGGTTGTATATCAAAATTTTATAGTCTATTATAATAACAAAAATACGAAACATAATGTACTGATACAAAATCAAATGTTTATTATGTTGATTCTGTACCTATGTAAGGTTTGACGATAAATAAACCATTCGACATAAAACCATAATAGTTGTTTTATTATTCATTAATTGATTTCATTTAATAGGTATACATTACACACAATTATATTGATAACAATAATCATTGCTTTTGATATAATATAATTTTATATGATCATTCGCAATAGTAAATCATCTGTCATATAAATTAATTAAACATAAATTATAACATTCCTTCCTGGTCAGAGCTTATGAGCTTCCATAAACTAGAGGTTATATTAACAGATTTTTATGTAGAATAGTTGCAGTCGTTGCAAGACCAGTGTTTGTAAGATTGGGACGATTGGGCACGCTGGACCCAAATCACTTGCAATAAAAAAGTATGAAACAATAGAATAAAGTTTGTTTTTTAATTAAAGAAAAATATTTAACTACGTGTACGGTAAAAAATATTTAAAACACTAGACTGTGCACTACAATCATAAAACTCTAGAAAAAAATCTAGAACGACATGTTTCTAATAAAACGATTCAATACCAATATTGAAAAAGCATAAAGGCATCATGCATTATAAAAAAATATTGTTAGACGAGAAATACAAGTGGCCAGTATTTTGATATCTTGTAACCTTGTTTGTTGATGAATTGAATGCGTTACTGTTCAATTCAGTTTCAATTCAAGTTCAATTTTTAGATATCTAAGAGTAATTTGTTGATAAAAAGAGAAAGCAAATAGCTTGATTGGTTTTGATATATTATCAAAATATCTTTTATTTTTCATAATACTTCTCGATGAAAATAATACTTAATCTTAACTATATCCACTGATAAACAATCTCCCTCAAGGAAAACATTATATCTAAAAACCTCGTGCACATATTTATACGAGGACCGACCCTGAATAGTTGTTAACCATTTTCACAACTCATTGGGTTCTTGTACAAGTAATATTGAAATATACATTAAAAGAATAACATACATTACTTTTTACCAGCCGCTGGTTAGAATCCGATATCTATGGGTCCGTGTTTATAAGAATACAACCACTCTAAGTACTAAGCCAAAGTGGCTGCAAATGAAATTAAAGTAGTTGAAAAAACGTGATTATAGTTGAAAAACTACTTATTTTTTTACTAAGAAAATTTAAGTGCCACCTGAGATTTTTTTGCGATGTAAGTGAAATGGGATTTAAAAATAAAATATTACAGTAATTTATCACAAAAGTGACACAATCTTATATAATAACAATTTATATCAGATAAATACGTTGATACAAAAGTCATATAAATATAGCCTTAAATAAAAATTAAGTATGTTTGTGATTTAATAATGTATCCCTTATTATTATCCTTCATTTTAGAAACTATCTACTATATATAACGCAGTAAGAAATATTCTCATCTCAAAACCTCAAATGACTAGACAATAACAATAAAACGTACCCCCATACCGTTGTATAAAATGTATACTAATATAGTACATGATGGACGAGGTATTATTCGAGAGGACGGAATAATAAATCAGACATTTTTTTATACAAACTTACCTACGTTTCTTTTTATACGATATCATGAAAATGTAGCTTCGTTCAGTTAGTATGGAAATCGCAATATTTTTCCGGAACCTTTTTATTCCTCATTTCTTGTTATGGCACGTAGGTATAGGTATCACGTTTCATTTTTTTATGAAACCAAATAATAATATCAAAAGAAGATGAAAAATTTCCAATTTTGTGGTCATCTTTTGTACGGAAGAAGTTGTTTTTATAAGACAAGTTTTATTACATTTTTATTGTGTTTATAAGCCACGTTCTCCTACTGTCTTGATTAAAGTCAAACGACCTAAACAGAGCGAACTCACTTTGAATAAAATTATAAGTCTGATTAAAAAAGGTGATCAACGACTCCTCTACCTACGTGATTACCATTATGCTTTAAAATATTACGTTACATGAAAATGTATTTTTTCGTAACATATTTTATTAACATTTATAACATTGATATTATCAGAACATTTATAACTTAATATATTTCACGCTTTTGATTATAAACCTTTAATTTATCAAATGAGAAAATAGTCTTAAATATATTTTAAGAGTTATGGCAAATATTATACGATTCATTGAAATTTATAATAAACCATAGGTCACTTTACGTTTTTAGAGTTGAAAGTATTTTTCGTTTTGTTGCTTCGTGTCATCAGACCACAAAGGTCTTTGTGATACTGTACGTAAATAAAACTATTCACCCTTTCTGAGAAAATAAATAACAACAACAAAGCACCCATCATGATAAAAAGCATATCATAATATTATAAATTCGTTTAATCTAAATATGTACATAGTATGTTTTAAAATAAAACATAATTAATCCACAAAATATATGGATATTATTATTTTAACATTATGACTCGTTCTGCCTACTTATAGTATTAGGATCAACGCACGAGGATATATTTTTAATAGCCATATAATTATTTTAGGCAAGCTTGTACAAGATTTTATGCTAAATTATGTCAACGTTTAATAACAATTTGATCAAATTTATTAATCTGTCTTATTTTACAAATTAAAATCTCTTGTTTTGTGATGAAGAAACATGAAGTTGTATTAATTGTTATGTTTTCGTCTCCATACCATTAATACCTAAAGTATGCACCATATTCTAGGATAATAGCAAAGCGGTAGAGTGACAATTATCTGTAATATTCTATAAGCAATTATTGACATAGTAAAAAAATATGTTTTTTTAATATTATGAATGGAAATGTTATTATTGTGTTTTCAAATGAGTGCTTCCATTAGCTGAAGGGACAAAGATACCCCACTTACGACATTGTAACATCCTCAGGATGTACCAAAATTAATAATATTCATCCAAAAATAGGATAATAACCCTTAAAAATGGAGGTTTCTAAAAAAAAAATGGACAGCTGGATAATGGCATACTATTAAATTGCTGCAATATCTCTCACATGAATGCATTTTTCTCCAGTTTCTCGATTCAGTCAAGTGATTTATTCTATTTGCGTTCATATCCCGTATGATTTAATAAACCTTTTCGAGCTTTTATATAAACCACTTAGAGCTATCCACGTTTAGTTATTCCATACTCTCTAATATAATTTTATATTAATTTAGATGAAGGTTTTCTCTCATTTTTTGTTTCTAAAACTGCTTAGCTTTCAATAGTATTCATATTCAAAACGTTGAAAATACTCTTGTTCATATCATTATCATTTAATTGTTTTTAAAATGTTTGTTTGTGTATGCTATTACAATACTATTATTAAGAGCATATACATACTTGTGATTAATATGCAATAAATTAAATGTTGAAAAAAGCAATATTTATTCATTGATTTATTTCTTGAAAATTTACAGAAATAAAGTGAGCTAATAAAAATATGAATAGGTACTAACTTATTCAAAATTATTTAAGAAACGGTTTATAAATATAACGCATAATATTATACTGTTAATGTAAACTTACAAAAATGTATACAAAGTCATGTTTAAAACATGTATTTTGTTCTGATTCTGCGACAGCTTTGGTTTTAGCAATCAAGCATCATATAGTTTGATATTATCCAAATGAAATTTTAAGAGCAACATTCAATTATTTGAATTAGTTCAGTGTTGCCATGTGAGATGTACTATTTCCCCGTGAGGTTGAATATCGATTCCCCACTTTGCCCGCTCAGTTCTCCGAAGGCTCTGACTAAAGGAGTGCACCGCGCTTGCGCTAAAGTTGCAAATAAGAAAGAGAGAGACGAGGAAAATCTGCAATACGCTGTAATGCGAAAAAACGAGACAGCTACATCTCTCATCTCTGGACCGAAGGAATAGGGTGGGAGTGAAGTGCCTCTCAACTGTAATTTTAGCAGTACTGTCTGACACTCATTTTTTCAGAGATAAATAAAACCATTTTTTTTCAAGAGATTTAAAGTACTCATTATAATACTTCTATAAGGTACTGGTAAGAGTTAATATTAGGATTAAGTATGTTTTTATGAAATTAGTTAAATTCCATTATTGATAGCATTATTTTTAAATGAATAATAATTTTCGTTGCGATCACAGAAATTGTTAAGCCTAGAAAATTTGAATTAATTTAATTAAACATTAAATGTTATATAATTGTTATATTGTAATCGTATATCAAGTATATTTAACGTGATATAAAGAACATCTAATGCAATAAAAATCTTTCTAATAAAAGACAATTTGAACTTTTTCTTTAACCGTTTTGATCAAATCAAATGCATTTCAATACATTTATGAAGAATGTCATGATATTTCACATAAAAATACTGAAAAATTTATAAATCAGACAATTGCGAATTTTCCAATATATATCTGTGTGTTTATCAAAAATATATCTAATTCGTGTATTTTAATGATATTTTTGGTAACATTTAAACAATATATGATTACAAGTTTCTATTGATATTTGATTATTATTTGAAAATGACAACATTACATAAAATATTGAAATTGCAAAGAATGTACTTTTTATTATTATTTACGGTTTTCTAAAAATGCCAATATTGTGAAATATAATGGAAGTACTAAGACTGTTGTACACGTCGACATGTTAGAGTAAAAAAATATTGCACAGTGCGATTGTCAACAGGTAAGGATTAATACACTTTCCAATTGTAACTTGAAATCAAACACATTTAGCCTCGAAGTCAGGCTCATCCTGCCGCCACACGGCCGAACAATTGAATATACACATGAATAAATTAAGCTAATAAGTCCGTACCAAATGTGATAAGATAGGTAAACACTCCCGGTTTGGCTGACCTGACCTGGGTTAGGGAGACGCTGGCACAGATTTAGTTGCGAGGCGATCTCACCGCGAACGGTCGTGCGCTGCCCGGGAAATTCACTTTTACCGCCACCCTTCCCTCAAGTTTGCTACCCTGTTACCTAAACTTTTCCATTCGAAGCTAAACACGGAAAAAATATTCTCTGAGCCACTTTCTAGCACTGACTTTACAAACTGGCGTTCGAGTTGTAAGATTTTTGAGCTTGCTAAGCTTTTTATATAGATATCAAAATAAGAGAGGATGCTGTTTACCGATCATTTTTTTGCTTTTTACGGTGATTGTGAGGAATTTAATCTTAATTAGATTTTAAATTATCAACTGACTTTTAAAATTAGAATCCAGCTATAAGTTATTAATCCCTGTTATTTTAAGTATTATATTTATCTGTCAGTACATTAAATAACATCGAAAACGAAAATATGTACACGTGCGTCGTGATTATCTTAATTGAATTTTAAGTTGGTTGTTTATTTATAGTAGAATTCGGAAATAGTTATAATTATGGGTAAGTTTTATATGCCTTATATAAAAAATGAATTTTAAATTAGTTGGTATACCAATGCCATTACAATGATACATTGTTTATATTCAATTTGAATTTAACACACAAAATATATTTTAATATTAATGTGCATAATGTATAAGCACACATTTTTTTAATATTAACTACATTCATTAAAATAAAAAAATATTTAGTCATTGATTAATATTTGTATATATCACTATGAATGAGGTTTATATTAAAACTAATAAAATACAGTAGTATTAATATTTAACATTTTACTGTGATTAAAAATTGTGATTTTAATAAACTTGGGTGAACGAAGTTTCATATTAAAAGAATTTTTTCGTCGTTACATTCTCATTTAATTTATTATTTCAACGAAATCTTAAGACTAAGATTTAAGAAATAAGAAAAATTGTATTTGCCCCTGAACTGGAAATCCGGAAATCGAATTAAAGAACGGCACGCAGAGATTAAATGCCATCTCTCCGTGATTAGTATAGTATTTAATTTAATATAAAAAAACGTAATTTCATTTTATAAGATTATTCTTTGATAGTATTTAGGTTTTTAATGTAAAATCAATGACATCAGAAAACAAATTTATCAGCAATATTTGTAAATAAATAAATATTCTTACTAATAGAACAATACTATCGTATAAATATATTCACTTGACAGTGTTTGGCAATTAATTATTAGTTTTTTATTAACAAATATATCAATATAATCTCCAAATAAATTTATATGTATCCCTTTATATTCATAGATGCTACCAGTATAAGTAATTAATATTTCTTTCTGACCATGTCTGATCTTTATAGGATCATATTATGGGCCTCAACAGAGTAGAGGTTTGTATTAACAGATTTTGTTTTTTACGAGAAATGGATGTCAGCCACTTGCTCAACCTATTAGGTCCATACCCTGACTCTCACTCAAATTTAAAAACAATATGTGTACTTGCCAGACCCAGGATTCGAACCTGAGATCCATGGCGTGATAGTCCAACGCTTAATCTGCGCGGCCGCCGTGGGTGTAATATTACTAATGTTCAACTTATATTTTCTTAAATCGGTACATTAAAAATTGTAGTGATATAATATAATATAAAAATAGATTTGTCTACTTACTTATAATATTCTTCATTTTCTCTCATGAAGACACATATTATGCTTTACCTGAAATAGTTTAGAAGGTATAGTGATTTCTACTATTTTTATCAATTAAGCAAAGTTTTACTCTTATCATTTGACATAAAGCTTTCATTAAAAATATAACATTTTCAGTAAATATTTAACAACATATCTAAATTACGAAAGAGCTGAAAAAATGACAAACCATGTATTATATTGTTTTTTTTTGTGTAGCTGTACAAAATTATGCCAAGTTCTTCATTTAATTACACTTTTATTTAATTACCCACAGTTGATACTATTGAAAAGCTACTAAATTTAGTTTTTTGTATAGAGGCATAAAAAACTTACCCGTTTTTAAATCTTACCTGAAAGAATCTTTCGTAAACAAATTGTAACAGCCAAAGTTTTAAAAAGTTTCTGTAATTATTTCAATTGTGTCGCTTTAAAGTTAGAAAACTTTCACATAAAAGCATCTGCGCTCGCTTCATCTTTCAGTAGTAAAGGAAAACGAATAAGATGTAGACCAACTATCGGTAAACAAGCTCATAAATAACGTCTAGAGCAATGTACTTTTAAAGTATAAGCTTACTTTACTCACGGTAACATGAATCTTCACTTAAGCTATTATTTTTCCGTATTCCCTCTGTTGAAAGTATATAGGAAAAGTAAACATTGTTTGATTTGGTGAGTTGAAAAATAAATCTAGTTTATAAAAGGTAAAATAAGTCAGTATTCTGCAAATAGAATCCACTATTTCTGCAGTTACATATACAACTAAGATTTTTATATGAGTTTAAATACTTAATTTTCTACACTTCTTATCATGATCCTTGAAAATAATTAAATATATATATATATATTATATTATGGTATTGTTTAGTCTCTTATATAGTTTAGTAGTTAGTTAATTGATAAAAATAGTAGAAATCACTATACCTTCTAAACTATTTCAGGTAAAGCATAATATGTGTCTTCATGAGAGAAGATGAAGAATATTATAAGTAAGTAGACAAATCTATTTTTATAATATATTATATCACTACAATTTTTAATGTACCGATTTAAGAAAATATAAGTTGAACATTAGTAATATTACACCCACGGTGGCCGCGCGGCATAAGCGTTGGACTATAAAGCCGTGGGTCCCAGGTTCGAGTCCTGGGTCTGGCAAGTACACATATTGTTTTTCAATTTGTGTGTCAGGGTATGGACCTAATAGGTTGAGCAAATGGCTGACATCCATTTCTCGTAAAAAACAAAATCTGTCAATACAAACCTCCACTCTGTGGAGGCCCATAATATGATCCTATAAAGATCGGACATGGTCAGAAAGAAATATTAATTACTTATACTGGTAGCATCTATGAATATAAAGGGATACATATAAATTTATTTGGAGATTATATTGATATATTTGTTAATCAGGATCGGACATGATAAAAAAAAATGTTTAGTCTCTAATTTGAGTTTCCTTTAACTTTTTAACCAATGAAAAAAGGCAACATCTTTAAATTTTAAATAGGTATGGTTATAATTTAATTCTGAAAAACTTATATCCCTTAAATTAACTTAAAGCTACCTTTTTGATGCTGTCTATAAAAAGTTTTGTTATTTTTATTGAGTGTTATACACAAAAATCGTCAACACCAAATCATAGAAATTGCAGATCAGCTAAAGCCTCTTCGTTTAGTTTTTCCTTGCTATATTATATTCTGTGATATCATACATTTTGAACATTTTTTATAGTAATTAATTGCAAATCCTCTTACTTTGGCTCCAAAAATTTTTAAATTACTATCTGGTACAACTCCCCTTTTAAGATTTAAATATTTTTAGTCCATCCTCAAATAAACGGCCAAATAGTATTTTCAGCACCACCAAATGATAGATATCGGTGTAGGTATCAATTCATTTTCATATTCTATATAATATCCCTGGTACACTTATCTGTAACAAAAAAAAATCAAAGTAAAATTTGAATCGTTATTACATGTGTACACTAAATGTGTTGATTTACACTATACTAAAGAAAAATCAATTAATAATTAATTATATTGCATTTAATATAAATAATAGTCTTATAATCTTTCTATAAATAATGAAAAATAAGAAATAATGATGATTTATAAAATATATTTAAAAAATTCTCTGTAGAAAATTATCATATTTTTTTTAAATCAGGCGCACAAAATATGTGAGGATAAAATCAAAAAAAAAATATACATAAAATGGTAAACCTTTTGAGTGTTATAGAGAAATATTTCAAATTAACTAAATCAGGTTTATTACCGCGACACAAAAAGTTCCATAAACTTATATGGGGAGTGTTAAAGTAATAGAGTTAATCATTCTATGTAATATGTATGCGGAGCTGTTTGCGTGATTTAAACTCTTAAATATATTTTGGTCGATGGAGAATTAATTTCTTTGGTTTTTTACAAATATTATGCTATAATTTCCCCATTAAAGCCACTTTTTATAACATTATAAATTAAGGGTGCGCTTACTAATAATAACTCATAGTTTAATATATTATAATGTTTAACAAGGCTTTTGGATAATTTTATTTTATCGCCACACATATTTTAACGTATTTTTTGACGAAGTATTATAAAATATAACGCAATAAATAAGATTTTAATTTATCAGCAAGAACATGGTGGGTAGCTAGATATATTTATTTAATATTTGTTTTTTTGTGACCTAGAATATATTATAGGCATTATATTATTATCTTGTAAACATTATTTACTATTAAATTAGTCCTGTTATATAAGAACAAAAAGTTGGAGTTATTAAAAATATTTTATATAGGTATTCAAACTAATTTTAGTATATAATTAAAAATAAGAAATTAAGTAGTTGCTTAAGTGGAAGAGCTGTTAATATATAAAATAATAGTATACAACCAGAAAATATACTTATATAATTCAAAAAAAATTCCTTATGGTTTACAATAGTTAAATAATTAAAAATAGTAAAATGATAAACTGAGAAAGTTATAGAGAAGAAAATCACTTCCGGTCAATATGGACGCCGGAAATAGTTGTTTTTTTTGCCTCACATGATTGCGACTACCGTCGGCAATTTTTCCACCCGATCTACAGCATCGCTCGCCGGCCGGGGTAAATAACATGCCACCCAGAATCAAAGCAAACGAAGGCTTCGACGGAAGCTCAATCGGTGGGCGAGAGCGGTCGTTATCCTGAACGACTGCCTGAGGAGCGAGTGCCGAAGAGCTGGGAATCGATCGGCCGACCGTGTCAAATACGGCCTTTGCAACCCCTTATGTGCATCGAGTCAATATGCATCTGCGACGGAGAATACTAGCACTTCTGTTCATTTTATATTATGGTAAGTCTTTACTCTCTTTTACTTCTCTCAATACATTAAAATAAGAAATGCTAGGTAGTTAATTAAATGAATTACATACATATAATTATGACTAATCATTTGTATTAATATACTAAGAATACTTGAAGAATGTATGTTTTTATTTTACTTGTGAAAACTATTTCTATTGTTTCTTTTTATATTTTTAGATTTTCGGATGCTTTCGAAAGTATATTAAGATATATTAAAAATAAATAAACACAGTCAAACACATTGCATTTAAGAATCAACTGTTAGGGGGAAAAAGTACTTTTCGATAACTTTTCATTCACATTCATCCATACACATCTTCTAAAGTTGCTTACGACTCATTGATACGTAATTTATTCTATAAAAATATCAACTACACCAAACAGTAGCGTACTATATTTTTTGTAGAAATTTAAAAAAATATTATTTATAAACCTACGGCTATATAGTCAGATATTACATTTGAGAAGTAATTATGACATTACTTTTAATAATAACAATTTAAATTAGGTAGGTTATTAATGAAACATCAAATAAAGTATTTTTCTCCTAACATATTTGACATAATTGTAACAGTCATGTTTTTTAATTAAAAATATTTAAACAATAAAATTGATTTATACTTAGCTGTCAGATATCAGATCCAATATGACAAATTGTATTATTATTATTTCTACCTATCATACATTTTCTCTATCAACTTATCAAGGATGCTATATTACTATGCATACTAATATTAGATTTTGAATATTAACGATGGTATAAGTATATTTCATTTCACTTATTTTCAGAACTTACCTATTGATAATTCTCATATGATTCAAATTATAAACATGTTTCAAAATATCCTACGCCAACTGATTAGTAACTATTGAATAAATTGATATTATATGTATTATTTGAAGGTATCTAAAAGATTTTATTATATATTTTATCAAGTCAATGATTTTAATTTGCTAGTTTGCATACCATTATTATTTAAAATATGCGTGATAATTAATTATTGTTATATGTAGGTAAAGTATATATTATCTTTTTAAAAAAGTTAACAAATGGTTTAATAGTTTTATTATAATAATATATACTACGTTTTTTTAATTCATTGGAAACAGAAATTTTACAAAATAAAATAACTATTTTGAGTTAATATTGTAATATATTATATTATTCTTATATCATAATAATATATGATAAATTTTATTAACTAATATTAGTTTTAATAAAAGATATACGTCAGTGTTTAATTTAGTGGATTAATAAAAATTTAAAACGAGTAACTTTTTCTCTTTTAGTAAACTCAGTGAATAATATAATAGTATCAGATAAAAATCTGTTAAGCATCGCTCATCACATATCACTTATCAGATATAAGCCACTTTACAAATTGCGATAAAAAATATCAGTATAAATATTTTATCCTACTTATTGACAATAATTTAAGCTCAAAGCTGATTGTAGAATAGACTGTACTGCTATACTAGTCTCTTATATTATACTACTCAACTAATATAGGATAATGTATGTAATGGAGGCTTATTTATGTTAATAATGCATGCGTTTTACTACGACCTCCATCAAGGAAACATTATCATAAATATTTGACTGAATATTATTTATGAATATAAGGGTGACAGAAACTTTAGTGGAATATATAAAAACAATTTTAAATTGAGTCGGATTTCACTGGCAGGTGTAGCGGCCTACCTGTGACGCAACACCATTTGTTAACATGACAGGTGTAATTTATTATTTCCTCGTCTTCCCTATCTGAAAATATATAAACACAACATTGGGAAAATGTCGACGGATTTTTTACAGATATCAAAAACACAATCACGAGTTGAGTAATGAGCCTTCCGGCATAATTTATTTTTCAGACCTGTAAAAGAGATTTCGTATAAGGCAAAAGTCTTCAAAATGCTATCATAACAGAAGATTCTACGGTTTTGTTTCAGATACTTCCATTATCTTTTGAAACGACCAGTTTTTTACGAATAACGAAAAAGGATTAGACTATTGTACGATATAAAAACCGAAATTAATTGTTGTTTTATTCCGAGAATTCTAATTAGTCTGATATAATTTAAAGCGTGCAGTTTTGAAAGAATAAACATCGATATCATTTTTTGGATAGAAAATATTATTATTATTATCTACTGTTTTTGATAATACAGAAGAATCACTTCACCTTTATTTAAAAATATATTATTTTATAAATTATTAGGTACCTAAGTCCCATTCTAAAATCAAACAATTACATAATAGTTTAAGCGATATAATATGTATATTACTATTGAGTACCAATATTACAGATTGTTCACTCCATAATTGAAAAATATATTTTAGCTATGTAGCTTGTTTGTGATATAAAAATAAATATAATATTAAATAAAATCACTTCTTCATAATAAATAGTTCTTTCTCCGTATTTTTTTTTCATATACCATATTATGCAAGTTGATGTACCTACCATTAGGGATTGCAATACCGGTATTTCAAAACCGGTTTCCCAGTATTTTTCGATACCGACATACCGGTTTTAAAAATAAGACAATATCGATATTTTCGGTATTGAAAGTTGGAACAAAATGTATTAATTAATATAAAAAGTTTAATAGGACTGTAATTTTTTTGTTGGGGTTACGCGATATATGGTTTACTTTCATTGCCCTTCGACGACTCCTTGATGACCAGCAATGACATGTGCAGATATTTATCTATACAAAATTAGGTGGAATTACCAATGGGGCACATACATTAATGTAAGAATACGTCATGATATATATTTATTGATCGATCATTTGAAGTGCCAATAGTTCAACTACTATAGGTATTTGTAAACATCAGTATGTCTACAATATCTTACATTTATCTATTTTTAAAGGTTTTCATATAATATATGAAAATACATAATATGTACATATTTAGAAATTTTTGCTGTGAAGTTATAATATTTTAAAGAGATTTTTATATCTACTCGTATATTTATTAGTAGATACTTCTGTTTTTCATATATTTGATGAATACTGCTATTAATACCGGTATTCAATAGTAAATACCGAAATACCGGTATTGGTATTTTGATTTAGTATTGAAATCCCTACCTACCATTTAATAATATAATAATCAACTTATCATAGACATGTCATCGAAAATCGATATCACTTATTACCTCACTGTGTTTGATCATAAGAAGGTTGTAATATGGATCTCCGCAATTAGAAATGGATGTCAGCTACTTGCTCAGTCTATTAGGTTCAAAATCGACACACAATAAAATGTATTATTGTTAATATTATTATCATTACAAATTTCATAATTAAACTTCAAGATAAGAACCCTTTGATAAGACCTATTTTCTCCGTGTTAAGTCTGAGGTAATTAAACTTCAATTAAAATTATTATTTATCCCTAGTCAGGCGAAAGATATTATACTTTATTAGTAAATAATTGTGATAAAGTGGTTAAAGAATGGCTGTTTCTGAAGCTATGCATCACAGTTTTAGACAAAAACATGTATATTGTATTTTTAATGTGTGTTTGATCCATTATGTGAATCTAATGGTTTTGAAAAATGGCTAATAACCTTACTGGTAAAAAGTTAAATTATTACTTCCACCCAGTATAGATCCACATAGGGTGTAGGAGCGAGCATAGTTTGAACAAAAAATTTTGAGATATTCTTTATACTTAATATTTTATATAGAAATTGAAGCATGTTCTTATTTTCCTAAGTAGTATAAGAATGAAAATACCCATTATAACCAGTACAATTAAAAATATGATTCTAGCTTATCGTCCATTTTGATTTATTTTGCGCAATTGCCCCTTAGATAGTTTTTCATCATATCATTAATCATAGAACAAAGATATTTTCAATGATTTACAGCAGATGTTTGTTTTATTTATTGTTTTGTGCTTATGATTATTATGATTTATGATAAACAAACATCGTATGTAATAATGATAACTATGAAATTCGAAAACGCAAGATATTAACGATAGTATACTTTTTATAAAGGATATCTTTAAAAGCTCAATATAAACTTGAATTTTAAAAATAATACAAAAAATTAACTTTAAATCATTTTTTGTATTCAAAATATGAATACACGTCATTAATATTTAAAAATGATTTCGGGTACATTGCTACCTCGGTTGTTCTTGACAAAGCGTATTTTGTTGTCCAACTTTGGGCTATTTTTAACACTACTGGCTGTATATTATAACAAAAACATGAACAATTTTGGTTTCCACGGCGTTTATTGTTACGGGTTTATAAACACTAGTAATTCTACGTAGGTAGTCCCACAGAAAATAAAAGAAAGTTGTCAAATCGCACTACCTTGGAGGTCAATTATTGACGGTTCCATTTCTCGAAATAAACTTATCGCCATGTTATGATTTTAAGTTAATTAAGTTATTTTATAAGTCAATGGTTGCGTTTGCCGTATGGTACGTAGCACCCGCTATCCTGTTGAACCACATGTCGACCCAATCAGTGTTATCCATATTTTAAAAAAACATTGGTAATGGCCCGCTGATGATCTCTGTTGTTCGTACCGAAAGAGTCCCGCCTCATTTTTTGAAGAAATAAAGTCCGATGATACCACCAGCATGCAAACCGTACCAAACGTTGCATTTTTGTAAATATAATGAAGTCTAAAGGGTCTCTTCTGATTTTTTCTCACTCAATATTAATTAATCTTATTGAAAAATCTGTTAAATCAAAAATGAGCCTCTACGCTGAACGTAATTTTGCGATAAATGCAATTATAAGTTGCGCGAATCAACGACTGATTTTTAACGTAAATTTGGATAATTTGGTAGCATCGTTCAAGTGTGACTCTATTCATGATGATTTTCTAGACCAAGGTTTCCCAAACTATGTTCCGCGGAACCGCCGAACCTGAATAGGTGTTCCGCGACCATTTGGAAAGGTTTTTTAGACTGCAACACATTTAAAGATCTTCTATTAAGTAGAAGTAAAATACGTAAAACTAAAATAATTAAAGAATCTACTTCAAATTGAAAGGCGAGTGATGATCAATCTCCACTAATGTTTATGACGTCAAGTATCTAGATAGGTCATGGCTCCCACAAGAGGGGGGGCTGACAGGCCTCTAGCCTGGGGGCTTGGGCTTGCGGGGGGCCCGGCTCGAGAGATCGACCAGCCAAGTGAGATAAACACACATCACAAACATGCACTAATGGTAAAAAAATGTATTTTGATAAATTTTGTCAAATTGATAATATGTGGTTGACTAGTCTTGTCAGTTTAACGACAGTTGCCAAAATTGGCAGAACGGTTAGCTGCGCTAATAAATAACCTACAAAATAAACTAAGTGTTCTGTTAAAATTTCCGGATTTGTAAAGTGTTCCATTGCAGAAAAGTTTGAGAAACCCTGTTCTAGACTATATTGATTCAAAATGTTTAAAATGACCACAGTATCATAGCTTGTTTTGATAGTTAACTATTTCGTATGTTATAATTAAGAAAAAAACACTCATTACAAACCATTAATTAATATTACACTGCCATTATAGTATGATAGTAGAATGGTACATTATGCTATCGCTGATAGTTAATTATATGTATCTAAACAAAAAAATATATAGACATTATAATTTAATTGAATTATTAATACCACTCATTATTTGCGGGATACTATTAATTATATACATTAATCTAAATGGATATGGTTTAACACAATAGAATTACATTGAATTAATTAATATTATGTACTTACTTATTTTGTTTAATGCAAATAAATTCATTTGAGTTTATTAAGTATTATTATTTTGCTAGTTCATTATGTATTATATTATAACGATTTAAAAACATTATTTATCTGCTTTGGTCTAATGAATTTAATCAGAGAAAGGATTATTTTCTTTTTCTTTCATTCAAACGATAAAATAAAACAGAGTATTTACCTCCTCAGCAAGATCCATTTGCTAAAACGATTTACATTTTAAGACATTTAGATTCTCAGGAGATTCAGAGTCTCAGATTTCCGATTCGATTTAACTTTGTACGAAATTTAAATCAAAGTTTTGCACATTCAAAACTTTTGAGGATAGGACAATAATTTAAAACAGAATTGGGGTACATATTTTCCCATAGAACATTAAATTCAATTTATCAATACAGAGCTGAACAGCGAAAAGAAGATATCCATTAATATCAAGTTTTATGGAGAATACAATAGGTATATTATAAAAAAACACAGTTAAATATTTAAAATATTTTTTAAATGTTGTATTAAAATATTATAGAATTCAAAACAGTATACGTTCTGTATTGTATATTTAACAGTGTAGTTTAAACAGTTAACCGTGCAGCTTAAGCGTCGACCTATAGCGTCGTTTGTCCCAGGTTCAAGCCCTGGGTCTGGCAAGTACAGATATTGTTTTTCAGATTGTGTATGAGTCAGAGTATGGACCTAATAGGTTGTGCAATGTAGCTGACACCCATTTCTCGTAAAAAAAATGTTAATACAAATTTCCACTCTGTAGAGGCCCATATTATGATGTAATTAGGATTGAAGATGGTCGAAAAAAATGTATTATATCTAAGAGTTTTTATCGTATATGAATGGTGTGTAATGAAAACAAGGTTATGTGATATAAAAAAACCTTTATGAGACAATGAGCATGACAAATAGTTTGAAAAATCGATAACTCTCGATAAAATGAGTCGTCCATTGTGTTCCGTAGAGATAGAGAACAGTTACAGAATCAATAAAACGCAACGTCGAGAGAATTTAAATTATCGTGGAAACATTATCGTCCATGAGTGATTTGATCCAATGATCCAAGTTGATAATAATAGTAATGATGAATATCGTCTACTATGTACAACATCACACTGATTTATGTTAATAAATATTTCAGTACCTACATATTAATTTCTCTATGCATATCATACCATAAATTGTGACCTTTTAAAACTTTACCGCCATTAGTGTAGCATTTGACACACTTTCGATCATATTCATATTATAATAACTATGCAAATGTGAGAGAAAATCCTTTTTAACGTGGCAGCTGCACTTTCATTATAATAGTGAAATAGAGAAAGCGCGAACCAAATCCCGGCATTCAAAGCTTCCTCATTAGCATACAAACAACATGCCTGGCGGGCAGCTCTCTCGCCTCCATCCCCGCCGCCACAGACCAATCCCCTTCCTTCCTATTTGCACTTAGCACCTGGATCACAATGACAACATTATAGAGACCGCCGTGGTTTCCTTGCAGGAAGCTTTCGATAAACTTGCAGACCGAAATCTAAGTGAAGCACTTTAGAACGAAAACAAAGCTCCATTTGCATAACTGATGGAGGTGGAATGTAAAATCTAATTTACTTTCATTTTATAATCTCTCCGCAGAACCGCCATACCATTTACTGTGTTTTCTATTCAGAAATTTCCGCAAAACGAACTATGTGATATACATATTCATGATTTGTGTTTCCGATACGGTTGATTTATTTCTGAGAATTTGTTCTCTGTTAGTTCAATATTAGATTTACGGTTTTTGATTTGTACGCATATTTTATTGCAATGTATTGATCAGTATTATTATCAATTGTAACAAATCTCTTTCCTATTAACGGCCCACGTGCTCGTCGTAGGTCAAAATTGAGTTTTTATTGTATTTTCAAACCATGATCCTAGACACTCCTTAAACGTTGTAGATAATCTATTTATATAATTTTGAAGCCTTATTGTCCTTTATAGTTATTTTAAACATTTGATGACTGCATAAAGTATTTTTGTTACATAAAATAGTATTCTTTTAAACCTCTCGCTCTAATGTTTTAGAATATAGTCATATTTCGGTACATAACTGTGCAGTGGTGTTAAAATTTTTTACATTTATTAATTTTTAAACGCATTTATGAAACTATTAGTATAATTTATTACGAGATAATTTTTGTAAAATATTCACGATAAAAAATTATATTGATAATCTCTGTGATCCCAAATTTGACAAGAATTAGGCATTTTATTATTCAAAAAATCGGCAAGATTAACACGTTTGAAGATGATTTTAAAGATATTTATTATAAGCTATATCTTTGACCATTCAAGTGTGATAAACATTTTATGAATAATGATTGCTTTATAATAATTATTGACCTAAGAATAAGGTAGTGTTTTTTTGAAATACGCCATTTCTTTTGTCATTCCCTAGTGGTTAAGCTACAACATACGGCCGTAGCCACAAATTGACAAACTATAATTAAAGTAGGGAGTAAAATTATGTTAACGCGCGTGTTTGAACATGTACCTAACAGATTTTTTTTAAATTTTTTTTTTAAATGGTACATGTTCAAACACGCGCGTCAATATCATTTTACTCCCTACTTTAATTATAGTTTGTCAATTTATGGCTACGGCCGTATGTTGTAGCTTTACCACTAGGCAATGACAAAAGAAATAGCGTATTTCAAAAAAACACTACCTTATTCTTAGGTCAATAATTATTATAAAGCAATCATTATTCATAAGATGTTTATCACACTTGAATGGTCAAAGATATAGCTTATAATAAATATCTTTAGAATCATCTTCAAATGTGTTAATCTTGCCGATTTTTAAAAAATAAAATGTCTAATTCTTGTCAAATTTGGGATCACAGAGATTATCAATATAATTTTTTATCGTGAATATTTTACAAAAATTATTTCGTAATAAATTATACTAATGGTTTCATAAATGCGTTTAAAAATTAATAAATGTAAAAAATCTTAACACCACTGCACAGTTATGTACCGAAATATGACTATATTCTAAAACATTAGAGCGAGAGATTTAAAAGAATACTATTTTATGTAACAAAAATACTTTATGCAGTCATCAAATGTTTAAAATAACTATAAAGGACAATAAGGCTTCAAAATTATATAAATAGATTATCTACAACGTTTAAGGAGTGTCCAGGATCATGGTTTGAAAATACAATAAAAACTCAATTTTGACCTTCGACGAGCATGTCCCCCCTTAACATATTTTTAATTAAACAATTAAATATTAAAAACAGATCCATTTGTTGAATATTACTGATATTAACTTTATTCAAATATACTTAATTTGTTGTATTTGATAAATGCATTCATTCATAACAGTACATAAGTAACGTATGTAGTATAATTTTTATTTCTAATTGTTTTAAACTGTGTACAATTCTAATTAAGTTATTATTTGCGAACCCAAATTCGCATTTCGGCATTTTCAGGCACTATTAGAAATCACCAGTGAAAAATGCACACTGACAGAATACAGTCAATTCTTATTTATACTCGTATAACAAAGTAATACAATAATGATGACACATAGCTTCTGTATATTAACAGTGAGTTGAATAATGTAAGAGGTACTATATTCTATAAACTTAAAATTTCCAATGTTGTACCTACTTCTTTACTTTGTAATACGGTTTCTTTTATTGTATTATACATTGTTTATATAAACGAGAATTAACTGTATCCTGTGTCAGTGCGCATAGTGCCTGAAGATACCGAAATGAAAAAGCAGGTCACAAAAAATACTCAAATTTAATAAAACTTAAATCAATCTATTAGAATTAAAATTTAAATTCCATCAAGCACTTTCAGTCGAGAGTGTTATTAATTTTTGTAGTAATAAACTTTATAACTACCAAACTTACGAATTGATTTTTTTTATGAAATTTTAACCCTTTTGTTGAGATATATGTATTAGGTAAAATGTATGTAACAAGGAAGGTTTAAAATAATTAACATAATACATATTATTAATCTGACCAAACTGTAATTGAATAATGTAATATCGTGCATGAGTAAATAAATAAGTTTATAAAATATATTTTATATCGCAAATTATGAATGAAACTAAGCAGATTGCTTGTCAAGATAGGCATTTTTTTTTTACAATTATTACTTTATTATCCATTCATTTTACATATTGTAGTCTTACGCTTGACTAAAAAATAAATAGTTATTAAAAAACATTATTCCAACCACAGCATACCAACATGCAGCTCATGCGATATGAGGAGAGCGTAGAAAATAATATGTATGTATATACATAAAAGGTCACAGTCTAGCATAGTTGTAGTGTATTGTAGGTACTTGTGAGACTGAGGTGTAATCTCAGAATCCCGTTAGATTCTTTCAACGAATCTATTATCAATCAGTGGTTTGCACCTTTTTTTGACCAAGGGCCACTTTTCAAAAGAAAATTATTATCTTAAATGCCACTTAGGGATGTCGGTCTAACTGTTGCATAGCAAGCAACTTATGAGTTAAAAAATGGAAAAAAAAACAGAGGCCAGAGTGCAGTAATAAAAGAAAAGAGTATAAAATTTTAAATGTCATCGTTCTGAAATTGATAATAAATCCATATAAATACAGATCGTAAAACGTTGCAATTTGTAAAAAAAAGATCCAATTAGAACCTTCAATGAAAAGTTTTATCGAATACATTTGACTCTTAATATTAAATAATAATATGTATAAAAATACAATACGCCAATTGACAAATGATTAATTTGAAAAAAATACATATATCCATGGATATTTTTTGGCATAAATTCACATCTCAATTTTAAAACGACAAGGTTTAAATAC
This sequence comes from Rhyacophila brunnea, assembly GCF_057557595.1. NCBI lineage: Eukaryota > Metazoa > Arthropoda > Insecta > Trichoptera > Rhyacophilidae > Rhyacophila > Rhyacophila brunnea. Next base: position 32,840,066 of record NW_028232859.1, read on the forward strand.
GTTTTTTTCCCAGATATACCAATATAAGAAATATGAAATGTTTATTTCCACCATGAGAAAAAATATCATCATAATATTATTTTATACCTTTACGGTGATGTCTAGAGTTTGTTCGAGTTTAGCTCTCGAGTACACTACAAATTCTTGATTTTCATTTAGAGCGACTCTGAAAAATACCCCGTAAGTACGTTAAGTAATCTAAGTAGCACTGTCTTTGACTTTGCAATGTCCTCTCTTTTCTAAAAATTATGTTATACTTATGTATTTTTATAAAAAAATATATATTCATTCAATTATTAACTACCTATGAATTCTCAAAAAAGTCGGACAAGTCTTATTTTATTATACATTGTGAACATATTATAAATGGTAGTGATTGCAATACCAATTGGAAACATTGATACCAGTATTTCGGTATATTATCCTACTGAATACCGGTACCGATATTGGTATTTGTTAAAAAAAATATCAATAAAATTCCGTCAACTTTTCTGCACACTGAAAGAAAATTCTGTCGAAAATCAAGAGAGAGATTTTTTAACTTTTTAAAAATTCCACCCAAAAGTCGAGAACTGCTACCCAAACTAAATATATATAACTTTTGTTGGGTCATTTTTTTTAAATTTATCTGATTATTTTGGATTTAATAAACCAATATTTTAACAACAATAAAGTAAATTTCATGAATGATTTTAATTTTGCATCTATATTATTTGTAATATATGAAATTTAAACTGTCAGCATTTTGAAGAATTATTATTAATAATTAATGTTAATTGCCTATATTACGTACGTATATAATCTCTTCATGAGATTCAGCGTTTTACTTGGTGGTAATTTATTCATGAATATTTATGAAATGTTTGCTTTCGATGCTGATCGGAACAATAATATCACGATTAAAGTTTCATAAATCACGGAATCACATTAAAATAGAATGTCAGAAACATTATGTTACTTCGCGAACCGTGTTATGATTGCTGACGTATGTTTTTATTAATGATGGATTCCCAAATAGACCGTCTACGTCTGTTTGAATAATGTTACGCTTGCGACGCGCCTGTTTTGCTTGTTAAATCTTTTCTAATGCGCTCGGCTAAACCTTGCCTTCGCCGCTTCGCCTGTTCGCGCAAACTTCGCGCTGCGAACAAAATTAAAGGGCAGACGAGTACCATTGTTATTTTGCAACTTAAAAGTTTTGCGAGCGTTTATTTGTCTCGGAGGTGTGCTGCGGCTAAAATAATAATTACATTGCCGACAGTTCCAACTTTAAAATATTTTTTTCCGGTAACAAAAAATACGTTTACGTAATTTATCTACGAGGATAAGTTTTCACTACAAAAAACAAGTTTGTCAACAAATGAAGAACATAAATTATGAAAATTTATACTTCGCATACCTACTTTTGTCAATTTAAATTCAGAATTATCATAATACCAGCTGAAGTACCCGGCTTCGCATGAGGTTGCTTTATTGTTCGATATACATTTATCTTACTTCTTCAAGATCAAAATAACTGTGTCTAGGCATACAATACCGTAATATAAGCCATCGAAGACAAGTGCGTAAAATATTGGCATTACTTTTGGGGGCTCCACATTCGATCCCGGTGAGGTCACATTATATTTATGTGATTTTCTCAAAGTCTGCGTGTTTGTGATTGTTTTACTTATATTACTAATTACATTACTGTTTCACTACACTATTGTCATTGGACCTCATAGACTATTATCCTTGTAAAAAAATATTTATATAGATATAATATAATACTTACACATATTATTATGTACTTACGTGAAAATGAAAATAATTCTGACAGCACTAAATGTCAAACAAAAGAACATAAAATTAAAATCGGATCCAAAATATGTAAAGGTTTTCTAAATCTGTCAATCATAAAATTTTAAGGAACAAACAAATAAACATACTTTGTATGATATGACACATAAATATACCTACTATATAAATAGCAACTATTGACAGTAAAGTTAAAAGAGGTTGAGTAAAGATTTTATTCTTAGCATAACTTATGTATCATAATCAGTCCCTAGCTGTGTGAAGTAACTTTAGTTTGTTGGAAAAATACATATTATAATATATAAATTATTTGTAACATTTATTATCTATGTATGGTTTTGTAACCAATTGAATCACTAATAGTAAGGTGTGCAATATTGCGTGGTTGTAGATTTGCGATTTACCATATAATTTAATAATGAACGGATTAAAATCATTACATCGCAATGCATACAATATTTTTGACGGTGCTACAATCTGCATCTATGAACCGCACTCCTCATTATATAACGTTTTATGTATTTTTTTGTAACAAGTACTGGCATATTGTTATGTAGTAATAATTATCAGGTAGTTAATTATACTCAAAACTACATTTACTATCCAGTAAAAAAGTGCTCATTTGATGTTTTATGTCATAAAATCCTAATACTCTCCCCCCTTCCCCTTATTTATGAAAACTACATTCTTAGGTAGGTAATGAAAGTTTAAAATTTTACCGGTTCAAATAGAAACGTTGATACATTTTCCTATTATCACTTTTTCATTCGCGAATTTGACTGACTAATCGTTTCTTTTGCACTTTTATGTTCAGTTTCCTGGTTATGAATATACCTACATTCACACAAGTGTCGTCCGGTGGGTACACATTTTTATACCAGTTACGCTCTTTTTGTTTTACGCTTTAAATATTTTTTATTTCCATACCACCCCACCGAGTTGCACAAAATAATATATTAATATAATAATTATAAATCATTATCAATAGGCAGGTACATACTATCTTGTCGAGTATTTCGGGGGACGCATCCACAGTATCTATGGACTGCACGCCACTTATGCATAGCTAATAATTAAGTTCTCGACTTATTTCAAAGATAAAAATAATGAAATATGTTTCTATATTCACGACACTCAAGTGTGAATAATTAATTATAACAGTGCCGAAGTGCTCCAACCGAGAAAAGGGTATAGGTGCACTCAGGTTTACTACACTACTGTTTCTGTCATTTTATTACTGTAAAATTATGCATGTTTTTTCAACTGAATATATTTTTATTACCAGTTTTATATCTATAATAATAAAAATAACGTATTACTTTGCTTATAATATTAAATACTTTTCACCCATACACATAATCATTCGGAACGATTGTAATATAATAATATGAATAGTATAATGAAATGATATTTTCTAACAATCCCTCCGGGACCAGTTAAAATAATGTTTGTTTGTTAGTTATTTAGCCTCAATTCGAACGTTTGAACTATCAAAATTGCTTTTCAATAAATAAAAGATCAATTCTATTTATATTCATGTGAGATGAAATCAATATGAAGCAATATTTAACGAGGTCTTGACCTAATTACATCACCTCTGGATTATGATGATTATCCTAGCGTTTTGGTGTTTTATAAATCATATAAGTTTTATTTGCGGCATAATATTTAGTGTAGATTATTTTAATGAGAATTACAATATTTAAAAAAATACTTATTAAATAGAAATTACTTACGTAGGTATAGTGTTTCTATTTGTAACATCTGCATAATGACATAAAAATATATAAAAGGATTTCGTCAGTCGATGATTGTATTGAGTCACAATCTGACTTAGATAGACTGTATATTTATAGATAGAGTATTTGTAGATATATGTCTACAAATGCTCCTCAATAACATTCTTCAGAAGCATGAACCCCATCAACATAGAATATAAACTAGGAGTCGAACCCTTGAAACGCAGTTAAAAAATACGTGACCTGGGTGTCATAATGGATAATAAGATTTAACACACATATTAACGAAATTATCAATAAAGCATTAACATAACTAGGTTTTATTCATCGGATCTCTAAACCATTCAGATCACCTGACGTTCTGAAGGTACTTTATTTCTCATATGTTCGATCCATAGTTGAGTTTGCTTCTGTCGCGTGGAATCCACAGTACGTTACATACATAAACCGTCTCGAGGCAGTAAAAACCCGATTTCATAAGTACGTCAATTTTAAAGCTTACTGTTATGGTTTTTATAATGACAGAAACGACATAGCTAATTCTATTTCGACCACTGCAACTTGTATGGTACCATCTTTAGAAAGTCGACGTTCTCTATCTGATCAGTATTAATCTTTTCAAAATTATCAATGCTTTTGTTGACTCGATAAACCTACTCGACAGGGTGGGTTTCCATTGTCCATCAAGATTTACGCGAAACCAAGCTTTGTACCATGTCAGTCGTAGCGATTCTAATTATGCACAAAACTCTTTTATTCGGCGCTCTTGTTTAAATTATAATATGTATTTCTCCACCGTTGATCCTTTCAGGAATTCACCTGCTACGTTTAAACGCGCTATTTCCAAAATTTTCTATAATGGACATTGATCGAATTTTTAAATGTTATGTTTTTTTTACTTTCATATTATTTATTCCCTTTTTCTGTTCTATCTTAGATCACCCATATTTTATATATATTTCAATAATTCTTAACACACATATAATATAGATATATACCTATACTTATATATTAAAAAACATGTTACTTTTTTGTCTATAATTATTCATTATTCTTTCTCATTTTTCATATGTAATTTTATTTTGTAATTTCTTTATATTTATGTTCTTCTTACTTTCTATCTTGTTAGGCTTAACTGTATTATAATTTATATATGGAAACTTTGCTGGTTGCAATAAATTTTCTCTTTTCTATTTTTAAATATATTTTTGTTATCAAACTGTTTGTTTCCTCAATAAATAAATAAAAATAATAATATTTCATAATATGAAAAGGTGACTATTATATCAATGGATACGAAAATACCAACATAAAGGTATTATTTTAGAAATAAAATATTAAAAGCATCTTAAAATTTAATCGTAATTTTATTCTATCTACTCATATTATAAATTTTAATTATATACTACCTGAACCTACCTACGGTATTAATTGTAATTAATTTTACGCGAATAGTCTTCAATATTAATTAGTAAATACCTTCTTAATTCCTAAATTAAACTCTTGTAACTCTTCATTCTCAAACAAACTTGATGAAGATAATCTCAACTTAAATAATTAAAATCCACTAAAAACTCATAAGGTATGAATTAAAACATATTCAAATTGAAAACGTTTCTTTCAGGACCTTTAAATTATAATAGCATTGTTGAATAAAATATGTAGTACTAATATTATTTATAATATATACCGAGTTCAAGAAGTTTTACATTATAATAATAAAATACTGTATTAATACTTTCCATATTATTATAACATTGCATTTCTTCACTACACATCAATCTTATTTATATTCAATTTTAAAACCGAATATATTATATAATATGTATACTTGTGACGTGCAGTGGATAGTAATTTAGGGTAGCAAAGATTTAATGTAATAGGAATATACCGATAAATATAAATATAACAAAGTTACTTGTAGAGACCAAGAACTACACGCATTTCTGATAACGGTAGGTACCAATTATTAAAAAAAAATGATTTTCCCTTTAGGGTCCATATACCGATATGATTGTTAAAACTGAAGAGTTTGGAATATCTTGTGGAGCTAAATATTGTGAAAATTCCTTAGACTTTGTAGGTAATACGTCATATACCATTATGGTTCACTGTCTTTTATGATCATATAAAATAGATTATTAAACCCATACCTAAAAGAAAATAATATGTTCCTTATTGTAAACTTCATTATGGAGTAGGAATTAGTGAACCTTAATATAATAATAAAATAAACTATCATATATTATATATTTTATACGGTATACGGACTCCTAAGGAAATATACAAAAATATAATTTATCTCAATATGAAGCTCAAATGATATTTTCGGAAAAGTGATTTACATATTTTCTTTTGTTCATACTTTAAATATTTTATTTTTACACATTCAATTTTCATTGTTTTCGAGATTGCAGAGAAAATATGAACACCGTGTATTCGTTTAAAATTTTCTTTTGGCGCCCTTTGCTCTTGAAAAAAAAGCATCATAAACCTTTTCAGTGAAAATCATAAAGTGAACGTCGTAACAAAGTTTCAGCGAAACATATTTTATATTTTCTCAGTGTAATATGTACCTACTGAAAACATGTTATCATGCATACCTGATATAGGTATACCTTATTTTTCCAATTTCTTCGTTACGTCTGCTCTCAATATGGCAGTGAAAATTGAATATTCGCCTCGTTTCGAACATTGTGCGAATTCGGGATTTTGCGAGCTCGAGTAAAACAATCCAACCGTAAAGATTGGCCCTGTTTTTGGCAGAGTAATTTGGTGCGTGTGTTTTTGGGTGTGAATGTGAATGTGATCTTGCGTGTCTTTGATATCAGTGAATATCAAATTTTTGATAACATGGCCTGATATCGCAGCATACTTTCATAATAATATGTAAATTTTATTACAGTATAAACAGAAAGTCATTTAATAATATTATTCTCTGGGTAATTTTCTTTATATAATATTTTGAGAAAAATTTATTTTATATTGAGGTTCCTTGTGTACATTTGACTGTTACAAATGAGAGATAAGAATACTGTTATCTTTTAAAGTTGTCTTTATAATATCCGTTAATATGGCAAGGTTAATTATATGTATAATTAAATATAGATAAAAATACCTATACAAGTATATAACTTATACGCCCCTTTAATCTAATACACTACAAATTAAGGTATCAGTACTGCCATATCTATAATTATATAGGTAATAAGATTGAGTAATTAAAGAGACTCATTTTGATAAAACAATTTTATTATATCTAAGAAACATTCATAGTGTGAACCTAACTGCAGTACCACAATCAATGTTTTAAAATAAAGATAATATACATATCAAATTTTTTTTTAACAACTTACTAACAACGACTAACATGTCATTACATTTTTCTTAAATTTTAAAAGGAATCATTTAGAGATTTTTTTATATCTGTGATCGCCGTACCTTGCGGGTCACCGAGATTGCACGAACCCCAATTTAGAAAGACACAGAATGTAATCTCAGATTGTAGGAGAGACACGTCCGAAATTTAACCATTGACGTGTCTTTCTCTGTTCACTTGTGCTGAGTGCTTTTATTAGGCCTTTTGAAGTAGTCTGTGGGTTCGTCTTTTTATATCTATGTCATTTACTTTAAAGGTGAATTCAATTTATTTTTTTCAAGAGATAGATAAATACAAAACAAATGAAATCATTTCGATTCAATAAACTTAATTTTAAGACCTCGGGTGACATTTCATGAAATGGAATTAGAGGTTGTAGGTAATCGAAATTTTGTCTCGCATTTCTCGATAATTATTTATAAATGAAATTCTCGAGGTTTTTTCACCACATCCATACATTGAATAATACAATCCTTGAAATCTATTAACTATAAACAATAAGAAATCTTTGAAACAAACTTTCAAACTTCATTCTCGGCTGGAAAAAAATGAAAAGGAATCTTTTAAAAAATCGGTTGACGTTTATTTTTTACGGATTTTTTCGGGAAAACTACTTCGACGAAAAAAATCATATATAATGTTTATTTTTACCTCTAATAGTCTTACAGAACTGATGAATAAACTTGAATACTAAGTACAAAAAATATTTTATACATCATTACGGTAATATTTTAATTTATTTACCTAAATTATATTTTAACTAAATTAAATTGTTAAAAAAATGTATTTGTTCTGTATTTAAGAAATATCCTGAAATAATCTTATATTTTGAAAGTAAAACGATACGACACTGAAGACTAGATGCGACAAATCAACATTGTATCATACATCAATAACTACGAGTATTATCGACGCAGATATAAAGAAAACAATTTATGAAGGACGAAACTGTATTTTTTGCTTGATGTGTACGATATTTAAATATTTGGACAGTGGTCATAAGCGGTTCATCTCAATGTTCTTGATAAATACGTGACAGAGCTAGTCACTAATTGCCTTTTCTCGACTGTGTAAGTTACGACGGATGCAATGTCACTTAACTGACCATTTGTATCTGATTATAAATAGATTTTTGCTTAAAATTAATTTCACAAACATAATTTGGAAATACCTCAGTAACATACATATTAGAAAACATCTAGAAAAAAATATTCCTATCAATGTGCTTTATTAATTTACCCACCTGTGCTTTACCTAATTACGACTAAATTAGCTAATAGTAATGCAACTATGGTGAATTATTCGTTGAATAAAAAATAGTTTATTAAAATTTATGATTCACACTTTTTTACAGAAGGCGGAATAAAGCACTGCGCGTGTCAAGAACATGGCCCGGTGTTTCTTCAGGAGCCACCTTCCCGACTGGTGTTCAGCAATAGCAGTGGAGCAAGTGCACCATGTTCAGCTCATGGGTTTCCACCACCTACTATATCCTGGCATCACATGGATGGATCTACTGTAATACCAATTCCTGGCCTAAGGTAAGGTTTAAATAATATTGATTGTTTGAGAAGTATAATATGAATAGTTTGAGATTTTCTCAGCTGATTGTTATTATATTATGTTTTTGGGTTATCATCGTATGTTACTACTTATTTCTTTCTCGACGTTTTTTGCTCATTACTATATTATGGGGTTATTCTCATAATATAGTGTATTGGTGTGTAAGTACTGTTAGTTGCATGAATGCCGAGTTTGGTGTTAGTGTATCAAAATAGGGTAAGTTTAGCTCTAGAACTATTCCGAAATATTTAAGAAAGAAGGAAGAAAAAAACACAGTCACAACTCAAAAACTTAATACAATATTTATAATGCAGTGTATATTTTTGATTTTTCACTATATTTTATAATATAATTGATACTTCTACAAAGTAAATCCATTATTAGTGTACTTAATGGGCATAAATATGTAAAAACAAAATGGTTTGATCACACTCACAACATGCTTTGAAATTTTACATCATATATCAACATTATAATATTACGAATAGAGATTTATAGTAAGCGTGATAATATACAATTATAAATAATAGTCTTATATTGTTTAAATCGTGTATATGTTCTTTATTCATTGGATAAAAGTAGTTTAAGTAATAATTACCAATAAAAAGGAGAATGTCATAAACAAAATTAGGATAACTACCTACTAACGTCGCCGTGTTATTAATATCATAAAATTATTTCAAACTTATTATTATATTCTATAAAAGCTTTTTCTGAATTTGGAATCTTCAGTTATATACAGATAGATTTATGAAGAAGAATAATAATTTAACAAAATTAAGGAAATTCCGCTAGTTCAAATGTTTTTTTCTAATATAAATATTTCAGAGATTTTTCAAAATTATGAAGATAGCTATTTTCAATATTATGAATAATTAAGATGTTTGGCGAAGCCTATCTTAGTAGAATATTATATTATAATATTATAAATAATATTATTTCCTTTGTAGCTTAAAATTCATTTTTAGTATTACAAGTTAAGAGATAAAATATTAATCTAGCTGAAATGTGCCGTTTCAAATCGCGTTAAAATAATAATAATCTTCGTTCCTATAGAGCAAAATTTACGACCCCAAAATGGTTTCAAAGTACACTAATAACTCTCGTACACCCTGTGAAATGTATTGCTTTGAGGTGGGGTGGCATCCACCTAGCCAATAAGAAGAAGAAGCAAACTTAATTTTAAAAATGACCGGCTCCTTAGCGTCTTTATCACTTTAATCCGCACATTTGTTCAGCCGTTGACTTTTCCGAAGCCGTTTGAGCTTTTTTAGAAGCTTTCTCGGAACTTATGGCGTGATTCTAAAGAGTGCTAAATGTATTTCATTAAAAATACTTCTTATACACTTACTTTTTATTATAATCATAATATATAATACAGATACTTCCATCGTTTCAATACAAAGTATTTAGCTAGTTTTTTTACAACTATAACATAATGTCTAGTTGCGTATAAATATGTCTTTTATATTTTTATATATTACATAAAATATTATATAATATATCTTATTTAATTAATAATTTTATTTCGTCGGGTTCTTTTATATGTAAATAAAGATTCAATTTTCACATATTTTTTCATTGGCTCTGTAATCCAACGTACATCTTAGCTGCCTCCGGGAGAGGTTTCGTAACAGTTTTTTTTTGTTTTAGAAAAAACTGATATTAGTCATATTAGGTACATGATCTGGTACCAAACGCGTATTAAAAATAATATGTAAATTTTGCAGTTGCAGGATTGGAACACGCGACCCACGATTTTATTCGTGGAGAGGTCCATCCATTGTCCATCGCTGACGCTTTTCATAAACAACATATATTTTATTATATAATATATAATTGCATATTATTTTCTGGACGTTTAACTATGAAATTATTACAAGTAAGTAGGTATTTTAAGAATGAATTTTTTCGAATATTAGTAGGTCTCATTTTAGTTTTTCATCATCGTCACCATCTCCTTAGATCAATCCAATGTTGGACCCATTTTTTTCTCACGTAGTTCTACAAAACTTAAAAATCTTGTCAATTACGCGACTTCCACCAAAATAAACATACACTATAAAACTAGATATGACTTTAAAATAAATAATTTTGGCCAAATGAACTATGCAGCCCTGAGTCTCGGTCTATGGAGCGCGCCCCATTACTCTCGCTAATGGAGCCCCCTTTGAGAATCGCGGGGCAAGATCCGTCCTTTGTGCCCTATAGAGTTCAGCCCTGACACCCCTCGACACCCCCAAGCTTGCCAGCTATTCCTCCAGTGGCTCACCTATTGATTGCTATATGTTACGGAAAATTGTGTGCCAGAAAGTAATACAAGATTAATATAGAAACGCAGGTGAGTTAAATAACAAAACAATTCTACTATTATTAAAAATATGAATAAAGTTTTTTAAATTTTATTAATTAATTGAATATTTCAAATTCATCTCTAAATTAGTTTAAGTACATATTTCAGTGAGTACTGAATTATGGATGCCCATTTAAATAAAACCAATAATTTATTTATAAACTATTGTCATATTTTTGCATACATATTATACAATTATATTAATATTATGTACATACGCTCACATTTTGCCTTCGTAAAGTACCATGATTTGCTACTGTAAAGCAGCACCGCCAGTATGCAATCGTTGAATAGTCAGTATTTGGTTTTGACCGAGTACAATCGTGAGTCCCAGACATATCGAGTTGAATATTGGTTCAGCTATTCCCATTCATATAGCGAACTCTCTCTGCAAAATTCCATCTCCCGTGATTTGTACCCACAGGTATTTGAAGCTGTCAAAGCTCTCGATGTTTTGCCCGACGCTAATCAGAGGAAAATCTGGATCAAGACAGGTGCTATTGCACAAAATATAAATTATGTTTAATTACAGGATATAACCATGATCCTTTTTATTCGGTGCAAGGTTGCATCACCAGTCCCGTGCGGCTCTGCTCGGGACAAAATGAGGGCTTAAATTCATTGATCTGGCACACGTAAGGGTTATGTTAGCCGGCCGCGTATGACGTGGCTGCATATACATAACGGGAGCGGAGGTGGGAGCTTTACACACCATGATCCTTTTTATTATCGGTATAGTTAGTTATAGTACAATAAAATTATTCATAAGAAAATATGTGTTGAATTCAATTTGAGCGTTGTACCAATTTAGGTTTGATTATGTTCATTCAATTGTCGCTATTATTACCAAAACGATTTTTTCTTAATATCATTAAATGCTGTTTTCTATATTTCTATAACCTTTTCAATTCGGTTCATAAGAAATGCCACTGTTTTCCTGAGGCATGAACAACAGAAAGCCATTGTCGCCACTCGAAAGATTCGTATCGCGCTCATTATGTGGCATTCGTTAATGGCCTAACTCCTGCCATCGGAGGCCTGCCAGTATTGTTATACTCAGCATAAGGATTTTTTAAAAAAGAATCTTGGAATATTCCCGCCATAAGATATAAAACATTATTTTTTTTTTGCCGTGTTTTTGTGTAATTAAATTTCATTAGCACTGGATTATATTTAATCTTAATTAAGGTTTCCGCAAGGTATTGTTATAAGCTGCTGCAAGATTTCAAACTTATTTTACGAGTAGATTTTTTTTATCCATTTTTATAAATAAAGTGAAATTTTTAAATTAAAATAATTTAGTCTATTGTGTTTATTAACATTATGACTGAAATAAAAATATAATCAATGTATGTTTAAATCATATCTAAAAATATAATAAATTTATGCAGGAAAATATCGCACTATTATAAATAGAAATACCTACATAAGTTTATTATCTAGGTTTCACCTTTTAACATCTTCAGGTGCAATAAATATCTCAGTGTATAACTAACTGGTTTAGGTAGAGTGTAGACATAGAGACGAAGATGCAGAACTGTAAAATCAATGAGGTTACAAGTGTGTCCTATTATAGACAATTAATACTACTACAAAAAATCTCGTTTTAATTAGAATTTAAATTCAACTAAAATTTATATATTCTTTGGTTAATAGTACTCAAAAAGTGAAAAAAAAATATTTTTTAGGTGCCTGTGTAAAGCGTATAACTCTGTTTTAGCGAATAATATAATTTATATAATCTCGTATTAAAGTATTTTGATATTTATTTTGAAATGTATTTTTCCGATAAGCCCATAAGGAGAAGAGAAAATAAATTTCCAAAGCCCACCTAAGCTTTTTATCTCCTACACCGTTGTTCTAGAAATTAAATTGATAAATAAATTTTCAACAAAATGCTCATATTTTCTGATTTAAAACATAATTTTTTACAGCAGTAAACTTTTTTCGACTTATTACTTATTAAATTATTTAATTATTATTCACTACGTTTGTTATTATTGCTAATTTATATTTATATTGCATTTTTTTAATTCATATACGTTGATATAGATACTTTCAGAAAAACTTACTACTTGACACGTTTTTTTCAATAAAAACAGTATGCATACTACGATAAATGCGAAATTTATAAATACATCTTATATATTAAATTGTAGTTAAATGTAAAGCTCTTCTATAACTAGTGTAACTAATATAATATGTAATAAATACATAGTGTGTTTGATAAGAAAAATCTTCAGGAAATATACCTACTTACGCCGCCAAACCTTTGCGCGTGTTAGTAGAAGAAAAAATAAATCAGCAAGCACTTACTCTCGAGAAGCTAAATTTGAAATGTATGAATGGAGGTTTCTTTTGAAATGGCCGTGATATTTAATAAGCGAAACGCCTCGCTTTTGCTTTTATGGTGGTCACTTTTTTCAAAAAAAAAAAATACAACTTTATAAAATAAAATTAAAATTTTCTCTCCTTAGAGATATAAGCAGGGGAAAATAGAATTTCCAAAAGTATGCTGTTTTATGAAAAAAAGTTTATTTACTTAAAAATTTATATGTAAATATTTTTCCACTTTTAAAGAAAGTTGTATTTTAAAGGTTTCATCTTTCACGTATTCATCCCGAAATCGTCGTGGCCACGACATCTTTTGTTGACAAGGTACTTCGAAGATTTTTCGTAGAATATATTTAAATAAGTTTGTAAATCCTTTTAAACATTATAAGAATTAACTGATTATAGATTAAGGTACTTTAGGTAAAGAGACGATTATTTGTAATATAATTTACATTAAGGTAGTCAAGTAATTATCAACTTTTTTAAAACAAAAGGATTAATAATAATTTATGTAGTACTTATTGTATTTTTAATATATTAATTTTTTTTATAATATTTATAGTAAATTGTAATTGGAAACCAATGATTACATTAGATCGATTGGTTTGACTGTCAATTATTTTTTTCAATCACCATTTCACAATGAAAAATAGTTGTATAGAATAGAAATACAAAGCTCTGGTATCGAAGGAAGGTTCATTGTTTTATTAATCAATACATCAACAGAGCGTGTAGTCAATTAAAAGAGATGCGGGCTTGTGAAATGTAAGTGTGGTTTCTTGTGTGACTTTATACACCTTTATTCATTTGTCAGTCGGTTCGTTATGTTGTCATGGATTTTATTTCGACCACATTTTCCTCGGAGAATACAAACAGTGACGTTAATATTCCCATCTCAGAAATTATAATATTCTATATTATAATTTCTGTATTTTATATTGTATAATTATGCCGCCCGTTCTACATTGTTAAATACAAAGCTACAAAATTACGTTCAAAATGTTAAAGGTTCAATTTTAATCTAGGTCAAATGATTTCAATAATAATGTAGCGGTAGATTTTTTTTAAATAACTTCATGTTGACAATGTCCCTTTGAGTGCATAAACCAGTATTTATATTATTATTAAATAAACATAATAATTACGTTTATTTAATAATAAATATAAATTATATCAGAAAAAAATTGTAAGTTAAGGTAATTTAAATAGTAGGTTAGATAGTAGGTAGTTGCTAAGATAGCTAGTAGCATTTTTATCCGATCCCTCTCTTAAAATATTTCAGATTTTCAAAGAATCTTTTTTTAAGTAAGATGTTTTTATCAATCAATAAAATAAATAAGAATACTTATTGCTTTAATAAATTTATCACTCTTATAAAGTTGGACGAGTGATAGTTCGCTAATTAAATCTTAGATATTTAGTTAGAATCCCGAATTCACAGGTTATTTTCCAAAAAATATTTTGACCAATACCATCACTCATGGGGTTTGATAATTGGCTAACCTCCATTTATCGTAAAAAATCTTTTAAGAAACCTCTTCCTGCGGTAACCAAGATTCATATTGGATTGAATATATAAATTTTGAAAACATCTCATGCATATACCTAGTAGAAAAAATCTTTAAAAATAATTAATGTTACATTCTCAAATCTTGTGAATTATTCGCTGAATAATCGAAATAGTTTATTACAGATTGTAGAGCTAATGGAAATAGAATAGATTTATAATAAAATATTTTTGACAGAATTTTATTTTTATTTCGATTTACCAAGAAAGGGTTTTAAAAATTTGTGTATTTACCAAAATATATTTATGGATATTTCTTGTATTTTTTAAAATTGGCACGTCCTTGGGAGAGCCATTCAACGTCATCCGCTACCTGCGGTCACAACCATCTCAGACACTAATGAAACAACGAGGTGTCCTTTCCACTAACCACCTTTGCTTTGTTGTTGTTTGCACAGCTTTTTAGAACAAAGTTCTGCTTGCGTCAAATATTTGTTTACCTAAAACAATTTTGAACGTATTTGCTAGAGCGTTCATGCTTCCTTTCTATTAAATTGACGGGTACTTTTTGTGCGCAAAGAAAATTGAGCTATCTCCGTATACTGTTAGTAATCTTTCATTACATAGGCTCGTTGAAAGATATAATAACGTTTAGAGTACATTTCTTATACACGCGTATATACAGTTTTAAACAAAAATATGATTGAGCAAATTGTTTTAACATATTATTTTTACAATGTGAAGAAGTTATTTATTTTAACAAATAACCTCCGTGGATATACATAGACTTACTAATAAAGTGACGAATACAATGATCAGGCGAGATACTAAAATTATTTATGTTGGTTATTATATTATTAATAAGAGGTGTGTACCTTAGAGATCAGAAATAAAAGTACCTTTACGATTTATTGTTAATATAATCGAAATTAAATAAATCAAAGGTTTTTTTATCATTTATTTATGCATGAAAATTACCTAGGTACCTACTTATATGAAATATTATAATATCAATCGCCATTTTTTAATACGTTTTCATTCTTAGCAAATATATCTAGAATAATATGCATTAATTTCAATATTATCTGCGAGTTATTAGTACCTATATCCCATCCAAATTGCACCCACGTTGGCCTAATAATTGGTAGAGTGCTTGTCTCTATATCAAAATTCCGTGGGTTGCGAGTTTACACGGTAATACGTAATACACGGGTGGTCATTTTTTTTTCAATTGGTATTTAATATCATTCAAAGAATCACAATATTGATTGAGGAAATGGATAACAACTATTCCTGATAAAAAATCTGTTAATAGAACCTTCACTCTTTAAAGCTTATAATAATATGGTCCAATTAGGAGCAAACATGGTGATGTATTTTTTCCGACTATGTCTGATCCTAATAAGATCATAAGAGTTTGTATTAACAAATTTTTGTTTTTGCGAGAAATGGATGTCAGCCACTTGCTCAACCTATTAGGTCCGTACTCTGACTCATACGGAAGAAAAAAAAAATGTGTATTTGTCAGACCCAGGATTCAAACCTGGGACCCACAACGATATGCGGCCATCGTAATGAAATATGTATTGTTCTTTACGATAAATGAATAACGAGATCTAGACATCTAATTATTATCATCATATTTTATGACAAAAAAAAAAATGTAATATAATCGTATATTATAAATTACTTATAATATACGACTTATAATAAGGAAATGTGGCACGGTTTTATAGGAACTAACATACATACAAGTAAATTGTTGACTGGTCATGATAGTATTGCTAGCATGCTTGTTATTCAGCCAACATGTCTTATTGATTATGAATTGTACAATGCTAATCACGTTCTTTATGCATATCGTAGAACTTTTACTGAAACTGGAGTTTGAATAGCTCTATCCTTTTCTTTATCGTTTTCCTTATATTACATTGACCAAGCCGTCTGTCCTGCATACTGCTACAATGTAAACGTAAAGTTCTCTTCACCTAGTCTGCTCGACAGTTTCATATTATTTTTTTATTTCACCTGCTTATTCATGCTTCTATCTCCCAAAGGTACTCTTGTATTAAAGTGAAAGCAAATACAGTCAAAGTAGACTTAGTGACCTAAAATCTACAGATGCCTCACGTCACATATTTGAACTCCATGAAATGCCCGATTAATATCAGGTGTGGGATAGGTGGGTTCTATTAGATTGTCTTGTAACAGATATTTTTTTGTTTTGATTTGCTGCAAGAAAACATAAAATACATCATGTGGTAGTAGTAGTCACCATTTATCCATAATAATATTTTCCACTATATATTGGAAATGTTATGGCCCCATAACATCCACAGCATATCGCGTGTGGATATAACGGTTATTCGTATATCAAATGTTAGGTTCTCTGTAGTATGGAAATAGTTATTCTACTTATTTACAATAAGAGATATTGTTAGTTTAAATATAATAACTTTTCACCAAATTTTAAGAGCATCACCCGCCATCTTTAACATACAACACATACACTGTACGGCAAATCAATTTAATGAAATGTTCACATGTTTACTATTTAAATATATAATTTCTACTGAGAGTTTAAGCAAAACCAAATAACAGCTGAACTATATAAATACGTAGGTACTATGGGACTGCCAGTCGATAGGATCGAACCTAGCAGAGCTGTTTACCAGGCCACATATGGGCCCAATTGTCTGCGCCGATTTTATAACATCAAGGCCTACTCTAAGACATTTGAAAAGTTTTAACTCCTGACTTTTCTGCTTCAGCAGAGTTTTATTATATGAATACACAGGACGCTAAAGATACATGACGGCAGAGTACCTTGTCGAGATTTTGTTTTTTTTTATTTTCTAAGCTCTTCTCTTTTACATCAGTGTCGTGCGTCTCTATTTAAGGACAAGGTAGTGTGACCCTAAAACCCTTTTATGCATATACGTTTATAACACCATGGATAGCAGCCGTGCACAAATCGTGGTTGCATAATTATAATTAATACATGACGGGTGGAGATGAAGTAACTCAAATAAATTAAAAGATTTAGTTGACTTTTATGCCGGATGCCTTATATTATAATAATGCTTGATTAAACTTATTAAAAGGTGTATTATTTGTATTATTTATGTAGGTAATATTTTCCTCAATCTTTTTACTGTTCTGAGGGAGTTTGTATTAGTTAACTTCTTATTATAATAAAATTTGAGAGGATTTATTATCATAACTTTATAATACTCGTATTATATACGTTTAAAGTATTTGACTTGGTTTTACATGAAAATTTACGATTCACTCGTTTAATACCAAAACATAAATCATATGCTAGTGGGTGCATTGAGTTTTTATAATCGCTTTATAAATACCGTAAAAAGCGGTGTGACATTTTCATATTTTTGCCGCAAAGCTTTCAATTTACCAGAGCGGAAATATGTTATGCTATTTTTAGAAACATTAAAGGTTTAGTTGCTTTGCTTAATAAATTTAGTTCGTTAGTTGACATTCATTTAAAACCAGAAAGGTCTTATTTTTGTAAATACACTAAAGTAAATAACTGAGATATGATGTCATTAAAATTCGTAAAGGTTTACCATTTAAATCCAAACTATTCAAATAATATCATAAACGTTCATTCAGTTCATGATATATGGCCATGCAACCGTAGTCGTCGCGATCGTTTTGGTATAGAAATGTATGGAATATTGCATATGCATTTTCCATGTTTCAGGCTTTAGTATCCATTTATCAATCCTTATTGTTATAGGATTTTTACGATACCCACCCAATATTTTTTGCCATATAAAGAAAAATGCAAGTATTATTCTGATATGAAATATGTTTCTCATATGGCATCCGCTTGGATAACGCATTCGCTAAATTTGCATACATATTGTGTAAATAAACAAGTTTTCGAGATTGAAATGTGTTTCTTTACACTCATGGGGATGAAGAGATATTTTGCCGAGTTCACATTACGTAAATATTTATTATACGCGTCTAAATTCATAGTAAATGATGTTAAAATTTTGCATTATAAAAGCATCTATAATAAGTGGTATAAGTGTTTAATTTACTACCTACCTAATGTTGTTTTATAATAATACTTTAAAACACGATAGGCAAACTAATACCACATCGGTTTCTAATGTTTTGGGTCTCGAGCTCAAATCCCGGGTCTAGAAAATTCACATTTTATTTTTCAATATGTGTTTGGTCCGTATGGACCCGATAGTTTGTGCAAGCGGCTGACATCCATTTCTTTTTAAAACAAAAATTTGCTAATACAACCTCTATGTAAAGGCCCATATTATTATCGTCTTGGGATCGGACATGGTAAAAAGTAGATACTCCGTTACATTACTTTTTACACTTTCATTTTTATATTAATTAATTAATGTGGAAAAACTCTTTGTATAGATGAATACTCGTGCATTTACTGTCTACTATAATAGGAACATTCATATTTTATTTTATTTACTTTTAGAAATAGGCGTTCGTTTTATTAATTTAGTTATTACATAGATATCTACATAATATTATTCTATAAAAGTATATCTTAAGGGCGGACGTTTTAAAAAAAAAGATTTTTTTTTCGGTTAGGTACATGTTCAAACACACGCGTTGGCATGATCTTACTCCTTTCTTCAATTTTAGTTCAATTTATGGCTACGGCCGTATGTTGTAGCTTAACCACTGGGGAATGCCAAAAGAAATGGCGTATTTCAAAAAATCACTACCTTATTCTTAGGTCAATAATTATTATAAAGCAATAATTATTCGTAGGATGTTTATCACACTTGAATGGTCAAAGACATAGTTTATAATGAATATTTTTAAAATTATCTTCGAATGTGTTAATCTTGCCCATTTTTTGAATAATACGAGTATTGCCTAATTCTTGTCAAATTTGGGATCACAGAGATTAGCAATATAATTTTTTCTCGTAAATATTTTACTAAAATTATCCCGTCATAAATTATACTAATGGTTTTATAAATGCGTTTAAAAATTAATAAATATAAAAAATCTTAACACCACTGCACGGTTATGTACCAAAATATGACTATATTCTAAAACATTAGAGCGATAGGTTTAAAAGAATACTATTTTATGTAACAAAAATACTTTATGCAGTCATCAAATGTTTAAAATAAATATAAAGGATAATAAGGCTTCAAAATTATATAAATAGATTATCTACAACGTTTGAGGTATGTCCAGGATCATGCTTTGAAAATAGAACAAAAGCTCCATTTTGACCTACGCTGAGCATGTCCTTCTTCGAAGGTACTTTGGAATTTAAATTAAAAATTTAAATTGATTTAAGTTTTATCCTATTCCATTTGAGTTTTTCTTAATATCAATAATTAGTCAATGATTAACTTTATTCGTTGCCAGTATGTATTTGTAATTACTGAATGCGCATAGTGCCTGAAGATATCGAAAGGCAACACCCAGGTCGCAAAAAATAACTCAAATAGGTAACTATAAAATTCAAATAAATTATAATATTACCATTGTGTTTAAAATAATTTATTCATTCATATGGCGGCAGGATGGGGATAAAAATGGATACATTTCCATAGAAAAAAACGGTAGCAATATATAAACCCAACTATATAAGTATGACGTTACATTTTAATAGCTATAATTTAATATTAGTAGGTATAGTGATTACTGATTATATATTTGTAGCTCAAAACAGCAGTACAACAATCCACGATTGTAATATTATATAGTCAAATTGCCAATTTATTCAGTATTTAAACTATATTACCTAAGTATTGATCCTATTATAGGTTCCCGGTTTGTAATAAGATTATGGTGATGTAGTTGTAAGTATGTAAGTCGAGTATTACTGGCTAATAGGTACATATAAGGAAAGTCTTATAACATCATTTTGAGCTCGGCTTACTTAGAAAAAAGTATTTCATTTACCGAAATATATGTAATTGAATTGCACCTATACCCGAACAATAATTGAATGCTGCTTATTTTACTTTAGGGTAAATTTTTACGCAGGTTTCTTTCAAATAAAGTTCGTTCGTGCCATACAAAAGTAACACGTTTTCGTTAATTTCATCGGAAAAGGGTCTATAGCTTACTATGTTACGGTTTTGTTTGGTGTTTATTAAAGAAATAGTGACCCAGAAAGTCCCTTGGTAATCTAACTCTTCCTGTAATGGGCAGCCATACAGCAAAAGATATTTTTTGGTGTAATACTAATACAACCCTTGTATCTAAGTATGGCATATTATACCTTTGACATTAATATATAGGTATCTAGAGACATAATTATGCATACTATTATTATATTCGTATTTTCAGCGTATTTGAGTACTTGAGTAAGTATTTGAATAAAAGTTTTTTATGTACTAATTTTTACTACAATACAAATGCAAATTTAAAGATATTACACCATCGGCTATTTATTAATATTTTATTCAATAAAACCACATTACAAAAATTACAAGAAATTAATAAATTCACAAAATACACCTGTAACTCTCTAATGCATAACGTAGAGCATATTAAACGTAAGTATAAAGTAGCTAATTGGTTCATTTTCTTCCTGGCACTACAATTCTGGGTCATGGCCTCCAACATCATTTGCCTGCAACCAAGTATATCTAAACTTAATGCCTTCAAATATTTAACTCCTAATTCAAATCCGATTCAACACTCTATACCTCACATATACAAGGTTGACCAACTTTTCGTTTGGTTTCCGGGATATCAAAATGACAGTTTTTTTCATGTTTCAATTATATGTGTATGGTCTAGTTATTTAAGGTGTCCAAATGTTTTAGTCTGGTCAATACCTGGGTTATCATGTAAATTGCACATCACTTTATTGTATATCCGGTTCCGCCCAATCTATGTGTTAATAGCTATGTCTATATTTTGTTCACTTAATCTTCCACTTTTTAAACAAAACTTTTTAATTCCGCTTTTTAGCACCGAGTAATTTTTCACATGCCTTAGATTGGACGTGTGAAATGCGCACTCCGTCAACTTTCTACACTACAATTATTGTGCGTAGAACATTTTTTTATTTTAAATCCTTATAAAATAATATTAAATATTGCATATTTGCGTAAAATTAATTGCGTAAAAATGGCACATAACATCATTTAAATTAATGACCTGGAGGAGTTGTATAAAAATAATTGGACCGTTCTGCTGTGACAGCTTTTATAGAATATAGATCTCGTAGTAATCATGTCACCAAAAATCATTTTTATCTGACAACCACAGGTATCGTAGGAGGCTAGTATATAAATATAGCCATAAACCTTATATGTAAAAAAAAAAACAGTATCGAAATGCTTAACACGCCTTTCTTAAAATCTAAAGTTTATCATTATTTTTTTCTACGCCTATCTTCTACACGCCCTCAATGGTTATAATAATAACAGGAATTAATGCAAAATGATTCTTTGAATATTCCTATAATTATATCAATTTTATTTTACAAACTGTATTGTATGGTAAAAATTCTTATCGTGTATAGCCATGCATTGATGGCAAAAGGCCTTTGGCGTGTCTTTACTAATTATTCCTCAGGTCCTACACATTAACCCAGTATTCTATGGGAGACTTAGGTCTGAATAAACCACTGACTGACGCTTTCATTAAGAGGCTTATTTGAATAATGAACGAAGTAGGTGACACTCTTACTGATTACTGAAAATAAAAGATTTATTTACGCAGTCACTCTAATAAATTATTCCTAACACACAGAGAATATCTCCTGAAACTCCATATAATTAAACTCTAATTTCACTTATCATTATTTAGAAAGGCCTATAAATATGCTTCTATAGGTACCAGGAATACAGCTCTATTACCTATTTAGTAGATACTAAAACAAAGTATATTATTATTATTATTGGATTAACAAAAGAATCTATTGTTACGTATTTTGTAAAATATAATGTAAATTGCGGACGGTAGTTTGATATTATGTTGCTTTAATTTAATTCTAGTTAGATTATATGCGAAGCATATTATTAACACAAATATATATTTTAAATAATTTTGTGTGCTTGGGTATATAACAATTTTTGCATTCACTCTACCATGAAACGAAATTATTATCAAATTATTATAGTAATAGATTTTTGTCTACTACTAGAAAACAACCTTAATATTAATATATCCCGTATATATGAAAAAGTATTTTAATTGATATTATTAGATATGTATACATTTATTTGCTTAAGTAATATTTTGATCCAATGCACTACATACAATACTGTATTATGATGTGTTATGACAACAGATATATAGTAAATATTATGTGTAAGTCAACAGAAAATAGAAAAGGTTAAAAATAGTGACAGAGAATATACAACGTAATGATTATTTATATAAGAAAAAATAAAATAAATATTTATAAAAATACATAGATCTCAAGGGTGATATTGAATATGTTAATCGCATAATAGATAACATCGTGAAACATCACATCTGTTTTGCAATTAGGCTTAGTCTTGGAGACTGCAATAATCAATTTAAATGGCGATCAATTATTAAAAATGTAATTTGCCAATTATTTATATTTAATATAATATCTTACATTTTTTAATGCGATTCGTAATATAAATTTCTAATATAAAAATGTAGTATTTTTAATAACCATTTATTTTATTCAACGAATAATTCACAAGATTTGAGAATGTAATATTCTATATGTTGTACATACATAACTTGAAAACACCTCACCTATTAGAAAAAATCACATTTGAAAAAAATTCGACGCCCGACGGGATTTGAGGCCGTAATTATATCGATTGGTATCGCGCCAATATGATTTAACCAATTAATCCACGTGCCTCCTACTTAATTATGATAATTTTAACTAGTATATCTTACATGAAATGCTTATTAAATCATGTTATTTTTGACTATCGGTTTTTGTGTTATAAATTAAGATATCATTAACCAACGTCCGGTTCTCGCCAAATATTTTGTTGTAACATCTACTTTTTTACATTTTTTTCTAATAGGTATATATCTGAGGTGTTTTAAAGTTATGTGTGTTTAATATGTAGAACTTGCTCCAATACTATATTATTATCTGAGATGTCCATAGAAACATCAAAGTTTTCCGTAGACTGTAGAAACTTGTAGTTTTATCAGCAAAAGAGAAAACTTGTTATTTAGTTGGGCTGTGATATTATTATATCCAATTGACTGAAATGGATATGTAAGTACGTAATTAAGTCTATGGATTTATTAATTTATTAATGTTACGAACTGCTGCTAATATTAAAAAAAAATGTTAAACTATCATCTACAACTTAAGGGGGGACATGCTCAGCGTAGGTCAAAATGGAGTTTTTATTGCATTTTCAAAGCATGATCCTGGACATTCCTTAAACATTGTAGATAATCTATTTATATAATTTTGAAGCCTTATTATCCTTTATATTTATTTTAAATATTTGATGAGTGCATAAAGTATTTTTATTACATAAAATAGTATTCTTTTAAACCTCTCGCTCTAATGTTTTAGAATATAGTCATATTTCAGTAAGTACATAAATGTGCAAATACTATTTTATGTTTTAAAAATACGTTATGCAGTCATAAAATGTTTAAAATAAATATAAAGGATAATAAGGCTTTAAAATTATATAAATAGATTATCTACGACGTATAAGGTATGCCCAGGATCATGCTTAGAAAATAGAACGAAAGCTCCATTTTGACCTACGCTCAGCATGTCCCCCTTTAACACCACTGCAGATGCATGTACTAAAATATGACTATATTCTAAAACATAAGAGCGAGAGGTTTAAAAGAATACCATTTTATGTAATAAAAATACTTTATGCACTCATCAAAATGTTTAAAATAAATATAAAGGATAATAAGGCTTCTAAATTATATAAATAGATTATCTACAACGTTTAAGAAATGTCCAGGATCATGCTTTGAAAATGCAATAAAAGCTCAATTTTGACCTACGCTGAGCATGTCCGCCCTTAATCGATACTATATTTAGTTACTTTCTGCTTAGAAAATCTATGGAATTAGTCCTTTTCTACAAATTTTATCATGAATGCGTATATTTTTTGGGTAGAGTTAGCGAATTTAAGTAGTTCTTTTAGAATCATAATAGTTTTGTACTCTTAGCATTATGGAGATAAAAATAAATACTATAATATACCATGACCATTCTATACAAAATTATTTCTGAAAAATGTATCAGGCTTTTACTTGTGAATAAATTAATAAAATTTTTGAAAACATAGTCTACACGAGATAAAAAAAATAAAAAGAGAAAACTATTTAACGGATAATCTAAGGGCAATAGTTATTTAATATTAAACGGTTAAAAGATGGCTCCATTGTTTTTCAGTTTTATTACAGCAACTATTAATGAATGTATCGAGTTTTTCAATTGATTATTTAGGAAACTCACCAAACAACAGAAAGTTTTGCCAAACAAACGGTCAACTATACTAAGCCCTAACCCTCATTCAATATTCAAATGCCGCTCAGTAAGCTGGCATTCATTTTGTTTACGATCACCCCCGAGTACGCGGTGGACCTAAACAGATTTTCCTTGTTAGAGCCACTTTTCCGGGCTTATCGGTTACCTCTAAGATTTACCATATTTACCCGCTTTTATGCCTCCTCGTATTATACACAACGGATTTATAAACAGGGGATTAACCCTTTTGCCAGTAATTATGTCGGATAGAGCTTGAGGTCGTCTTTGGCGAGTGTCTTTCTTTTGGAACTTTTTAACAAAGGAAAATTTATTAACATTTTTTGTGCCTATTTAATTATATATTTACAATTGAAACTTTATATGATACTATGATAGTATCTAAAATAATTATATTTGCTAATATGTTTAGATAGTAAGCCAAACTAATAAATAAAAATAATTTATTTCGACGACAACTTAGTATTTACTGTATTTTGTAAGAAGTTTTTTTTTAATATTATATATATTTTTTAAAAATTATACGATAATATTACTAGAGATTTCAATCCCGGGATCCCGAACTATTTTCAATACCTATGAATCCCGCGATTTGTAAACATAATCCCGAAACTTTCGGGATCGATTTTTATAATCAATTTTTATTGAAAATAAAATAAAAACAAAAATATAACAGAAAAAATACTTTTAATAACATATAAATACATTAGAAGTAATCTTATTATAATATCTTTTCATAAATAAATAGAACTGTTTTACTTTCACATTTTTTTCATATTTACTCAATTAAACCTACGTATTTCCAAGATTGAACTTCTTTTCTTCTTTCGACCATGTTTAATCCTAATATGATCATATGGGCCAGACATACACAGAGTACAGGTTTGTATTGACATATTTTGTTTTTTACGATAAATGGATGTCAGACACTTGGACTTTAACGCCGTGGGTCCCAGGTTCGAATCCTGGATCTGGCAAGTACACATAGATTGAACTTACACAATATTAACAATAAATGTCTTAAATATTATAAATTATACTAGATTTATTTTTGACCGATTTTATCAACGTTTTTTTTTTTTTTTTATATTACGAGTAACTATTGAAAAAAGCCAATCCCGGGATCGTCAAATTGTAATCCTGAAATCCAGAGATCAAAATTTTGGTTCGGGATTGGATTCCCTAATTATAACTGCAATAATATAAAAATAATTGAGAAAAATATTAAATTCCTCAAATGCATCTTTTAATTATTGATTGTATTTCACAACATTATCAAAACTATACCTTAGTGTAACAACCTAAATAACTATCCACTAAAATACTAATTTGCGAAATTCAATGTAATTATTCCAGCTGTAAAATAGATTTTTTTATTTAAATATATCTACATTTTAATAAGATATACTATATTTTATATAGATATTTATATTTTATGTAGAAAAATACTATACACGAAAACTGTTTGCAATATTTCGTCTTACATTTTCTATCATACCGATTATCTAATTTTTATTCATTATTTGACAATTTTAAATTATTGGTTATGTATGTATTAAATAAATTTCATTTTACCCATCATAAGATGTAAACGTTTTGATCGTATTATTTGTCGAATATTACTATAATTTATTTAAGTATATATTTTTACAGTAATGTTATTGTAGGTATTTTATGTTTAAAATATAAACCATTGACACTAACTTATTATATACATAGAACCTTAAAAGTAATTTTTCGTAACCATATTAATTTATATCTTGTTTTAGAGGGAAAAATGTTTCTTTTCATTCATAACATTTATCACTTTATCGGTTCTACGGTAGGAATGTTGATTTTAATATCATGACATATAATTTTCATATAATAAATTTATCGTGAATTAGTGTCTTGCATTTTTGTAAGACAAAAATTATTGTCCTACTGAACCGTACATAATACATTAAAAAAAATACCTGCATTGTTACACGTCGGCTTTTAAAATGCTTTTTATAAATTGACTATTTTTTATGATGTAACTTTTCTTTTTTTATAATTAATCCCATAAGTCCCTCTTCTATTTCAAGTCAGACTTAAGCCTCGGTGGGTATGATCTTTTAACAAAAAAAATGTTTAAAA
Source organism: Rhyacophila brunnea (assembly GCF_057557595.1). Taxonomy (NCBI): domain Eukaryota; kingdom Metazoa; phylum Arthropoda; class Insecta; order Trichoptera; family Rhyacophilidae; genus Rhyacophila; species Rhyacophila brunnea. The sequence goes on from NW_028232859.1 coordinate 32,867,315, forward strand.
GGAATTTTTCTATATTATCCTGAATAAATTGTGTAATGTAGGGAAAAGTATCAGTATAGCGAAAGTTTAATTTTTAATTAAAAACTTCGTGACAACACCCATTAAGATTCCCAAGCCTTGGTGAAACGGCCCACTCGAACTTTCGTGAACGCAATCAAAATAATTACCGTAACAGTTTACAACAGAATTACTTAACCCACTTAAAAATGCTTTAAGCGTTTTTTGTAAAATTTAATCATAGAATATTGCACTGTTTACGATTAAGTGCTAGTGCGTGTAAAGGGTTAATAACGTTTAGGGATGATACTGTAAACGAGTTACCTGGCTATATCAATTAGATGCATTGACCCATGTCTAGTAATTAACACCCTGTGCAATTTCACATTTCCTATTCTGAATTGGATCAAGGGAATATAGTCATAAAGTCATATAAAACATTTAATCTACCACTAAAATTACTAGTAACATTTTTTTAAAGTAATCCCTCAAGGTTTAATTAGCCATTTTAAATTACTTCGATTCTTCCTATAGATAATTCATAATTTTAGTCTAACAAAGTCGAAAATTACGACTGTATGTCACCAAATTATATCGTATGTCTTCTCATTATTGAAACACTTGTATCCTGGGGATCCTCTGCTTTAAAGACGGTGTCTAAGATCGGTCATTGTATTGACTGGTAAAACAGATGAGTGCCGTTCAACTTCAATTGAGTACCTTACACAGCAAATAAGCATAGACATCCAAAGAGTAATAAATTTAATAATAATATGCAAAATACTCGTATACCAAAACTATGATAAATTTATTTAAAACTAATAACTTTTGGCTCACGACTTAGAGCCGCCTCCAAATGAAACCAAATATTATGGATGGGTGTATATTTTTATTTTCTCATTTAATATTATTCATACATAATTTTGAAAATACTTCTGAGAAAATGTATTATAACCGATAAAAAAAATCTTTTAGAAAAAAGTAAGACACTCCGCAGGAATCAAACCTGCATCTCTCGGGTATTGCGCCCGCGGCGCATAGACCACTATGCTAAAACTGTCATACTAATTTTAACTATTGTCTCTTATAATACTCCCCGAAGCGCTTCCCAAATTGTGCTACGATTAGCTATCGACTTTTGTATTTTAAATCAAAGTAGGTATTACCTACTTTAATTACTAGCCGAAGTCACGGATTACTCCAAGATATTTTTGTGTTGGAACTTACTTGAACTTGCTAATAATTTAATTAACTATTTTATTTATTCAACAAATAATTCACAAGATTTACTAATATTCTTATTATTGAACATAAATAATTTTGAAAACACTTCTGAGAAAATGTATTATAACCAAGAGAAAAAAATCTTTTTGAAAAAAGTAAGACACCCCGCAGGATCAAACCTGCATTAGCAGGTTCCTGCAGTAGGTAAGTACCAGTAGGTGCCTATTTGTTTAAAGTAATTGAAATGTTTCTTACATCTAGCTTGATGCTTCAAAATTATTGTCAACGTAATATTAATAAAAAATAGCAGTTTCATTACTATTTAAATATAAGATTAAAACATTATGTTACATATTCAGTGTGATAAGTTAATATTATTATTTACTAGTTAACGATTGATTTGCAGTATCCTTCATCGATGGAAGCACTTAAAAGTCCGCCTATAACTAATTCATGAAATTCAATTGAAATGCTCGCTTGTGAACCTACGTGTGCAAAGTTATCGCAGTTTACCGTACAGCTGTAGGTTTCCGATCAAACATACTTAGAGCCGGCTTCTACATGTTGCGGGGTGTCACCTTACCCTGGCTGTGCTACGAATCTACGTGGAAGGCAAACAGGCGTCAATTAATTGGGATTTCGAATCCGAACGAGCGCACACCCAACGTTACTCGTTGCGCGCCAGGAACCTACTTTGGCTGAAATTAAAGGCGAGTTTTTCGCCATCTACTATTATGGTGAAGCTCTATACCTTTTAACGTTTGAAATTCACTCTTGTGATATTAACACTTCTATGTGGGCAATGAACATAATTTATGTCGATCGATCATGTGTTTCCTATTAGTAAAATATCGTCTATTCTATCTTATCTATAATGTAAGCTTGAAGATCTGAGATGATATTTATCCTAGACGCATAGGCGCCGAAACTGCAAATCCTTTCAGATGATGCTGCATAGACATAATATATATTATAACATGCACGTTTAAAATGGCATAAAACAGAAATATTGACGACGATAAGAAAGTAGTAATGAAAGTTAATTAGAAGCCAACTGAAGGAAACGGCACAATTTACAAGACACCAATGGTTAATTAAAAATGGCCATTAGTATTATTAAACATTACTTTGTTAAGCGATACATTGTCCAAAATACAAAACCATGAATTGGTGAGTACCTATCAACGGAACACACGTGTCTTACTACACAATGCAATAGCTAACTATCTCATGATCCCATGAAGATGAATAATACGCAATTAACATTAACTGGGTGATGCCTTAAATAACTAACTCTCTCAAAAAATATATCAACAATGTCATAATATTTATATTACTTCATAGTGAGACGAATCAGGTAAATCATTTTTAGACTTTCGCTAACTACTCAATCAATAGCTAGTACACATAATAGAAATATGTGAATGTCGACAAAGATCGGCTGCTTCTTGTTTCACTTTGTATGGTTGATTATATTCACTTAATCTCTTAATAAAAATAAAAAAATGGAAACATATGCAACAACGGTAAATTTGTAATTCTTCATAGAACATGCACTGAATGCTTCCTGAGCATGTACGAATATGCCCAAGACGCCATCACGTGCATTTGATTTGAGGTTAATCCATCATTTTTCATTACTTAGCCTATACTTTTAACCATAAAATTTTAATTCGTGGCTAATTATAAGATGGACCGCCACAATCTTGGCAAAATATAATTATATTCATGAATATGTTAATAATACTGCCATTTTTTATTAACCTGTAATATTTAGAATCACCCAAATTAAATTGATAAATTTGCATTACCAGATATTCTAAAGCTAGAGCTAGATTTAGTATTTGATTCATCAACAAAAATACTCTTGAGAACTGAGATAGAAAACTCAAAAGATATTATTTAAAAATGAGAAATTCTACTACGCAAGAGAATTTTGGATAAAAAACAGTTTAAATACCATTATAGATAAAATCATTTAAATAGGTACCTACGTCAATTTACAAAAGAAAATCCAATATACTACTAGAAATTTGAGGGCGCGTAGAATTGTAGGTCGGAAATAATTATATCTAAAGAATTGTGAGTGAAAAATATTCCTAGACTACATAATTTACCACCTCTTTACCATATCCTTACTCACTCATGGTTTCATTTCAGAAGGTTTTGATCTAAAATTAAAACTAAAATAAATAGGTACCTACCTACATGTAATTTTTCACGGATACCTACATGTCAGTTTTAACCAAAAACCTATACGTATAGTATAATTCCGTGAACGTTGAGAGTTGTTGTAGCATGCTTTTAGAAGGTTTCAGAAATCGGCAAAGGTGTATAAATCGGTATGAGTTGATAAGGGTGGTACAGATGGGCGTCAAAGCCTAACAGACCAGGGGTGGGTGACGTGAAGCGTCACAGCGTCGGCGGAGCGAAATAAAGGCGGGAATGGCGCCCCAAGCTCGACAAAGTCCCTAATTCGATCAATCCTCATTATTTGTTTTTCCTTCGAGTGACAACATTGTTTTTGGGTAGCGTTATTAAGGTTGCTTCTTTAAGAATGTTTCTCTAAATTGGTTCAGCTCCTCCCGTTTGACTTGGGTGCTGGAGTTGTTTTGTTATTCGCGCAAGAGTATCTTGTGTCTTATTTGACAACTTGTCAAAGCATAGTGTCAAATTTCCAATGAATATTTTCAAGAAATGAACATTTTCTGACGTTATATTGAATAATTCAGAAGAATCTTGAGAATAAGCCACAAGCGGAATTTAAAATACCAATAAAATGACTAAATATCTCAGTAAATTTATTACACGAATTTTCCGTATGAACACATTACTATCATATTATTTCACCGTAAAAAGTTTTCAAACTAGACTGGTCAACTTATTTTAGTGAAATACTTTTCCTAATAAATTTCTATTACAAAATTATTGATTAAAGTTAATTAATTTTTTTTTCTTGAATTTAAATGTTTCAACGTACGAGTATATAAATACTCGTATACCAAAGTTTAATACCGAATTTCTCATAATATATATATTTTTTAAATAAATTAAAAGTCACATGACATGAACTGTTTTAAAAACAGCGGTAAAATTATTTATAAATAACAAATAATTTAACATTTCTGTATTTTTGCTACCACTGGTATCAAATAGTAAGGAAAATTGAATTTCCTACATCTCTCATACCTCGTGAACAAGTTTTCCACTGCAGTAGACTAACTTTTATAAGTTTCTCAAAGCCGCAGATGAGATATCGGTAGAGATGTTAATTAATTTCCATAATTGAGGTTCACTGGTAGCTAGACGATAAGTTTACTGAGTTTCTGTGTATACTTCAAAAACTCATTCAATATACAAACGAATTTTAAAGAAATTTTCTTATACTCATGATTATACGGCTCGGCGTGGGCTTGAAATATTTTTTTAATCTCTTTTTGGGATCGTGTATATTTGATTACTCATCTTTAATAAAATAATATAATTCATTCAATAATTTTATCCTTACAATATATATTAGATTTTTTATAAAAATATTATTTTCTAGTATAACTATTAGTAAGACTAACCTGACAATAAATAAGTCGTCTTGAAATTACAACAAGAATCACTTTCAACTAAAAAAAATATGTATTGAATTTAATATGATACTATTGTAAAATGAAATTCTAGTAATCAAATGCTATTAATATAATATATAGAAAATAATCTATTTCTGACATATTATCGAAAATAATTTTTTTGTTTTATGTAGTAAAAATAAGACTCTTAGGCATATAGACCTCAACATAATATATCTATCGCGTATACACGTTCAAAACAACATTGTTTTCATCAATCCGTGGGGTTGACCGTGGCTTGAAAGTTTTATATAAGCTAAAAGTAAACTAGCAGTAATCATTTTAAATAAGGCGATTACATTATATGTCAATGCGTAATTACTTTTTCCCCGCTCTAATTGTCAGAGAAAAGGTGATTTTTAATCTTTCAAATAGATATTTTGAATGACTTGGTTAGTCCAATAAAGTGTTTTATTCTTTATGTACATGTATTTTGAGTACCAGTAAAAATAAGTTAAGTATATTATTTTCTGTATATCTATGGTCATTTTTCAATATAATTTAATTATATATTTTCATAAACTTTCATGTTTACAGCAAAAAAAAAATACAACAACAAGTCAACCGATTAAAATAATGTCTGAAAAATAAACTGCTGTCAAAAAATGTTTATTTCTGTAATTTCCCAGAGGTATAGGGCATTTTGACGTTTGAATAATTTCTACATTTTGTTTTTAGTGGAAGTAAAATTTCTTAATTTATTTATACTTACGTAATATAATATAAGTTTATATTTGATCTACACTATGCCGACAATTTTAATTTTTTTATGATTAATTATGTTGAAAATATTATACTTTCTTATTAGGCAAAAAAAGATCCCGTGTTATGAAAGGTAACTCTACAATATATAGGACGTTCGTTAATTTATATACTAGAGTATGAATAAAAATAATGAGCGCATTGAGACAAGTACGTGCATATCGGAGCTTGTTTTGAAGTGATGCACGCATGGTTTCAGTTTAATTTGATTCTGACATTTCAAATAACAACATTATAAGTGGATCCTTGTTTGATACTATTGAGAAATTGCTTTAAGTAGAAGTTTATTCTTTTGGAAGAAACCAAAATAGATCAAGTCATAATAATTACTTTGTGACTACATATGAGGTTTCTGCTCTTTCAAACTTAAAACTTAAATTTTGAAGTAAGAGATTTATATAGGGGAGAAAGTCAATTAAAGTTCAAGCTTTAGATGTAAATAAAAATGTAAAAAGGCTTAAAGGTTTATCTTGAGCAAACAGACAACTGAAGGTTTCTCAGATAGCTACAGATATTATTTGCATCTTGGTTGGTCCAGTTTGGAAATAAATTGTGAAATATCGAATTTTGTCATGTGTATGCTAACACCTTTTCTGAAAGACATAAGGTACCAATGCAACCAGGAGAATTTGGAGCAGCTGGATGAGAACCCAGTATAATCTTTTCATCATTTTTTTGATCAAAATCGTTGATCAAAAATGTAGGTATATAACAGAAGATATCGTACTAAAATATAGGATAATATGGAGACTAAGTGTAAGACTTCATTAACCCTTAATGGTGGAAAAATCTGCTGCCTGGATTAAATTTTTTCAATTTCAATTTATTTATTTTACATATTGTGGACATTACAAACTATAAGTTTAAGACGTTCACAACATGGTATTTAGAAACAAAGAAATATTATTAAAACAGTATTAGGTACATAAAAAAAGAGATAGATCAGTATTAAGTTATTCTACAGTAGAAATACGTAAATACAAAAATATAAAGTGTATAGGTACAAGAAAGTACACCGGATGAATTAAGCAGATCCTATTTTAAGAATTTATAAAATAACGTCCACCTATTCTCATCCTCATGATAAAGACATTGTTTCAGCTGCTAAACAACCTACCATGTAGTCCTTACCTGGCTTTTAAAAACTCGAAACAAGTGTATCTCTTGTAGTAAAATATTAAAAAAACACAATGTTTTCATCTTTCATAATTTTCTTGGTGAGTTAATTAATAAAACCCATTTGTATGTTCGTATGTCAGCTTTTTGAATTTTTTAATGATTAAGCATGTAGCATTTTAACATAGTTATTCACAAAAACGGTAACTGTGAATTATTATTATATCCAAGCGACAGTTCTCATTTTCCTCTGTGAAATACTCGTAATATTATTACCAAGAATCATTTTCAACACTTTCCTTTGTTTATACAAACTTTAAGCTAAGTAAAAACTTTGTTGACCTTATTCAAAAAACAACGATAGAGTTTTCATTTCAAAATGAATCTTTTACAGCTTACTAACTTGCGTAATATTTTAGATAACTTACAATGTAACTATATAACAATAATATTATTATAATATATTATATATTATATAAAATATGACAATAAAGTGTACCCATCCTACAATTTTTACTCTGAAAAATATGATAATCATGGCCCCCACATCATGAAGCAGGCCCCTAGGCCAAGACGTTTGGCGGGCCCCCTACCCATCGCTAAGGTTAAGGGCAGTGTACAGTGCTACATGTACTACAGTAGTGTTCCCCACTTGTATTTCGTGGGACCGTAAGATTCCACGAGATGAAATTAGGAGTATATTTTTTCGTGTATGTTTAGCGATTTTTTTTGTAATAATATTAATAAATCTTCTATTATTGAGTTGTCTCAACTTGGCATCATATTGCGGAGTACTGATCATGATCCTATTTTGTGGTATTCAAGTAACATGCGACCCTTCGTCATATTGGATAAATAGCCATTGTCATTAATCAAGATGATAATTACTAAGGTGTACAATAATCAAAAGCATAGCGTTAACTAATACGTTTCAATAGAAAAAATACAAAATCAGCAAAAAAAAATTATATTATTACGATACAATACAATAATATAATGGTTTGATTTTTAATAATTAATTATGATGTAATTATAAAACTCACCATACTTAATAAATTTAAAATGTAGTATTAATTCATTTAAAATGTATAGGCACTAAGCTGATTTATTTATGTACTTATATTAATTTACATCGTCAAAATATATTTTTATTAATCCGCTCAGGATTTTAATTATCACTTTTAATTTGCATACATATTACTATAAAAGTAAAAACTCAACAGTCGTTTGGATAAAAACGCAGTCACGTACAACACTCCCCAGCACACGTTGTAATTTAGCGGTGGACTAAATTTAACGAGCTTAATTGCTGCAAAAATGTCATTTAATAGTCCTCGTGACGTATTTCAATAATTTCACGCAAATTAAGAACTGCTATATTATATTACCAGTTATATTGCAGTATGCTTTTCATAAAAAAATAAACACCGGGTATAGATCAATATATGCATATATAATAATATGTAGTATACAATATTTTTCTGCACTTCATTTGCACGTTGCAGTTAAGCATAATATTATTATCAATATATTTTGATGTGGATTTCGACCGCCTGATGGAGAGATTTTGTAATAGATTTTTTAAATTACAATAAATGGATGTTAGCAACTTGCTTCGCCTATCAAAGTTCATGTTCTGGGTACAAAAATATATTTAAAAATAGCATCTAGATTTTCCAGATCTAGGTTCGATCCCGAGACATACAACTTTATACGAAGACACAGTACCGCTAAACTATCGCCGGTGCATTTTCAATTTATAATATTCACAATAAATTTACTATATAGTTACGATATCTATCAATAATACCAGTCTGGTCGGTGGGTAGATACCTGTTTGAAAGTGATATGTATGTGTATTGTTTACTCCCTTAATGTGGTGACTTACTTAAGTAGTACTGTTATTTACGGTTTAGCTAATTTTGTATGTAAATAAATGTAAAAAAAACATATTTTAGGCGTATTATTCTAATTTCATTCATTTCAGTGTGGTAAATAAACCCGTGTCCGGAAATTTGTACTTATCCAGTTTGCCGTATTACACTTCCCCGTAAAATATTGTATCGGGGCGGCTCTCGTGGTGCAGTGCGTAAAGCATTGCCCTTCCATCCGAGAGCTCTGGGTTCGATTCCCGGTAAGGACACAATATTTATGTGATTGTTTAAAATTGAAAACCACCCAAAAACAACCACCTTGTATGAAAAAGCAGGGACATAGTTATTAAATTACCACATTTAAATAACATCTAACCTAATGGCCAAGTACTCCAAACGCGCCAGTCGCGGTGTTAGCACTAAATGAGTTTTAAAGAACATCCTACCTCTTTGGGTCGTATAGTACTGAGATAAAATTCATGTCTAAATAAAACATAGTTCTTGTCGAATCCAGCGGCAAACAATTTTTGAAAATAGCCGATATACTGGTTATAAACGTTTAGTTAAGTTAGGTTAGGTTAGGTTTTAATTCTTAAATTCATTTTGAAAATTGGTGCGGTTCCCGCCTGGCTTCCTATAAAGTGTAAACAGACTTGTACTTAATGCGTAATAAAAACTACCGAAACACAGGAGAAAGACAGTAAAAAATAGGTATAAATAAATTATAAATACAGAACAATGCGTAATTTTTTCATCTCCGATAAGAAAGCTCATGGCAAACTGAGCTACGGTGAAATGTAATACGTACAATGTACATGTAACAAATAAACCATGGAAAATAATATGTACGTACATCTCAGAGTTCAAACCTAAAATTTGCTATAATGCAAAATATTTGATGTTTTATTTTATAACTAGCTGACCCGGCGAACTTCGTACCGCCCCAGAATCAATAATCTTGTGTTAATTTATTAGCTGAATTGTATTCAGTTTTTTATTAAGTTAAAATGAATACTCAAAATGAATAAGTTCAATATATGTGCAAAAATCAAATCAAAATGAAAAGTATTTTAATTACATTGAACTGTACACACTGTATACCCACGATGACCGCGCGGATTAAGCGCCAGTGTATAGTGTCGAGGGTCCCAGGTTCAAATTCTGGGTCTGGCAAGTTCACATATTGTTTTTCAATTTGTGCATGAGTCAGAATATTGTCCTAATACGTTGAGCAAGTGGCTGACATCCATTTCTCGTAAAAATAAAATCTGTTAATGCAAACCTCCACTCTGTGGAGGCCCATATGATCCTATGAGGATCGGACATGGTCAAAAGGAAAAAAAAGAATGAAATTCACGTGGCAGCAAGGCATTTGTTTTATTGCAGCGAATCGAAATAATTCGCGTAACATCTTGCAAGACGAATTGGAAATTGAATTCGTTTAATGGCATATCGGTTGGGATCATCGAAATTCTCCGAATGAGAACTTCCTCACCTTTGAACATTCCTTTGATTATCGTCGCGTGAATCAAATTTCCCATGAGTTTTCTCACCACCAAACGCGTTCCGTTACATAGTTTTGGTTGGTTCAGATTTCAAAGCATGATGACTACCGAGCCAACCTTCAGTTGTTAATTGTGCGGTGGCAAGCCAGGCAGATCCAATGAGTTTAAAAATTCAGTTGGATAGTTGGTTGCTTCGTCTTCGTTTGTTACACAGTCGATAGATTTTAAGGAATGCAGTGGATCAACGATTTCATTTTAAATTGTCAAGTTTAAGTGATCCACATCTTTGTTCTTTGCCGCAAGACTGCTCGTTCACTCAACCAATTGTAATTTTTGTGATTAGCAATGATGTTTGGTAACACTTTGTTGATGAGTTCGTCCTTAGTTGAGACGAAATTGCAAAAATTCAGCGGAAACGAAATCATTCCGTTCGATTCATCAACAAAAACACGGCCGTTACCGATAGGCAGCAATTGCTTGGAGAAATCTTCGGCAGATGGATCGTTTAGCAATACAACTTGCATGTTTGTCGTCAGTTAAAGTTTCTTCACATAGCACCACAGAGTTGATGATTTGAGGCAAGCATTTATTTCATCGGCAGCGGTCGATCTTGGAATGACTGGTAGTGTTTGGCTGAAATCGCCAGATAGTAGAATCACTGCGCCTCCAAAACTTCTTGAGTCATTGCGTAGATCTTTCATAGTTCGATTGAGTGCTTTCAATGCGCGTTTGTGCGCCCTTGTGCATTCATCCCAGGTGATGATTTTACTTGCTAACAAAACTTTGGCCATTACTGAGTGTTTCGCAATGTTGCATGTTCGTTTTTCAGACGTTGGCAGGTTTAAGGGCAATTTCAACTTTGAATGAGGCGTTCGGCATCCTTCTAGCAACGTGGCCGCTATCCCAGAAGAAGCAACTGCTACAGCATTTTCGGATCTCGCACGCTAAAATCAATGACATGAGGAATGTCTTCCCAGTTCCACCGAGCGCGTCGAGGAAAAATTAGCCACCATTTCCATCATTAATTGCCTTCATTAATGTATCGTACACTTTTTTCTGTTGGGGGTTCAACAGTGGTATATTCGTTCGAACTGATTGGTTCAATGCATATCGATCATATTCACGTTCACGTTCCAATTCTCGATTGAAAGCGTCGTTCAATCCACGATGTGGCGTTGGCATTCCTAAATTGACTAACAAACTGCCGCACATGAGGTAACACATATTATATTCGATCAAAAGCAAAGCCTGGTTATGTATCTCCTCATTCACCTTGAGACCGGGATGCCCTGAACTGACACGAATTCGATGTAAAATGTCTTCTGACATGTCATCCTTGTACTTGTTTCACAATTCAAGTGGATTCGATGAGAAGCATGTCGAAATAATGATAGCAAATAATGTGCGTATCTGATTTGAAGATGTAGAAACAATTGCTTCAGCGATTGTCATATCCCAATGAGTATCGTTTTCAAGGAAATTGAGCTGTTGACATGAAGCACAAAATGTTGGGCACTACACCATTGACAGTTAGACATTTCGACTATCATACTTTCTTTTGTTTGTTTGTTTCTTGTTTATTGTTTCTGTCATGTATCAGAGACGGCGTTGTATATGGATTTAATTTTTTTGTGATTTTCTTTTATTTTCGAATGCGCGATTTTCATTGTTCAAAATGTCAAAATGTATGAGAAAATTAATTTTCTTCATAATTTATTTTTTCCGTGATTTATCCGATATTTTATTAGTTATTCTGCTATTCCGGGCGGAGAAAAATCCAACAAAACAAAGATTATAAAAATCTGTCCAGCCGTTCTTGAGTTATAAATGGTGTAAGATAGATATGCCTAAGTAATCCATCTCCAACTTTATCTGGATGTAAAAAAACTCTTTATATATAGAAAAACGTATTTTTATTATTTAAACGTCTCCAAAATATGAAGACTAAATCATAATAAAGCTGGTATTTCATAAATTTATTTTATAAGATGCGGAACAATAAAAACTTTGAATTCCAATACTTAAGTACGTACCTAATGTTTTACTTCTTGAGATGTGAGGCCGAATTTATTCCGCACAAAGTTTCATAACAAGAAGTCTCGCCAAACCGCAGTTGAAAAGAAGGTTTAAAGTACTAGGGCGTTTCTTCACATTCGTTAAACATACAACACCGCGGGTACGTATGTGTGTATGTATACACGTTTCAAATTGAAAAATGGTGTAACTCTCTAACTGGGGAGGGTAGAAGTGAGGCCACTTGAAATGTGGATATATTTTTCCTGGCCACCGCGAGACTTCTACGCTACGCAAATTGAAGAGTCCTTGTAACCCTTCATAAAATGCACGACTGTTTGAAAAATATGCCTCATGAAAAATGTTATAATATACACACTGACTTAGGTACAATAGTATTATTATAAACTAAATTAATTATCTCGTATTACCGTTTTAGTAGAATAACTAAAATCTGCTAATGAAAAAACATGAAAAATTAATATATCTAAAATACCTATATTCTTTCAAAGATTTTATGATAACTAAATACCGTTTTTTTATTACATATTATAAAAATAATTGAAACCATTAAAGACTAATATTTATACTATTTATTTAGTAAGTTTTACAAAAATTTAAATAATAATTGTTAAAGAAATTTAAATTCATTAATTTCTTTGAAAATATTGTAAAATGAATGTCAAATAAGAACATTAATCATAAAATATTATCATTGACGTATTTCTTTGAGAAAATTTTTGGAGTCTTTTGCTGCTTTGTCCTTTTGTTCTCTTTGAAAGTAAAATACTATTTGAAACCGTAGTGTTCATTAAATTTTTCGTCATCTCTTTAAAAATATATACCTAGTTGATAATAATATAATAAATCAAATTTTATTTTTTATCAAAGTTTTTTTATTATTTCTATGGTATATATTTTACAACCTTGTTTCACCAATGTTGCGTTAATTTTGTATCTTAACACAACACATTGCACTCAATATGTAGTAGGTACCCCTTGTTGTAAACCTTCCTGGCCATAACGGGTGATCTATGGCGTATTTTGCGTTTAATTCTAAATAATGGCGCCCGTGCCGCCAACATTCACATGGTGCTTATAACTAAATCACCAGCTTGACAACTTTTAACGCATTTTAATAATAAAAAACTTTTACATTCTTTTTGTATCATTAAAAGATTCAACTTAACCTAGACTTTTTTTTCAATATATTTTCCTTTATGCTACAATTTTCTTATCTGGTTTAACAGAGCTTTGTGTTAAGAGATTATGTATATCGTATAACTATTAATACTTATTTAACTATAAAAAATATAAATATCTACGATTATGTGTATGTATAATAATATTATACATACATATATTACATATATATATGTATATTTGGGTATGTATGTGGGCTTATTTGTGGATATTTTGTTATAATAAAAAGAATAGCATAGAATATTTGTTTAACTAATATAAATTTTTTAAAGTCTGACATTTACTAATTATTATGAATTATTAATAACAATTTTATGTATTATTTATTAGAATACTTATTATACTTATTAGTGTACTTGTATTATTGATATTATATCATCAGTTAACTCTACTAAATTCCAAATAAGTTGCCATTGTTTTCTCAGTATTGACGATTTTACACATATTGAATGTATTATTATTGATTAATTTCTAATGATTTATCATTAGGATTTTGAAAATTCATATGCCAATCAATTATATTATCAGTGATAAAGTAGAACACAAACAGAAACACTTAAAATTTTTATAATTTGTTTGTTATATTTTTTATTGTGATCTTTGACTTAATAGATAGGTGATAAAATTTTTACCTACTTTATTGTATTAATTTATTTTATACGTTAGAATTAACTGTATTTGTTGTCAGTGTGTATTTACTGTTGGTTAGTGCACATAGTGCCTGAAGATGGCGAAAGGCTTAACCAAACTCGCAAAAAACGACTCAAATGGAATAGTACAAAACTAAATCCATTATAATTTATTAATATTATATTTAACATAAGGCTTATATCCAGTCACACAAAACTCCTGATGCACAACACGTAGATTCGAAGAGTGCGAAGCTGGCCTATATGCCACAAATTAGAATTCTTCAACTTTTCAAATATAATATGACGTATAGACTGGCGCACTATTGGAGGATAAGGAGAATAGGGGAGCTACCTTGGTTTATCAATCAAACGATGGTGACGATGGTATTATTGTATCAAATTTACTTTATTTATTTTATTATTAGGTATATTAGTTCACTGGGAAAATAAATATTTTCTATATTATTTATTATTATTTGGAAGCAAAAAAACAACATTATCTTTAAATTAAAGTACGTTCAACAGTAATTCTTAGGGGAATAAAAATGAATCATTATTTTTGAAAACCGTATTTAAGAAAATATGTACTTCCGCAATGCTTTAAGTAAATACATTTTCCTCGGAGAAAACTTCCGCTCAGTTTTTCATGATGTCCCAATGTGATTTGATTGCCAGGTGGAATGAAATTTCCCGTTTATAACGTCGTTATCGGCAACGGTAAACATCATCGTTGTCGTAATATATTCATCTTTTACGTATTTCAAGGCCCATAATTTTTCAATTCCTCAAGAATTTTTACAGCAAAAATCCATTTCTACATTTAACTTGCAAAACGTTTTGGGCATAACTCGTTTTAGGACCGTCGTTTGATACGCCATCTTTTATAAATCTTCATCTTAATGTTTAATATATAAAAAAATCAGTGCATATTTTAAATGAAAGTCTTGTGTCTTCAGGAATATTATAAATAATACTATTTACGCATATGAAATAAAATAGGTACTCTTTGCATTTGTTTGAATTCATATTTTGGTTACATGCATATTCTATGATTTTATGTTGTCCTTAAAATTTAAAGGATAATATGAATTTTGAGTTATTTTAAGAAATAATAGTTGTGCGTATTTAATATAATTAGAACTATCGTGACTATTGGTGTATTTTAATAGTATTGACACAATAATTAAATAAAATCATTAAGATGAAGGTAATTAGTAATAAATGAATCGATAGGTAGGTACGTAAATATGTGTGAACTGCGGGATCCCTACAAAACCGTCCAGACATTACCGCCCAGAAATTAAACACGTGTCAATTATCGGCAATCCTGTTGTTTTTAGTACAAGTGTTAAAAGCTGATGATTTTAAGTTATTACTTTACTAACAGCTGCAATAGAATAAATCTCAAATTACACTGATTATCGTGAGTATGTAAATTTCTATCGATACGCAATTCGCAAAACCAAACAGCACTTGTTTTATATAATATTTTTTTTATTTTTTGCGTGCGGTTTTGTCCGGGCGGTATTGACGACCACAGGTAGGGGCAGATTTAGTTTAGTGGCAATGTTTGGCTATGAATGTCCGGGGGGTTTTGTCGGAATTCCGTGAACTGAGACAATATTCACTGTGTGCGAAATCGTGCACGTACACCAACAAACCCTAGCGGTGGACGCTTCACGACCGATATGGCGGTAACCGCCGAGATTTTTGCGACCAAAAAATGTCTGTTACTGTCTGTATTGCATATAAAACGGTGTCTGAGTAACGTATGAATATTTTGAAACATAATTTTATCCGCCATTTTTTTTAAGATTCTTACTTATAAATTAAAGAAAGACGTCTGTTACACACAATAAAAGTTGAAGAGGGTATCTTTATAAATATTGCTTTTTATAGAAGTAGTTCAATATGAAAATTCTTGCAATAGTCAAAGAATAATCAAGATAATGGAAGTTGCTACTTAGTGATAAAAATATCTTACTATGTACTATGCACAGCAAAAGTTTTTTTTTCTCATTTTGCGATTGTGATGAAGTGAAAAATTTTGAACCCTAGTATTTTTTTAAATCATATTACATACAAAAATATGATTTTTAAAAATGGTCTATGCTTGATATATTAATATATATTTTATAATAAATCAATAATTTTTGGAATGTGTTAATTCTCGTGGAAAGTCTTCAAATATGTATAATTTTGGAGATAACTGGATTAGACTAGAACTAGACATTGATAACATC
This sequence comes from Rhyacophila brunnea, assembly GCF_057557595.1. Taxonomy (NCBI): domain Eukaryota; kingdom Metazoa; phylum Arthropoda; class Insecta; order Trichoptera; family Rhyacophilidae; genus Rhyacophila; species Rhyacophila brunnea. The sequence continues at coordinate 32,883,504 of NW_028232859.1, forward strand.
AATAATGTCAACTGTTACGTTTAAATTTTGACTTAAAATAATATTATACCTAGACAGCTACATAACAATATAATGATATAATGATAACAATATAACAATAACGAATATTTGTAAAGTACGTCGATGGCAATGGGTGTTGATGCTAAACGGAACCGGAAGTATTACTATGACTTAAGGAACATAAGTCCAAACTAAAATGTCACCCATTAATTTATTAATACCGTCATAAATATTTATTTATTTCATTAGAGGTTAAGCTGGCCCAACACAATAATATCACGGCTGTAGGTAGTCATGTACCTGTAAGCGGGATGATATATGAAGCAACATTAAATCATAGGAATGAGTACAAATGCTCCTCTCGGGAATCACAGCTTTTGTTTGGTCTGTATTTTCGCTAAATGTATTTAATGAACCGACCCACAGCGCTCATATAGATATATTATTTTCCAGATACTTTTGAATAAATTGATCGATGGTCCTTGTATACTTTATTTTTGTACTATTACACACCTGCTGTAGAAATGATTAATTGTTATACCGTATTACAATATCCTGCAATATTAAAAAAAAACATTCCCTACATTAGAATGGCAAAGATTATTTACGGTTGTTTGTTCAATTTCAACATATTATTATCTAAGTGATACTTCACCCATTTCTTAAATTTTCACTCTTTATAATCAATTGAATTTTTTGTACCTTAAATTTTAATATGTCGTCTTTATTTTGAAAAAAAAAATAGCAATAATACTTTTACATCGAATAATTATTAAATTCTGATTGAATTTAGTATTGTTCAATTTCATTTGAGTCGTTTTATTGCAACAAGGGTTGTTTGCCTTTCACCACAATCAGGCAATATATATATATATATTATAAAACATTAATACCTACAATAAAATAATGTACAAACCTATTACAAACTATTTATTATAAAATATTTTTTTGAATATTTGAGTTTTTTAAATCATCTGCATGCCTTAGTAGGTAATATAATATGGTTTCACCTTCTTTTGTTGTATTAATTTATTATATAAAGAGAATTAACTGTATTCGTTGTCAGTGTGCATTTACTATGGGTGAATGTGCATACTGTCTGAAAACGCCTGAATTCGAATTCTTGGTTACAAAAATGACTCAACTAAAATTGTACAAAACTTAAATTATTTATAATTTAAATTCAAATTCCATCTAGCATGTATCCTCGATCAATAGTATTTATATATTATTTTAAAGAGAAAAATTATTATAATATACAGTTAGAGCTTTTAATTTTATAAATAAATTAGCTGCAAGTAATTTTAAATTACAAATTCATTTGTAGCCAACTCCATGCTTGTACTCTGATACTTATATACTTTTTAAGAATTTAATGCACAAAAATAAAAAAATACTAAGAGTGCTTCTTTTCTATCATATCAACTCTTCAGTTAAAACATAATATGAATAATGCCTTCAAGAGTTTTACGGCTTTCCTGTAGCAAGTGGCGAAACTAAGTCCAATATCACTTTCACCTTCGATGTGATGAGAGATTGCATAGCCCGCTCTATTATCCCTATTGACTTCATACCACCGTACACCCAGTATCCACCGCGTCGATCTGCTTGTGATTATCTGAGCCTCTGCAATATACAATGACTCACTACCGTAAAGCAATACGGTAAGAATGCAAGTATTGAAGATGCGGCATTTGGGTGTAACCAGGTACAGCCATAAATTCCAACAACATAGTCTTGGAAATTAGGTATCACAATGCTATGCTTACGGGCCTTTTTAATTAATTTTGTAATTAACGTGTTAATTTGCATTTGAAAAGTAATTAGCAAAAACACAATTTTGTGCGGCCCGTCAGCTATGGGTTAAAAATGAACAGATACCTAGTTATTATAATCTGTTGTAATATATTATTATGATTTAATCGTCAAGAGTTTCACCAGACAAAACTATTAGTTTGTTCTCTTTTTCCTTCATTGGATATACCTAGGTACTAGTTGATAAATGGAAAATATAGCTCAGCTTAATTCTGTGGATGATATTATGTCCAGTTGTTTTGAATAGAAGGCCGACCATCTCCAGACTCTTATCTGGTAAAGGCATATTCAACTATGCATCTTCACCTTGGCCATGTCACACATATAAAATCATCTCTAAGACATGGTCATAAATCAAGACTGCCGGAAATGTTGCAAATCTCTTCAGCGCTCACAGGCGTGATAATGCCAAGACAGTGTAGTCACGCAGCCAGCCGAAATAAATAAAAAAGCATTATGAAAGCTAAAAGTGAGTAAATTCCTTAGGTATATGCATTTTTCAGCCGAAAATATCCTATCGATGCTGTGTGCGACAGCACATTCAATTACATGTATTTTGTGAATGACAACAAAATTACATCGATAAATTTGACATGTTTCAATCAAGACAAGTTTTTATTTGCGACTGAACTTAAATGTGATAAGAGAATGCATGCTCTACGCTTTTTTTTAAGAAAGTTATGTCCACCGTTCACTCAGTATCTGAAGCAACCATCTGTTCTACAAATTCAAATACTTTTTTTTTGAGTTTCATCGTAGGTAAGGTAACATGACTTGCTGATATAAAAAATACAAGTATAATGAATAATGTATTATTATATACATTTAAAAACATAATATCTAAATTATATCTGAAGATGTATATGAAAAATCTACATCTATAAGAAAAACATATGTCAATAACATTTAAAAATTGTTAATTATTAACGGCCCACACGCTCGTCGTAGGTCAATATTGAGTTTTTATTGTATTTTCAAACCATGATCCTGGACACTCCTTAAACGTTGTAGATAATCTATTTATATAATTTTGAAGCCTTATTATTTTTTATATTTATTTTAAACATTTGATGACTGCATAAAGTATTTTTGTTACATAAAATAGAATTCTTTTAAACCTCTCGCTCTAATGTTTTAGAATATAGTCATATTTTGGTACATGAATGTGCAGTGGTGTTAAGATTTTTTACATTTATTAATTTTTAAACGCATTTATAAAACCATTAGTATAATTTATGACGAGATAATTTTAGTAAAATATTCACGATAAAAATTATATTGATAATCTCTGTGATCCCAAATTTGAAAAGAATTAGGCATTTTATTATTCAAAATATCGGTAAGATTAACACATTTGAAGATGATTCTAAAGATATTTATTATAAGCAATGTTTTTGACCATTCAAGTGTGATAAACATTTTATGAATAATGATTGCTTTATAATAATTATTGACCTAAGAATAAGGTAGTGTTTTTTTTGAAATACGCCATTTCTTTTGTCATTCCCCAGTGGTTAAGCTACAACATACGGCCGTAGCCATAAATTGACAAACTATAATTAAAGTAGGGAGTAAAATGATATTGACGCGCGTGTTTGAACATGTACCGTTTAAAAAAAAATAAAAAATAAATCGGTTAGGTACATGTTCAAACACGCGCGTTAACATAATTTAACTCCCTACTTTTAATTATAGTTTGTCAATTTATGGCTACGGCCGTATGTTGTAGCTTAATCACTGTAAAATGCCAAAAAAATGGCGTATTTCAAAAAAACACTACCTTATTCTTAGGTTAATAATTATTATAAAGTATTCATTATTCGTAGGATGTTTATCACACTTGAATGGTCAAAAATATAGCTTATAATGAGTATCTTTAGAATTATCTTCAAATGTGTTAATATTGCCGATTTTTGAATAATAAAATGCCTAATTCTTGTCAAATTTGGGATCACAGAGATTATCAATATAATTTTTATCGTGAATATTTTACTAAAATTATCTCGTCATAAATTATACGAATGGTTTTATAAATGCATTTAAAAATTAATAAATGTAAAAAATCTTAACACCACTGTACATTCATGTACCGAAATATGACTATATTCTAAAACATTAGAGCGTGAGGTTTAAAAGAATACTATTTTATGTAACAAAAATACTTTATGCAGTCATCAAATATTTAAAATAAATATAAAGGATAATAAGGCTTCAAAATTATATAAATAGATTATCTACAACGTTTAAGGAGTGTCCAGGATCATGGTTTGAAAATACAATAAAAACTCAATTTTGACCTACGACGAGCATGTCCCCCCTTAACGCGTAACGACAGACCCGAGGATACAATATAGTGTGCAGTATTGTAACAATATTGTCGATCTCGGGTTCGAATCACGGGTTTAGAAAATCTACATATTATTTTTGAATGTGTGTTTGGTCCCAGAGTATGGATGTAATAGGTTGAAGAAATTAATAATATCTATTTTTTATAAAAATAAAACCATCTATTAATAGAACCTCTAATCTGTGTAAGGCTGTATTATGATGAATGTAATATAATCTAACATTTATAATTACCTAGAAGCTCAATAATTGTCATATAAAGCAGTACCTATTCATTAATAGTTGTAATACACCAGATTATAGTAAAATATATTATATGTGCTGTACGTATAAAGTGATAGAATTAAATACAGGTTAATTTATATGAGTATAAATGGGATTTCTTTTTTCCGCTGACTGAACTAATCTCTCGCCCTGGCCGACCGCTTCGATATTCTCTCGCCTCATTCATCCACGACCACCAACCTTCCCCAGGCCTCACCGACCAGCCGAATCCCCACAATTCTCCCCACAACCCCACATTTCTTGCTTGCCACAGCACAAAGGACTTCATAACAATGCCCGTCGTTATTTACTACTCTACAGTAATTAAGTTCGTAGAACAATGTACGGCAAATCTTGTGATGATTAACTTTGTTGCATTAAAACATATTGGCACATTTATCATTGAGTTTATGACCGTTACTATGAGATTTTTATGCGCCAGATTGGAGGATGTGTGCTTTTATACGAGTTTAATTATAAAATGGCAATTTAAAAAAAATAAATTAAATTTTTATCGTCAACTCGTTTAATATAAAAATGAATATGTTATGAACAATCAAAGATTTAATCTGTGATAATAATATCTTAATATTAGTACAAATTGAGGAGTTGTATATATTGTTCTCAAACAATAAATCTAGAAATAAGTTATACAATTAAAAACTATTGGAAATGTGGATACAAGACTGACATAAATGATGAAAATAAGATCTATGTCAAAACTGTATCCAAAATTTTCCGAAGAGATGATGACTTTCTTATTACACCATGTTAATAATAATAATAAAAATAATTATAAGATAAAAATAACTATTTATATACCACGTTTTTAAATTTCTTGTTGAATTATATATACTTGACAATTATATGTATTAATACTTTTTTTGTACTTTATAGAAATAATGAATAAAAAATATAGAATACTGAAATGTCATTTTGACATTTCATATTGGTTTCCATAGTAACGCACGTATACATTAATAATTTAGTTGCTAGGACCCCTTAACAACCAATAATAGGGTTTTACTTTTTACGAATTTTTTTCCGAAATAACTTTCCATACAAAACAGAATTAACTGAAAATGAATTTAATTCTGCTTAAAGATGGCTAAAAGTATTAAAAGAATGCATTGTCATCATGTTCTGATATATTCTAAAAGTTTCAAATGTCTAGCTAGTCAGGAAGTTAGTTAAAAATCTTTTAATCGTCCAATACTAATCTTTGACAAACAGGAATATGAGCTAATAAAAACGTGGTAAAAATGGCTTGATCGGCCTAAAGTTAAATATATTTAAAACTAAACAGATATACAAAGATTGTAATAATACTATACTAAAACCCAGTCTGTTCCTAAAAAATTTTAGAGATAGTCACTGAATATAGCTGGGATAGGACACTGAAAAAGGAGAATAGCAACTGGAAAATGGTATGTTGAAACTCCAACCAATTTGGAAGATCAAACACATTATGATCATTTTCTTTTTTACCAATTACTATATTATGTCATTGAGACTACGCCTTTATTTCACTCACTGCAAAAGGAATATATCACGACAGGATTATTAAGTTGTTATAACTTTGGTTACTCTGCCTATTAATGATTGAATTTTACGGTTAAGGCAAGAGAAATACAGAGACTGAATACTTTTGAAATATAGTATCGGAAACGAATTTGGAGACTCATGGATGGCTAAATGTACAAATGATTCCAACTCAATAAACTCCAGATTTGAAAGAGACACCCATCAATTTACCTCGATTGGACTTTCATTTTTTGGGTCATATAGTCCGCATAAAGAATATCAACCTCTAAAATTTGTGGTATTTGATAAGGTTGAAGCGGAGGATAAAGAGATCCTTTTAGGTGCACGGATCAAATCATAAATACCGTATGGTTCCTACTGAAATAGGCTACCGAATACCAAGAGGAGTGAAGCAAAGCCTCGTAGAGGGCGAATTATCCGGATCTTGACATCCGTCTAAAAATGAAGAAAAAACAAATTCTATTTAATAAAATTATAATATTAACCTTACTTAAAAAATTTCACTGTTTGTTAATAATTTTAAGCTACATCGTCATTACTTAACAAATAATATTATCGTTTTTATTACTTCAATACTAATATCGTTTTTTAATATATATGTATATAATATATTCATTTCAATCTGCTACCAAGTTAGCTTTAATGTAATTTGCCCGCTTCTTCCGTTTTAATTATCACAAAAAGAAGATAAAAACCACATTGCTTTAAAGAATGTGGTTTAGGTTTATCATTATATACAATGCCATTGTAAGACACTGTTTTATCCAGGCAAAGTAAATTTTACTAATTTAATTTTGTAATAGACTGTCGAGAACTTATGATAGACTTACCGAATTTTTTTACATTTCATTTATTATAATATACTACAGATCAAATTTATTTTTAATGCGATAAAGGGTTATGAAAATAAATAATTATGTTATTACGGTTAGAAAATATTTGTGCTCGTACATAATATAGTCTTTTTTATTATTTATTGACAAACAATAGTGTCCAATTATGTTTTGAATTAGAAAAAAATGAGGTTATCTATTTGATTCGTTTAAAATAACATTACTATAAACATATTATATGCAAAAATAAATTATACATAATTATACATTAATAAACAATAGAATAATGCATACTTGATGCTACTGTATCTACAGACTTAATGACATTAATAAAATACGTAAAAATGTATTTCTTTAGAAAAATTCCTTCAATAGATTCTGTCACATTGCGAGTATTGATGGCAAAATAATAGTGGATCATCTGTTGCAAAATTTGGCCAATCAGATATACTATATCAGTTGATACTAGATTACTTTTATTGAAATGAATCCATAAAGAAAATATTCCAAAACATAAGTGCGATCTTTACTACAGAGTATTCATGTATAAGGTAAAATGGAATAAGTTAATTTTACCCTACCTAGTGCATGCTCAGTGCCCTGGTTTATCGGAAGATGAAGGAATCAGTGATTTTTTTCTACAAAATTAGAGAGAGAGAACATGAACAACAAATTCGCATTCAGAAGAGAGAAGACAATGTGACATCGGGTCGCAGTCACAAACCCTTGGTATATAGTATACATACAGTACTCAAAATGAAACAAAAAGGACAGGAACGCAGCTTGGAAACTATCGCTCCGTTATATAGAAAATTTATAAATTATGTTCTGACTTATGAATACTAATAAATTAATAAATTCGTTTACGTTATATTTTTATACTTAAAGTTTAATACAAAACACCATGGTCGATATGCAACAGGAAAATTATTCATATTATAATATTTTTAATAAAATATCGAGTGATCCGATTGGTAAAATTTTCCATCTCGAGAACTGAAATATTTAATATAATATATATATATATATATATATGTAAATAGTGTTGCTATCATTTGCATTATTCACTAATCATTTAGCCGTTAGAGAGTCCTTCTTAATATGCCGGTATATTATTTTTTCTGTTTTTAAAAGCATAAAGCTTTTCCTCCGAGAGACATACTGCTTTTCTCTTTAAGGGGGGACATGCTCGTCGAAGGTCAAAATTGAGTTTTTATTGTATTTTCAAACCATGATCCTGGACACTCCTTAAACGTTGTAGATGATCTATTTATATAATTTTGAAGCCTTATTATCCTTCATAGTTATTTTAAACATTTGATGACTGCATGAAGTATTTTTGTTACATAAAATAGTATTCTTCTAAACCTCTCGCTCTAATGTTTTAGAATATAGTCATATTTCGGTACATAACTGTGCAGTGGTGTTAAGATTTTTTACATTTATTAATTTTTAAACGCATTTATAAAACCATTAGTATAATTTATTACGAGATAATTTTTGTAAAATATTCACGATAAAAAATTATTTCGATAATCTCTGTGATCCCAAATTTGACAAGAATTAGGCATTTTATTATTCAAAAAATCGGCAAGATTAACACATTTGAAGATAATTCTAAAGATACTTATTATAAGCTATGTCTTTGAACATTCAAGTGTGATAAAAATCTTATGAATAATGATTGCTTTATAATAATTATTGACCTAAGAATAAGGTAGTGTTTTTTTGAAATACGCCATTTCTTTTGTCATTCCCTAGTGGTTAAGCTACAACATACGGCCGTAGCCATAAAATGACAAAATATAATTAAAATAGGGAGTAAAACTATGTTAACGCGCGTGTTTGAACATGTACCTAACCGAATTTTTTTTAATTTTTTTTTAAACAGTACATGTTCAAACACGCGCGTCAATATCATTTTACTCCCTACTTCAATTATAGTTTGTCAATTTATGGCTACGGCCGTATGTTGTAGCTTAACTACTGGGGAATGACAAAAGAAATGGCGTATTTCAAAAAAACACTACCTTATTCTTAGGTCAATATTTATTATAAAGCAATCATTATTCATAAGATGTTTATCACACTTGAATGGTCAAAGACATAGCTTATATTAAATATCTTTAGAATCATCTTAAAATGTGTTAATCTTGCCGATTTTTTTAATAATAAAATGCCTAATTCTTGTCAAATTTGGGATCACAGAGATTATCAATATAATTTTTTATCGTGAATATTTTACAAAAATTATCTCGTAATAAATTATGCTAATGGTTTTATAAATGCGTTTAAAAATTAATAAATGTAAAAAATCTTAACACCACTGCACAGTTATGTACCGAAATATGACTATATTCTAAAACATTAGAGCGAGAGGTTTAAAAGAATACTATTTTATGTAACAAAAATACTTCATGCAGTCATCAAATGTTTAAAATAACTATAAAGGATAATAAGGCTTCAAAATTATATAAATAGATCATCTACAACGTTTAAGGAGTGTCCAGGATCATGGTTTGAAAATACAATAAAAACTCAATTTTGACCTTCGACGAGCATGTCCCCCCTTATGGTAACGTCAATGCATTGCGCCAAAACAAGTTTTTTTCTCTCATTGGGACACATTATCATTATTTTAAAGCGCAAACGAAAAACAAAGCTCGGCATGCCAAAAGTTTTAATCCGTTTCTAAAAAATGGCTTAAGTACATTTATTTTTTTATCACCTCAGACGTTTGATTTGAATATTTAACTGCTCGAATAAATAATATGTTTTGAATCAATCGAGTAAAAACTTGCCACCTTGCTTACTTAAATAATACGAACTAATATAAAAAAAAATATTTTATAGATTTTATTTAAAATAAATTATCTAAGTACTTAACAAAATAATTGTGCACATAACGTAGGTAATATTTTTGTGAAAATCGTTTTACATGAACCCATATTTTTTTAAATGTTGCATGTTTTTAAAAACTCACACGTTTATCTTTGCTGTTTTTCTTTCATGTCAAATATTTTGCTTTTTTTAATTATCTAAGCCTAAATCTGCTAATGTCATAACAATGACAGAGTGGTCTCAGTGCTGTGCGTAAAATATCAAAACGAGGTCAAATTTTACTTATGGATAATATTTTTTATAGATATCACTTCGTTTTACGGCGCTCTTGTACTTTCAAAACAATCATTTTGTTTCTTCACAGTTATAATTATCTACTTTACTGAGTTTCCCTCGGAGAAAAATAATTAAATGGTTTAAGATAATGATCTTAGCTACTATTCGTAATAATTACTGCTTTGTTTCAAAATATTTCTAACTAGTTATACTTATCTTTTATACTGTAGCTATCCGTTTATTTGAAATTGTCTTATGTTTGTGAAATATATTAAATTTAGTCTTAAATTTTTAAAGACATTTTTATCGTATATTCTTATTATGTTATATCAAAATTACTAAAGCTACCTTAAGGGCCCACATTCACCACGTAGGTCAAAATGGAGATTTTATGGTATTTTCAGAGCATAAGCCTGGACATTCCTTGAACGATGTAGATAATGTATTTTTATAATTTTGAAGCATTATTATCCTTTATATTTATTTTAAACATTTGATGACTGCATAAAGTATTTTTATTACATAAAATAGTATTCTTTTAAAACTCTCGATGTTTTTTTTTGAATATAGTCTTATTTCAGTATATCCATGTGTAGTGGTGTTATAATTTTTTTAGATTTATTATTTTTTAAATGCATTTATAAAACCATTAGTAAAATGTTGTTACATTATATAGTGCAATATTTACGATAAAAAATTAAATTTATAATCTCTATGATCCCAAATTTGACAAGAATTAGGCATTTTATTATTCAAACAATGTGTACGATTAACATATTTGAAGATAGTTCTAAATATACTGATTATACGCCTTTCTTTCTATTTAATCTTGATTTATTAATATAAAGGTCATTTTTATTAATAAATCAATTTTTATTATTCGGACTACATCTAAAATAAAATTTGATATAAATAAAAAGAATTTCAAATTATACACATTTATATTTTTATAAAAATCGATGTTTTTTAAAATAAATAAAAAAAATATTAAAACGATGAATTAGTCAAAAACCTAAATCACACATAATAAACTAAATTTTATTAATAAACATGACCATACAATATAATTCAGGTAATAATCAGATGTGATCCGGCAATAGATTCACATTTTATTATTTTTTTTACAATTGTAAGTTTATCTTTGACTTTTAAAATTTTCAAAAAAAATCTCAAATTGTAAGCTTCGTATCTTCAATTCTCCGTTGGCATTAGGATCCCCCTTAATAAAAATAACTAATTTAAATAAAGCTCAAATTTATGATGAAGTGTGTATCGACTAATTAGTAATATATTCTCTGCAATTTCAAATTTATTCATACTATAAAATATATCATTAAAAATTAATATTTCTCAATTTTATCACGCATTAAATTGCTACTTCGTAGTGTTTGTAGATTTTTTCAAATTGAATAATATACCTACTACATACTAAAATCAATACTTACGAAAATTTAAGATTTAAAATACTAAAATAAGATATTTTTTCCGATATTAAAATTTTGGTTGACTTATTTATATCAACAAAAAAATATAACTTCGCAATGAAAAATAACAATTAAAATATTCAAACCCTACACAATTTGCTAATTTTCACCATCCGCTAATTGTTGCTGGGGTCAAATTCTACCGCCTCACTCACTTTAAATTGTTTTTTTCTCAAGACTCCTCTGAAATATTCCCTCATAAAGCTCTACCTGGAAAAGTCATCCTAAAAGTCACCTCCATAATACTAATTAGAGTAATCCCCCACGGCGCACAGCTTTTTGATTGAAATGGTCCACTGGCATTTCCGTCACGACCGCAATGCTTTTTGTCTTTGTGACTTTTTAAATAGAAAAATGCCGACGAAGACAGGCCATGCAAATTACAAAAGAACGAGCTTTTTAGAGTAGGTAAATAAGTTTCACAGTTTGTTTCTATAACAAACATATTTAAATAAATTTTGTTTTGATTTACACAGCTTAAAGTAGCTTACAGTACACTCGTATAATATACATTTTACGTAACTATCTAAATTGTGAGATGCATCATTGCCTTATTTTTGTATTTAACTGAAATTTAGCTATTTCTTCATAATTAATATCCCTATAAAGCAATATTAATAATATAAGCGGCCCCCGTAGTCCAGTGCGTCAGGCGCTGGCCTATAATCCAGAGACCCTGAGTTCGATCTCGGTAAGGTCACAATATATTTTTGTGTTTTTGATTGTTTCTCTTCTATTACAAAATACACTGTTATTAATTTGACTACACTATTATCATTGTCTCATAGTCTGTTGCAGTATTTTAACTAGTTAACTGATGATTGTACAAAATTATGATAACAATATTAATTTTATGATAATATAGTCTCAAATTTATATCATCATTTTAAGTTCCAAGAAAAATTCTTTATAGATGTATCACATAAGCAGACCATTAGGTTTGATAATTTTGACACGAAACAAGTCATAGTGGGAGACGTAGATAGTGGGTAGAAACCAATGCAATACAATTGATGCAAGTAAAGTTGTAAGACATGTGAATAGCAACAATCTCATTAGCACTGAATAACTGCGCACTTGAACAATCTGTTTACATACATGGTTAAATGATTCCACTATAGAAATAATGATCTAATAATCCCCATATAACGTTAATTAAGGATGATAAGTATATAATATTATGTTAAAACAACATTTTTATAAATAATTTAAAATAAACAGTTTTAAATAATATTATAATTAATGGAATTTTACTTAGAAATAAATAATTCAATATGTCTATATAAATTTCAAAATATGGAGAAGTACAACAAGATACATTTTCTTTTACCACAGATTGTTTATCCCTGTAAAAATTCTTACAAAGCTTCATCATTTAGTATTTTTTTCTTCTTTCTTTTTTCATAAGCTTTCTGACTTTAGTAATGATAATATAAACTCATTCTATCTCTTTTAAAAAAATAAGTTTCTTATGAAAATTTCCTGAAAAAGATCTGAATGTGGATTTGAGTTTTTCACTAATTATATGCACTTAAGAAATTGAATTACTTTAATCTGTATCCGCGATATATTTATAAATACTGTCAGAAACATAATATTATGTTAAAATACATACTTTTCGAATACCTAGATTTCATTATTAAAAATACTAATGGATATTTTTCTAAACGAATAAAAAAAATATTATTATATTATTTTCAACGCAATTCTAGCCTAACATATTATTTTGGAGGTAATTGAGATTCAACATTGTATCCAAGTTTAATATAATATTCTATATTGATAGGAATATACATGGCGGACTAAACTAGCGGTAGTAAAAAATATATATCGCAGTGTAAGCATCAATGTGTAGTTTTGGTCTATATTCAGTAATAAAAAGAGATCAAAATGACATCCTTTATATTGCGAAAATTTCTTATATGCTTCCTTGTTCATTAGTTTATTTTGTGGCTTTTTCATAATATATGACATACAAAACTAGATCATATACTACAAAACGTTAGTAACTAGTGGTCTAATATATTATATTGTTAATGTCATATATCTAAACCATTCAATATAATATTAAGATATTAAATATGAATCCCAAAGATGTTGAAGAAATACTTTCTTCCAGATAAATCTTCTACATTGTAAATTAAAGCTAGCACTACGTTACTAAGGTTAATGGTTAAAATACCTGCAAGTCATTTGTATTGAAGTTTTATTTGTAAAAAACTACACATAGTGCACTAAGATTTATTTACCAGAACATCACTGAAACAAAAACAGTTTACGTGCCTAAAACAAGTCTTTATGCATTTAACCACTGTTACAATTTAAATGAAATAGCATGTAGTGTAGAAGATGTTAGTAATTAAAACGAGTTATTAAGAGTAGGCTGCTATTTTTGATGTATTTAAAAACAATGCCGTCAATGTAGAGAGTAATGATCATTTTATAGTTATCAGAGCAATTATATTTAAAACATCCTGAAATCGCTGCGTCTTGGTAGAAAATATTCTGTTATGAAAGTTCTTATTAATACTTTTATTATTATTATTATTATTATTGCTGCTTATATCTGTCATTTAGTCTGATATATAAATATAATTTATAATGCTTAAATGAAAATCACGCTAACAGAACATTGAACATGAACTACTTGTTGGTTGAACCAGGTGTCGAGCTTTAGTATAGAGTTCTTTGATATCCCGGCCTTTGCCCGCTGTCCGTATCCATTGCTGATTCTGGCATTTGTTTCAATACTAAAATGCCGTCCACACTATAAATAAAATGTCGCTCCCAGTTAACCAATGTATAATTAATTATTCAGATTCTAGGTAGGTAAATTTAATTTAAAAGCTTATAGAGAATACTAAAAATGTGAGGCTTTTTTTGAAATAGAAATTACAAACAAAGAGACATAGATATTTAAAAATGTAGAAAACAAAGGAGATTCGAAAAAATAATTTCCAGATAAGTGCTTTATTCAATATTTAACCGATTCAAGTTCATTATTGTAATAACTACGTAACAGATGATATTTTCAAATTCCGTTTATCTGACTACCCACAATATGACCATCTTTACATAACGTATTGTTAATGACTATTAAAAATAAATAAATGATAATTTTTAAACTGTTACAATAAATTATTTAATAGGTTATGATAAAAATAAAGAAAAATTAATTTAGCCGTTTATTTCAAACTTTAATTAACTAAAAAATCAATAAAAAATATGTAATGGTATTTTAATTCTTTAGTTTATGGCAGGGGTTCCCAACCCCGTGCCTGCGGGCACCATGGCGCACGCGGAACGATTCGTATGTGCCCGCCACTATTCGACAGAGACAGAATTTTCACACTAGCCTGACACACGCAGAAAACCCGAAGTGAACGAACGCCACGAACTTAGCCTAGGAAAAATTATGATAAACTAGCTGACTCTCGTTGGCTGATTGATTTGGGATTTCTCACAGACATCATGGAAAAATTGAATTCTTTAAATTTGGAGTTGCAGGGGAAAGACAAAAACATAGCTGAAATGATAAGCTCTGTAAAGTCATTTAAAGCTAAATTGGATTTGTTGATATCACATCTGCAGATCAATTCTCTCGTGCATTAACATACGATTAAAATGCTAGGTAACAATGAATTAAACGGGTCATTATTTATTAAGCATCTTCATGTGTTAAAAAACAATTTGAAGAGAGATTTTTGCAGTTTACAGATATCGAGCCAATTGTTTCCTTCTGTATCAATCCTTTTACTTGCCAAATAAATGTAATGGAAATGGCCGCATGTATTGCAGATTTTGTTTACTTTGTTTACGTTTTGTAAATACATTTCTCTGTGTGTATGCAATTTGAATAATAGTTTTATTATTTTGAAACATTTTTTTTTATTATTTATTAATATTATTATGAATATAAGAAAATAAATTATGGGAAAATGAGAAGTTATGGAAGGAGTTTGTCGATTAAAAATAAGTGGTGCCCACCACCCTACCGATATTTTAGAATGTGCTCTAGAGTACAAAAAGGTTGGGAACCCCTGGTTTATGGTGTAAACGGTTAACTCTTAATGCATAAACATTATAATATTTATACTATCAACCGAGGGTTCATCAATCCATTACACGTTATATTATTATTTTAGATAAAATACAAGCTTCACTACTAAATCTGTATAAATTTATCATGATTAGAACCGGTTTCGTCGACTTAGACCGACATTGTCAATATATGCGGATGATACCATTCTTGATTGATAATACAGAATGTGGATTGAAAATAATGTATATAATGTGTGTTATTTTTATTAATATTTTGATGTTTTTTTTTTATCAAAGTATTATTCAAATACGTGTGTACTATGTAATATTGTATATAAATATCGTGTATATTTTACCTCTATATCTTTTTTTTTAATTAATTATGAAGACTATTTTCGGAGAATGTACAATATTTCCATTCGTGTGAACTGAGCCTTCAGATTAGGTAGAGTAAAACGAAGCTTCGGAAGCTTTCGTGGTTGGCTCGTAGCCAACGCAGATCACAGGGTAATCAGATAAAGTATTGCGACACGCGTGGTGGAACAAAGTGGTAAAACTGGCAATATGTCTCGTCTCATCGCGAACGATGAAGCAGGCAAAGGAAATGGAAGTCTTAATGGTTTTTGTCTCTTCGAAATTGACAAAATTATTCCATAATCTCCATCGATTATGTGGTTATGTTTCAATTCTTTGAGCATTTTAATAATTATCTTAGAATGCTATATGTAGTACGCAGAAATGGCTATAGCTTTGAAATATAAGGCAATAATCCATGGTTTGATTTCATGAAAAAATATAATATATGCCATTTATTCAGGGTTTTTTATTGTTTTTGCTTCTAAGACCAATTTCGTTGTATTTAAAAAAATGACATCTTATTTCGGACTTGAATATCTCTCTAAATAGTTTTTTTTGTCCGTATTGTTTTTTGTATTATATATTTATTAATTAGAATCATTTATTTTTATTAGCTCGCCGTACTTTTCTCTCTCATGGTTACTTTTTATTATAAAGTCTCTCAGTACACTCAGTTAAAGCATACTTGAGTGCTTGGTGACCTCAGTCTTTGGTATCTGCTCCTGAGACATTCCTAGGCATCAAAAACTACTCCTGCTTCATATCCAAACGTAGGGACTTGTGATACGCTTGATTAAAATTGAGCGCAGTGCGGGGCGGATTGATTTGGAGGGATCTATATACTGTGTTATTTATTTTCTTTGCTACAACATTGTGTTACCATATTAATTTCTAAATATGAAATTAAATATTTTAAAATACCGATTTTAGAAATACATATTTATAAATAATTCTCCTTCATTATTTTCTTATGTAACTTTAGCTATATCTAAAATATAATATCGATTACAATATCATAAAATATTTCGAACATATTATATACGTGACTTGAAAATACAGAAAGAAACAAGAATACGTACGATTTTTTTTAAAGGATACTACAATATAATATCGTCTCTGTTCTGGCAGAACATACTAACTGGAGAATACTAGTTTTGAGTAATTTGACTTTGAAGTTGTTAAAATGTTTGAAATAATGATCTATCATGTGAGTTTATTAAGTAATCGAAAAAAGGATGACTTTAAAATAAAGACTGTTTATTTATTAAGAAGGTTTCCAGACGGTAAAGTTTGAAATAAGGAATAGTTTGGTACTAACTCAATATGTAATTTTTTCGAATTAGTGTGTTCTGCCAGAACAGTGACGATATATTTATTTATTACAATATTTTAAAAATATCAATTAGTATTAAAATCAATTATATACATACCTTGAATTCATTTAAGTATTCAATATTAAAATTAATAGCATTATCTGATCATAAATAATACTTTTTTAATGCTAAGGGATTACTTTTTAAGCTTATAAATTTTATAATTTATTTCAACAAAAAATATTAATTACACTTTATCTAAATATGTCAATTGATATAAATATTTGATTACAATGTATATAAAAATTTACACAATAACCTGAGTAATACTAAATTAATTAAATTAGATATTTTTCTACAAATGTACAACTCAGCATTCTTTTAAATTAAACTATAAATTGATTTTGAAGAAGTTTTTTACTATTCAATCTCAATATTTTGATCTATGATCCGAGTTTCGCCTTTTGGTTGATCTAAAAACATTTTTCAAACATTCATTTTTATTTTTTAACCGTATTCTATGCCTAGTGTGCATTTACCGTAAATCACCGAGAATGGTTAGTGCCTCAAGCCGCCAAGTGTCAAAACATGAAACCCAGGTCGCAAAAAAATGAATCAAATAAATTAGTACAAAACCTAAAACAATTATAATTTATATTCAATTGAGTACTCACCCTTTGTTGATAATATTAATTAACTCAATGAAATAAATGAATATAATGCATACGTTCAATCTATCTGTGGCATACATAGTCAATTCAGATAAAGCCAATTATTAAATTTAAAAAATATGTTATAACTTGTAAGACTTCTGTGAAAAATAAAATAATTCAACCTCTCGTACTCTTGCAGTCTAGTTAGTTGTTCAATTATCTTCCCCAGATTTCAGATGAACGTAGTATATGTAATAGTACAGTTAGTTGGCATAGCACCCACTAATATTGCATTGTACCCGTATATATGCAATACTATTACTTTGAAACAAAATACTTGTAGAGGTATAAATCTAGTGCGGAGTTTATTAATCCTTTGACTTTGCCAGTCTTTGCCTACTATCAAATAAGAGACTCGTAAGCTTTGTCGGGTTGAATTTCTATACACAAAGACAAAGTAAAATATTTCTCATGCAATATGATAATACCTAATTGTTTTTATTGTATATTTTTGTTGTTTTTATATTAAAACATAAAATACAGCAGCAATACAAAGCAAAATACTTACCTATTGTAAATATTTAAAGAAATAATATATTATATCATGGTTTATATTAGTATATAGGTAGCCAAATTATAAATATCGTATAGCATTAGACGTCGTAAAATAAATACAATGGCATCATAAAATCTACGTGACAGATTAGGAAAATTAAGAGAGGAGAAGAAAAAAGTAAAATATATAAAAAACTGAACTGGAACATCAAAATAGTGTCGATTTAACCTAAAATATTGTATCCACTATTTGTTAACGTAATGCCAAATCACCAGTAAAATTGATAGATTTTTTAAATTAAACCCTTTTTCTTTAATGAAAAATGTAAAATATTTATTAATGTAGCATATAACATTGCAGAACCTTAGAACCTAATAAAAGAAAATAGAAAAATATTTGTACCAAATGGAATTTAAACTCACAACCTGTAATCTTTACGCCATGTCCGGCGATTCGGAATTGCGATGGTTGTGGGTAAACCACTAGCTTTTCAAAACGGAAGTCCCAGCCTCAATGCCCGCTGAGGTTACAAGTTCATACCTAGTCAACAAGCCTGGTTGGTTTTGTGATTGTTTCACCACTACTAATATTTTATTTACCGATTACTTATGTTTCATTGACTCTACAGTGTGATTTGAATGTTTCATGAAAAGATTTCTTTATACTTATATATTATACAGAGAAAAGGTCGTTAGCCATTTACCTACTTAACTTATTAACTATATTATATACTAGTGTATTTTACTATTTCTACACTATTAATTTAATGTAATGGGCCACATGGCATGCTGTAGTGCGGTATTTTTCAAATTTTTTTCCGCGGCACCTCTCTGGGGGTTCTGCGAGTCAAAAAAAATCGACAAATAGACCTAAACTTTCACTAATTGTGTAAAAAAATGTAATTGTTTTTAAATATATTTTTATAAGGATGGGATGGGGCTCCCCGAAAAATACTTATAATTCTAAGGATTCCGTGAGTCCACAAAGTTTTAAGACGATACAAAGCGTTAGCGTTACAAAAATTCCCATGTCATGCAAAACTATTTTTTATTTGCTTCTGAGCTATTTCAATAAATAAACTGCCATTTATTTACTTTATTCTGTATAAAATAATATTTTTTGGGGCTAATTTAATGTATCACAGTACTAAATCTTCTTGGTTGATTAGGTTAGATCAAATTTCTTTATTGACCACATAGCACTTTTATGATTGCATTTAAACCAGCTGACGGTAAAAAAATCGTTTAGGCATATCACGATTTTACCTTAAATAAAAATATCACTTTCCAAATAAACACAATAGCTACTTTTATATAATAATTTATATACTAGGCACCCACAATAATTCATGATACCTGAGTGTCATGTTTTATTTTCATTTATATTACAATATTTACATCAATAATAAAATTTGACTATCGCCAAAAGTCTACTACAATAACGTTAGTTATGTCATTAATATTATTTGATCATAAAATAGATTGCCTCCTGATTGGTGAAATTTAAATTAAGAAATAAATAATAGATGGATTGAGAGCTTTAAGCACTCCAACGTCCAACTTTTTTGTAGTTTTTTTCTAATGGGTAGATTTCTGAGGTTATTCAATTTAGGATTATCTTTCACTTTTAACAATAATAATTGGTTATAATTTCATTCAAATAAATTATACATATCCAACGATGCTTAATTCATTCTTGAATACTACTTATTTAAATATTTATAATCTAATTATAAATAACATTTTACTGCAATTAGAGTACCAATTATATAAATATACCACTCAGTTTTCCTTGGAATATACTTTTTGAAAACTATTAAACAAAAACAAAATAATAATTATGTTTCATACTTATTTAAAGTACTGAATATTTTAATCCAATAGCCATGCTAACTTATGTATTTAACATAATATACTAAATGAGCGTGTATACAATATAATACCTCATTGTCCATCTAAGTATAATAATAATCATTGATATTTACTGTGAGAATAATAAAAAGGATTTCCTTATTTATATAATATACTATTAAAGTATATCAATATGGTATTTAGTACTTGGATATATCAAAACCTTAAGGCGTAAGATAATTTAATAATAATAATTATTGAGAGAAATTGCTCACTCGCTCTATTGCTTACCTCAAAAAACCTTTTATATCCGTATCATTTAATGAAACTCATCATATTTTTTTTATTAGTTTTTCATTAGGTAGAATACAAGGAAGCTTCATTATTAAAAGCTGTATTCAAGAATAATGCTTTGATTTCATTTACAGCACGTATTTTATTAAGAATTGATTTGTTTTATAACTTCATAGCATTCACTAAAAGATTTAGAATATAAAAGCTATTATTTATGAATATTTATAACACTACTCACACTACTTACTTACATCAAAAAAAAATTTTTTTTGTAATAAATTGTACTTATTTTATTTAATTTTTTGTTATTATTATTATTATATTTTATTTCTATATTCTCTTCTTCTATCTTGTGAGGGTAATGTTTGACTTATATTGTAACTCTCATGTTGTGTTACGTCGTGAATTTAGATTTGTTATTTCCACAATGTTTTGTATTCTTAAATAAAATAAATAAATTACTACAATATTGTATGGCTATCTTCTTTAGCAGAAAATATATTACAGTAAAATATATCATGTTTCCAAGCAAATTACGTTTTATTTCAAAATATATGAATTTAATCATCCAGCTATGATATAAAGTTATAATCTTACATGATAGATTGCAATTCTGATACTTTATTTACCTATGTACCTTATTAACTGCAGCTAAGAATAAATTAAAGTAATTTTATAGCGATTTTCATTATATAATATGGTTCTCCTAAGAATTTTCAACGTGATTCAAATATCATCGCATAAGGTAATTTTTCTCCCTATTCCTTTATGGATAAAAGTTAAGTGCACTCCTTTTCGTTTTATAGTGGAACTAGAATACCGTGCCAACGTGATCACTTTATGTACTCACTACCTACCTATTTGATTTCGATGTCGATAAAATATGGAAGGGTTCAGCTTGGGATTTTTATTTCCGTGTGTGAATGTAGATTTCCATCAAGAAATATACGTTTTAGAATAAAACTTCTTTTTTCATACACATATTATAATACTTACGCATATTGTAATACTTTTAAAAATATATGGATAATGGAATCATTACATAATTATAATGCTTTTAAAATGATCCTCACAATAATTTTATGAATAATACCTCTGACTATTAATTATTATTCTTTTCCAATATCTTATAAATCATAAAACGTATATCTAATAATCTTAAACGATTTAATTGCTATTATTCACGTATCATTATAGTAAAATAAAACTTTTAAAATGCTTTATAAGTCCGTGGTTACATTTATATAGATAAAGGTCTAAAAGTATGCCGTTTTTATATAGTCAGATGTTTTTTTTTTTGTAAAAAGCCTCGAAAATAAACTATCAATCTGGAAGACCCTTACACCAGTTGATTGAATGTTTCCTCTCACATATTGCAGAGTCAACCGTATGTCATGGAAGGTAAGGTCTATGCTATTCGGTTGCTAATAAAATCCGATAAGTGTAGGCCTTCCCGGTCTACGAGCTGAATATCAATGAACGGTCGAGCAAAGTCATATTTACACAAGTTCTGACCAGCAGATGGACGCCCTCTATTGGCTCAATAATCTTAAAAATATATCCAATACTAACGTAAAATTTTCATTTAACTATTTTCTAGTAATAATCATGTACATTATGGATTAAACCACAGTATTATATATATTATAATCAATAAATACTTTTTATATTCCTTGACAATCAAATTGCCAACGATTTTTCACATTACTGATAATATGCATTGAGGTGAAATAAATAAAACGTAATGCACATGCGTAAGGTCTACTCTGGCTGCTCATTCGGGGGTTTTAGGGTCAATTTTCGGTGAGATTACAGTACAAATATGTATTGTTTTCAATACCTGGTATTTTTATGATTATTTTTCTTATGCCTACTACTGCATTGCTTTTTTTACTACAAAACTATCATTGAACTTTATGGCATGTTGTAGTGTTTATTTATTTTAATGATTAAATATAATGCTTAAAGATAATAAAAAAAGTTTACACACTAATTTGAGTATTATTTTAATGTATAATGTGGAGTATTATATAAAATTAAATAAATAAATCAATAATATTATGAAAAATACATTTTAAATAATATATAATATTTAGAAATAATATAAATTGTCTTCAATGTTTTTTATAGTGTAATCGATATTAGCCGTCTTAAATTTACAGATGTTTCTAATTAAAACTGAGTGAAAATATCTTCGAATAAAAACATAAAAATTGATCCAACAACATTGCTGTTGTAACTAAGGAATTCAGCCCTAAGGTTTTTTTATTTCCGGTTTGTTTTGACACCGATTTTGTGTCTTTGAACGAATTTTCCTCCGATTGCTTTTTATACTACTTTTCCTTTCAAACGGCAACGTTACAAAATATTCAATATCCGGAGTTGTGAATATTTACGCTGACAATAAAATGTATATACGTAAAAAAAAGTTTTATTTTGAATATTTTTCTTATCGGTTAAAAGACTGTTTTTTTAGTTTTGAGTAGGTACGCCGAATAAATAATAAATATAATTAATTTAACTTTTAAACTTACTTGATGAAAATAAGATAATCTCTCAACATTATATATAATTTATGAAATGATCACCTCTATGTTTCAAAATAGTAATTGCACTTTTTTACTATAATGGATTATTTTTATACCATTATGTGTTAAAATGTAATATCAAACAGTTTTGTTTTAATAATATATTTTAAATTTTCCCTTTAAAATAAAAGATTTATATGCTAATTATTATCTATAAATAAAAATAAGTAAATACTTTCTCTAGGTATGTACGTTGAAATGGTCGCATGTAAAAGGGATGTTACTTACTCGCGTCTATCCACGCACGTGCCAAAACTATAAAACCCGATATCATTGGATTGTCAGATAGAAAGTAGTCAACCCCTTTCAAGGAACCGTAAACATTGCCTAATTTACACCCTACGGCATACAGTGTTATTTAGTTACCTTACCATATATTCTAACCAAAGTTTTCTAGTAATAACATAAAACCAAACAAATAGTTGACGGGATTATTAAAAGATACACATATTATTAAAGTATGTAGGCAGATTCAATAAAGAGTGTCACATAAGTATTAAAATTTTCTGTATGATTCATTTAATAAAAAAACATATATAAGAAATATCGAATCTCTAAGATGAGATTTATAAAATAGCAATGCTTCTAAAATTTGTTTAGCTTTTCATTGAAAAAAAAAAACAATTCTTTTGACTGCACAGCTACACTGTGATATTGGAAGTTATGAATAAACATATCACTGGTTTTAATTATGTTTAATAGTTATAACGTCTGTAAAAACGGCTGGTATCATGAATACATATGACAATTTGATAAAGCTCTGAAGAAGCTTTTTTGAACCCAGTAAGTAGAGTGGATCTAAAGAATAAGCTCAACTTGAAAACCTACCTACAATGTAACTAAGCTATCTATATATATATAAACTCATATAATATAACTGCAATGGCATGGTATGCCTACTGCATAGAGATGACATGCGTTCTGAAAATAATATCTAGGTGGGAACGTGGGAAGTAAAAGGTGGATAAGTCACAGCTCCGCTGAGTAAAAGAGATTTTTTGTAGAAGATTGGCGTAGATTATTGGTCACAGATTGCTGTTAATTGATGAGAATTATTGACTAGACTAAAGGTAGCTTCGAGCTGTGGTATGTGAAAGGTATATCGTTACTATTTGTCAGGCTACAATAATTATTATCAAAATACAAATTCTATGTTAAAATATATAATATTACAATTTATTCTTCGATATGTTTACACAGTTTTTGTTTAGTAACTGATTTATATAATATTGATTTGAAAATTTTATTACAATCCTTATTAAGAAAACAAAAATTAACAATGTGTTGAATAAATGATATAAACTTCTTGTTATACATTTTTTTATCACTATATAGGTACTTGCTTGCAGTAAAATTATAATTGTACGCTGGTCAATTCCATTATATTATGCTCAGTGTACGGTATATTTATACAATCAAAGCTTACACCACATCTGCCGCGGGGGAAAACAAACACAACGGAAGGACTGTGGCAGCAGACATATCCGCTAAGCACATTCCAACAGAGTGAGGTCACCGGAACTTAAAGTTCAACTTCCGGTACATCATCCTCCCGGGTACGAATCCTGGGTGTGCAAAGGGACAGGATCATCTGTGTGAATTGGAATGATTCAATTAAGGGCGCGCTAAGAGGGAATTATTGCTTGTTCGCAGGATACCGCACCGAAATAATGCTTTTTACGATACCCACCGAAAGCTTAAAAGCTTTCATAAAACAAATTTTCATCTACACGGTCATAGTGTATCGAGATTTATTATTATTTATTTCGATTAATCACTGATGAAAAGCATTATTTCTTACATTTATGTATTTATAAATTACTAAACACTCTTATTGTCACACGTATGCATAGTATATCGATACGAAATCACCATCGGCGTATTTAAATATTTCTCCTCCTCAAGCTTTATTCAATCTTCTCGGGCTTTTTTATTTTTTGTGCCACGTAATTCTACCAACTATCAATATTCTATCTAGCGTACCTTGGGACGGCCTTTTGGTGATCGTACGAGTATTATCTTCAACCACTTGATTTTCGCATTTGTATATTGCTCATTCTATATCGACCCATTTTCATTTAAGGGTTTAATTTATACTTATAATGTGGTGGCCTATGATCATTTTATGATAGAACAATATAGAAATGTTCACTCTTTCTGACTATATATTCAATCCTTTTTGACTTGCTTTGTTTGCGTCATGCTCATCTTACCCATGCCACGTTGTGCAACTTTATATTTCTGAATTTCTCTTGTTACTAAGGAACCAAATTTCACATGGCACAATAAGTACACATTGGTTTACCAACCTCCGTTTCAGATACAGTGAGAGATCACACAATATTACATTGTTAAATCGTATTATATAATATATAATATGTGTATGTATGGTCTCGTTGGTAGAATGTAACCTTCCGATTCCATCGGACCGTTCGAATCTCGCGTCTGGAAAAAAATATATGCTGTTTTTTTTCAATGCGTGTGTTATTCACATCTAAAGCCCAATGGATTATTAAAATTGGTTTTATTAATTCCTTTTAAAAAAACACAGTCTTTTTAATCTAAATTTACTTTTTTTACTTAATATTTCAATCTTTTTGGAATGATTTGGTTGTCTGTTCGTACTTCCATAATTATTTAATATGAAAAATTATATTACGAAAACACTACAGAAATTTGTTCATACTACACAATAAAAAAAAACTCTTTTGTAGAGACATGTATTTTCAGGAACTCCTCTACAGTGAAAAATAATTTATTTATATTTAACACAAAAATAAAGGAGTTTGAAGTTTTCGGTGTATATTTTTATGTTGAAAGCTGTTGAGCTTTTTTTTAAATTTGCAAATATATTTTCGCAATTTTTACGTCATTTTCCTTTCTTGTTTTCGTGAATTAAAAACAGGTTTTGTTAAAGGAAATTCATTATCGCTTGATAAATAAACAAAATTAAGCAATTTTCTTTAATGTGGTTATTATTAAAGTCGTTCATTTTTTTTCTCAACAATGGAGAACAAACATTTGGTTTTTTATCATTATATTGCCATCATTAAAGGTAAGTATTTAGAAAAAATAAAAAGAATAATAGCCATATTTAATAATTTTGAAATATTCAATTCATTTTCGCTAAATAAATATAAATTATTACAACTTATATTTTCGAATGTTTTATGTAAATATAAGGTCCAATTTATGATTACTTACTTGTATCGTAAATTGTGAAAAAAAACAAAACACAATAAAAAATCATTTAAAAGCATTTTTAATGAAAATAATATCAGCGGGATTGAAGTTTCAAACTCAAATATAATGAAATTGAAAAACTTTTACCTCTGACTTACTTGTAGTAGGTAGAAATTTTCCGACGGCTTGTATGAGAAAATAGAAAAACCAATTCTGCTCCGTGCATTATATTTTCCATGTACGCTCGTTTTGTGAAAATATTTATGCATCTTAATAACTGAAACGTAAGCTCAAAGTGGTTCATGCTTATAAAATGTATGAAACAAAAAAAAAGAATTGTTCGAGATACAAGGTAAAATTTGCAAGAAAGAATGGTTGCAGGAACTGCAAATGTAATTGCAATGCAAAGAAAGATCTCGTTTTAAATTCAAATAACAATATAATGAGAAAAAAATCTAGCAATGCATCTCTTTGTACTTAAAATCCCCTTTAACAGTGTTTATTAATTAATAAAAAACAGTAAATGAATATAAAATATGTATCTACTTATATAAATAAATATATATATTGTAGTATTTTGGTTTAAAAAAATTGAACTTTGTATTATGAATACCTACATCAAAGGTGAAAAAAACTGATAGAACTGGCAGTTTAGGTACAAAATCTGAACATAACTATTTTTCGTCAATGTCGGACTGAATACATACTGATTCTGAGGAACAATTATTGTAAGACGTCTTTAAAGATAGAGAAAGTTTTTACGCGCATCACATCAAAGCCTGTTGCAACAGCTGACCTTAAAAGTATGTAAATATAAAGTAGGTAAAAACTCCATTACCTACCTATTTAGTCAGAGGTTACAACAAAAAATACAATAAGTATAATAGTACAGAGCTTGAATCCATTAGAATTTAAATTCAAATTCCATCAAGTACCTTTGGTCGAAAGTATTAATATAATAAAATATAAATCAAACACTGATACACAACAGCCAAACGATCTAAGTGATAAGATTTATTTATTTTATTGACCGATATTTTCATGTTAATTAAGATGTTATTAGTTTATAATAGGTACTGTATAAATATCTAAGAACTAAATATATTTTAATTAAAATCATTTATTTATTTCCTCACCTACAATTCAGACGTGGGTGTCCTGCAAATACTTATTGTTTATATTTATTTTATATATAACTATACAATCCAAATTATGATGGTTTTTAAACAAAATTATTTTTGATAATTTTACTTTAATTGAATCATTTACGTTGACAGCTGTTTCGGGTCATAAACCAATCTTCGGAACGGTTGACCATAACAATTTAATTAAGTACCTTTTTATTTTAGCATTTAGTTAGCAATCACTGTTATTTCCTAACACTATTTCCTTTAAAAATAATTAATATATAAACTATATATTTTTTACAAGATATTTTAAAAGATACGATAATAAAGATAACGACCGTGTAGTAAATATAACTGTGGAAATGACACTAAAAATAAAATATAATAATACGACATCATTAGGTATTTGTTATTATTTCTAATAATATTTATCTTTCCACCAAGTAATAATAGAACATACAGGTAAAACGTTAGTATGTACCTATATAATAGTAATATAACTAGTAATGTTATAGAATTGTGAGTTTTGACCCACACTTTTACGATAAGGTAAGTAAGTAAATAAGATAAACAAAGTAAATATATTCACACGATCTACTCTATAATATACTTCAAGTATGATATGTATTTTTATAGCTTTGAACTTTTTCTGAGGGTTCAAAATTTTATGCAGTTTTTATGACAGTCCAAAATTATTATTCTTCCACAAAAGGAGCCTCGAGAATGTCTTATTCATTCAAATTCATCTCCGCCGCCATTGTGTAAGTATATACGTTTTCTACCACATATACTTATATAAATCGACTTACTCATATTTATTTTACAAAAATATAAATGTTCTATTCTGTCAAATTAAGCTAACCATAATATGCTATAATAATCAATGTTATTTTAATTCGTGTCTTCAAATCGTGTTTTTTAAATATATATTTGGCAATACATAGTAATATTAAGTATAATATTAGTATATTCATTGTCTTAATGTAACTATTCAAAAACACTTTTCATAACATTAACTGATGCCATTCTTAAGGATAAAAAGTAAAATAGAAATTATCTATAATGCGCAACGGAAATACATTTATATACTATTTAACAGTTCACTCAAAAATATGTAAAATACTTATATATATTTAAATTACCCACATACTTTCTATTCACTAAAATTATTTCTAATTGGTGCCTGTTTTATTATTTTTATAAACAGCGTATAAACACTTATAAAAGTTCTAATGGATTTAAGTTTTGTCCTATTCCATTTGAGTTGTTTTCTGCAACCCGGGTTTCACCTTTCGGCATATTCATGCACTATGTGCACTAACCAAAAGGTAAATACACACTGACACTGTATTTAGGTATATATGTGGGCTTATTCGTGAATTTGTAATATTAAAAATATTACAAATTTAAAAAAGTGGAGTATAAGAATATTTTTTTTTTAACAAATATGACTTTTAAAGACTGATATTATTGATATAACTCACTAGTTAACTCCATTAAATCAATACGTTGCCATTTTTTCTCCCAGTATTAACGATTTCACACCTCTTGAATGTAATGTAATTGATTATTATCTAATGATCTATTATTAGGGATTTGACGATGTATACGCCTATTGATTGTATTATTAGTAATAGGGATTTTTTACAAATACATAATTTTTTGTTCGTTATATTTTTATTGTGATCCTTGACTTGAGTGGAAGATGGTAAAATTTTTACCTACCTTATTACATAAATTGGAATTAACTTATTCGTTGTTAGTATGTATTTACCTTTTGGTGAGTACACATAGTGTATGAAGTTGATGCCAAAACGTGAAACCCGCGAAACTTAAATCCAATTTAAATTCAAATTCCTTCAAGTACGGTCGATAGTATTAACAATAATATTTATAAACGTTTTACCATTTCCGTTCAACTATGGACATTTACTAAATATTTATACTAGTAACTAAGATTGATTGCTATTTTAAGCCATCAAGTCTACCTACACGGTGGATTCAAATAAATGTTATATTTTCTCAAAATATTTATTTATTTCATGTAAATTCAAATCCAACATTCCAATCTTCAATTGAATCCATTCAAATTGAGTTCCACAGAATAGAGTACGAATATTATAGTTTTCTTTCCAATATGGGTACATACTAAATACTAAACTATACTAAAATAAGATATGGAAGAGTTTATTTATGTACTTAGTATTAATTATTATAGCGAATAATAGAGAACGTCACTAAGAAAGAATTATTGTTTTTTTGACACCGTGCAGCAATTTAAATTAATAAATGCTATTAATTACTATATCGTCCATACAAAAGCATACTTTCATAAATGAATATAATGCGTAATATCTGTGATATCATAATATGCCTCAAACAATCCCGTGAGAGCTTCCCTATTGTCACAGTCATCGTAGCAGGAAGCACCTCACATCCGTCCCATAATACACTGCACTAATGTTCTCTATGAATATTTTATCTATGTATATGGCTGTATTTTTCAAGAAACATTTTTATCTCAAACAGTCCTTAAGTGCTATACGTAATATTAAAAATTAAATCTCTTTCAAAAATAGAACAGTCTTTTTCCTAATCGAATATTTTATATTTTTTTACCAATGGGCGTTATAGTCTGAAAAGTCAAGTGATCAAGTCTCTCCTTTCATCAATCCAGTAGAGTCGTAGTCTTCACACAATTGCTTTCTACCTGGGCGATAAGTGAGAATTATTTTCAAAACTTGTACCTATTATGGTTGAGCTTACCATAATCTTGAAACTCTACACCGGGACAAGAATGGGAGATAGGTCAAAGAAACAAATTTAACAACTAAAAATTGTTTTTTATTAAAAGAAGAATTCTGCTGCAGCAGAAATTTTAATTGTTTTATTTATTTATTGTACCTATTAGTCGTACTTCTCGCAGGAATGAGTTTTTTTTAACATTTACTCATAAAAAAAGTTGCACGTAATGCCGAAATGGCCAATTTAGTTACTCGAACTGTGTATATATGAACATATTTATATATTATCCAAACAAGAGCTTCGATTTCAATTCGCAGACCATCAACAGCAGATTGAAGTGTACTGTGCACAATATATGCTCAAAATCCAATGCCGATGATATTGACACCAACTACTTGTTTGCATCAGCTGTTAACGTTATTTTGCCATCTTCTATGTACGCCTCCAAAATTCGTGTTACAATAAAATTGTTTCTACAAAATGCATTTTTTATCAATCTCATGACGATGCACTGTTCAAATTATGTTTTCAGTCATCATTTTTGATGTCTCGCTGTGAATAGACTCAAAATCAAGCAGTTTTACATGTATACCTTCCAATGGTAACAACAACAGGCGCCAGTTTTACTTCTTTTCTATTTGAAGTGTTGTTAGTAACACTTACAAAATGCGTCTTCTATCTAAAGCCAATCATAATAATGTATTATTGCCAATCATTCATTCGCGGAATAACAGCCGGGACAAAATTCCAAACAGGCCGGGACCAATGTGTGAAACCGGGACAATCCGGTAAAACCGAGACGTATGGTAAGCCTAACTATGGCGGACATTTTCTACTATTCCAATTAGGTATATTATTATACCTGAGCCACCACAGTTCTTTAATATGATGTATATAATGCTTTGGTGAACTCTATATATTGTAGAGCTTTTCATTGTCTCTTTGTTTCTTATATTATTTCTGCCTGGGAACGTTTTATTTAATATGTAATGTATTAGGCATTTAAAATTACAATACCCACAATACATAAAATAAAAAAATACGTATTTTAAAATAGTTCCACAGTATTAATATTTTAATTGATATTCTCTACCTTCATACTAATTTATCTATCGATTTATTACTATATTGTATACTAAGTAGCATTAGTGTACCATATTATAGAATATAAGTGTATTAATAAAAGTCAAATCAACAAACAAATTATGTTTTTTAAGCCAGAGATAATTGCAATTTAATTAAAGTATTTTAATGTAAAGAAATTTTGATTTTGCAAAATGTTCAGTCACAATGAAAACTGATTGCACAAGGGAGAAATGGTAAGAAAAAATCTATTCTGTAACTAAATTTCATCTCAAAAATTATAAAATATAACGACACTGTCAAAGTAAAGCTACGAAGCATTTTTTACGTTATTTTTTCGCAGGCAAAAAAAGATAACAAAAGTGGTGGATGGCGTATTATATTCGAAATAAAGTACGCCGCAGCGCAAGCAATTTGTCCGAACAGCGTTCAAGATCCCTTCTGTAAATTTTAATACGTTTTGGTATATTCGTATTCTAGGAAAAGTTAAGATAAACATTTGGTTAACGTTCGTTTATAACGTTCAGTGTTCGCAAATATCCTGGACTCGCGTCGTATAATATACCTATACTGTACATTGCTTTGCATAAACGGTCATAAAATTCTCTTATTCTATATTAAAAATTGAACCGAACTCTTTGGCATATGGCAAAGATTTCCAATATTGCCAATATCAAAAATATGTTTACATTTTTTTTATCTTCTTTAGGAATAAAATATAATGCGTAATGGCTTATTTGACTTCATTTTGATAGACTGAAAACAACCATACGTATTATTTGAAAAGAAAATAATAATGTCAGAAAATAATAAAATTTTTATGGACTTTACAAAATCGTCAATCAAGAAATTATAATCGATGATATGAATAGAATAAGTACTACCAAATTGAAAGTAAATGTTAATTTATTAACATTTATTTGATTTAAATAATGTCAGATGCCTACGTATTAAAAAAATGTATTTTAGATTTTGTTGTTGAATTATTAATAACCATGTCCTTCTTTTTTCGTACAAGGTTTAGTAATTTTGAACAATCACAAACACCCAGACTTTGAGAACATCACATAAATATTGTATCCTCACCGAAAATCGAACCCAAAACTCTCGGGTGGAAGGCCAGCGCCTTATGCACTGCATCACGAGAGTCGCCTGTATCTTAGAATTAACGAATATTTTTTTTTTGTTTAGATTAGAACCTACGAAAAGATTAACTGTCAATCTGACTCACTTTTTGACATTCGGTATAGTCTGATAAATAATCATAAATAGAGTGGTAAATTTATTTAAAAATAAAGATTTTTGACGCACCACCTAGAGTCACCTCCAAATAAAATCACACCATTTATGTATGAGCGCATTGTGTCCTTCTCATTTAATATTATAGGTTGCGTTTTTTGAACATGCAATAATAATAATTTCAATACACAGAATTGCATATTTATACTTATTTTAAATTAATTAAAATTGTTTAGACTATACACACACAGTTTATCTATATTTAATATAAACAAATCTGGTTCGTATCAGGTACCATAGTCCCAATTTATATTACACCTCAATGTAAAATATATATATATATATATATATATATATATATATATATATATGTATATATGAATACAGATTAATAATAAAGAAATAAACATTATTCTTATCACTCTGTGTGACTAAAACGTAATAATAATATTACATTATGGTTATATTAAGTGTTTATTGCACGTGTTTGATAAAGTACTACTTGTTTAAGGGAATATTTGAACTACACATTTAACACACAAGTCGTGCTAAAAATACATTCATAAAAAAGGGTAGATCCAGTTTTAACGATATGCAAATTCTCCAGCGTGCTTTGGTAAATTATAAAATAAACGTTAATTAGCGTAAAAATGTAATAACCACAGTTACGCTGTAAACATCACATTATAAAATAAGTTATAAGACACCTGTATTAGCTTATAAAATCAAACAAACGATTTTTTATGATTTGATTATAAATATTACTAAATTATTTTTATATACACGTAATAATTGTACCTATACAAATATTATGTACTTAATTACGTTGGTATGAAAAATACACTGTTTTAAATACATGATTTTCTGCATTTTAGTAACATAACTTACTGAAGTACCCGGTTTCGCACAACGTTGCTTTATTGATAATTATT
This sequence comes from Rhyacophila brunnea, assembly GCF_057557595.1. Lineage (NCBI taxonomy): Eukaryota > Metazoa > Arthropoda > Insecta > Trichoptera > Rhyacophilidae > Rhyacophila > Rhyacophila brunnea. The sequence goes on from NW_028232859.1 coordinate 32,916,869, forward strand.
AATTATACATTAAATTATCGCACAAGACAGTAATAATTAAATTTTTCAGTGCAGACAGCAGTAAAAGTCCAAACAAAAGAGCAGAAAATTAATGTCGAATCTGTGGTAAAAATTCAAAATTGAGAGGAAAAATAAAATACAAACATTCCTTGTATTATATTTTATATAGGTAGATACTACTAGTAGAAGTATCCAATTTTGTATGAGGTTGCTTAATCGATCGATACAAATTTACTAAATACTTAACAAAACAAACATAATATAACTGACTTTTATAAAATAATTTAATACAATATATAACGATGATTATTAATGATTACTTATTATTAATATACATAAACATGAAATAAATATTTTACATGTACATGTATATGTACGTCTTGATAACGTTAACATTAAAAATTAAGTACTAAATTTAATAAGAAACACAATATCATGAGAATAAAATTTAATTAATGAACTTATTTTATATACAAAAATTGTCTATATTAACGTTTTTATACCCAAGCGCTTTAAATCACTTAAAAATACTAGGTTATTTTGGGAAGCAGAGATTGAATTAAATTAGTTTTAATGGACGATTCAATTAAAACTTTTAATAGCATTGCTTTCATTGTTCTCGAAATCTTTAACGGTTGACGATGTTGCAAAGAAATTAAAATTCAAAGCGTTATAAAGACGAACGAGGGATGCATCAAAATAGTAGTCGTATAGCAATTTAGTTTTATAAGTTTTCCAACCGCCAATTTCCAAACAAAGTATTGTTTTGAATATCCATACACTATACATTTTTTATTAAAAAAAAACAATCCGTATTTGATAAGAATTTTTATATATTTTTGAATACCTATTTTAATTATAGTTTAGGTTGAAAATACTCTACTACTTTCAATTTAGTTAATTATTAATTTGAAGACAACTTTCAACTAATGTGATAGTAACCTGAAATAATTTGTACTCATTCAAAAATAATCCGATGATATTACATTAGGTGTAATATATTTTTTACTTTAAGGACATATTATTATATCGGTATGTATAGTTGTTATTAATTCTCCATCAATGCTATATGACATAAAGTTTCTTATTCGGACATTATAACGATATGGTTGTAATTAATGATCAACGTATTTACGTAAATTTTAATTTATTTTATTTTCTAAATAGATTGATAGAGTTACCTATTTTGTAAAATGACTTATGTATGAACTATGAAATGAACATTATTTAATTTGTGGGAAATATAAAGCTTTCTAATATAATAATCCATACATAAACTAATTATTATTTACTTATAAAAATTGAATAATTTCGTCAAAATGTTAAATAAATATTATTTATAATATACCGGCAACACCATTTCGATGATCTACCAATTTGATTACGGTGGATTATTTTCATTCTTATAATAACAAATGAATTCAACGGTAATTAGTCCATAAATATTACATGTATATGTCATAATAATTTCGTATTGTTCTATTCCAGGAGTCCAATGAGCAACGGTTCACTGGTCTTCAATCCGTTTCCGTCGCTGGAGTTCCGGCAGGACGTGCACGGCTCCGTCTACCGGTGTCGGGCGGCCAACGCGGCTGGAGCCGTACTTTCCAGGGACATGCACGTTACAGCAGGTAAAGAAAGCATTTTGATATTTATTTTGTTAATTAAAAAAAACCCATCCGCAAAAGAAGATTCACTGAAACGCGAAATATCGCAGGGTTTTGATTATTTTGCATTTTTTTAGTAAATATTTTTTTTTGCATCAAACTATGAAAAAGATAAAAGCTGTATTATTATGTATTTTTTATTATACGTACTATGTCACCATCTTTCATAAAATAAGTTATAATCATGAAACGTTGGCTAGATAAGTATATATTTTTACATGTGACATTGTATTCCATATTAGATATTCCATTTTTCAAATATCTAATTATGTATTTCCATTTAATACACAATGGCAGATTAAAAAAAAAATGAATGTACCATTTACTACAATTTCTTGAGTATGGAGTGAATAAGATAACTTTTTGAATAAGTACCTGATATTTTTAAACGTTAAAGAAAATTGAATTAAATAAATGTTTGGATATCTATGCACTACATAATATTCAGAAGAAGAAAAAACAAAAAAAAACATCTTAAAAATGAGTATGTTATGTTAAATATATTTAAATATAAATAATCGCGTTCAAAAGAAAAAAATGAGTCTTATAACAATATTCATACGTAGGTAGTATATAGGTATAATATATTTATGGTAGTAGGTATTTACAACTTTTTCACCAAATTTTCTACCAGAACTCTTAATACATTTACGGAAAATTTTATAAAATCATTTTAGCTGGTAAACTTTTTCCGACCTATATAAAAAGTTACTCTTTGAAAATCAGGCACGCATGTTATTTAAGGAATAAATTTGATCATACCAAAGAAAATTGTATAGTACTTAATTTTATATTGAAAATATAATTAAGCAAAGCTGTAAAAGTGCAAATTTATAATACTTTCAATTATTTGGTTAATATCAATTAATCAAGTAAAATGGAGATCAAAGCAACAATAATAATGTACTTATTATTAATGTCAACAAATAATTAATGTTAACGGTTTAAGAAACAAATAATTAAGGTGTTTTAATGAAACGTTATGGTAACTGTATTAAACTATCTATGGAGATAATCAAGACGGATAAAATAGTACACCGGAGATGACGCGTTTAAACGATAAGAGTGTGGTATTGAACACGGGCCAATGACAGAGAAACAGTTAATTATGAGCATCAAACAAAGCAATTATCAGTAAAGTGAGATCATTTTCACTAATATAGTATAACTACTAATAATTGTAGTGTTAAATAAATCTAGATTGATAATTGACATCCACTCATTGGGTAAGCATGGCGAGTAAAAAAATAATTATAAAGAACAGAAAATACCTAGTGATTTCAAAGAACGAGATAATTTTCTAAAGATTGAACTATGCATGGCAATATGATCAAATTTATAATAGTATTAAATTATTTGTTAAATCAAATTAAATCTTATAAATATTATTAATATTAAAGTATGAGATTAATTGATTTCAAATAATAAATCTATAACTACCTAGGTAAAACATTATAATTAAGACCCTTTAACATTTTGCTTTTAATGGAAAATTTTACCGGTTTTGCCATTTTTTTTACTAAATATTAAATTACTATTTTTGATGGCGTGTGCTTTGGAACATTGAATATTGATTTCCGTCAAAACAAAGCACATCCGTTTGTTTTTTACCGGTTCATATTTGCCAGTCAGCAAATATTTTCCTATGCTCATTTTCAACATCATAAAATAATATTAACTGTTCGTAAAATATTATTTAAACAAACAAAAGTATGAATTTGGTATTATAAGTTTTTACCAATTACTTTATGGCAGTGATTGGTAATTTGTATTTATGATCTTAGGATTTGGATAAAAGTTACATGCTGTTCTTATTAATTCGTTAGTTTTTCCAACAAAATGAAAGTGTTCTGCTTCATCCTGCATGCATGAAGGGGAATTGAGCAAATGACTAATACCCCCTTAAATCCATGATGTAGGTAGTAGAGATAAATACATATTTTCTGAAGACATGGGTGCAGATTATAATTACACAACTGATAAAAATACAAATTGTTTTATTTGAATACGTATTTGATTCAAAACCTAGTGGGTTGAACGAATAAATAGCAATCACCCCTCATAAAAATATATTAATAAAATCTTCATTCTATTGAGCGGTATTTTTTATGGTTGACAAGATCCTAAGAAAATTTTGAAAAATCTTGAGAAAAATCTACATATTAAGATATAGAGGCGTAACTTATAATATATACGTGTAGAGAGAGGACAGATTCTTCTGGCATTGCGGCAACAACAAAATCACTTTGGTATGGTATGGTGGTAATTTTAAAGTAACCGTACCAAGACGTGCACTGCAAGAATAATCTGAAACCATTCCACATCAGTAAGCAATGACATACCTAAGTAAAGTTCCACCCATTAGGAGCCCCAAATTTCAGACTCTTTCGATTTTATGTAATTTAATTAACCTTTGCATTTTATTATTTTTTTATGCTATCTTAAAAAGATACATACAAACAAATTCTTTAAAGTTAAGTTGGTGTACACATATTTAACATTTTATCACCTCTATTGAATATATTCTGTAATATTATAAGTAGTTATTGTATTAATCCCCCCCCCCTTGTAATATGCTACCCTTAATTAACTGATGATCTAAGCACTTTTAATCACTGGTAGTTCAAAATATATTTAGTTTCATGCAATTAATTTGGTTGTCGTATCGTTATAATTTCCATATAAATAACATAATTTTTATAATATTATAAACATAATATTATGATACATACTTCTGAATATTGTCAATTTTCCGGCAATACAAATGAAAATAATTTAATCCACGACTCATTCCGGGATACATAAATATAGTTATATTATTGTAAGGCGAGCTAGCCACTAGTCTCCGTCTCACACCAAGTTTCCTTGACACCCAAAAACCCCAGTTTTCTTGCCGATCCAACGAAACGTGATCAAAATTTCAGATAGAATCACTTTCTCATCGCCAAATAATATTATTATTAATGAGTTACTTTCAGTTAGAAACCAAGTTTTACCTTTTTGATAAAGTTGATGAGACTAATTGTATTAAAATTTAATGATTTTCATTCCAGGAACCTTTGCCAAACTTTTGCTATGTTACTACTATTAATTATATTTTCCTCATACTATAATAGTTTACTCATTAATAAATATAATAAAAAAAAAAAAAAAAAACTATAACATGCTTCTTAATCTAAAATAATTCATAATTATTTCGATGCTAAAAATTAAATGAGTAAAGAGTAAAATAATAAGTTAGGAGCATCACCACACATGTATACATTTTATACGTGAAACAGGATTCAAATATTTAACTACTTTGTGGAAGAATTATAATATTTAGTATCCTTATATGGTATTTATATATTAAATAATAATATTATTTTTAAAGCAGCCGTGACACTAACGTACATAATTTTAATATTTTGGCCTGACTACTCCTCCTTTAAATACAAAATATGAATCTATTTTTTGCATTGTAATCGCATATTTATCTTTAAATAAGATGTACTCACATCATTTGTTAAAATTTTGACATCTTAATAATTATTCATTACGATATCAGAAAATTTATGAAAATTATTCTACGTCTAACATTTTAAGGGTTAATAAATTTTCAATAAATAAAAAGTTTCAATAAATTTCTACAAATCTTTCTTTTATTTAGGAAATATGATATCATCATTATAGTATGCCTTTTAATTATATTCTTGGCTAAACGTTGTAAAGTTATTTAATTATTTATTCATAATCAATTATTTTTAATTCAATTGGATAATAATATAGACAAGATTTTTTGTTGTAAGACTATTTTTTATTAGAAATACATAACATTTGAAAGTCAAAGAAATATAAAAATCTTGATTAGAGTGGAATTCGAACATAAGCCTCTCGCTTGCCCGGATTAAGGGGGATATGCTCAGCGTACGTCAAAATGGAGCTTTTATGCTATTTTCAAAGCATGATCCCGGACATTCCTTAAACGTTGTAGATAATCTATTTAAATAATTTCCCGTTTAAAAAAAATCGGTTAGGTACATGTCCAAACACGCGCGTTAACATGATCTTACTCCCTACTTCATTTATCGTTTGTCAATTGATGGCTACGGCCGTATATTGTAGCTGAGCTACTTGGAAATGCCAATAGAAATGGCGTATTTCAAAAAAATACTACCTTATTCTTAGGTCAATAATTATTATAAAGCAAACATTATTTGTAGGATGTTTATCACATTTGAATGATCAAGGACATAGCTTATAATCAGTATCTTTCAAATTTTAAATGTGTAAATTTTTCCCATTTTTTGAATAATAAAATGCCTAATTCTTGTCAAATTTAGGATCACAGAGATTATCAATATATTTTTTATTGTATATATTTCACTATAGTAATGTCAACATAAATTTTACTAATGGTTTTATAAATGTTTTTAAAAATTAATAAATATAAAAAATCTCAATACCACTTCACATGGACGTACTGAAATATGACTATATTCTAAAACATCATAGCGAGAGGTTTAAAAAAATACTATTTTATGTAATAAAAATACTTTTAGCAGTCATCAAATGTTTAAAATAAATATAAAGGATAATAAGGCTTCAAAATTATGTAAATAGATTATCTACAACGTTTAAGGAATTTCCATGATCATGCTTTGAAAATAGCATAAAAGCTCCATTTTGACGTACGCTGAGCATGTGGGCCGTTAACTCGAAGGATATTTTTAAATTTCGCCACTGTGATTACTATTTTTTTAAATCAAACATTATTAGATTTCATTCATAGGTAGCGTCAGGATTTTTTTTTTTAAATTTTGATTTAATTAAGTAGATATGTTTTATTTGATACTGAAAGTACAAAATATTTAAGAAAATCGTATTCTTTAATTGTTTTAAATATTTTATTATAGTATCCTACATTATCTACCTATATTCTGAAAATAAGTGAGATATTTTAATTATTTATAAATAACTCTGGCAATGAAATGATTTGGTTAGTCCCGGTAATTGCTTTTTGAATAATTAAAATAAAAGCGTAAATAACAACACGTGTTGCAATTTCAGGCAAATGCTATTTTCATTAAGTATATGACTTTTCGTAACAATCTTATACGTGTGAAATATTTATATTAATTATCTAACATCACAATATTTCATAAATCATTTCAATATACATAATATGTAGGTATACAGATTTGTCTATACTATAATGCCATTTTATTAATTATTAACGATGTTTTTTTAGATTTAGTTACGATATTTAAAAAATACTATAATCATGAACACTAATTAACTACATTAATTTCAATGAAATTTTCCAGATTTTCATTGTCGTTCGCTAAAGTAATAAAAATTGGGTAATAGCTCAAAAATAATATATCACGATAAAAATAATCATACGAAAATAAATATAGGTTACTGCCAAAATTTGATAAGTCTCATAATAATGTTATGGAGGAATTGCAATTGACATGCCCTCTAAAATCAGGCATAATTTTTATTTCTTTGTGCTTTATGCGCATGTTCTATACAGGTGACCTTGTATTTTTTTCTAGTTTACATATTGTATTTATGTATAGACACATAATCCGTTATTAACTCTAAATATTTACTAAATTATCAACTTTCCAACTTTTGGCAGCAACCCCACTTTAATAATAGAAGTCTTTCAACAATAAAAATATTTACATATTGTAATATTGTAATATTAATTAATGTTATCTTCATTTTTGAACTGTTGAGTATCGTGACTTAAAATATCCTAGTTACCACTTTTTGTCTGTCTCTTGTCTGCATAACTGAACGTATTGAGAGGCCATCTTTTACATCGGCCGTCGATATTTCCGTTGAAGACATATGTAGGAGACATATTTTAAACACCAATTCTTTCATATCTATTTCTTTGCGATAGAAAATATTCGTCTTTTTTGTAAATCATGGAGTCTAAGCATGCACCTTTAATACCCTTTCAACTGCATCAATTATTGTGCGTCTTTATTTCGTAGTTTAAATCCACACCAGAGAGATCAGTTCCATGGCACTTATTTTACATATTTTTTTTGGTGCCTATTCTGAGGTTAATTCTATTTTCGCAACATCCGATATTTGTAATGCAAAATACCAGAAAAAACAAAATCCTCAGCCACCTTTGGTCCTTGAAGTGTGTCGCTATTAAACAACTGAGTGCTTTGCTATATTATTACGATTTTAGTTTTGGATTCGTTTATTTCAAGCTTTGTGTTCTACTTTCCACCTCCATGCGTTTATTGTTTATAACGACACCTATGTACAAGTTAATAAGTCACATGCGCATTATATGCTCTGCATATATATTAAAAAGGTTAGCCAGAAGATGCATTCTTATGTTTTTTTTTTTAAATTTGTACTTATTTCTTTAAATAATATTTATTTATTTTCAATAATATATAATAATAGTATTAATACTGAAATAACAAAAAATAAAAAAAATAAACAAACATATAAACTCTAAAATAATAATATAATATTATGTACTCATGGAGAAAAGTTGACAATTACTTACTTTTCTTTAATTAGCAAAATAATCTACGATAATAGGTTATCCGTCGCAAACAATTTAGAGAACAATATATCGGTAGACCCTAAAGGTTGTAAATATGCATAGTTAACTAGAAATTTCTGATAGAAATAATTTTCTTATTTCAACTGGGTTAAAGCAGAAGGTAGCATGTTTATTGAACTATTAGGTTGATGCTATTGTTTCGTTTTGTAATTATCAGCTCCAATAACAAATAATAATTTTCCCAAAATTAATGGACCAAATTTTATTGGCAATATATAGTACTGTTATTTAATAATTCTATGTTTCTCTATGTAGGTAATACAAAATAGCGCTAGCTAACTTGAAATGAAACAAACACAAATAATTCACAATATATAGAGCACGGTGAGTTTTGGGCTCTATTGGTGTAGAATATTCTTGGCAACCACTTGAAATATACATAATAATTACAGAGTAGGTAGATACATATCCATTATAATACGTGGTGAGGTATTTTGGAATCCATCATCTGATCATAATAATAAAGGAATATTCGGAATCTATTATTTAAACGAAAATGTACAGTTAAGATAGACAGCATTATCTTCAGTTATTATACTAATTTATTCTAACTAACGAGTATCTCGAGAACAGTTTCTTTTGAAAACGTACTCAATATGAATCTATGTACTTGTAAAAGAACAAAATCACATTTTGTTGTTAAATTCCAAAGAGCTGGCAGACTCAATTTAGTTTCCCAACTTCATTCTAATAAGTACCTTTGTGTGTTTACATTATCTTTTAGAACACAAACGAACAAACTATTGAGCGGCTTTTCGAGAGGTTATCACTACTTACTTACTTTTGAAAACGTACTCAATATGAATCTATGTACTTGTAAAAGAACAAAATCACATTTTGTTGTTAAATTCCAAAGAGCTGGCAGACTCAATTTAGTTTCCCAACTTCATTCTAATAAGTACCTTTGTGTGTTTACATTATCTTTTAGAACACAAACGAACAAACTATTGAGCGGCTTTTCGAGAGGTTATCGTTATACTTATATGTATATAATATACGCACAGTGGCGAATTTACAAGTGTTTGCTAGTGCGCGCGAGAGTAAGACCCCGCGGTGACAAGGAGCTCTTAATTAAAAATCAATTACATAATAAAAAACAATAGCCGAATTCTGCCAACTGCAATTAAGAAACAAAATGATATTACAGTTTTATGTAAACGTTTATTTCTAATAACATATTCAGTAAATCAATCACTTTAGTACAATACGCCAGCATTAATGAATGTAGAATTATTATCTCTTGAAATATTTATTGTTGAATGACGAAAAAAAAAATTGATTATGGAGAAGAATACACTGTTCTTAATATAGTTTTCAGTATTTAGTTTCAATATTCAACAAAGCACAAACATATATTTCATTATGCCGAATGCTTCGGAACCTTTAAAAAAACAATAAAAATACATGATTGCAACAAATTAATAGTGTATTACGAGACCCTCTGTAGAAAGCTTTGATCTGAGATACATTATAAATGTGGAATGGAAACTAGAAAGGATTCAATTTACTCAATATTTGGGCTATTTCATGTAATTTAACGTATAATTTTTAAGAGGCAAAAAAATATATGAGCATCGAAAATAAATGAATGATTAACATCATCAGAAAAAAAATGATTGCGTCGATTTTAGAATAAATATATTTTTAAGACATTAATTAAGAAATGCAGTTTTCCTGCCATTTTTAGGTGCCCACCTAGATAAATTTAGATTTTTTTCAATATGGTCCAATCAATTTAACTTTATAACCGTCGATAAAATACAGTATGATAAAATTATAAAGAATTCGAGATATTGGGGACGTATATTTGATACTTTTTCATCAAAAAATGTCGTATAAGATTTCATAATACAGCGGCAAATGCCATTAATATACATATTTTATAAGAGAAAATTACATTTTTAAAATCTGCTCGTTTATGTCCAGATATTTAGGGTAGTAATGCTAGACTTGGATTGGGTTACAGGGTCTTTACCCTTCGTAAGGGTGTAAGGGTGTGTGTTACACAGTTTTAGTGTGACCCGACGGTCATTGTCAAGCCCGAAGCTCTCGCTAGAATGTCATTACTAGGAAATGGTTTTCCGATACCCCAATACCGTTTCATAAATAAACCGTCTGCTCATTACAACATACGAATGTATTAGTTTCTGTTTCTATTTGAATATAAAACATGTTAAAGTTTCTCTGTTAAGTAATTTAATATACACCTTTCTAATATTCAATATTCTTTCTTATATTATAAATTCACACTCTGTGTTTTTCGTAATTGGACATTTGTTTTGCTTTAAAAATATAAACTTGTTGTAAATAATATTATCAGACATAAAAAATACGGAGAAATAAAATAATAATAATATTTCAATGATATTAACGTAAAATATGTTTATTGTCGTAATAAAATAAATTTGATATCTTTTTTCCATTTTATTAAGTATTCCTGGTAATATACCAATAAATTCTTCCTCTACTGTAAGTATTATACAGTATAAAGACGTTTATTTAACGATTTGTGTATAAATTACATAATGTTGAAAAACCTAAGAAACGTACCTATCAAAAAAATCCTTGAAAAAAATCGAGTAAAACCCGAACTCACATTTCACTTTCCGGGTGCGTGCTCTATCTTTTGAGGCATCTATCTGTCTATGACGCGTGTGAGCTATTTATAAAAATTCTGCCAATCAAACCTTATAGTGCTGATCAAATGTTTTTTATATTAGTTATGTTTCTGTTTTTATACTAGCTATGTTACCGTTTAAAAAAAATCGGTTAGGTACATGTTCAAACATGTTAAAAAACATAGCTTATAATTAATGTCTTCAAAATTATCTTTAAATGTGTAAATCTTGCCCATTTTTTTTAATAAAAAATGCCTAATTCTTGTCAAATTTGGGATCACAGAGATTATCGATATAATTTTTTATTGTAAATATTTAACTATAATAATGTCAACGTAAATTTTACTAATGGTTTTATAAATGCTTTTAAAAATTATTAAATACAAAAAATCATAACACCACTTCACATGGACGTACTGAAATATGACTATATTCTAAAACATTAGAGCGAGAGGTTTATAAGAATACTATTCTATGTAATAAAAATACTTTATGAAGTCATAAAATGTTTAAAATAAATATAAAAGATAATAAGGCTTTAAAATTATGCAATTAGATTATCTACAACGTTTAAGGAATGTCCAGGATCATGCTTTGAAAATAGCATAAAAGCTCCATTTTGACTACGCTGAGCATGTGGGCCGTTAAGAAAATACATTTTTGAATATGGCTTAAAACCATCTATGGTCCATAAACATTTATTAGATACCTACATCAAACATGTTCGTCACCTATCAATAATTATCTATCGATTGATTAATTTAATACGAAATTGAGATTAGGTTACCTGTTAGGTTATTTAAAAAAAATGAAAATCTATCACTTAATGCTATATCATCAGTGAGCTATTAAAATTTTAACATCTTCAGAAGTCTTTATTATTAATATATGTTTATTTTTCTATCAATCATCACCTGTGCTGATTGCTGATAGTTTAAAGAGTTTACATCAACTGGTAGAAAAGGTTAATGAGGTCAGTAATTCTTATGGTTTAAAAATGAACCTCAAGAAAACAAAACTATTACTAGTATCAAAAGCAGCGACACCAGACACCAACACAAATTTTGTCATTAACAGCGAACCAATCGAACGTGTGACCCATTATAAATATTTAGGTACATGGGTCAATGAGAAATGGGACCAGTCTCAGGAAATAAAAACTAGAATTGAGATCGCAAGGAGCGCCTTTCTCAAAATGAGACACCTCCTTAGCAATCGAGATCTTAACCTAGGTCTGAGACTGCGTATGGTACGTTGTTATGTGCTCTCAATTCTTTTCTATGGTATGTAAGTATGAACGCTAAACCAAGAGATGTCACGAAGACTTGAAGCTTTCAAGATGTGGCTGTACAGACGCATCCTCAAAATTTCTTGGACTGAGCAGGTGACAAATGTAGAAGTTCTCAATCGAATGGGGAAGGACCTAGAAGTTCTACGTAGTATCAAAACCAGGAAACTACAATACCTCGGCCACATTATGAGAGGACAAAAATACAGCATTTCCCAACTTGTCATTCAAGGAAAGATCAATGGGAAGCGTAGTAGAGGACGGCGCCGCATTTCGTGGCTTAAGAACCTCCGTGATTGGTACGAGTGCAGCTCCACCGAACTGTTCCGGGTAGCAGACGACAAAGATAAGATCGCCTTGATGGTGGCCGACCTCCGCCAGGGGATGGCACAATAAGAAGAAGAATCATCATCATTGACTTTATAGTCATATCTGGATCTTAGCGGCTTCTAGAATACTTCACACCTGTATATTCTGAACTGTAGTTATTCAATTTTAAAGACACAGGTATTGTTGTCATTAGAAATTTTGGTGACTGCATTTTTTCCGTCCTTATAATATGACCCGCTCATCACAATCTTTACAAATAGGCGATAGATGTATTAATTGTACCTTAAACCCCATCGTTCCAAAAAGTCGTTTTAGGATCATTTTCTCGATAATAAAATTATAAATACTAACCTAAGTAATATTATTACATATTATATTATTATGCAATCGTACACAAATCTTTTTTATTGGGGATCTATAATAGTTCTCTTTTGTTTTTTTTAAACACTCGATGCTATTAGTATTACGTCATAATATACTGATTCTTGATATTCAAATTGATTCCTCGCCTTTTTCATTATCTTTCATTATAATTAAAATATATGTATTTTTATCGTTTTTGTCAAAATAGAATAAACAAAAACAAGAAAAACTTCTTATTGGTGCGTGTAATTCTTTATACAATAAAAGTAATGCTAAAAGTCTACAAGTGTCCGTTCGCGTGACGTAAACCTACTTACTTTTAATTTCTGTAAAATTTTTTTACAACAGTCATTTTTCATGAAAATTTTAAAGTCACTGACCATACCCTTTTTTGCTGTACGATCTTATCGTAGGCCAGGATTTATTATATGAGATTAAATCATTTTTTTGTTCGGTCATTGTGTTTACTTTTGACATGATTTATTTATTTATAGATCTTATTAATAAAACAATAAAAAAAACCACCACTAAAATAACATATTCACATTGACATAATATATTTTGTAAAATTCTAGTTTAACAAGTACGTTGAGAAAAAAATGAATGTTAATATGTACTGATACTAAATATATTAAATTAAAGTTGAAAAATGTTATTAAAAATAATGGCTTAATTACATAGTTACAAGTCAATCAGTATTACGGATTCATTTTTATTTATAACTACATTGTTATCACTCATAACTGTCAACACCTGTAACATAATTTATATGCATCTACAGTCATTTTGATGTACTGTTAAATGTAAAGATATTTTCTAGCCCCACCCTGAAATTGCAATGAGCTTATTTATGGGGATATTATAATAAACAATAATATAAAAAAGGAAAACGTACACAATAATTTAATTATTCTTATAAGTTATTTAGATAAAAATTATAGAAACTATAATTCCCACTAATATTTTACGACAGTGATACTTGTTGTCTTTATACTGGAGTGAAGAACCACTAAAAGTATTGTTGTTCTTCAATGTTGATGCAGCTCATGTCTAGTTTTGGCCTCCTTCATTGCTTTCTTTTAGTTGGCGCAATCATTTGTGGTCTCCAGTCACTGACGATAAGAAGTGCTCTTTTGTTACCTTTCATACCCTCCTACCATTGAATCCTCGACCTTCATCGAGGTCACCTTCCTTTAAGATTCAGCTTCATTAGTTTTATAAAGGTGAACAGTTTCAAAACTTCATGATATACTTCAAAAAATGTCATATCCGGTATATATATTACACCAAAAAAAAGTATAAGCTGAAATTATCGCCAAGTATTCATTTCCAACGTTTAAATTTCTGGCTTCGAATTCCCGTTATTCTGTTTAGCCTCAATAATAAACATTGTTTTTTGTTAAGACTTTATTTTCCATAAATTTGTGAAAATGAAAATTTCGTATTATTGCAACCACATCATATTTATTTACTCGGAAACAACTGACAGGCAATAAAACAACTGTTTTACCATTGCGAAATTTCTTGAAGCCTTATTTCCACTCAAGTGAAGTTATAGGTTGTTTATTTTACTAAAACGACGAATATTTTTTTGTGTACTCAACCATCTGCCAGACTCCCTCTTGCTCGTTTGAAAAACATCGATTCGTAGACAAACAGAACTTTCGAATTGGACTAGTGAAACAAAAATAAATAAAAAAGCACACGAGAGTTTGAGTTTTATGGGAATCGCAATCACGAGAGCCGACAAAGCAACGAGAGCTAGCGCCAGAGGCCATGTCAATCCAAATCAGCCATTTGCAAAACACAGTTCGTGTAGAGCAAAATAATTTTCAATCGTGAAATGCGCTATATTTTCCAATAATATAGTAAATATCATAGTAGATAATATTATAATGGACGCAAAATACCATTGATAAATTAATATTAACGATGCTGAATGGGGAGAGTGCTGTTTATCTTCAAAGATATTTTAAATATGTGATGGATAAGGGAACTCTTGTATACATATTTACATCTCTAACTCTAGGTAGAGTTGCAATTTTGTTTCTTGGTTAATAATTAAACATGCTTTTAATATTGTTGATTATTATTTTGGTTTGTAACTCTACATTATTTGAAAGCAGCTCTATTTTTAAATAGTTGGAAACCAATATCTCACAAAATAACGAGATGAATCTCGAACTAGCTAGCAGACTGAAGATTGAAAATGCAACGTCTTTTGCACTGAAAAGTCTAGTGATGTCCTAGCTACTATAAAAAAGACAAAATACAGGGTGTACAACATGACCGTACAACCAATTGCTCTATATAGGTGTGAAACGGAGAAACGAGAAAAGGCCAGCCAAGTATTCGAAAACAAAATTCTTCGGAGAATACTTGAATGGGTGGTTCAAGAAAACAAAGATGGCACAATCGTACGAATCCCGAGGTTTGCGAAAAATTTAAGCTCAATATAGTCAATGTGTTGAGGACGTAAAGATTCAGATGGGTTGATCACGTAGTTAGATGCGATGAATCTAGGGAAGTTGATAAAGGAAGCCATCACCCCCAATGGGCGAATAACGTCAAAGAGGGTGCAAAAAGGCATAATGTGACCGACTAAAGAAGAAGAGAGGGCTCAGGATAGAGATGTTTGTAGTATGGTTTTGCAATCGGTCGTATACCTGAATGATCTGTAGCGCTAATTCAAGTAAGTAACTAACTAATTGTATGTTTACGTACATCGTTCAAAAGATTATAGTAATATTAAAGTAATACAATATACGCATTTTATAAAATACAATCATAGCTGATAAAGAAAAATAATATAACATTTGAAATTAAAAAGTTCTCACTCAAATAAATTAAATATTTTAGTTTTGAAAATGTAACACCTTTATAATACGAGAAAAGTCTTGGTTTAATATCAAAATTGACTACTGATTCGTAAACCGTTTCGTATATTATAACATTAACCTAACATCATACAATATAATTAGGTATTATATTAATAATTTTTCTTATATTATTTTGAAAATGGAAATTATTGGATGATTTATGTAGATTTTATTCAAACGATAACAAAATTACCACCGACATCATCCGCAAATAATTCAAGCAAAACCCCTTTAAGATTTTACCGAAAACATAATATTTTCATATTAAGAATTCTCTTTTTATAAAATATTTTGTTTTTGTTGCTTTCTTTATTGTAATAAAATATTTTCTTGTTTATTTGCAGTTGTGTGGCAAGAGTACAGCGTGCAGGTAGTGGGTGCACGTGCAAATACTGGCGCTACAGCAGTTCTCACGTGCTTGGTACCAGCTGCTGTGAAAGAACATGTTACCGTCAACGCATGGTATAAGGACGACTCGATGCTTTTACCAGGGACACCTGATTCTGGTAATGTACATTAAGATTTTCCACCACTTTCACTTACACTTTTTTGCTGTTTTGTCGAGGGTTTTACACAGTCGCCACTATTGCTTCCTGGTACGAAATCATTTTGAATAATGAGTATTGTAGTATAACTTTACTCTTATCAAAATAAATAGTATGATATTTTTTAGAAGAAAATCACCAATTAAACCTCCCACTATTTTCACTGATATAATTTTAATTATCATAAATTAATAACAAAAAGTATTATATTCTAAAGATATTAATATTGAAATAATTATTTCTGGATTCTCTTATCAAATAAATGTAAAGATTTGCATATTATGAAAGTGGTCTGTATTTAAAATAATGTTATCCAAAATATTAATCTATATTCATTATTATAATAGCTCGGACGGAAGTTGTATTTTAATTAAATTAGAATTGTGCCTCCATGTTATATGCGTCATATAAGAGATTTTTGTATGCGAAATGTTTATACGCCACAATAATATTTTTTTTTCAAATTAAATCGAACGTAACAATAATATAATTACTTCAATGATATTCAGCATTTCTGAGAATTTCTACTGGAAAGCTATTTTTTTATACAAGTAAGCTATTTTCGTTCCAAAGCGGATCATGTATATACATCTCCAGGTATGGATATATTTTCTGAGGATCTTTTGTTAGACACTTGCTCAGCCTTTCGGTCCAATTCCTAAAGATACTAAAAATATCGTTACTCTTGTCCTATACCTACCAATACCTACTTGCTTTCGATATAATATATTTACCTATTTTTTATTCTAACAGCAGATCGATTATAATATAATTCTTATTTAATAGTGGTAGGTGGTGATTTTCTATACCAATGGATACGATATTGACTATTTATAGTTTTTTTTCCAATATAGAATCACTATAAATGCCTTAAATACACACGTCATGTAGATTAAAAGAATAACATATTTTATTATAATATTCGACTATGAAAACAATAATTAAGAACGAAGCATTTTTGTATATATTCCACGATGTTTTTTCTTTATTAGTATTTTTTTTTTGTAAAAAATGTATTAGTTTTAGTATTGCCAACATTATTAATTTGATAAAAATTTTACATTGCTATTTTATAACAATTCAATTGTGTCATAATGAATAAAGTTTTAATGTGTACGCATTCTGTTGTTTTTGTCTACCGATCTTTATGGCAAGATTAAAATTTGTGTCATTCGGAAAACATTCAAACTTTTCCTTGTGACAGAACAGTCAAGTGTACACAACAGAGTTGCGTTACCAACGCAGAAAAACATTTCCCTTCCCTTATCGCAAATAAATGCTTCGAGTATGATGGTCCCAATTCAGTTTGTTATCCTAAAAATCCTTTATCCGAATGTCCACAATTTTGTTTCGAGTTCAACCATTAATCACAATACAGAAGCACGAAGCACGACTATCTGACTCGGCAAGATCATTTGCCATGATAAACCAAACCCTCTTTTTTCTTGCGTATATTTTGGTTTTTGCCATATCAGGAAAATAACAAAACTATTTACAATATAAGAATAAGTACAGACCTAATGCTTACTTATGCTGATAATAAAATGTATACTCAGAGTAGAATTTATCGAAAATCTGCAAACGTTAGTGCTTATAAATTTTCTCTTTGTTCTCGAGTCGAAAATTTGATTAAACCTTACAATAATTCAAAAAAATATATAAGCATAAGTACATAATAATATACACATTAAAATAATAATTAATTTTCAATAAATCAAAGTAAAATAATGTTAATAAGTATAAACAGTTTATTATTTTTTTATATTTAGAAAAAAAATTGTACCTAAGTAATAGGTAATAAAAATAATTTGTTTACTATTTGGTTATATATTTTATTTGATTTTATAAATTAGAAGGAATTTACACGTGCGCAAAAATGTAATATATTCCATTCAAAGTGGATCACAAACGACTTCATAGAGTAAAAATTTATTTCAATATCCTTTTTAACACGGAATGGCTGTTAGCTATTTGCACTTCTTGGGCCCCTTTTTCTGAATCGAATACGTATCGAAAAAAAAAATTTTGTACTGGCCTCTTTGGAAACGAATATTTTATTATTATAATGCAGGTAAAAATAGATGAAACAAAAATTTAACAAAATTACAGTAATAAAATTCATTGTTTTATTATTTAAAGATATTTTTTTATATTAACGCATAAAAAACAATAAAATAATTCTCATGAAATTCATATTGTTTATCTTTTAAAAATGTAATTATAATAATTGCATTTAATGGGGTAATCCAATATTAGCACAGTTATAGTTTTGGTTATACTTTTATAATGAAAACTATTTATACCCTGATATTTGGTCCCTACTTGTGATCTTTTTTACATTTTCCATTATAACTTGCTGTCGCTTAATGGAATTTCAATGCTATAAATTAGTTCTAAATTAGCCATTAGTAGACGTGGACAAGACCATCCAACTTTACAATTAATTCAAATCGAAACCAAAATCCCTTATCAAATAAAAGTAGTTAATCTGCTGCTAAATGGAGGATTAAATGAATTATGCAAACCTTCATAATTATTTTGTCGTAATGTTCCTTAACTAAAATCTCGCCCAGATCGTGTAATATATTTGATGAAATATTATCTTTAATAAATTATTACTGTCATGAAATAGTTTAGTTAAAAGCATAAAAGTCATTCCACGGAAATTTATTGTTAAATACCAAATACATTATATTGAAATATTTGTGTTACTCCTATATTAAATATATATCTTTGAAATCTACTTTGCTTTATATACCTACACACCTCACTATTTTGGTATAAAAATAATCCTATGAATACAAAAATCCATTAGATTTTTAAATATAATTTCAATATATATACTTATATCTTGCGATGGATAAGCAGCAGACTGTTTCTGAAGCTATGAATTACAGGTTTAAATCTCGCGAACTGATTTTTTTAAATATATCTTTAAATTTTGAGATTAGGATGATTAAATATGAATGATTTACAACATTTTTTCGTACAAAAATACACAAAAATACATATTTGTAAGGCAACCAAAATACAGTTAAATATATAAGTATTTATTATACATATCATTGGTACTTATCATCGGTATACGACGAATATCCATCAACTGATATATTTTGCAAATCCGATTTACATATTATGACATTAAGAGCAATTTCTCAGAATCTATATTCAGGAAGATCCTTCTATCTTCTAAATAAGATAATATGTTGAAAATTATGTTTAACTAAATGACTAAAGTAGCATTTCATAACAAGCATGTTTGTATGTTCGTAGATTCCTCTATTCATACTTTAATTAAATACAAGATTTTTTTGATATTAAAATAATACGAATATCATATTTTCTTTAGATATAATAATATATACACAATAGTACATAATAAGCACATATTGATACAATAAAAAAATATTGAAAGTGCTGAAGAAAAAGATATACGATGTCTTTGTTTTCTGGAGCTGTTGTTATGACTATAAAATACATCTTCAGTTGTTTTTTTGTTACTTTAAGTAAATTGTCTTTTATAAGTTAACTTAGAAAATAAAGAAGGATATATGGGTTATCTTTTCAGCGGTAAACAATATTTCACAAGTAAATGGTTTCTCGACGGATATCCAAATGTTTTTTTGCCGGAAGTCTAGCAGTCTTTATCATACGCGATAAAATAAACACGGAGACTATTATATTATGAAATGTTGTTTTTCGCTATGATAATACATAATTTTATAGATAGATAAATTGAATACTTGGAGAATAACATTTTTAAAAATAATTCTGCATTTTTATATAAGTAATAATATATTTTAATCAGATATGTAAAGAATTTTAATGCTATATAACATAATATTATAAATGTACTATACATTAATTGTTAATAACAATACACATATAATTAATATGGTCTAATTATTAAATCTATGGTGCCGTCGTATTACTTGAGACTGGCAATTAGATATGCCCAATATATAATATATTTTTAAATGAGCGCGAACACACACGATAGAAGTACTTTTTTGTTTTGCTCTCCATTTACGGACACACTTGTTAGTAAATTGTATCAATTAGCAGTTAGCATTAATCCATATGACGAAATATAATTTAATCGGTGTATATCCATGGATATTGTATATTTCATCTCTAATTGAGAGTCGTTAGTTTTTAGTGGCGTTTTTTGCGTTACACATGATCGGTATCCACTTCGCGATGCATAAAAAGATTTTACTTTATCTTTTTTAATAACACAAAGTTACTAAAATTCCGAACAGATAACTGTCTAATATATAATAACCAATGCACTTAAAAATATCTCTAGTCCCAAAAATACATAGAGTGAATATTAAAGGAAGTCGTGACACTCCAGTTGTCGTAGAGCCGTTGACAATGGTGACTTTTTTGAGCCTATCTTAATATTTATTAGTGTTCATCCAACCCTGATATATAATAAAAATTCCCGGCTTTGTGCTGGCATACAGGTTTATTGAGAGAAGGCAGCTTTTGATAAAATTTAGTGTTGATTACACGTTCCTTCCGAAGCGCCGAGTAAAACGTAAACGCAAATGGGTGTGGCCCTTTTATTTGGCGCGCGTTTTGGGACATTGAATTGGGACAAGGGTCGCTATGTGGCAAAGATGAACGAGGGCGCCTAGTGGGAGCATCTCTCTGAGGGAACAATGGAGAACGGCCGGAGTGGGTCGGACGGAACCGTTTTCCTCCCGAACCTAGCTCCAGGCACTCGCCTATTGGGTATCTACATGTTTTTTTTTCGCAAAAGCCATTTAACTTATCAACAAACATCAAACCGGAAAACGTATTTTTATTTGCCGCAAAAACAAATTTTCTTTCGTGAAAACGATAATGATTTTACGTCATATTTATAATGGATAACAGCGGGCGGTGATTAAAAAGTTGAAATGTTAATGGGAATTTTATTCATTATCAAGATTAAGTCTTTGCTCACTACTACCATATTTTCATATTATCTATAATTTGATTAGAATAACAAATATTTTAATTTATTGTTTCTATGTTTAGTAATAATTGAATACCTATTTTAGCATAGCCAAAGTGGGTTGTGATAATTAAACATGGTTCAGAATTTTAATTCTTTGGCGTTGTAATTTTTTTTTTTCAATCAATATGCAAAATTATATTCAGGGCATGTGATGTTCCCATTATCCTCATTATTTCTACAATTTTAATAAATTTGGCGAACAGTTAATGATCCAAAGATGAAGACTCGATATTTAGCGTTTATTAAAAAATGATCTAGACTCGTAAAAATAATGTAAGCCCAAGATTTAATTAAACATACCTACCTAATAACTAAAAGGCAATTGCAAATTCTACCAACAGCGCAAATTGATTAATTATTACTATGCACCTAAATAAATTACAGCGTGATAAACAATGACACCTGATGTAAAATTATTGAGTCTGTGATCGTAATTATTAATATGTATTTATTATTTCATTGATATACCTATATATTCAGTTTATTCTTTCAAGCTAAACCGAATATCATTTCTGCAGCGCTCGAAATGGAAAATTTTACAAACCGAAAATATTAACATAGTAAAGTAATATAATTTTATGCGTGTTTTATAAAAAAAAAAATTGTTATATAGCCACTAGCTCAAACGCGACACTGTTGCCGATTTTACAACCCTAAATGGCGCTCCCTTGCGCTCCGGTCCATTTCAAGCCCTGCATTTATGAACAAAATGTCACGCGTTACTTTTTAACTACAAATAATATATAATAGTACATTAATCACAGGTGTGTTATTATTGTTTTCAGTTGCTATTATAATCATCTACCTCCGTTCAATAACCAATCTTTGTCACTATAGTAACAAATAATAATTGTTCGTGAAAAATCTTTTTACACAATATTATGAACATAATATGTATAATATTATTTCGCATTTTTTATTATTATGTTCCTAATGTAATAAAATGTACCATTCTCTTAAAAATTGAAACGACAAAGAAATCCGTATTAAATATACAAGTTTTATGAACACTTAGGAAATGCAGTAAAATCAGTTTTAGCTACTACATTATAATATTATATATTCTATTGTGCATTCTACAATCTAACTGGCATTAATGTATATATCAATCCGTATATTACTCTATAAAAAGAGTGATAGTAAATTCCGTCGTTATAATCATTTTGTCTTTTATAAATCTTAGAATTGTTTTGAGAAAAACAATGGAAACACAGCATAACAATTTACGAAGACCGAAACACTTTGTTGTACCATGTGTGCAATTTATGGACTGCTCTGACCCTTCCTTGACAGCTGATTTTCCTCTTTCTTTTAAGTTGTATGTAGGGTATAGTATATATCGCATCCCTCCATTCATCTTCCATTTAAGATTATACAGTAACTACCTGTTATTTTATTTTTATATGAATTTTCTAAGCATGTGAGTAATACACTTTGAATCTTATGAATATTAAAAACAGCAATTACGTGAATACGCAAAGTATCCCATAGTATGATTTTAAAGGATATAATATAGGTTTTATAGCCACATTAATTTCGTTTAGTTGCATGACAGTATTATACGCTCATAAATTATTTTTAAAATATTTTTTTTTATTATAGGTATACAATTTTTTTTACTGTTATTCAGTAATCTTACTTAGTATAATTGGATGAATTTTTATTACTAAACAGAGGTTAAAATATCTTCATCTATATTCTATGCAGATGCCTATATAGTAATTCTAATCGAGTTATTATTTGAAACTAATCATACTCATCTTTATTTATATACCATTTTATAAATGGGTGACTTTGACATAGTTATTTTTACAGTTTTAATAGATTTATAAATCCAAATCCTATATTTTGAATATGTTTTTGATGACCTACAGTACAATACAATAAAATAAAAAGTACGGGGGTAAAATACGGGAGTGGCTTCTTTAGTTTAAACCAAGGTGTTAACAATTATTGATACTTACCTTGATTCCAAGCCTAGATTCCTTATTTAGAAACCTCGAAAACACACATAGAAAAATATTAATCAAAAAATAATATTGGTACGGTTGCTAATATTAATGAATTTTGTTAACGCTTCAATCGAATATCTATTAGTTAATTTTATGATAATTATGTAAAACGAGGATGGCTTAATTGGTACATCACACTGAGGAGAATCCCATTGATGCGTCTTTTTCTAAATGGTATATTTCTGAGGTGTTCTAAAATAGTACCTTTATTAATCTATTCGTATTATTCAAATAAATTTCCACATTGGTATATTATATTATTATACTATGCATAAGTAAAGTTAAAAGCCGTTTTCATATGTTATACAGTATTATAGTTAGGTGTTTAAACCTAAGTCGTGACTATTTCCTAAATCTGTCTTCATCACTATGTTCATAATGTTTCATTAAGTATTATGTTGAAGTTTATTTACATAATATTATACATTTCCATTAATTCGAAGATGATAAAATGCCTTATGATTACATAATATATCTTAATGTTATATGTATAGTGTATATATATTAATTGAGTGTGTTTAAGTGAAATGTCAACCACTCACTTCCACTAATCGACATTACACATTTTTTATCAGCTGATCGCAATTTGATGTGAAAACCGTGAAAGTAATTTCAAACATATTACCATCAAATACATTGTGACGTGTTAATAATATTACGTTTTGCTATTTTTCATCCGTCAGTTTGGTTTAACGCAGCACATAGTAGGATATATGAAAATAATAAATTCTTTAGCTTTCAAAGCAAATTCCATGCTATGAAAAATATTGATGTATGTTTTAATACTTTAATAACATTTTATAACAACAGATGGCAATATATAAATGAACTATTCGGACATACTTAATGATATAATATTAAGTAAGTAAGTACCCACGGTGGCCGCGTGGCTTAAGCGTTTGACTATAACGCCGTGGATCCCAGGTTCGAATCATGGGTCTGGCAAGTACACATATTGTTTTTCAATTTGTGTGTGGGTCAGGGTATGGACCTATTAGGTTGAGCAAGAAGCTGACATCCATTTCTCGTAAAAACGAAATCTGTTAATACAAACCTCTATTCTGTGGAGACCCATACGATCCTAGTATTAGGATCAGACATGGTCGGGAAAAAAAGGAAGTTTGTATACCTTTTATTTATTTAGCTGAATAATTTCATGATAAATATAAAAACAAATATAATGAATGCACTGAAAATCAATACAAAGAAATTTTAGTACTTCGTTCATAAAGATTTAATTAGAAATAAGTGCTTCTTTATCTAGATTAACTTTGGTTATAAAGAAACATCAAAGTGGACTAATAAAAAAAAACCTTTATCAATGTTTTAAACACTTATGTATTAAGAAACCATATATTTAAATAATTGTGCAAAGACTACTAATAATTCAACACTAAAATAGTTTCTTTAATTATGTCGCTACTACTAGTAGGTAGGTAGTGATAATATATATAAATTATATTATTAATTCACGTGTTTCATACAGAAATATCAAAAAATACATAGGTATATGAAATTAAAATAAATTATGTCATTAAAACGGTTAACAGAATGGTAACCAAAATTAAAAATGATATGATATTGCTAAAAAATGAAAAAAATTACTATTTTGTCACCATCGAAAATCGATAGAGATTGATGATGTTTGAATGTTTTCGTTTTCTTCTTTTTATGATTGCACGAATTTTCATCAAACTTTTTTATTTTGTGAGTCATCTTTACAGCACCCTGTGCGGTCATTGTGTTTGTTGTATATACGTTCACTATCAAAATGCATTTTTTCTAATAATTGCTTCCTTTAAATATTTATAATTTAATAGCAAATAAATTAAGAAGCTGCAATTATAATTTAATGTTTACTCTTATGTTTGTACTGTGTATTTTTGACAATTTTTAGTGTAAAATATTATCGCTTATTAATTATTCATTTTAATTAAAGTCTCTACTTTTTGTCATTTTATTTCATTGCTATTGGATATAGAATATTTAAAATATTTTCAGATTGTGCTGAATGGGTCTTAAATCCATATCTATTGCAATCTGGGCGGTAATATTTAACTTTTAAACCTACATGATAATATATACTTAATCTTAATCCCAAATCACGCCAAAACAATCATGTATTTGGAGTGTTATTTCAAAAAAAATGTATTTAAATGTTGTATTCATAGATTTTGTATATTATTCATTGTTAAAATAATAAGTAAATATTTAACATTTCTTAACTATATTATGTGGTGCCTATAATATAAAATAGAATAAAATAAATTTTATTATAGGTAGATAGATACCTAATCCATATAGGCTATTAACGATTAGAACTGTAATATTAATACTATCGACAGAGTATTTAATGGAATTTAATTTTATGTTTTGTACTATTCCACTTTAATTGAATAGTATAAAACTTAAAGCATTAGATTAGAACTATGTCAATAACCAATCATATAAGGTGTAAACGAATTATATCAGTAGTCTTGATAAAATTGTGACAATCGCTATCGACTAATAAGCCAAACTGAATTTCACATACCGATGTTCTAACATTGATACCTCGTATCTGATTTTCAATATTTTTGACAGAGTTAAAGTTTTATTCAAAAATTAGATAACAACAAAAATACGGTTAGTGCAAAAATAATTCCGTTTTTTTTAATGTAACTGTATTTTTGTTTTTATTTAATTTTATTTTCTGATTTTGTAAGTATAACATTTTAATTACTCCTATCGAAAATATTAATTATCAGATACGAGGTGTCAATATTAGAAAACAATAAATGAAATATATTAGTCCATATTAATTAATACCTAACGACTATAAGACTATCTACCATATGAAATAAATTAAAGGTTCTGAAAAAATAGGCCACGATAAATAATCAATTTGGTGCGTTTT
This sequence comes from Rhyacophila brunnea, assembly GCF_057557595.1. Classification (NCBI taxonomy): domain Eukaryota; kingdom Metazoa; phylum Arthropoda; class Insecta; order Trichoptera; family Rhyacophilidae; genus Rhyacophila; species Rhyacophila brunnea. Next base: position 32,943,061 of record NW_028232859.1, read on the forward strand.
AATTAAGCACCCGTTAATTATTGAGATTGTTAATTTCTCTACCAGACTATGTAATAGATCTGATCAATTAGTAAACAACGTACATGGAGAGGCTAGCATATTATATTTCCACCCATTTGATCCCAGGTGGACGTTACGTGGTGACCGGGAACACTCTGCACGTGCGCGGGGTTCGACCAGATGATGCACACGCGCATTACTCCTGCTCCACGGAGAACACGCTCACTAATGAGCGTCGACGTAGTCCTCCCGTCAAAATGCAAGTCACAGGTGAGTCATAACTGTCATAAGTATGATAAATTTTATAGCATAGTCATATAAAAAGATTTTTAATTCAATTATGGTATTTTATTCGGCTTGAGAAAATGTAACATTATTTTTTTTTCAATTGACCAGATCCCCCTTGATACAATTACGCGTAAAAGGTGAAAAACATAGATGCAGTCAACAAATATTAAAACTCGGGTCCACTATTTAGACGGAATGTCATCAATAATATCAACATCGAAAGTACAATTATTAATAAACATGTCAAAAAATGTTATGTTAAAACGACAACCAATTTGGAGAAACAAAAACATTGTTAAAGCAATTTAACGGCATATAATCAGATTCTTGAGTGTTTATTTTTATAAGAATACTAGAAATTAGAACTGTATATATAGACGGATTCTGTAAATATTTAAAATTTGAAGCTGGTTGATGAAATAGTAAAGTTCTACAGAAGTATGTGCTAATGCAAATCACAGTTGTGAGAATAGCGAAATCGGCTCGAAGAATCCTTCATATAGCGGTGAATAGATTTAAGTTGATTATTACGATGATACAGCGAGAAAAATATAATATCCTGAAGAAAATTATGGTATTTAGTTAAGTCCAATGTCGATGACAATAAGTTAGAGTTTAATGCAAACGAAGGGACCAAATCAAAGGTGCTACTGGTTTGTACTACCACGTATCATGTGTATTTTTAATATCGAGAGAGGTGGAACCAATCAATGATCATAGAGTTATCAGTCATGAAGTCTCGTCAAATAAGGGGGGACATGCTCGTCGAAGGTCAAAATTGAGTTTTTATTGTATTTTCAAACCATGATCCTGGACACTCCTTAAACGTTGTAGATAATCTATTTATATAATTTTGAAGCCTTATTATTCTTTATAGTTATTTTAAACAATTGATGACTACATAAAGTATTTTTGTTACATAAAATAGTATTCTTTTAAACCTCTCGCTCTAATGTTTTAGAATAAAGTCATATTTCGGTACATAACTGTGCAGTGGTGTTAAAATTTTTTACGTTTATTAATTTTTAAACGCATTTATGAAACCATTAGTATAATTTATTACGAGATAATTTTTGTAAAATATTCACGATAAAAAATTATATTGATAATCTCTGTGATCCCAAATTTGACAAGAATTAGGCATTTTATTATTCAAAAAATCGGCAAGATTAACACATTTGAAGATGATTCTAAACATACTTATTATAAGCTATATTTTTGACCATTTAAGTGTGATAAACATCTTACGAATCATGATTGCTTTATAATAATTATTGATCTAAGAATAAGGTAGTGTTTTTTTTGAAATACGCCATTTCTTTTGTCATTCCCTAGTGGTTAAGCTACAACATACGGCTATAGCCATAAATTGACAAACTATTATTAAAGTAGGGAGTAAAATTATGTTAACGCCCGTGTTTGAACATGTGCCTAACCGAATTTTTTTTTATTTTTTTTTAAAACGGTACATGTTCAAACACGCGCATCAATATAATTTTACTCCCTACTTCAATTATAGTTTGTCTAATATGTTAGACGTGTAATTATGTTTGTATAATAAAATGCCTAATTCTTGTCAAATTTGGGATCACAGAGATTATCAATATAATTTTTTATCGTGAATATTTTACAAAAATTATCTCGTAATAAATTATACTAATGGTTTCATAAATGCGTTTAAAAATTAATAAACGTAAAAAATCTTAACACCACTGCACAGTTATGTACCGAAATATGACTATATTCTAAAACATTAGAGCGAGAGGTTTAAAAGAATACTATTTTATGTAACAAAAATACTTTATGCAGTCATCAAATGTTTAAAATAACTATAAAGGATAATAAGGCTTCAAAATTATATAAATAGTTTATCTACAACGTTTAAGAAGTGTCCAGGATCATGGTTTGAAAATACAATAAAAACTCAATTTTGACCTACGACGAGCACGTGGGCCGTTAAGCGATGAGTAATTCACGTAAAGGTGAATGTTTCTCTAAATCGTGGTGAAGTTGACTTGAAAAAAAAATCAAACCTAGTACCAGTGTTACTCGATTATTATTGAACTATGAAATTCGCCACAGTAGTGCATGCACTAAGTCTGTTGTATTATTTACAATATACATAATGTACCTTGTTGCGTAGAGATTTAAAAAGTTATTTAGCCCATTGCCCCGCCCCGTATTTGAAAAAAAGAATACTCAATGCTCTTCTGGAAATCAACTTGTTTAAGCAAATAAACGGAAGGATACAGTAGCAACTTTGTATTCTTTTATATGTATACGTCTTCTTACAGAATAGGTTGAAGAAAGGTGTCATTAATAAGATGCTTTGATTTTTAAATTATAAAACTATTTATTTACATCAATAAAACTACATAAATAAATGAAGACAACGAAGCATAATTACAATATAAATTACGAATATTAAAAAATGCCGGTGGACATGAGCGCATATTGATATAACTAAAAAAATAATTGTTTATTTAGAAAATATATTTAACACAGCACATAATATTATAATATATGCAAAGAGTTTCTCAAAATTTTCGTCTGTTTTTTTCATAAATGTATTAAAAGTAGAGATAGGCAACGATTTGGCTTCCTCATAGAACTGAATGAAGCATGCCGACAACAGCCGATAACTCACGAGAAATGGCGACGCGATAAAAAAAAATGCAGGGCATCACGGAGGATTTACTTTGGTCATTATAACGTACCCATATAATATAATGTTATCGTGGAAATTTTGCCGCAAATTGATTACCAGCCTGTTTCACCATTCTTTTTCACCATACTTGTCGGCTTCACCATACTTTCATATACCATGCCGTCCCTAGGTTTTATTTGACTTCCTACGCCCACTTATTCATATTCAACGGCCCCCAATTGATTCCGAGGCTACTACCACCCCCATGTATCGCTCCAGCGCCATTTAAAGATCTGTTTCACTTATTTTGTGAAACACTATTGTAGAGTTATCGGCATTGACGTAATGCAACGTACCAGATGGACCGAAATCTTCAAGATAACAGTATATCTTATAATAATCGATTAGATGTGTAAAAATCATATAAGTAAACGAATTCAACCATACGTTTATTATAAAAAGCATGTTCAATATAAGTAACTATGCAACAAATAATATATATGGTTAAATTACGATTAATTACGTTAAATGAATTGCGTTTTTTTAACGTTATTCTTTTAATTAGTGTATAAATGCATTCAACATTACAATAGTGTATACCTTAGCATTAAATGATACAAATAACAAAAGTAGGAATTTTAACAATATATTACAGCAATTTTCATTGTAGCATATGAGTATCACTGTTATCATTATTAATCTGTTCTTAATCTATTTCCATATAGTAAATATTTGACGATCGAAAGATCGCATCTTATTCAAATAGAATGGTTGAATAATTTACATGATTAAATTATCTGCTTCTGGCAGCAGTTTATTATAATGATGGTGTATATTATTATATTTCGCATACGTTCGAAATGAAATGTTATTTAATTGTATTATACCGATCCTTCAGTAAACATGAAGCATCATGAGATAATTTTGTCAACTACGACATTTATCTCATCCAGTTTATTAAACAGTTAATAAATCTAAACTTTTGCAAATCTTTATTTATGACACATTATACTTATTTTTATTTTTAAGAATTGTTTATTGTGTATTGGAATCCAATAATATATTATATCGTAATAGATTTGTGAGTTTTCACCGCGTGTACTTCCTTATTCTTTCGTTAACGTTTCGGGCTCGTTGCAAAGGTCATATATCTTGATAATATCGAGAAAAGCAAGAAGAAGTATACGTGGTAAAAACCCAAATATCTATTACGATATCAAAAAAGTCTCAAAAATTATACAATCTATTATATTCTGATCAGTCACTTTTCATTTTCATCTGAGTGGAATACGCCATTGACTAATGAACATTTCACATAAAAATGCTAACATATATTACGTATACAATATTGATTTCATATGAACAATCTGCAAGATTATATTAAAAATATAGAACATTATAAATAATAATATTCTAGGCAGTGATACGTTCCATAAAATTTTTAAAGAATTATTTTTAGAAATTAACAATATATACACCTACATTACAGCCCAAATTAGTTTCAAACATAAAATAATATAAATGTTGAAACACTACAATAAACATCGACGTATTCTAGTATATTCGAATCGTAGCGTTCATATTTGTACATTAAAAGAACGTTAAGTTAAGTAACATAACAATCAGCAGTGCAACTTGAGACGGAGCTTTTCACAGGCTGCGCTGCTGTTCATAAAGTTTATCACGATGCCAACTCAAACAAAAGCTTCTCATTAACTTTGCTCACAGCTACAGGCTTCGACGGAAATCCTAAACTATTGTGTTTGAAAACTAAATTGAGTGATTTGAACCCGGGTGATAAATAAAAATATCTAATAATAATTAATTTTACCTACTACAATAAGTACATAATTATAATATGTCAATGTATTGTGTGGAATTAAAATGTTCTTATGACAAAAAACTAACGTTCAATTAGCAAAGATTTTTCTTAGCTTAGAGACTTTTTAAACTTTCAATGTTTATATTAACTAAAACGAACAAATATACACATGAGCTGAACAAAACATTTCACTTATACAAAGGCTACAAAGCATTCCAAAAAACTTATACAACTTAAAACTAATATAATGTATTAATTTTATAATATAATTTGAAGAACGAGTGTCAATTTAAATATTCCTTATTTCCCCGATGCAATTAAATGACTTAAATAATTATGGTAAAATTGAGAAATCTATAAGTAGTAACTTTCAAAAGATATAATTTTATTTAAGTACAGAGTACCGAATGAGTTTTCTTTAAATCGTCTAACACAATATAACTTTAAATGTTTCATAATATCAGAAATCCTATCTGTCCGTCAAGGCTGACATAGTTATTTCCAGTGAGCTTGGAATTTACGTGGGTACGGCGGGGTCTGCATTCAGCCAACTTGGACTCCCATGGAAGTCAAGGCTATATTCTGTGAGGATCAAATGTCATTTATTCAATGCGTGCGTGATATCTATGCTCCTGTATGACTGTAAGACGTGGCATCTTATTAAGCTTCAGAGGTCTCGGCTTTTGAGCTTTGAGAATCGATTTATCCGCCAAATCTTAGGAATATATTGATACGACCGCGTTATAAACACTCAAGTTCCTGAGTGAACACAGCAACCCTCAGTGATTAAGGTAATCATGAAGAGATGCATAACGTGACTGGGACATGTGTTCCGGATGCCGCCAGAAATGCGACACTTCGTACCCTTGTGGCACCCTCAAGGGTTCCGTCATCATGGCCATAGCCCCCAGTTGGCGATGTACTGAGGGAAGTGGCGCAATTTTGTGTTTGTCTTATGCCCCAATGCTGAGGCGTGACAAGGTGAAAAAAGAAGAAGAATATCAAAATTAGCTTCAAGCAATGTTGATTACGTTTGGTATTCATTTTTAACACGTACATAAATAATTACATATGACAATGACATTAATGCAGAATTATAATTGACTTTCTAAATAAATGTGTGGTATGTAGTTAATAGGTTAAATAATATGAAATAAAGCAGAAATGTCTAAACTAAACACCCAACAATACAATAGTCAGAATATTGAAACTTTAACTGTGAATTCAAAATGAAAATTTCTTTATTATTACAATGATACAATAATATAGCTCTTTAAATGCTGTAATTTATGAGTTTAATAAAACTTAGCGAAAACGTAGATATTTAAATTATTTTGAACAAAAAACACATTCTAAAATACTAAGTACCTAAGTAAGTAAAGTAGAAATTTTTATATCAATAATATTCATTTTTTTTAATATTTATATTGCACTTATTATAAGTACCCATACTAATAGTTACGTATTATTTTTCTTTTTATTCGAAATCTGATTGACGAAATTGAAGTGGTTTTCCAATAGGTATTTGGATCCAGAACCTGTATCTACTATATTGAACGTATAACTAGCCATCATAATATCTTGTAAAAACATTAAAACATCTCTTCAATAATATACACTTACATCAATCTAATACGCAGACCATGTAGTTTTTCAATGTGTATTTATTCCAGTACAAGTGCTCAATAGGCTGGGTGAATTGTCAAACAACTATTCCTTGTAAAAAAAGGTCGGTTAATACAACTTCCACTTAGCTACTCCACTCAGCTAAGTGGCACGTGGCTTAGTATCGTACATGGTGATTTACTATTTTTAACTTCGGTACACAATCCACACTTTTTAATACAAATTTATTTAAAGTAATCATATTTGTGTAGAAATATAGATAATAGTGTTAATTAAATATAATAAACTAAAAGTTAAATACGTCTTATTATTGATTATTGTGATAATTTTGTGAAGATTGTATATTCTGTTTTATTTTAATTTCTTTCTACTCTAAAATTATGCAAATAACAATTTATAATATCCAAAATTGTAATTTAAAAACATAATTATGAAGATAAAATTTACTTCTACAACTTGATAATATTTTTCTAGTAAGAAGTATGACATAAAAATACATTATAAAAAATAACAGCTTGATCCTGACGTTAAAAGATAATATCCTGTAGGAAAAAAACATGAAAAAATTTAATCCGAATAACTATCGTTACGGTTATTTGTCAAGGCTCTTGTCAAACATCAAAAGCTGTCGCAAGTCAAGTGTTTACACGTGTAAAAAAGATGTGAACCCAAAGGAAAACTTTCAAAGTGACTATGGCTGCAAAAAGGTCTAGAGATGGATCTCAACAGTGACGTTTCTGGGTTATCGTATCAATTATGTGCCAGAAAGGATAACAAAGCGTTATATTGACTGTCAAGTTGCTTAAAATATAATCAGTTCCGGTATCGACCATAGTCAATTTAATATCTATGAATAAGTCAACTGTTTATATCACACTATTATAAATTAATAAAAATCACGGACTCTGTAGGTAGTTGAGTAAAGCAAAAACATACCGTGAGTTTGAAAAAAAAATGTTTAATAGTGACCATTATGGGTGAATTTGAAAACTGCAATTTTTACATACATTTTTATTTTAAATAATCAACATGTAGGTATCAAAAACCGTTAAAAATATTTGTTTATTTCTTATTAAGTTATTAAAAAAATAATCCAAAAAAAATATATACGAAATCTGCGTATTTTATTAATATTTTGTTTTATGTATATTTTTATCATTAAAATGTAATTTGATAAGTTAAGTTGACATAACAAATTCTGAAAAATTAATAGTTTAAACCTTTATTTCTGGAAAATACAAATGGATATAACTTAAAATCTTCTTTATTTATATTAATTCGAGGTTTGTGACTGTGACTACACTAAAGCTCGATTCGATAAAAATTATTTTGTCACCTAAAAAAACCTATCAAACTACATTTTAATGATACAAATAAGCATATAATACGATATACCAATATAAATCAGACTTCCTAAAAACGAACACTTTACATAGTTTTTTAAACTGTTAATTTATTAAATAATTACAAAATAAATAACACATATTTTTTATATTCTTAGATGCGTATTGATTATTTAAAACAAAAGCTTTCAGTAAAATGTACGATTTACAAGTTTTTTTAGCTTAGAAAAAAAATATTTTATAATAATATTAGTTTATATTTATAATATTATAATCTTGCCTCTATAGAATAGGACCCGCTGATTTCGTTCTTTTTTCTATACTTTGTTTGACGAAAAATTTAAATTAGCGTATTCTTATAAGTGAGACCGTAACGTTACTTCCATAGTAATATAACGTTGCAGCCATATATATTAGACCTGCTTTATGGCTAATGTGGATTATAATAATACCTGCCTTACAGGTCATTTTTCTAGGTCCAATCACTATTTTTTAAATTAAATTACAGCATCATGTTGTATATTCATAGGCCACCCGCCGAATACGTCACTGGGTCACTTATACGAACAGTATATACAATAAATTATGTGCTACGTAATCAATTCTCAGCGTTTCCTGTCAAAAGTTTTCGTACAGCAAAATTGATAAACGTTTGATGTTATGGAATAAAATTATAATAAACATTTGGTTGTGAAGTTTAGCAATTTCTAGCTAAAGTGATTAATCTTACGAGACCTTATTTTGTAGCGTGTTTCGCTAAACTTCGTCAAGATAATTTGAATTTATTAAAAGTAATTTACACACTTTCTGAGGGTTAGATTTTTTTATGCTATAATAATGAAAAGTTTTTTGATTTATTTATAAGTATTATATTATTATGCACTACTACAACAATGAAAATTTTTCGACAAAAAAAAAAAATTATTATTGTAAAACAGACCGAAAAATATGTAAGATATTTTAGTTTGGTACGAAATGAAAGTTTTAAGGGGGGACATGCTCGTCGAAGGTCAAAATTGAGTTTTTATTGTATTTTCAAACCATGATCCTGGACACTCCTTAAACGTTGTAGATAATCTATTTATATAATTTTGAAGCCTTGTTATTTTTTATATTTATTTTAAACATTTGATGACTGCATAAAGTATTTTTGTTACATAAAATAGTATTCTTTTAAACCTCTCGCTCTAATGTTTTAGAATATAGTCATATTTCGGTACATAACTGCACGCATTGGTGTTAAGATTTTTTACATTTATTAATTTTTAAACGCATTTATAAAACCATTAGCATAATTTATTACGAGATAATTTTTGTAAAATATTCACTATAAAAAATTATATTGATAATCTCTGTGATCCCAAATTTGACAAGAATTAGGCATTTTATTATTCAAAAAATCGGCAAGATTAACAAATTTGAAGATGATTCTAAAGATATTTATTATAAGCTATGTCTTTGACCATTCACGTATGATAAAGATCTTATAATAATGATTGCTTTATAATAATTATTGACCTAAGAATAAGGTAGTGTTTTTTTGAAATACGCCATTTCTTTTGTCATTCCCCAGTAGTTAAGCTACAACATACGGCCGTAGCCATAAATTGACAGACTATAATTAAAGTAGGGAGTAAAATTTTGTTAACGCGCGTGTTTGAACATGTACCTAACCATTTTTTTTTTTTTTTTTTTAAACGGTACATGTTCAAACACGCGCGTTAATATCATTTTACTCCCTATTTCAATTTTAGTTTGTCAATTTATGGCTACGGCTGTATGTTGTAGCTTAACCACTGGGGAATGACAAAAGAAATGGCGTATTTCAAAAAAACACTACCTTATTCTTAGGTCAATAATTATTATAAAGCAATTATTATTCATAAAATGTTTATCACACTTGAATGGTCAAAAATATAGCTTATAATAAATATCTTTAGAATCATCTTCAAATGTGTTAATCCTGCCGATTTTTTGAATAATAAAATGCCTAATTCTTGTCAAATTTGCGATCACAGAGATTATCAATATAATTTTTTATCGTGAATATTTTACAAAAAATATCTCATAATAAATTATGCTAATGGTTTTATAAATGCGTTTAAAAATTAATAAATGTAAAAAATCTTAACACCACTGCACAGTTATGTACCGAAATATGACTATATTCTAAAACATTAGAGCGAGAGGTTTAAAAGAATACTATTTTATGTAACAAAAATACTTAATGCAGTCATCAAATGTTAAAAATAATTATAAAAGATAATAAGGCTTCAAAATTATATAAATAGATTATCTACAACGTTTAAGGAGTGTCTAGGATCATGGTTTGAAAATACAATAAAAACTCAATTTTGACCTTCGACGAGCATGTCCCCCCTTAAGAGATAAATTATTAATAAGATTTTATAACATGGGTTATTACTTGGTATTCACCAGATATAGATATTTTATCTACAAAACGTGTTTTATGCACTTGGTAAGCTCTTTCAAGTATGAATACCAGAAATTATATTTAAATTTGAGTAGAGTTATAATTATTGTCAATACTGAGTAATAGAAAGGGACAGTTGCTATTATTACAAGTCATTATTGAATGGAACGGGTTGGACTTATTAAAGGGAAAAGGAGCAATTAGGGTATATTATTTAAATATTTATATATTTTTATTAATAAATGTACTTGTGTTCTGGGAATTCAAAACTATTGATTTTTAAACCTACTTTGTTCATACTTTGAATAATTTTAAATTATTATTTTTGACAAATTTATGATTATTTCCGATTAGGTGATTCAGAAATTCTAATTTTCTTTTTTAACATACTTATAATATAAAAACAACCAAAACCTTCAACAACCTACTAAGTGAGCATGATTCATGTCATAGAAACAATATTTATATGTAATTCATACCGAGTAATAACCCGAGTGATTAAAAATTTTATTATTATTTTCTTTGGTAGACTTATATTATAAAATAATATATTATTAAGTATTAACATTATTAAATTTCTCAAATATACTTTTGTACTCGGTAACTAGATTTATTTAATTTATACCGTGTGCTTTTTATTTAAGATTCCTTGGGAACTTCACCTCCACGTATCACGACCCCTCTCGTATCCGATCTGACAGTAAAAAGAGGTGGAGATATCCATATTAGCTGTGCTGCTGACGGAAATCCCACACCATCTCTAACGTAAGTTTTAAACATCAGTATACTCTAATAAATACTTTTATTTATTTTTTCATATTTTTGAATAAATTTAAATCCCAATAAAATGGAATTATGTATAAAATATCTCTGTAAAAATTTAGTAAAAATACGTTTTCATATATGTTAGGCCAAACTCGTTATAAAATAATAATGTGTGAAATACGTTCTCAAGGTGAAAACACTAAGCCCTACTATGTCGGTGGAAAATCACACCATTTGCGGAATTCTTGTTTTCTGTTTAAATACAATCACAAGTTCAAAACGAGGTGGCTCTGTCATTATTAAACCAAGAAACTTGCTACGAATGAAGTAATAGGTCGTTTTTATTACTTAAACTAATTAAGCTTTACAACGCCAGTAAGTGCAGGAAACTGGGCTAAAATTGCGATGTTGGTTTACCGCTTTTCTAGAATAATACTTACTTAACATTTTGTAAATTATGAACTGAAGATGTAACGCCATTTTAATTGATTTTGAGACATGTCATATTATATTTTAACATAGTAGCGTATTAGCATATAGATAAAAATACATTAATACATTTTGTTTTTTTCGTAAATATTGTACTATATTTTTCTATCAAAACATTATTGTTTTTTATCATAAAATATGGTCAATATACAATTTATTCATTTTTTTTATAATATCGTCTTCTGTGTGAGTATATATTGTAAATTCCTCATTTAAAATACTACATAAAGATTTCAATAAAGTTGATCGTCAATCAAAACTTCTATACATAATCAAAATTCTAAACAAGGTACAAGTGCATCTAGTTAGTTCCGCATAAAACGGTGGCAAACTACGAGTATAATAAATGCAGTAACAAAAACTGTAATTTTAAATTTGTAATCAATATCGTAATATAATTCATTTTTTAACAGTAATTGAATGATTAGGACTCGGAAAACATGTGGTTCTAGCACAATGGGTTACTTTGCATGCTGCTTATGAAATAATGGTTTTATTGCAGGAAAAGTCCTCCGGCCTTGTAATTTCTCGTCGTAGTAATGTGAATTGGCCTCCACGATAATGTGATTTAACTCGTTTAGAATTTTTCCTGTGGAGTTATTTTATATTTAGTGTACGCCAAGAATCCAAAAACCATCGATGACCTCAAATCCAAGATTATTCGTAACTTTTCACATATACGTATCCATTTATATCAAACCGTCCTTGGAAATTTTGCTCAATAAGTCGTTTTTTCCTACGTAATTCCCATGTGCATTAATTACATTCATACTGAATAAAATAACATAAGAAAACTTGTTTACTTCATTGATTTAAAATTGCAGTTCTTATTGCGCCATCTTTAAGATAATCTATCAATATTGTGTTTGCTTTTAGTGTAGCGTGCAACAGACAAGTATCTACATAGCCATATGAATTGATGGCCACTCTCGAAAAATTATTTAAGCGTGTAACCGCCCGCCCATTACGTCGTTTGGTTTTGAAACTTACCTCTCTATGCCCCGCGAAGGCATACAACGCTGACTGCTTCTACATGTCCTACGGTGGAAGGGTCGATAGGTAAGCGGGGGGCTAAACGCTGCATTTGATTGAGCGTTCTTGGAGGACGGTTTATGATTTTTTATAACTTCCAAACTCAACTGTTAGATTAGAAATTTTGGTAATACAACCGTATGACATTAATTCACCAAAACCGTTTTTGACGTATATTTATTTGAAAGACAATAAATACCCATTGCCTTATATAATGTATTTTTACATTTAATTGCAATTTTATTTGAAAAGTTCTAAGCATGAAATAATACCCAACAATATAATATTCCAAAAAATGTTATCTGAATTACAAACCCATGCCCCAGAAAAGTCTATTTTTGCCATGTAATCTTAGAGCTCAAGTAATAATTTATAAAAAGTGATAAGCTTAAAAAATATTTCAAGGGTGGTGATCAATTTTATTCACGTCGTATCTGTTGCGTGCTTCCCTATAGACAAAGTAGACAAAGTTAACATCGATTTAAAGTCTATGTTATAGTCGGAACGAACCAAACCCCTAAAAATCTATGTCGGGATTTTGATATAGGTATCGGTATTTTAGTATGCCGGAATTTCGACTTATCGGTATTCTATTATGCAAGAATTACATTTTTTCGGGATTAAAATCAGCACCCTATTAAATATGGCGTCTTAATTTAAAGATGTTACACAATAAACTTCAGCAATGGTTAACAATTTACTTTGGAAACAAACTTTCTGGCATTTCTGTTTGTTGTCGGTATCTACTGTTTTGCATTGAAAAACTTTGTAAATATTGTTTATACTTTTGGGTGCTTTTAGATAATAGCTGTTTTGAAGTTTTTTTTATATGAACATTCTAGGTAGTATACAAAATCTCTTTCCACGAAAAACATATTACGTGATATAAATACACAAGACTTTCACATTCTTCGGCATCACAAAATAATTTTATATTCATAATGCATTACCAAGTTTTTCTTATCTGTATTGTATATTTAATAATTGAGTTAGTATTTATTTCGAAGTATTCTATTTTTTTTTATATAAACATATAAATTAATACTGTCGACAGAATTTACTTGTTGAAATTTCAACTGAAACTTTTATCGATTTAAGTTTTGTACTACTTTTGTATTCGACACATACATCCACGACGGCAGCGCGACTATGTGTCAGCCTATAGCGTCGTGGATCCCAGGTTCAAATCCTGGGTCTGACACGTACACATATTGTTTTCTCAATTTGTATATGAGTCAGAGTATAGACCTAATAGGTTGAATAAGTTGCTGACATACATTTCTCGTAAAAAAAATCTATTAATACTGTGGAGGCTCATATGATCTTATCGGACATGATTGGACTACTTTTGACTACAATGAAATAGTACAAAACTTAAATAAATTAGAATATTAATTGATATTTAAAATTTATAAATTGGATTTTTATTTTGACTGTTAATACCATTAATACGATTAGAAAGTCGGTAGACTTAGATATGTTACGTTTTTAAATACTAATATTTCTTGATAATTATTAATAAACACATTGATACATTATAACTTGGATATATTATTAATTAGTTATTTAGAATCTTATATACAAGATATATTAATTATTCTGTATGTATGTATGTTTATAATATAACTTTATTTATTTGTTTATTTATGCATACTAAAACAATCGAACCCTTACCATACTAATTATAAGTATGCAAAATATACCTACTCTTAAGTATCTGTTCTACAAATATATGTTTGTTATTGTGCTGAAATGTGTGTGGTAGATTATTTTTCTTAATATTATAATATATTATTATCTTTTTGTGTCATATCTGGTATGAGACGTAGGCTGTGATTTTGGCAATCATTTCTCTATTTGACGCTTCTTTGAACAGGGATACAAATAAAAATTTGGTGATGAGATTATAATAAAATATGTAATTATTATTGTGATATTAATTTATTTTTGTGTTTTGTTAAGTTATTTTTTCATAAATAAATAATAAATAATTAGATTTATTTAGTTACCACCTACTGTTTTATGTTAGTGTCAGAATTTTCATCTCAATTTGTTGCATTTTAAGAAGCTATTAAAACTTTGACTCGAGACAGTGTAGACGTAATCCATCCACAGAGAGTAGCGCATACCAACACCATTAAGTCGTCAAACTTTTAACACTGAAACTTCTTTTACGAGCGAATGTATGCTACGGCAGAGTGTGCCGGGCTGGGACTATACGGCAAAGTGAGCTGCGATAGGTATAAAGGAGGCTTTTGTGGGGCGCTGAAAACGCGCAAGGTATTAGCGTTTACGGGTGTTTAACTCTGAAAAACACATCCCGAAGGTATTCAACAATGTTTCGCCCTATCCCCTATCTGCCAATAAAGGCCCAAATACTTGAATTTCTTATAACCTATTTCGTTGGTCGTAATACATTTACCGGCATATTGAACGATAATATTTTTTGTTATGTAATCTCACTATACAAAACTAATCTCGGGTACCATAGTCCACTGACTCGACATTGTAGAACGATGAATAATTATAGTGGGAATTATAATGTGCTCTTCCTTCATTTAAAATAAACTTTTCTGAAATTAGTTACCGTTCATAAAAACTGGTCAACTTTTTGCTTGAATAATTAGTGTTGCTTTCTGTATCTGATAATTGGAACTATCGAAAAATTTTATCTATGTAGTATTTTTTTCATGACTTGTATATTATTAGAAAGAGTTGAATGTTAATCAAATAATAAATTTCATATTAAATTAGTTTTTAATCCCCGGTTTTATTCTAAGTCGTTTCGTTAATTTCGTTAACCTTTGTGTTCCAATCATGAGTACTTTATTAGGATTAAAAAAATATATTTAGAGAAGATTATTAATTAAAAATAGTATTAGTTCTGAATTTTTCTTTGGACGTAGATTTGATAGCGTTACTATTATTTATAGCGTAAAAATTTTAAATTTAGGTGAAAAGTAATTGCTTCAGTCAATGTAATACTCAAATTATGATCTTTTATATGTAATCACAATTTTAGCACACTTTTCTATATGTTTTATATACTATTTTTGTTCTCGAAAATAGATCTAGTAGACATAGACAAAAAGGTGTCAATATTTGATGAAGCACTTTCATACCGCTAACATTGATAGGAAAATACGCTATTATCTGCTTAATAGGAACAATATCTTAATTATCCGTATCATTCAGTAACTTAGTGATTGGCATCTCTAAAATTTAGTCTCTGACGTTTTACGTTATTAAAATGTATGCAATCATCACCATCATTCTTGGAGTATATTATAATAGCCATCAATGCATTAAATTATAATACGTGTGTCTCTATATTTTATAAAAAATAAATACATTCAACATCAATATAAACAGTACCACTATATTATTTGCAAATACCAATATTTTTATAAAAATCTAATAATGTGATCATAGTGTGAAAAACTTTTTTTGCTGATAAAAATATTTTTTGTTGGTTTCAATTTGTATCATACCGATAGCAAAAATAACTATTTATCTAGACAAAACTTTCTCCAAATCATACTCATTATTTAAATTTTAAATTGAAATGCACTAAATATGGTTGTAAACTCACACAGTGATGTTATTATTATTATTTTTATCCTTAAAATGGTGTTTAATTGTAGAGTAATCCGTTTTTTATTTTATAATTAATAACAAATGCCAGTATAAATACAAACATTATAAGCCCTGTACCATATAATATGATAGATTATGCATTTATGTGTTGAATATTAAAATAACTTGAGTTGATAATAATTATTATTCACTGGCAAGGTGTTGTTAAAACAGGTTTAAAAATGAGAATCTCAAGTACTATAATATACACTTACCTACTTATAATATACCCATCTCTCATTAAAATTTAAATAAATTTTAATTAAATATTAATTAAATTAATAATAATCACATTTTTCGAATCAATTCACCGCCATATAGTTGCCATAAAACAATAAAATAACACAGATTTCAAACCTAAGCCAATATACATGTGTTAACTTTATCTAAATATGTGATAAAGATTCAAAATTGGAAAGAACGAGCACACGAACATCTATCCATCTATATATAATATATCCATACTCTAAATAGTAATATACAATGATATTACACCAACGTATTATCTTGGATATATTTTTAGTTATAAAAAGAAAAGTAGTCATTTCATATTATCTTACGATTTTTTAAGGAATATATATAATATATCAGCTACTAAAATGTAGTATAATAATGTACCATATAAATTATATCCAATACAATAATTCACATTGTACTCATTGCGTGTACTAAAACCATATTATTATTATTTTATTCGATAAACGGTTTCTTTCTATATAATATACAACAATTAAGACTATCGACAAAGTAAGGCTCTTATCTAGCTGCAAAAAAAAGATTTTCCAACCTTGTTGTTTTGAAACTCGTGGCGTATCAGTAATTAGATCTTTAAGTTCTCGTACGAGCGAACTCTGAAGCTAAATTGTATTGGTACTGGTCCAGGTGGCTACGCGAGGAAAATGGAGTTTTCCGGGAAGTGCAGGCTTCGCTGCGAGTTTCCGTCGCTCCCGATCTTCTAAGCCTGCGCCGCGTCGAGCTCTCAGATGCTGGCCGGTGGGCATGTAGAGCCGCGAGTTCACTTGGTGAGCGCAACCACGAGACTAGACTGACGGTCACCGATTATCTAAGTGCACATTTGCACCCGCTGCTACAGGTTTGTATATTATCATACTGTCTATGTGTGTATATATAATATAATATGTAGAAATTAGTTATGACTATTATATGGAATATTGAAGTACGTAAATAAAAATGTCCAAATGTGAATATTAGTAGCATAAGTAAATTTAATTCAAACAATGTACCGTAGGAAAGTCAACTAGTTTCCATAATGACAATTAGATAAGTTGTGTATTAAGTATGTATATTGTAATAATAGCACAAATAGTTTAATAAGAATATGGTATAAATATTAAAATCTCAGTAGATAGGGCACTCAGTTAGACTATGTTATAATTTAATATAATTCAGAATTTATAATTAACTATTTCTTTTATTCAACGAATAATTTACAAGATTTAAGAATGTACCATTCTGATTATTGAACATATATAATTTTGTAAAACACTTTCTGAGAAAATATATTATAACCAATAGAAAAAATCCTGAAAAAAGTAAGCCACCCCGGTAGGGAATCGAACCCTGCATCTCCTGGGTTAACGCCCCGTCCGTTGCATTTACCTCTATGCTACAAGGCGACGTACTAATTGCGACAAATTTTAACTATTGGCCTTTTTAATACCTGTTCATTCACTCACTCAAGAATTTTTTCTATTGGTTATAATATATTTTCTCGGAAAGTGTTTTTCAAAATTATGTATGTTCAATAATTCAGAATTATTCATTCACTGTACCATAAATACCTCGGAAATCTCTCTCCATAGAGACAATACATTCATTGACTATCACATTTGATAAATATTTGATAGAATTATTTGTTATATTTATATATTTTCATACAAAATCTTAATTTTATTACGGAACCATATTTGTAATTAATTATTTAGATCAACGTGTTCTCATTAATGCGGTGATTTAAACCTTATACAAATACACGAAGATACTTTAATAATCATATACCCAATTTCAAACTGCTTTACATTGTCAATATATGAATCGAGCAGAAATTGATATTTCAATTAGCATTGTTATTATAAAACATATTTTTAATTACTATTTATGATTTTTATGTGTATCCTATTATTGAAATAAGTAAATAAATGACATTTTAGCATTTCATAATATATTATTTAATTTAATGATACAATAATTTATGGGATAAATAATAAATTATATTAAACTATTGAGCATCTGAAAGTCTAAATATATTATAACAGACAATCTATTATAATACCTATCATTAACGTACAAAAAGTTTACAACCAGATGATTTTGTAAATATATATGTAAAAGTATACTATTTCTAATAAAAATAAACCATAAATTGGAAGCGTTTATAGTAAATTTATTTGATGTAATTAATACTACCTACCGAGTCTTCTAGATATTCCGCTGTATACTTTATTATAGGTAGGTACCTACTTTTATTTTCCAGTTACCGCTTATCATTTTTCAACGTCATTAGGACACAGAAAAAAATATTTTTAAACTGTCAGTGAAAAATCTTTATTTTTATCATGACGTGTATTTTAAAATGTATGCTTTCGCCGTATGAAATTCACAAGTAAACTGTTTTTTTCCTTTAGAAAGTAATACTTATACCTATGAATTTGTAAATAAAAATATTCCTTTCAAACCCCTAATTATATAGGGAAATAACAAAAAAATGAGTTAATACGTATGATGCAGAGAGTGATTTGTTTTTTAAACTCTAAACATGTAATTTTTTTGTTTAACACCACCACAGGCTGTGAAGCCCAATTACAGTGTTAAAACTCTCAGGCTTGAGGAATTTACATATTATTTGATTATGTAAATATATTTTGACCTCATCGGGAATCGAACCCGGAGCTCCCGGATGGAATGTCAGCGCCTTACGCACTGCACCACGAGAGCCGCTTTTTAGGATTAAATAAGTAAATCACAATTAAATAATTAAACAAGTGACAAGATGTTCAAACTTTTACGTTTAAAGTTTCAGTTTACTTAGCTCTTGTGCTTTTATTTGTTTTAAATCTGTATTATTTTTAAATATTAAGGAAGTTTGTTATATAAATAAAATAACGTTACGTTTACGGATGAGATTAACAGCTGTGAAAATGTAATAAAAGCGATGGTTTTATTTCACTTCAACTTTTTTGTATTACTAAGTTTATGTTAATTATAGTCACCATTATAATAAATGTATCTATTATTTTTACCTGGCTTATTTAACATTACATTATTATTATCGTAAGAGTTTTTGGAAAGCACACAAATATCATAACATTTTAGATTTTTGATAATTTTAGATTGTCACTTCAATTTTTAGATATTACTAGCTGAAGTACCCGGCTTCGCACGGGGTCGCTTCGTGGTTATATTTATCTTAGATATTTGAAAAATAATAAGAGGTAATTATTTCTTTAATATTAAAATATCTGTGTAATACAATATGGCAATATGAAAATAATTATAATAGGAGTAAAGGTCAAACATAAGAACACTAAATTAAAATCGAATCCAAAATATGAAAACGTTATTAATGTTATAAATATGTAATAAAAAAAAAATCAAAATTGGATGGAACAAACAAACAACAAACTTTGTATGTTATATAATATTAATTTAGAAACCGCACACAACTGACAAAAGTTTCATCGCAATCGGATGAATGGTATAGGAACGCATACGAATAGTAGAAGAAGATGATTTTCTAATTCAGAAACCTTCGTGGGCATGCGCATGACAACTCACCAAAATTTCATTGCAATCGGATTAATGGTATAGGAACGCATACGAAGAGAAGAAGATGGTTGTACTAATTCAAAAACCTTCGCGGGCTTGCGCACAACAACTGGTCAAAATTTCATCACAATCGGATGAATGGCATAAGAACGCATACAAATAGAAGAAGAAAAAGATGATTGTAGTAATTCAGAAACCTTTGCGGGCAAGGACACAACAACTCACCAAAGTTTCATTGCAATCAGATGAATGGTATAGGAACGCATACGAATAGAAGAAGAAGAAGATGGTTGTACTAATTCAGAACTCTTTGCGGGCGTGCTCACAACAACTGGTCAAAATTTCATCGCAATCGGATGAATGGTATAAGAACGCATACAAATAGAAGAATATAGAATAGAAGAAAAAGAAAATAGTTGTAACAATTCAGAGACCTTTGCGGCGTGAGCACAACAGTTGATCAAAATTTCATTGCAATCGGATGAATGATATAGGAACGCATACGAATAGAAGATAGAATAGAAGAAGAAGAAGAAGAAGATAGTTGTACTAATTCAAAAACCATTGCGGGTGTTACCACAACAACTGACGAAGGTTTCATCGCAATCGGATAAATGGTATAGGGACCATACGAATAAAAGAAGATAGAATGAAGAAGAAGAAGAAGAAGATGGTTGTACTAATTCAGAAACCTTCGCGGGTGTAGGCACAATTACTAACGAAAATTTTATTGCAATCGGATGAATGGAATAGGAACGCATACGAATAGAAGAATATAGAATAGAAGAAGAAGAAGAAGAAGAAGAAGATGGTTGTACTAATTAAAAAACCATTGCGGGTGTTACCACAACAACTGATGAAGGTTTCATTGCAATCGGATGAATGGTATAGGGACCATACGAATAAGAGAAGATAGAATGAAGAAGAAGAAGAAGAAGATGGTTGTACTAATTCAGAAACCTTCGCGGGTGTAGGCCCAATTACTAACGAAAATTTTATTGCAATCGGATGAATGGAATAGGAACGCATACGAATAGAAGAATATAGAATAGAAGAAGAAGAAGAAGAAGAAGAAGAAGAAGAAAAAGATGGTTGTACTAATTCAAAAACCATTGCGGGTGTTACCACAACAACTGATGAAGGTTTCATCGCAATCGGATGAATGGTATAGGGACAATACGAATAAAAGAAGATAGAATGAAGAAGAAGAAGAAGAAGATAGTTGTACTAATTCAGAAACCTTTGCGGGTGTTGGCATAATTACTGACGAAAATTTTATTGCAATCGGATGAATGGAATAGGAACGCATACGAATAGAAGAATATAGAATAGAAGAAGAAGAAGAAGAAGAATAAGATGGTTGTACTAATTCAAAAACCATTGCGGGTGTTACCACAACAACTGATGAAGGTTTCATCGCAATCGGATGAATGGTATAGGGACCATACGAATAAAAGAATATAGAATGAAGAAGAAGAAAAAGATGATGATTTTTATAATTTAGAAACCTTCATGGGTGTGCATACAACCACTTGCCAAAATTTCATTGCAATCGGATGAATGGTATAGGAACCATACGAATAAAAGAAGATAGAATGAAGAAGAAGAAGAAGATGATGATTTTTCTAATTCAGAAACCTTTATGGGTGTGCATACAACCACTTACCTAAATTTCATTGCAATCAGATGAATGGTATAGGAACCATACGAATAAAAGAAAATATAATGAAGAAGAAGAAGATGATGATTTTTCTAATTCAGAAACCTTTATGGGTATGCATACAACCACTTACCAAAATTTCATTGCAATCGGATGAATGGTATAGGAACGCATACGGGACAGACACACAGACAGACAGACATACAGACAGACAGACATTCATTTTTATATATTAGTATAGCCTATACTCTTCCCGCAAGTGCAAGCAATAAGTTTACAAAGTTTTATCGCAATCGGATGAACGGTATGGCTGCGCATTAAATACGAACAAACAAACACACAAATATTAATTTTTATATATTAGATATTTTAGATTTAATCGAGCATATTTTCAAGAAAAATGGAAAGACATTTATATTTATATTATTATATTCTGGGTGTTTGTGATTGTTCAAATTACTAACAACCACCTTGTACGAAGAAGCAAGGATATAGTTAATAAAAAAAATACGAAGTCACTTATACCTAACTTAATCCGTAGGCAAGTGGCTATTTTTTTGCTTCAACGTCATACATTTAGGATCTATCTCAGGGGTTTCCAACCTCGTGCCCGCCACTATTCGACAGAGACAGAATTTTCACGCTAGCCTAAACACGCAGAAAACCCGAAGTGAACGAACGCCACGAACTGAGCCGATGAACGCCAAAGCACGTGACAGTAGTCACGTGCTCGTACCGTCCCGATTGCTTCGGCGATCATCGGCTCAGTTTGGGTTTTCGGCGTGTACAAGGAGTGATGTGCAAATAGCATTCCCCACCTCGAACCGCGTTGTTGACATTGCGATTGCGATTGCTGCCCCGTTCGGGTCGCGACAGTTAGCTAGGAGACATCTTCGTCTGACGAAACACGAATTAGGAGTTTTAATATTCCTTCTATATAGTTCTAAAATGAGTGGACCGAGTAAAAGACAACAAACCTATAATTTTAACACTAACTGGGAGGAATCATATTATTTCTTTAATGTGAAAAATAAATGCGTCTGTTTGTTGTGTGGTAGTAGTATTGCAGTGCCGAAAAAAACATATTGTTGAACGACACTTTCAGACAATTCATGCCACTTTTGATGTGAATTATCCACTAAAAATATGTCAACTAAAATCAAGTCTAACTGCACAACAGACTGTTTTTACTAGATATGTGGAAAATTCTAAAAAGCCCACAATTGCTTCTTTCAAAATTTCTCACATGCTCGCAAAAATGAAGAAACCTTTCATCGATGGTGAGTTGTTTAAAAGCTATTTTTGACTGGTGTCGATTGTTCCTTTGGTAGATTTTCTAACAAACGTGAGATTGTCTCAGCAATACAAGACTTACAGTTGTCAAATAACACCGTCACAAGAAGAATACATGCAATTTCAACAGACATACAAACTCAGTTAAAGACTGCCGTGGAAATATGTGACTGGTTCTCGCTACAATTTGACGAGTCAACAGATATATCAGACACCGCACAGTTAGCAGTTATGGCGATAATGGTATTTAGTAACTTCACAGTAAAAGAGGATATGTTGCGAATATTACCAATGAAAGCACAGACAAGGGGTGAGGATATTTATAATAGATTCAGAACATACGCCAAGTCAATAAATATGCCTTTGCACAAGCTGTCTACGATAACCACCGATGGGGCGCAGCAATAGTAGTTAAAAACAAAGGATTTATTGCCCTCTGCAAGAAGGATGAATCATTTTCAAACTTTATGTCCTACCACTGTATTATCCACCAGGAAGCTCTGTGTTGTAAAATATTGCCATTTGAACACGTTATGAAAATAGTTAGAAAAATAATCAATTCTATTCGAGCAGTTCCTTTACAACACCGACTTTTCAAGGCCCTGTTAGAAGATACTGAAGATAAAAAACATGATCTTATTCTGCATACTGAAGTACGTTGGCTCAGTAAAGGAAAGTTTCTTACAAGATTTGTGAGTTTAATTGAAGAAATAAAAACATTTATAAACGATAAAAAGGAAAATTATGATGAACTAGCTGACTCTCGCTGGCTGATTGATTTGGGATTTCTCACAGACATCATGGAAAAATTGAATTCTTTAAATTTGGAGTTGCAGGGGAAAGAAAAAAACATAGCTGAAATGATAAGCTCTGTAAAGTCATTTAAACTAAATTGGATTGGTTGATATCACATCTGCAGATCAATTCTCTCGTGCATTTCCCACATATTATAAAATGCCAGGTAACAATGAATTAAACGGGTCATTATTTATTAAGCATCTTCAAGTGTTAAAAAAACAATTTGAAGAGAGATTTTTGCAGTTTACAGATATCGAGCCACTTGTTTCCTTCTATATCAATCCTTTTACTTGCCAAATAAATGTAATGGAAATGGCCGCATGTATTGCAGATTTTGTTCAAGGTAAAACAAAAGAACTAGAGTTGATTTTGGAGCTTAAGAATGATATTTTGCTTAAATCGTTAATATCAGAGGACTTTTGGAATACAGTGGACAGAGAAAAGTTTCCATTTTTTGAAAAAAGCGGCATATAAAATTGAATTATTTTTCGGTTCGACATATTTATGCGAATCATTGTTTTCAAACATGAACTTAATAAAATCAAGATATAGATCTCGACTCACCAATGAGCATCTTTATGATTGTTTGCTAACAGGATTATCGTACTCTCCTAATTATGAGGCACTGGCCAATGATATGCAATGCCAAAGATCATATTGACATATTGATATTCTATTTTTTTATAAAATGTTTTCTTTGTATTTGTGTTTTTTGTTTACATTGTTTACGTTTTGTAAATACATTTCTCTGTATGTATGCAATTTGAATAATAGTTTTATTATTTTGAAACATTGTTGTTTATTATTTATTAATAAATTATGAATATAAGAAAATAAATTATGGGAAAATGAGAAGTTATGGAAGGAGTTTGTCGATTAAAAATAGGTGGTGCCCGCCACCTTACCGATATTTTAGAATGTGCTCTAGAGTACAAAAAGGTTAGGAACCCCTGATTTATCTCTATAGAAGAAAGTTTTTTCAACATCTCCTATATTTTATATAATATTTGAATGACCTGTCCACACAAAAAAAGCTTGCAATGTTTTATCTTAAACTACATGGGCATGAGTAAATTTATGTTGTTAGAATATCACTGAATATTTATGTTTTATAACGGAAAGATAAAACATCTCATGTGATGGGCGTGTAGTAAAACTAAACTCATGTTTAACAGATTTATACACTGCCGGTGTAATTATGTAACTTTCATAATAAGCAAGGATGTGAAGTGGGCAGGTATCTACCATAATAGAGTGTACCTATTCGCTTATGAGTTTCACTAGAGTATGTATACAAACAACGCACCTATAGAATTGTAAAAACCTATGTGTAGTAAATTTATATTATGCTAATTTTTAATTATAAAGGGTTCTCCAAGTTCTGGTGCAAATTTATTTTTAAAATAAAACACACATTGGCATCGTTAACTTTTGCGAATATATTTTTTATTTAAATCGATAGTTTTATGTTTACAATTACACATGTAACACAATATCATTAAATTTAAATAGTCTCCTTGGATTATCTTACATCTCACAAACCGTTTATATCAATTTTCAATAACTCTTTCACACATTTCGGGCTCTATCTCGGTCATAACGCTACGGATGTTGTCATGCATCAAGAGTTTGTAGATTGTTGGCATAAACGCCTCCTTTTGCATAAACCTATAGCTATACAAAAGAAATCTATAAGTATCACATCGCAAGATCTTAATTGATAATTAAAGTCACTAAGTTTTGAAATTAAACGGTCATTGAAATGTTCACGCAATAAACCCGGTGTTTCCCAAGATATATGACATGTGCCCTATCCTATTGGAACGAAATATTTTTTCAAATAGAAATATTTCATTTCCAAGACACAAAAAGTCAGTTTGCTTATTATACGAGGGTAGCCGTTTATATTTCGGGAATAACAAACAAAAACGAATTTTTATCAATAAAAACAGTTTTATTGTTTTTCAAAATATTCTCCACGAGAATTTATACACTTTTACATGCGTTTGAACCAATCTGAAAAGCATTTTTGCCACTTTCTAGAAAGTAATTCCAAAACATGGTTTGTAAATGCATCAACCCCCTCTCCTGGTTTAGATTTTTCCGAAAAAAACAAGCGACCATTTGCTTCGAAGTGCTTCGAGCGCGAGCAACTTTTGTTGGTTTAAACTCTTTTTGGAAGACCCATACGGTCGATTGCTGTTATTTTCGGGCTCATACGTATAGATCCAAGATTCATCACCTGTAACAATCTTATTAACGATTTTTGAAGCACCTCGATCGTATTTTTTGAGCATTTCCTTGCACCAATCGACACGCGCCTATTTTTATGCGATTGTCAAATTATGCGGAACCCAACGGGAACATAGCGTCCTTACGTCTAAATGTTCATGCAAGGTCTTATACACGATAGTGTTACTAATGCCCAGAGATGTCTCATTCTTACGGTATGTCACATGATGATCTTGCATTATCAGTTCACGCACAGCATCGATGTTTTCTAGAGAAACAACTGATTTTGGACGACCTTTACGCGGCTCGTCTGTGAGCGAACGACAGCCACGATAAAATTCACTAAATCAGCGATATAAAGTAGTTTTTGATGGTGCTTGATCTCCATATAAAGCATTAAGTTCAGTAATGCACTGTTTCCGTGATAATCCACGTCAAAAGTAGTTAAAAATAATCGCAAAAAAATTTTCAAGAGTTAATTCCATTTTTTTGGCCGAGATAAATTTTTCAAATGAATTAAAAAAAAAACAAAAAGCGTCCGTTTGTTAAAACGTTCTGAGTACTTTTGCCGTTAAAAATGTCAAACTTTAAAATACAGAAGTCAAATTGCACCTAGCAATACCAGTGTTGCAAATTCCCGAAATATAAACGGCAACCTATGTAGCCGACGCCATTGACCGTAATGGTCGCTCTTTTATAATTTTCGAAAAAGTACGGCCCGATGACGCCTCCAGCGTAAAAATAGCACCAAACAATAACTTTCACAGAATGTAATGGCCTCTCTTGGATCACTTGTTGGTTTTCCTTGCCCCAAATACAGCATTTTTGCTTATGCATGTACCGCATTCATTACAGTGAAAATTTTCCTCATCACTGAGATGATTTTTTTTTTGATCATAATCGATTGCCCGCTCTTCCAAGACATAATCGGCAAATTTGTGATGCTGACCGTGGTCTTTTGGCTTTAGTTTTTGCGTGATCTGTATCCTATACGGATGTAAGAGAAGATGTTTATTCAAACATTTGCCATAAATAGCCATTTGAGAGGCCAAGTTGCTGCGATCTTCTTGGAATTGACATTTCTTGACCTTCGGCTACACTTTCTAGTACAGCAGCAGTTTTCACGTGGACGTGCTGGATAAACATGTACAAGTATCAGACAATCCAAAAAACTACCAATTCTTTAAAGTTGTTTAGTCAGCTTGCGAATACAGCCGTTGAGCGACAATTTTTACCAATGTTTGATTTAATTTATGCTGTATTACCGTCGAAGAGCCATTTTTGTAGTATTATTGTACGATTTGTATGCACTGTATGGTAGAGAAACGATTCATTGTATTAAAACGTGGTAGACTTTCAAATGATGATATGTCAAAAAATACGCGCGAAATATTTGACAGGTAACAAATGACATGACTGTGAAAATCATACCACGAGTTGAATAATCCTTATTAGAGTTTTCTAAAGAAGAAAAAATATGTTTCAATTTGTGTACAATCATGTATTGCGTATCACAAAAATATGGAAATAAAAATATTATTCACGATAAAGTTTAAGTGTTTCTACGCGTTGCATTCATTTAATTATGGGCTTGACTCGTTCTATGATACTTATGCACTACCATCCGCAGGCTCGAATCCATGGATAGTTAAAAAATAAATGTTCCTTTTTTTCAATGTCTAATAATTTATTACATTAGTAAATTATTTTGGACCAATGAAAGGACTCAGTGGTATAGGGCGAATAACTAACAACTGTTCCTCTTACAACCTACAATCCGTGTAAGCCCAATTGCTCCGAATAAGATCAAAGTGATAATACTGATAATAATCTATACGCACGCACAAAACTTAGTTTTTTTTTTAATTATGTTCATCGACGTTAATATAAAGCTTCTCAAAATTAACTCACTTGCAACAAACAATTTACCAACAGTGAAATGGTGCGATGAGGTGCAAGTAGAAGAGCCTGCATTGTCATATCATATAGGTTCAATCGGAGCTAATAATAAAATTGAATCTCGAGTAGGTTAACTGATCCTATAGCGCCGACTGAATGGTGAGATGAGGTGAAGTGTGTATATTCCTTTATTAAGTATATCTTTCATTAAATTAGAAAAACCATCTTTATCATAATTATGAATTGAATAAACGTTTTTTTAAATTAAATGTATCAAATGATAACATATTATACCTACGCATATCTCACACAAATTTATTAATTACCAAATGAATATAAGCAGTATTGCAAGCTTGGTTCAACCAGTGTACATGATAATATTTTGCATAGCTATAAAATGTAACCACTCACGACATATTAAATTAATTAAATTGTCATGAATAATAATGCCTGTATGTGGGGGAAACATTCGCTGCGCCATTTATTATGACGTCACGTATTCAAAGGCAAAATTCACACATATTATTAAAATAATAATAAATGTTCTTAAGTACCACCATTGTTTTCATTTTGAGATGGAGTCTTTTGACTATGCTCTAACAATAAAATAAACACAGTCGTATAAGCCTGGCTTATTAAGGGTTTTCAGATTTTCGAAAACCGGAGATTTCAAGTTTAATTTAAATGCTAATATGATTGAATTTCAATTCTAAAAGCAATTACTTAAAAGGTTTGATAATAACAACTATTTTTATATCAATATTTTCCACATTTAACATGCTTTATATTTTAACACGTAATGAGTTATAACTATTTTTAAAGTTATCAATTTTGAGAATAATGAAGGAATAACACCTAAATGTCCATAATAACCAACAATGTATTTAAATATATAAATATTTATTGCAAATAATTTCTTTACAGTCTACTTAAATAATACATTCAATACTTGATTACTTATGAATAACATATTATTTAGTTAGGTATTTGATAATGTTAAAATATTTAAAGATAATATAAATATCTGCATACATAATATAAAGATACGTTTAACTATACAAAAAAAACTGTTTTTTTATAAAGTAATATTAAATATTTTACATAATAATAGGTACTTTACTGTCATTTTTTTTTTATTGCAAACAAAAGTTTCCTCTAGAAGTTTGAATCGAAGTGTCAACACTGTGGCATTTTATGCACAATTTAAAAGTTTTTAGCTTCCCACGGAAGATATTTATGTGAGAACTTTTATTTTAATCATATTTTTTATAATAACATCATTAAATTCACAGTATCAAGTTGAATATAATGAATTATATTATTATGTATACAAAAATAATATGTCCAATGCATTGAAAAAAAACAATTAGTATTTTACTATAGTATTATATAGAATAAAACAGCAAGGTACAACCAATTCAACGAGGTAAATATAATAACTATTGGTTATATTATTACACCCCTCGAAAAATAGCGGTGAAAGCTTTGTGCTCGTACAAAGGCTTTCTGCCACCTATATAATATGTATATACCATGCTAGTCTATTCAGCGTAGCAAAAACTATGGAGCTTTTGTAATTTTTTATTGATGCAAACATGTCAATAATGACATGGCAGTTTACACTCAAAATTATTTTGTTAGTAGATCATATTGTATGCAATGTAGCTGTATCATAAATATACGCTCTATATTAACATTTCATTAATTATTTTTAAGTGTAACTAATCGTCATTTTACATATATTATATAATATATAGTGACAGTAGCGAGGGATGGAGGTAAGCATATTTGCCATAAATAGTGCTTACAAATTTTTGTTACTCATATCTATTTATTTTAATTGAACTAAGAATACAATTTGCATATGGTGGTAGTTAGTTTTTAAAATGTAATTAAGCCCTGCCTATACCAAACCATAATAGTTTAGGTATGATATGGGCGATCCGATAAAAATAGTGCACACTTTTTCAGTCATAGTTTTCATTGAATTAAGAATACATATTATTACAGCTGTTGGTGGTTAGATTTTTTAATTTTTTAATTCACACAATCAATGGGTACCTTTTAATTAATTTTGAATTACAACATTTAAATAACATGCTAATTGCAACTAATGGCCGTTTAACGGGGACACGGTAGCCGTGTAGTCCGCGTCGTCGAACGAGATAAATAAAAAAAAATCTTCTATCTACAAAATATATAAAATTATTTATGATTTAATAGCATAAGTTTAGATGTTATCTATTGTGGCTTGCTTTACGCAGGATTTAATTGAATTTTAAAAACTAACTAACACTATCTACAATATAATATAGCCTTGATTCAATTAAAACACATACGTATAACTGACAAAGTTTAGTATGCACTATTTATGTCGGATCTTAATATCCCGCCTCCATCTTCGCCAATGATATATACCTATATTATTACATTACCATGTTCAATCTTAAAAAAAATCACAAATGGGCCTCCACAAAATGAAATTGTACAAACAGATTGATTATTTTTAAGAGATGTGTATGTCGAACCTATTAGATCTATACTACTGTAATGCAAACACACATTGAAAAATAAATATAAATCTGACGTGTTACCATTTGTTGTAACATATTTAACACAGTCGTAACATATTGAATATTATTCTGTATTACTATAACTTTTTCTAAATCACACGTGCTTTAACTGTTGTAATAGTATATTAAAATAATAATTATATTATTGCTTGTTTGATATCCATTTTAATGGAATATCGAGATTGGTATAATACAAATTGGCATACATTGTATCTAATGACGTTATTTTATAATAAACAATGTATTTTCATAAAATTAACACATTCGGTTTAACGCAATAAAAACCCAGTAACGTAGAATAAAATTATATAAAGAAAGGCGAGGTTAAATTAAAAATCAGTGAAGTATACAATTATTGAAAAGGACAACATTTGACAGGTGACAGGTAAATTACAGTTCGAAGTAACATTTCCCACCACTTTTCTTTTCTTTTCTCTTAAATCCTAGTCATTATATTAGTTTGATAATAACGACTTGTTATTTTTACCTGTATTTTCTATTGTTAGGGCTATGTGTATACATAATAAAATACGTATTGGTAATGCTCGCGATGTCATCGGAAGTTTAGTTCAATTAACAACGCAACACATGCACGCCCCTGTGTGTGTCGCTTTGTTGTCACGGACTAGTTTTGCTAGTGATGACAGTTTCCACGTACATAATAATATATAACATCGGTGGGAAAACACAAGAGCGCAACGTGATGAACGTGGTTGCATTAACACAAATATGTTATATTACCTCAAAAACTAATTAAAATGAAAAGCGTGAAATTACTCATGAATTCCTAATTTTTTTAATCCTCAAATGAGTTGATTTTTAATGAAATCATGACGTAATATTATTTGACCCGATATTATATAATAATACGTAAATAGGTTCGTTAATTTTTATTTTTGTGATATTTTTGACAATAATTTCTACAATTAAAGGTAAGAAAGATCCATCATAGAACCCGTAATTGATGTCAATTGATAAATGCTGAAATAATCATATAATATTAATTATAATAGGTATATTATTAAATGTTAAACTATATTTTTTTATTTAAATTTCTGTGTGAGAAGAAATAAAAGGATACCAACTAATTCCCATAAATATTTAAGATATATTTACCATATGCCATTCATGATAAATATAACATGGACATAAAATGATTAAAATAAGCATGTTTTCTATATACCTTTTGAAACCAATATTGATTTTCCACTGCGGCAAAAATTCTGTAACGTAAAATTAGACACCTGTGATCCTTACATATTTGCACGTTTGAACGATGCAACATTTATGGCCAATGGATTTTTGACTTTGGCACGCAAATAGAAAATAGAACTTCAGAAAAGTCGTCAGACTTCGAAATATGTAATAATGCATATTATTCAAACATTGTTTTTCAACTACCAATCACTTTAATATCGATCTAAATCGTTATTTTTGGTAAAATACATACATTTCTATATACAATTCAAATAATATACGAAGCGCTATTTTTGCATACTTTTATTTCCAAATTTATAAATTCAACATAGAGAAAGTAACCGAAACATATCATTGCAGGATTATTAAATTTCACCGATAAAAAGATTATTGTAAATGCTTGTCAGTATTTGTAGTGGTCAATTTAGTACTTACTTAGGCTAATTTAGACTACATATTAACATCAATTAAATCTTAAAATAGTATTAAAAGCATATACTTAAGGTACAATATTAAACATATATAATTTTGAAAAACACTTTCTGAGAGAGTATATTATAACAAATGACATTAATATGGACGAAGCATCTGGGAATAAAAATGATACTCACTTTTTTGTCGGGTCTGCCGAATGGCATAATCTGTTCTAACGCCATTACAATAAAGGTGATATTCCTATAAATCCCCGATGCTTTTTGTTGGGTCTGCCGAACGGTTCGTTCGAATGGGTTCGCTCAAATGAACATTGACACTAGACACACTGTTCTAACGCCATTACAATAAAGGTGATATTGCATAAATTCCCGATGCGTGATATCGCATAATGGAAATTGCGTGACTACCTATACATGTGCGAATTTACTTACTAGCTACTGTATTGAATGCGTTGTCCATTAATAATGTCATTGATTATAACCAATAGAAAAAAATCTTTTTTTGAAAAAAGTAAGTCACCCCGACGGGGAATTGAACCCCGTATCTTCCGGGTTTTCGCCCCATCCATCGCATTTAACCAATATGCTACGGCGTGCCATACTAATTGCGACAAATTTTAACTATTGGTCAATTTTAATACCTACTCATCAGCGTTCTTCCAAATCAAGCTACTTTGGCAATCGATTTTTGTTTCTTAAATCAAAGTAGGTAACTATTACTATTATTTCGATTACTAACCGACGTCGTGAAATTTCTCCAATATTTTTTAGATGTAACTACCTACTTGCACTTGCTAAAAATTTGTAATTAACTATTTCTTTTGTTCAACGAATAATTCACAAGATTTAAGAATATATCATTCTTCATTATATTGCCCAGATATTACTCGGAAAATCATTTGTAAGATATCATTTGAACATTAGGTCAGATAGCAGGTCATTATTTAAGAATAATCACAACATTAGAAATGTAATTAATCTATGAAATTATGTCATAATTTAGGTATATTTATTATAATGCATGTGCTTTAAAAGTACACGACGAATTGTTCGCATGATTTTGAGTACTCACAACATCCAAATGCACGATTCCACAAGAGCTTATTTTGAACTTTATGTGGTTGGTCATTGGGAGAGCCACGTTTTCGATGTATATTTGATTATATTTGACTGCGCGCTTCCGTTTTGGTGCAAAATCATAAGTCATGTTTTATTGAGAAAACATAGATATCATGTCTCCAAACTTTTTGGTCACCTACTCCAAAGGCAGAAAAATAAATAGCAATAGCATGTACCTCCTCCCAATATACTATGTTATATATTTTTGCCATTTAATTGAGGTGAAATCTACAGTAAATCTACGTTTGCATACCTCAACGGATCAACTTGCGTACCCCCTGAGGTATATAGTACACTACTTTGAAGACCACGCTATGCAGGTTGAAAATGTGTTATTTATAATAGCAACTCAATACATAAATACTCATTTATATTGTATATTTATATTTCATATATTGATGTTGTGAATATATACATTAGGTATATGTGTCGATAAATGTATTTAAATTGATAAACACATCATTTTTTTCATTTAAAATTATTAAATATCACCTACTTATGTGAAAAATAAATTTAAAAAATACTTTACCTACAACGCCTTTGTATACGAAGTTATAATCTTAATTTTAAAATTTTAATTAATACTAAACTCATAATTTTAATTGAATTTTTCATTTTTTAATACTATACAACTATAAGTATAAACAGGATTTGTTTATTAACCTACCAATCAAATGTGGAATAACATTAAATAAATATTAAATATATTCTCTAAATTATTTGAAACACAGTATATTAATTGAATATTTGTAACGGTGCAAATCATTTATTTAATGCAATGAAATTGTGATGAATGAATTGCAAATATTATTGCGGAGTGTTTGTTCAGAAAATAATTACTTCCGGCTGATTGCTTTCGAACACACAACGGATACCATTTAATAACTTATTATCAGAATGTTAATTACATATAATAGCACCCATCAA
The DNA here is from genome assembly GCF_057557595.1 of Rhyacophila brunnea. Lineage (NCBI taxonomy): Eukaryota > Metazoa > Arthropoda > Insecta > Trichoptera > Rhyacophilidae > Rhyacophila > Rhyacophila brunnea. Next base: position 32,977,061 of record NW_028232859.1, read on the forward strand.
TGCGTTGTTATATGCCTAGATATAGTATTTAATATTTATGTATAGTGTTTCAGGATACTTTATACAATAATTTTTAATAGATATCATTAAATTTATAAAGCATACAATATATATTAAATTATTATATATTTTATTAGATATAATTAGCTATATTGTGAAAAAAATGAATGTAAATACAATTGAGCTTTTTCCCGGAAAATTAGCGTTATCTTAAAATCTCTGTTTTGAAATAATGTCAGTCTTTTAGTGCAATCTTTTGTCGAGGTTAAAAATAATATGTTTGTCTGGTAGGTATATAGAATAAGAATAGGTATAAGTATGGTGCACCATTTGAACTGATTTGCCAAAAACTAGCGTTATCGCGTTAATGCTTTATTCCGAAGAAGAGCTCAATTATTCGTCAAATGGTGATAGTAAGTAAGCTACAGATTTTATACTAGTTATTAGAAGCTATGTATAACAGTTGATGTACTATTTAGATAGAAGGTTGTTATTAGGTCTTAGATTTAAAAACAGTTTGATTTAAATAATATAATTTATAAATAACTCAATTTATTATAGATATAACTTTATTCTGCGTTAACGTACCGTAAGTGGAAGACTTTGATTACTATTATAACTAACTTTTAATTACTGTAGACCAATAATTCCCAAACGGGGGTCCGGGAGTAGTTAGATAGGTATAATAATAGAGTCAACAAAGGTTTAATAGGCCTGTTTCTTAAATAGTACATAATTTAAAACGTTTGATTGATTAAAGATAAAGCAAAGGTTATAGTTAGGAAACGAAATGTTGTACCAACAAATATACAAATAAAATTGAGAAATTATTGTTGGTCAGTAATGAAGATAGCCACTTACCATGCATTGTCTGTTTTATCTGTGTAAAATTATTAAAATCATGTGTGCTAATTTTACAATTACGGCAAAGTTTGTTTTCCAAGCATTGAGAACTCTTGCATCCAGAGTAGTACAAGTAACTAGATTATTTAGGACTAACACATTACAAGGGGGCGGAATATTACGAAAGAAATGCGAATAATATAACTCATGGCGCTAATAGTATTTGAATATTCAAGGATGTGTATATCACATTTTTAAAGAATTTGTTTGCTTTTATCCGTTGAAGATAGCCTTTTAGAATTAATCAACTTTATTCTGCCCATGGAAGATACTATGTTTTGGTGTATTACTGCTTATTGACGTATATGTATCCTTTTTAATTTACCCCAAATTTTATAAAAAGTTGAAAATCTCTATTATTATATTACGTCTTTTATGAATTCCTAAGCGACGCCCTTAAATATATTTCAAATAAGACACATCTATACATATGGGTGGTTTTCACAAAATTACAACGTATTAAAAAATATTCGACAATGGAGAATTATATATAATGAAAACCACGTGATCAGCGGATTGCTAGCTATTGGCAAGAAGAATTGGGTGGATTTTTTTTAAACCTTTGATACGCAAACGACAGCACAACCATTGCAAAATCCGAAAATCAAATTATTGCACTCTTTAAATTCGTATAGTTGAAAAGCAGACCCCTGGGTATAATCCAAAATAAAGACCATGGCCAAAGATTGAAAAAGTACATAAGTTGCACAATAACAATACATTTTAAGTGGCGTAGCACACTGTTAGAAGTCGTGCGATGCGATTAATTTCAGAATGTATATCGCAAAATCACTAATAATAGAATAAAACACAGATTTTTTAGTTTTTATTGTTGTCTATATTTTTATGATGTAACTTAAACCATACAACAAAAAAAGATTGTTGGCTCTATTGAAATCGCATGTTTGTGGATTTCGTGGATAAATAAATTAATAGCTATATCTCCAAATCAGAAGCAATTTATGTAAAACATTTCAACATAATACATCTCAAGAGAGTTTTGCAGCTCTTGTATTTAATAAAAAATGATAACTTGTGGAGACTAATCATTAATAGAAATATTGAAGGTCAAAAGAGCTCCCTTAGTCAATGATCAAACCAAGTGAAGAACGCTAGAATAGTATGAATATTTTTAATTACCATGCGAATAGTGGATCGCAGAGACCGACACAGCTATATATCATGAGAAGCATTTAAATGGAGTTATAATCCTTAACAAAAAGGACCTTTTATTTATTGATACATGAAAATACCTTCATTATAATAATAATGATAATATATTTTAACATGTGGTGAAATTGAAGTTTAAGAAAAGCTTAATGCATAGGTATCTACACTATCTACATAATCTCAACTAGGTGAGAATAACATCAAAAACCTTACGTAGGGGCTTATTTATTTTCCATTTAGAGTTGAATTATACAACATGGGATTGTTTTGATGTAGGTAAATAGGAATATTTTTGTAATGTGATAAATTTTCATTCAGAATTCTGCCACAATTTGTTTATTTGAGATTAAAGAAAGCTTTCGCTACCCAGTATACTTTATCATAACAAGTTTTCTCATATTAATATTTCAGCCGGAGCCCGACTTTGAATAATTTTATGGAATTAAGACGCAGGGCCTTAAATTTATTCAACGCCACAAATAAATTAAAGTTCACTTCCTTTATTTGAATAATTTATTATTTCACATAACCGCGGGTTCGACCAAGAATCGCCTGACCTCACGTTTATTTCTCTCGCCCATGTTAGATTCAAATCATAAATCAGGCAAATTAAGCAAACAGATTATAAAGCTTACTCGCGTGCTAATCAAACACGACATACAATTGTTCAGATTTGGAAAGTGATTCGGTTAGCAGTGTTAATCCCACAGACCATAGTGCACCTACTAAAGCTTCAAAGAGAATGCGTTTTTCGGTTTCCTTTATTTACAGTCAAATAATCTACATATCTTGATGTTTTAATACATTGATAAGGCTAAAACTGCTGCATTTCTTATAACTAGCTTTAAGTAAGCTTTTAAGTAAGTATACCATTTAACAAAATATGGTCGTACATTTAAAATGAAAGATATTATAGAATGCAATACTAATAATTACTTAGGTATAAGTATTAAGTACGTATAATATGAAAAGTATCCCTCTTTTTATGTAACATTGAATATAAAATAGCAAAATTATAACAATTTTCATTGAAATTATATATTTTAAATAAACGCAGTTTTAGCTGATATGCATGAGCTGAATTTAGCTACATAACAAGTATAATATATATCTGAATGTATTCTATTTGTATAATATATAGGTACATATAATATTATATTTATGGTAGAGAGTCTTTTGTACAATTTACGAGATTATAATGTTTGAGACATTCATGGTTATTTGTTATCGTAACAGATATTTGCGTTATCACCGTATGTTCTTTCTCCTACTTTTCTTGACGTTTTGTACGTCATTGTAGAGACCATTTTCTTGAGAATGGTCTCTACAATTAGCCCAGAATGTTGACGAAAGAAGGAGGAAGAACACGCTGTAACAACCCAAAAATTTGATACGATAATTTACTAATACAGTTCATTAGTGGTACTACGTTAGCGGGTTTTTTATATTTTGTCTGAAATCAGTCAATTTATTGTTTTAAGTACCAAACTATTAACTCATTTTAACAACGATCCAATTATAATATTAAAAGTAAAATTTTAAATTGACAAACATGGTTTTCAAAATAATTTTATACTGAAAAGGATTCTCATTAAAGAAATATGTAATCTCTAAAAAATCAATTTCATTTACTTATGTCGACTTGTTACTAAATATCAAATTAATCTTAATATCTACTTTAAATTATGAGTATTTTTTTATAATAAAATATATTTACTGAATATATTATTATTATAATGATACCACAATAATTCATAGGTATTAAATTGCTTTTAAAATTAGTATAATATAGCTATTATCTTTTCTTTATCAATTTTGAATAATAAATATCACGTTTCATATTGTATTTTCAATAAAAATAACAGTTTATTATTTCTACCTTACAAATAAAATAAGGCTTCAAAATCATGAATAATTTAAAGAACAATAGAATTTTCATTTGGTTGTTCTGGGCATGAAAATATTTTCGACTCTCCTATGACTAATATTTTACGTTAGCTGTAATAAAATGTTCCGAAAAGTTTTTATTTGCGCTTTAAAAGTAGTTGACTTCGCATAACCACAGGTAAAGTAAAATACAAAATACACCATATAATGTTTACTTTATAATACGAAATACAAAATTCTTAAGAAGATGTTGTAAATTATTGATTTCTTAACAAAATATATTATAGTAATAATTGCGAAATAAAAAATTACTTTGATATTTATACGAGGAGACCGATTCACAAGCTTATTAAATAACCCAATCCTGCATTTCATTGCAATGTTGAAAAAAATCTGTCATTTTATTAAATAATAGCCACGCTCAAATTTTGTCACCACAAATAACATTATTTGATAGTATAGACGTTACGAATTTGTTGTAAATTTAGAGCTACATTAATAAAAAATTAATTTAGCCATTTCTGACCATTTCAGAAACCATGAAGTAAGCAAATAATGCGTTAAAAAATAACATTTTTCATCTGCAGTCATTTAAAATAATGTTACCGTAATATTTCAAAAAATAGTGGTTTAAAAATCCCTATATTAAAGTAATATTAATGTCTCAAAGATACGGACTTTCATTTCCGTCAGAAATAAAATTGTTATATATGTAGTATATGCTGGTGACCGATTGTAGTTAGTAACTTACTTTTTGTGAATAAAAATATTTCGTTTATTTTTTTTAAATTTACATACCTTTTGTTTTGTTTACAATATGGGATATAAATATTTTTTACGACCGGCCGTTTCATAACGGGGTGGAATTCAATTTTGCTGGCCGGGCAACATTAAAACATTTTAAACGCCGAAAACACATATTGCCGCCTTCTAAAACTCAATTAAACGCGGCCGTATTTTCGGCGCGCGTTATAAAAAGGTTTCATCGCCAAATTTTATATTTATATCAAGACGAATGGAAATCGTTTTTGCGCCTATTTTAAAGCAATTTTTTTTTGTGTATCGGATACGGCGGGGCCAGCCCATCGGGGCCCCACTTAGTTCGGAATAATAATAACATTACTCGGCTCGCAAAGCTGAAAACTGAAAACTTGTGACAGTTTGACAGGTTTCGGAGTACGAGATAAATTCATTTCGTGAGGCGGTGCTACTACTAGCTACCCGTTTGACACATTTCCACCATATTTGGTGCTGGCCTGTTTGTCGTTTGTCAGTGCCACGTAACCTTTCAACAGGTATCCGACACGCCGAATTAATTTTTTCATCTGCCGTCATATTCTGACATATCTATTGACCTTACTTAGCACAATATTTTATCTGTATTATGTAAATATATTATATAAAAATAATATGAATAAAGCCATCGACAATCAAAGTAGTTTACACAGTTGACACACCACTATGTTTGATAAATATCAGTGTTATTGAGAAATATTTAATTTATTCTCCCGGTATATACAATTTAAAAAAATTAATTTTATTTACACGGAGGACGTGTCTTAAATAGTGAAAAATACATAATTTGGGGGTTATGTTAGGGATCTAAAGCTATACAAACGTAAACTTAGTAGGAAAAATATTTATGGCATTACGATGTCATTTTTTATCATATGAACAAAAATTTAATAATAAAATATTTTCATACCATAAAATAGTCTATTTAATATTTAAGTTTCTCTATTATAAATTTTTAAAAGTTCTATATTTCGTTACATCCGTGTTTATTGCACCATAAAACTTATTCTTTTTCTGACATCATGCGTATACTATATTATTTGAACGTTTCATAAAAACTATTACCTACCTAAAAATATTCTGTAAAACTTCTTATTGAAGTTTTTGTATCACAAGTGTGCAATTTTTACTATCCATATTTACCATGCAAGTTATATTATAGGTACTACTATTTTGTAAATATAATTCGTATCTATTCAATGAATAAATCTATTGAATTATACGTACATATTATTTACCACTACTACTTTCCTACACATTTCAGTATCCACCGGTAGGGGGATATTATTTTCTATAAAATACACACGGCCCACGATGACCTAGCGGCTTAAGCATCGGCTCGTAATGTCGTAGGTCCCAGGTTCAAATCCTGGGTCTGGTAAGTACACATTTGTTTTTCAATTTGTGTTTGGAGTCAGAGTATGGACCTAATATAGATTGAGCAAGTGGCTAACATCCATTTCTCGTAAAAACTAAGTATGTTAATACAACTTCCACTCTGTGGAAGGTACTGCCAAAAGTTGGTAAGTCTCGAAATCATATTATGGAGTAATTGCAATTTGAAAGTTTTTCCATGCCCTATAAAATCAGTCACAATACTAATTTATTTGTGTATTGTGTGCATGATCTATATATCGTATGGCCTTGAATGTTTTTTTCTATCATAGCTATTTATACAGATAATCCATTGTTAACTCTAAATATCTAAATTATCGACCAACCATCTTTTGGCAGCAACACCACAATAATCACCTTTGGATCGAACATGGTGAAGTAGTAGTAGTGGTAGAAAAATATAGTATGCTCTCGAATGGAAATGGGGAAATGGTTTAAAATATATTATTGTATTATAACAGCACAGTCTTTTTACTGATTAGCAATAACTTTTTACAATCTCAGTAATAAGCTTTAATAACTAATAGATGAATCTATTATACTTAAATATTTAAACGTACAACAATAATTCCATTGAAATACATTCTCATGCATGTTAACAATTGAGAAGTGATATATTAGAACATATTATTTTATTGATATTAACTCAATTACTTTGTGACCCGATGCAGTGTGATCTTTACGATTCAAGGCCACGGCATGACTTCCAGTGTAGTAGCTCAAGTTCGATATCATATTATTCATTCTTTTTATACGCAGTCAGCATATATTTTACATTCCTCAGACATTCATACACGTACGCTTCAACTTTCGCACATCTGCGTCCCGCCAAAGCAGTGGCCGTATTAAATGCCTGAATTGTTTATGCTTTCGCTCATCAATACTTCATGAGGGCTTTGGGTACAGTGCGCCGCTCGGAAACCGCGGCCTGCTGAGCGCTGACTTGGATATTTGTGCCGGCCATAATATTTCAGTGAATGTGCCGGAAATTTATATGCGAAGTTGTTTGCAGAACACACGAGCAGTGCGGCAATCGCATGAAATTACAGGACATCATTTCTGTTGATAAAACAATGTCTATCTCAAAATTCCGATGGTAATTTAATTTGGCTGAAAATCCCAATGTTTGTGCCATATAATATACAATATTGTCGGCAAATATTTAATTTGCATATGAAACTTTGAATCACATTTCCGCAACACAGATTATTTGTAATGTAGGTATATATATACCTATAAATACCAACTTATTTACCTCTTTCAATATAACTTTCTAAATTGAAACTATATAATTTCATGCAACATATTATACGTATTCTTTTTTTAAATACCTATTTCTAAAATAAATAGATATATATATATTATAAAATATTATATATGTGTGTATATATATATTAAGCCTAATATTCATTATTAGGTAGCAACATAATATTATAGTTTATCATGAGTATTTTTATTTCATGCCTATGGGCATAAATTCCATACAGCATCATCTCTTATTCTGTTTTCGTAAACTTAAATCCTAATTCGGTTTTTAAATGCTAATTTAATGTAAATGCACTATAAATGTATTTTATATTAGTTTCTTAAATGATATATGTTATATATTAGTAAAATACAATGCAGTTTTCACATACTTGACATACATACATATCATTTTATACGCATAATTCAAAATATGTACATATGTATATGTAAAAATAATGAGACGTTTTTGCAATATGTCTTCTTCTTCTTCTTTGTCGTAGACGCATGGGTCCTCATCGTGACCACATTTGTATTTCGTCATCCTTTGAGCGACCAAGACCTTCCATCCTTCTCGATTTTTCGCTTCTCTCAGGGCAGAATGGATGGTGCCCCCAGTCAGCTCTTTCACTTGGTTGCTCCAGCGCGCAGACGCTCTTCCTCTGCTTCGCCTTCGTTCTTTTATCTTTAGTCTCTAGATGATTGACTTGTTCGTCTTGTGCTCCGTCCAAGAAATATGAAGCATTCGGCGCCAACACCACATCTCAAAGGCATCAATATATTATAATAAAATATAGTAAATGCTATTTTTTTAACCCGCCGCGGAATATACGACAAAACACGGTATTACTGTATACCGCTTACCTTACAATTTCAACCCAGCAATGCGTAGATCATTCTTGTAGTTGAGACGTACTTAAATTTGTGAATTTGTGTAGTATACATTTAATAAAATTATAGTGCACAATGTTCGAATAAATTGCTTACTCAGTATGTTATATTCTTATATTGGGTGTATACAAAGTGGTATAGAGTTTATAAACCTCGTCCGATAAATAAAAGTGAGTAGACACATTTGCTTTTCCAAAACAGTCGCATAAAACATGGCCGTTTGTCTTACAATGGAAACCCGTATTTTATGGAAGACCGGCGGTGCACTTTTCCACAAATAACAGCTATTCTCTCTACATAAAGTAATCTTTATTCCATGAAAGATAGTGTATTTTCTTATATGTTAGATTAATAGTGTATCTTTCCCACAAACCATGAGCACGATCAACACAGTTACTATTACTCAGTTTTTCTATACATAATATTATTATCTTTAACGATAACTACCAGTTATGATTAAATAAAACATTCACTTTTATAAAATTACCAGGAATAATTACCCACATAATATACTATTAATAGTTTTTTTTCACACTGTTATGCATTTTTTTCTGTTATTTCTTGATGGAAAATCATGATATTAAAAATAAATTACAACATACTTATTTTTATTTTAATTAAATTAATATGTTTATATATAGTAACGTTTACCACATTTATGTTATTTTAGTACCACTTTCGTCTGATGACAATATTATTAATTATTGGAGACAAAAACCTATACAATAGCAACTATATTGTTGGTAAATGTGCCACAGCTGCCGTCATGAGATTTTATAACTTTCTTTTTAGACCAAACCAAACCTAACCTAACCTTACCTTTCCTAACCTTACCTTTTCTAACCTACAACAACCTAATATAATCTTATTTTGTGATAATGATGCATCAAAATGTATGTAAATTTCAAATTTTAAATGAACAATTATTGGTTTGAAAAGCCTATGCGCCGACAGAAAAAGGTATTTATTATAATTGTCTACATGGAATAAACTGTTTTCGTAAAAAAAAAATCATAAAATCTCATGACGGCATCTGCGGCATGAAATTATTGAAAATGGAAATGGTTCTATAAATTCAACACTGAGTAGAGTAGTTAGTTTGCTTGGCAATCTTGGCATCAATTTTAAAATTATTTTTAGTATTTTTTTTCACTGCCAAAAGAAAATTTAAATTATAGAGAGTGGAAAGTGTTCACTACTAACCTAATTGATTGCAGGATTGCAAATTTTGTCAAACCAAAACCTTTCATGTTATTAAAAAAGACCATTTGGTTGTCGGTAACGACCATTTACTTAATGAAGCTAGTGGTAATTTAGGTTTTCCATTAACCGATTGCATACATTTTCACTACTAGGTGGAATAATATCAATATATATATACATTATGATTATTGAAATATAAAGCACTATATTTGTACATTATTTATCAGTAATTTTATTAATGTTTGAATACGAACTAACAATACATTAAATGGACTTTAACATAAATCACAATATATAAATTAAATTAAAAATATTGTACAAGAGGGTAATATTATATTCTTAACACAATCCATGTATTATCAATTCATATCCCATGACTGGTTGAAATTCAATATTTTTTTACGGTAAAAATACTTATTTGCATTTAGATCTACTAGTTTATGAAATGGCTAGTAATACACTACAGTACTTTACTATGCTACGATACCTTTATAGTATATAATATTATATACTAGTCCAGTCCATATATTCCTCCTCGGAGCAAATTAGGTGATTTATTTTTATACTACAATGACTTTTTAGGAAGATTTGATCCTACACAATGAAGAATCAATCTTGTAATAACTTAAATATAAAATTGGCTGTATGATTTCAAAGGTCCAAATAAAGCATAATAAATTAGATTATAATTTATTAAACCAAATCAATCATTTTGATTAAGGTTAAGAAAGCTCGAAACTAGTAGTCTGAGCTTCCTTTAATTTGTTGTTAGTAACTAGCGTGAGTTATCCACAACAAGTGTCATTGACGTTAACTCTATTCAAAATTCTCTCTTATCGAATGAACTATTAGATAAGTACGTCTTGTTGAGAGCACTTCAATCAACCAACATAATATTGAGAAACGTAATGTTTTCGTGTTCAAGATGGTAAGTTTACCAAACTCGCGGTGAAGATTTTGATCGAGATATTAAGTTTTCACTCTACTTGATACTTCATAAATGAGTAATTGTGGCTAGCAAACTACTAGATATTTCGAAGGTAATTTTCGACAGATATTAGATCACATATTATCTTTAAAACTTACAACCCGATGTAGGTCATGGCCACCTAAAAAAGCAACTCCACTGCTTTTGATGTGTCAAAATATCATAGTATACTCATCCTCCGTTTTTCTTTTGAACTATCAAAGGAGAATCTCTTGTATAGTTCGAGATCTTCCACCCTTAAGACATTTCTGTCCAATGTTGTCATCCCACTTTCACATTTATTTTGATATGACAGGTGAATCATTTACAATGCATACGGATTGTGGTTGTATTTTTATCGCCACGTGCTATCTTCTTCATTTATTATTCATTTATCAAATGGCTTTCTCAAGATCTCCCTTTCAAATATACCAACCTTCTCTAATATTTTATGATAAACCCCAGAATTTCTATAAATAGGTTAGTATAGACATGACGAGGATTTTAAGTGCTCTATTTTTAGTTTATTTTAGAGGATTTTTTATCTGAAGTGTCTATGTAAACCGTAATAGCATTAGTTTCCCAATATGATTATGTTTTTAAACTTTTGACTAATATCATTTTGAGACGTGATAGATAATCCTAGAAACACAAATACGATATGATTCTCAAATGTAAAGCCATTGATTATGGGCGATGAGATTTACAAAGCCTTACTTGTGGGCATATATTTTTTTCAAAGCGTGATTTTACTTGAAATCTTATTTTATTCGTAACTTCTTTCAATGCAATATATACGTATTTATAACTAATTTCAACCTTGTTACGACATTTATGCCTTTGAAAAATCATAATTTTATATATTTTATAAAAAAAAACGCGTTTATAGTTTCTAATACCCTTCCTTAGATACCATGCATTAATGTTTGAAAACATAGTTTTTCTATTTGTAACCAATATAAAAACATTTTTTAAATCTTTTTTTCGACCATGTCCGATCCTAATAGGATCATATGGGCCTCCACAGAGTGGAAGTTTTGTATTAACAGATTTTGTTTTTACGAGAAATGGATGGCAGCCACTTGCTCAATCTATTAGGTCCATACTCTGACTCATACACATATTGAAAAATAATATGACGTGTACTTGCCAGACCCAGGATTCGAACTTGGGACCCACGACGCTATAGTCTGACGCTTAAGCCGCGCGGCCATCGTGGAGATTTTTAAATCACTAGTTAGGAAAATAGTAAAAAAAATATATAGATATCAGTGGCGTGTGGTAAATTTAGCGTATAGAGATGTTGCTGAATAAAAATCATAACTTATACCTAATATTCGCAAAATTATCTACGTAGAGTTTTCGTAGATAATTCAGTCTTGGGAGATGGTGTAGTATGGTATATGGTTTTTCTGTTTGATATCTCTCGAGATATTTAAAAAATATTTACATACTTTATTATAAAATAAATACGTACAATTATGATATTACGTTATCTATAATTTCTGGGGATGCTTCGCATCTACAACATATATTAAAATTAAAATTTATTTATTGACACATTATAATGACCTTTACAAACTGTACTTTACACTCACTATACTAGCCCGGTCGCTTGTTTTAAATAAATTAATATATTGCACACAATATACTGCAATCGCATGTATTCATGGTAACATTCTTAACCAATATGCAAGTCTTTTTGTTATACTTTTAATATATTTCTAAATAATGACGTGTCTACTATATACTTTAATTATTAAATAATAATTATTATTAAATTAACTAAAAATCTTTATAAGACTATAAGAATGTGCTTATATATAATTGGAAAACCTTAAAGTAGATATTTATTTGTAATAACTACAGCTAGATTTAAAATAAGTTAATCAATGTTTCACGACTAGCTTTAAGGCAACTATTTACCAACTTCCTACTTACTTCCGAGATACTACGTGTCTCAATTGAGTGTACATAGTTTCAAGAATCTCAATTAAAAACTAAAGCACAAACGGCATTTCCAATTCGCATTGGAATTTTTTTTAAATTCTCTCCAGCGCGAGCAATAATAATTGTGCCAGCGTACAATTGGAAAAAAGCGTTTCATCAATTTAGTGGACTAATTGATTTCAACTTGCCCACCAGTCCGTGGCTCTAGCCCCGGGGATATACCGGATATCCGCCAACTAACTACATCATTCGGCCATGCAATACATACAAGAGAGATATATAATCCACTTCTAGTCCGTTTGCTTAATATGATAAAATCCATAACTATATATTATATACATTTAGTTAAGGTATACTGTGAATTATTAAACAATTTTGAATTCGAATAATATAAACCAGATAATACGAAAAATATATTCTGCCGGCTTACCAAAATAAATTGTTTTATTAATTTAGGAGGGTAAATTGTTTTCAGCACTCATTCAGTTACTTGCTCCGGCCCGGGAATATATCGGATATATGCGTAAAATAACAATACTACTGGACACTAGAGGTAAAATGACTGAAGTTTGTGAAATAACATACGTGCGTTGAGACAAAAAACATAATTTTGTTACTATTCATAGTCACTGCTCGATTATTTCGCAAAGGATATTGATAAACATTTTTATGTGATGACATTAAATGCATTTTTAATAAAATCACATCCATTTTAAATAATATTTCGGTTTTTTTTAAAACCAAAATTCTTCTTAACCATTTTGCGGTGCCCGATACTACACCTTGTGGAAGAAAATTTGGTGTGGTGTGGGTATGACCCCTATATTCTGAAGCGGGTCTCTAGGTCAGGCCCCATCTAACTATCGACAAAGTTAAGTGCAATGTGATGTTCTATTTATAGTTGCGTTTTAGAAATTCCATACGTAAATTATCATTATATCACACTAAACTGCATCGCACAACTAGATATTTTAAAAAAAAATGGTTGGGCCAATTATGGTGGCCCTCATTCCTTGCTTCCCTCCTACCAACACGCCGGGCTCTCTCTATGCTAGAGCCACCAAGCTAACGCCCTGTCACTCCCCATTTGTGTGGGATTTGTTCTGTGTATAATTATTATAGTGGAAATATTTCATTTTGATTTTAATAATATCTAAAATAGGAATTATTATCATCATGTATATAAATTTTAAAATACAATTAATAATGCCATATAATATAATATAGTGTGTATATTTGGGTATGTGTGCTTATTTGTGGATTTGTTATAAAAAAAATAATAGCATGTAAGAATATTTTGTATATTCAACTTTTTAAAGACTTATGGGTTTATTGATATATCTCGTTAGTTGACTGCTTTAAATTCCATTAATATATATTTTTTAAAACTGATAGATATTATTTATATAGGTAGGTATCTCATTAGTTAACTTCTTCAAATTCCAAGTATTGACGATTTTAGACCTCTTGAATTTAGTATTTATTAATTATTGTTTAATGATCTATTATTAGGGTTTGACGATTTATACGCCTATTATTTGTATTATTAGTGATAGGTGGGTGATAAAGTTTTTACCTACTTTATTGTATTATTTTACTATATAAGTTATAATTAATTGTATTCGTTGTCAGTGTGTATTTACCTTTTGGTGAGTGCACATAGTGCCTGAAGATACCGAAAGGCGAAAAATCCGATCGCAAAAACCGACTCAAATAGAATAGTATAAAACTTAAATCTATTAGAATTTAAATTCAAATTCCATTAACTACCTTCGGCCGATAGTATTAAACTTGTGAATATTATTTAATTTTTTAAACATATTATTTCTGTCTGAAAAAAATATATTCTCCTCTAGTTTAAAATTCTGTTTTTCCATTCCAAGACTATTCGTAAAACCATTCTACTGCAGGTATATTTTTTTAAACTGATACATACAACTATATAAATTAAATAAATTATTTATTTCCTAATATAATAAGTTTTTTAGTATACTCATATCACAACAATGCTATCTAAGGGCTCTAAGGAATACCCACAGTTACCTATAAATATTATGGACACATTAAAGTTTTCCTACCAAATACGAAAAAATAATACTCTATGTATTATTTATGTAATATCATTTATCATTTTACTGTACAGAAAATTATGGGTATGTATTTAGATATAGAAACAGCTAATATTAACTTACGTGTAGCTTTTATTTTATTTTATAAATTCGATCCAAGTTTATAATACATAATATAATATGTAAGTAGATTCTTTTCTCACATTTCCAGTGCTCTTTCAGAGGTGGTCAAGATATTTCGACACATAAATAGATATATTTCCGCGCCATTGGCTACATGTCTGCCATATTTTCCGACTGCTGTGTGCGTCGATGCAAGCTGCAAAACAACGATGTGGTTTTGAAAGCGTTTCCGTGTTGACAGTTTGAGTCATCGCAAAGTGAAAATGGCGGTGCACGTTTTTATTGCGGGCATAAAGTGCGAAAGGTATTTTATGATTTCAGGTGATATTTTGTCATTATATTGATAACATAATATATACTGCCAAAAAGGCTAGGAGATAATAATATTATATTGTATTTATTTTCATATTAGGTATTCATGACTATTGTCCGGCAACTTCATCTTGGCTACGTGGCAAATCTGTGAACTACGTACAGCTAATCGAACTTCCGGTTTCAAATTAGGAACGCCCCCAAATTTTTCATTACATTTT
Source organism: Rhyacophila brunnea (assembly GCF_057557595.1). Lineage (NCBI taxonomy): Eukaryota > Metazoa > Arthropoda > Insecta > Trichoptera > Rhyacophilidae > Rhyacophila > Rhyacophila brunnea. The sequence continues at coordinate 32,992,192 of NW_028232859.1, forward strand.
TGACACTTCGTATTGGACGCATCTATCAATTTACGTAATTTGAAGCTTTTTATATTCAAAAGATGTCTAACACAATACGAAATGATGTTCGAATTATTATCAGTAAACTTTTGATTTATTGCGAAGAAGAAAAAGAGTCGTATTTAAAAGGTGAACCTATACAATACTTTCAACAAGCCCATTTTACGGGTTCCTGTCATGTCAGGTATGTCAAAATTCAGTGTTGTAATACTAGAAATATTTCCCCAAATACTGGAAATTATGTTTGTATATTATAAAGTTATGTGTATCGTAATCAATTTTATTAATATTTTTAGACGTATAATAATTAAGTATAAATGATCATTAGTTAGTTAATGAATTGTCCTATTTTTTCCTAATTTTTAAACCGATAAGTAGGTACATATTGTTTTAAAATTTATGTAAGGTGGATATAATTTAATTTATAGAAAATTATTTTCACAGTATGTGTTTCTACAACAATTTTACTAAAAATACGATATAAAGACATCATTTGTAAATTATAAAACATGTGATTGGGTCATCAATATAATATTGAATATGTTATATCTTTCACTTCTACTTTTTTACTCATAATTTGTGTTCTAGTTATTTAATTAATAAATACCTGCAGCAATATTATCAGTTAATGTGGGTTCAATGATACATTTCCTTCCAAATTCAATAATTACGCTGTAATAATTAACCTAATATAATAGTAATAATTAAGAGGTGAAATTATTTGAAAAAAAAATCTATTGATATTTATTGAACAATAATTAGACATATAAATTAATGTACTTATAAACTTACTGAGAATAGAATTGATATAAACTTAAAACCTAATTTCGCGGGATATGTTTTCTCAAAAAATGACAACACTGTGAAATATTCTATACGCGATAAGAGCGACTTCCTGTTGTTGCCTAAATAATGTTGTCGTACAGTATCTAAATTTATTCAAACATTACTTAATTACGCATGTTACGAGTACTTTAGTACTTATCGTAGTGACTCTTTTAAATATAATTAAGTATATCGTAATATAAAAATACGATATAATAATTATAGCATTATGATATCTTTCCATATTTCAAAATTATATTAATATGTTACTTCATTTTTATCATTTTTGAGAAGGTGGCTTTCATTTGTGAATAATTCACTACGTATTCTCCTCTTCACTCTCTCATGCCCCCAAATTCGTCACGTTAGTGATTGACTGACGTATGTCACTTTATTTAATTTTAAAGATATGGTTGCTGTATGAAAATTGTAAGTCTTAATATTATAGCGACACGATAGAGGATGTGAGGTGTGCAGATCCAATTTCTTCATGCAGAGAAAAGAAATAGGCGAGGTGAAATTGTATAATTATGATCATATGCCGACAGTATTTAAATTGCTCTTGCTGTATCGGGTTGTCTCACTCGGCGTCTTCCAACTTTTTCTTGATACCCGCCGAACTATTCAATGGTGTAGATATTTTTTGCACAGTAACTTACCGAATGTTATAGAAATAATATTAGATATTGTACAACAAAAAACCATTGCTAAGATCTTTTAACTACCATAAAAATAGATATTTGTCAGAAAATTAGATATTTTGAGTTAGATATTATATATAATATAAATTCATTTTTAAATAATATGGAGTGGCTAGCTTATCGGCAAGCGACGAATAGTTGATTGGTTTAATGTCTAATATCCGATTATAAATTTTGTTTAAAATACATAATTTGAAAACACTTCTGGGAAATATAACCAATAGAAAAAAAAATATTTGAAAAAAATACGACACCCAGCAGGTTGAACCTGCGTCTTTCGGGATTCGCACCCACGCACATCGACCATAATGATATAGGCATATATCATCTAATTGCGACAAATTTTAACTAATGGCTCTTACAATACTCTCTGAAGCGATAAGTGTTTTCAAATTATTTATGTTCAATAAAAAGAATGTTACATTCTTAATTAAATAAAAAATAGTTTATTAAATTTTGTTTCCACACATTAAAAATTATAATACTGAATAAATTTACTGAATGAAAAATAACCGATGGGTATTTATTATATTTTTAAATAATAATGCAGATTATTGAGTGAGTACAGCGATTTCCGTTATATATCTCTATTTGACCGATTCTATATTTTTAGAAAATATTATATTACCTCCTTTATATGGATAATATAAAATAGGGTTAGGTTTAGGGTTTTTATACCAGCTCGCTTTCTTGATCCCAAAATCCCGGGATTGAAAAGGTTCATTTCCTAAGGTTTTGGAGTTTTTTTTTTGAGAAAAATAGCGTAATTTCATGAACTGAAGAAATATAAACTAAAAATGATAATTTCATAATTTTAAATTATATCAAATTTTTTTTTAGTCCGTATAATTTTATATTTAAGCGAAAGAATATCATATTTTAGGATTTTATAAGTTTTTCTACCTAATTAATATATATTGCAAACATTAAAATTTTTCAACATAATATTAAGTAGGTAGGTACGTAATACTATTGTTTGTATAGAATTTTTTCAGAAACTCTTGTAACAACATAATAGTTACGCACTTTTTTCAGGATAATAAATATAGTAATATTAATGGTTACACATTTTGTTTTAAATCTTTAGAATTAATCATAGTAAATGTATATTGTCTTTTATCGATACTGGTATATATATTAAAATAATAAAAAAATAATTATTATCCCAAAATCTCTCGAAAAATATTGTCTGGGATTACAATCCCTAGTCGAATCAGGTTGACATTCATAATATGGTTATATTATCAAAGGATAATTGTACCAAATCTGCATGTCAAGTTGTCATGACCTATAGTTACAAAGCGTCGGCTTAAATTTTAAAATGTAAAAAAAACAAGTTCCCGCCTGAAAGGAAAAGTACATTAGAGGGTTAAAATATTTCAGCCACGAATTATGTTCCGCTCTTTATGTCTATTTTATTGAAATAAGGCCCCCGTGAAAATAAATTAGAGACGCGAGGGTCAAACGCGTGACAGAATACATCGTGATAAGGGTTAAGAAGACTTTTAGGGTGGTTAATAATATACTGACAAGATAAATTTATTATGGACGGTCTCGTTACTACAGTGATGTAAGAGAGGGAATCCGATAACTAAAATATTTTCATTAGCCCACGTATGAAATGGCGTAGTCTTTGAATGAAGGTAAAATAACAACAAGGCTAAGAATATTAATAAATGAAACAATATTGTGAACCCTAGTATATGAATATAATATAAATTTTTTTCTTTGTGTATTTTAGAAGAAATGTTAAATAAAATTGTATAAATATTTTTTTACCATCGATTAATATTGATAAAATACACAACCCTTCTTCTGATCAACAAATTTATAATACCGTAACTACAAATCCAACATGGCTTATTATTTCACAACCGTTTTTTTTATTAATAAAAGGAACAAACATTCATTTCTTCAACAAAAACATGATCATAATATCAGTGACGTCCCGTGGGGGTAGGCAGATTGAGCCACGCTTGGGGGCGGCAGTTACTCGAAGGGCGGCAAATCGAGGAGAATCATTTAGACATGGCAAAAATTATTTTGTTTATATGCCTACAATAATAGGATAGTAAAAATGGCGTAAATTTAATGGTACAACCAAATGTGAGTAAAATATCAACCACATAGAAACTTAGACTCTGATGATATGGGTAAGTATAATTATTCGTTTTTTATGTCTAAGTTTAATTTTGTATGTATTAGTGGTAGGTACATATATATTTTGTTAGTAATGTATCCATATAAGGGTTTATTAGATATTGAAGTCATGAAAGGGTGATAAAAAATAATGTATAAAAAATGGGGCGGCATTTTGGCGCTGCCTATGGGCGGCATTTTATCTAGGGACGTCACTGCATAATATTATGCATTATCTTTCGTTTTAGTCACAATCAATGCAAGGCTTTCGATATATATGGTGTTTACTTTGTAGTGACTCATGAACAGTTTATGAAAAAAATCACTTACACAATAGACCTGTATGCCTTATCTGGGGAAAATTTTGTCACCCACATAAGTGTTGAAAATTCGTTGGCATGTATTGAGGCTGTATCCGGTGTCTCTCTAGTGAGAACTATTTGTTGTACTATTTATTATATTGTGTGTTAGATCATGTGATTTTGTTTCTGTGTGTATTTATGTTGTCATCTACACCTTGACAATATACTCATAAAAATTTTAATTAATTTATTATTCCATGCACAATAAAAAATTGTACCTATCCCCGTCCACTTAATATTGTAAAGGGAAGACTTTGACTTTTCGAAATAATAGATATTGTGTATATAGTTTCACTTTGTCTTAAGAAGGTATTGTCATGTTTTTTTAAGTAATTAGCTCATGTTTCTACCAACCGGCATTCTACTCGGTACAATCTTTAATCTCCGTTAACTTAAAACTAATAAATCGCGTATATACAAGTTACCTAAAACTTGAGCGACGAATTGTCTACGTACCTTATATTATGTCACGGCCGACAATTTTGAAAATATTAACAATGTATACAAAATACGTATTGTGGTAGGTATATGTAGTATTTCATGGTGTAATAAATTTAATATTAAGTTAGAAGTTTTCTACGTAACCAAATTTTAGCTGTGAAGTGGCGCGTGGCCGAAATTACGCCATTAACAATTCATATTGTTATTATTGGGGCAATATCAACTACGATTAACCTCTGTAAAAACATAGTTATTTTTTATTATAAATATTTAAGTTACTAGCCCCCATAATTATGTTTATTCAAATTAGTATAAAGTACCTACTACATCATAAACTTAGTATGGTCAAACGTCGGTGATAGAATACGCGAATAGCTGTTAGTACATAGGTATATTTGAACAAGAAATATTATAAACGGGTCTGGGCACTTACACAAAATTTAGTGAGGTAAATTTATTGATTTTCAATTATTGGTTACTTATGGCGTCTTTCTTTTCCTATTGTATCCTAGATTTTTTGTTGCCTCAGCGTGTGTCAATATTTACCGCGCTTCCCGTGTAATAATATTATTTAAGTTCACTGAAATACTTTCCGATTATACCTGCAAGAAGAATTTAATTAATCAAAATAATCCATTGTAATAATTGGATTGAGATAAACATAAGAAACCCATCTGCAAAATTTCTAAATGGAGATATTGAGCTTCAAAGTCTGTACATGTTTTTATAGACTTTATGTAAATGTTGGGAACATGGCAACTATTAAATACTGTGACTATTATTAATATATTTCTATTACTACTAAAAAAATATAAAATACAGTAATATATCTTAAGATATTAATCAATAATACGGTTGGTTCCTTTTCATTGTATGACATTTTCCATACAAATAGTCACTAGAAACTATTTTACATAAAGGAACCAACTGCTGATTCTCTTTTTTATTATTTCATATTACTTGCAAAGTCGTCAACTATTTATTTGTCATAAAATATCAAATTGCAAATAAATATTTGTATATTTTTTATAACTTAAGCAAAATAACTTAAGGTAAAGATAGAGTACTCCATACCATCAAAGAAACCTTGACCTCTTGCCTCTTCTGACAGTTTGATACTGACTATGACAGGTACTTAGCAGTTGGTTTTTTTTTCATAACAGAAAATTTGAGGTTTAAAACATTTGTCCGTTAAGCAAAATGAAAATAATGTAAATAAAATGAAAGCTAGACCGAATTGAACTTGAATCTCTTTGACAAATTTTAATTTGAATTTTCCATCCATAACTCAAAATACCTAAAAACGTTAGTTGGTTCCTTTCTGCTTATCACGATTCAATTACTGCTAGATTTAAATTGTATTAATTAATAGTAATATGAAATTAGGCATCTTTAAAATAATATGAATAAACCAAAATGCTATCGATTGGACTAGGTAAAAGTTTGAACCGTGGTGATTTCATAAAATGCGATTATTATTTTAACTTAAACATTTTAAAACGTTTTTTTTTGTTTTTTTCGTATTATGCTGACCCACTTATAATACAAAAACTATCACGAAACATTAACATCACTTTAGTTACGGCAAAATCACCCGCACATGATCGAATGACTATCGTGGCAAAAAACTTAGTATCAAAGTCACCGACAGATAAACAATAACTTTGAACCATAATGACAATCAAATAATTTTTAACAGACTTTTACCTTCATTGTCAATTAATTTTGTAAGTATATTGTTATTCTAATTCAAATATTGTACGAAGTACATATGGAGGTATCTGCACAATCGAATCTATATTTTGAGAATGAATGAATTTGATTCTTGTATACTTCATAGAATCACTAAGATAATAAGACAAACATACCTAACTTTAGAAACATACCCATTTCTATGATTATTTGTTTTAAAAACTACATCTGCAGTTTTATTTTTAGTATTTATTTCAATAGGTAAGTATACAACTTTGTCATACGTCACTAAAACGACATTGCTAGATAAAATAATGTTTTTTCTGTTGCTTTGGTTGGGTGAGTTTCGTCCACTCACTTATCAACCCCATAATAATCTTAAGAGTATGGCAAAAGAAAATACGCAAATTCACTACTTAATTAAAAAATGTGCGAATGCATCTGCTAAAAATAATCAAACTCCCAATGTGTCCAAGAATGGAGAACAAGACAAAAAAATGTTGCATGTGCTCACCAGAGCATTAATTTTTTTTCAATTTAGTACTGTATAAGTAGATATATATATATGAAGAGTTGATAATAGCTTCCCATAAATCCTTCCTCTATTCATCCCTTAAATTGGACACCTTCACGTTACGACGGTCCATAATGCTGTGATTTTGGATGGAATCGGTTATTCAACCTTTTTACTAACCATATAATATATTATTATGAATATCACTTGATCTGTTAAAATATGTAAATTTAATATTATATAAGTTGTTTGAACTACCTACTCCATGAAACTGAAATTCAGTTTAATTTTTTTTATGTATTAATTTAATTATTCTATTAAAATTATGGGTTTAAATTTCCATACAACATTTTTTTTCGGAAAACTATGATTTAGTGAATATATTTAAGTGTTTACCTTTTATTGACTCCTTTTTACCGATTTATAAGACACAAACAAAGATTTTAGTATTATAAATTCTAAAACTACTATAATATGCTAAATATATAAATTATATGCAATATAAATATTACAATTGTTATAAAATCAGTGAATAAATGTTATAATTATAATATTGGTGATAAAAATCGAAACCATATGCTTCGGTGGTAACTTTTGTGTAATATAACATATAAAACAGATGTCTGTAATAATGAAGAAATGTTATAAATCGTTGGAAAAAATATCTGCTGACAATTCAAGATATATTCTTCTTTATCCGCAAAGGCCAATTTCCTGTGGAGCGTAGCGGTGTTTTTTTAAGGGACGTGTATAATTAAATAATTTAATTGAACCTTCTACCCGATGAAACCTTGCAGACGTGTTAATTGAAATTGATTGAAATAGCCTCTATTCGATTATTCAAAAGCATGACTTGAAACCAAATTTGCATCTCACCAGATAGGTAGTAGACGGGAAAATTTTCTAATCCCTTAATAAAAAAACGATTACTCTAAGCTTTTTAGTAACAAAAATGTATTCTCAAAATTGTTCTATAATGCTGTCATTATTTTAGCTATATAACTTTTCAAAAGTCTTTTATGCTGTCATATTGGATCATAACAAAATTCTCTTATAACAATATTATTGTATGTAATATATGACATAATATTACAATTTAGTATGTATATTTTTTTTACTTCAATCTCGGTAAAAAAAAAACTAGCGTAGGTGTAGGTACATTTTTCAATTATTATGTGTAGATTGAGGGTTCGTATTTGTGTTTTTGTGATATGTAAAATAAATATTAAAGTATATAAGTTGCCTGGTGACAATAACAATGATATCAATCATAATGAGTTACGGAGTAGCACAAGTACCTACATACATACTTAATACAAGCAAGCCGTCTTATTAATAATTATTATACTACAATGATAATGGTTTTACTATAATCTTCAATGAATTTTAAACATAATAATATAATATCAATCGTATAATAAAATTGACCAGATATTTTTTTCTATTTTATAATTATTGTAAGTGATTTTTTTTTATTTTTGAGCTTGGTGCGATTACAGCCTTAATTTTAACCCCCTCTCCCGATTTAAGCTTCATTATCAAAAAATCTTTAGATAGGTAAATCAACTTTGAAGATTCTTTCTATCTCAGCTATTTTTACAGATTATTAAAAAAGGAAAACGATATTGAAGGAATTTCAAACATGAGTATAAGGTAAAAAAAAATGAATTGATACGACATGCCCCATATGTTATTAAAAAACTAGATGGCAATGCCATCTGTCAACATTATTGAGTATGACGATGTTCTAGTGGACCTTTAAAACTATTATGAGACTATCGTTTCATTTGTTTTCTTTCACGACCCGATTAAAATATTTGATTCTTTTATTTGCGTGTCAGTATATTTTTCAAATTTAGAATTTTGCAATTACGTGTATGCTTTCTCTCACCTTAGTCGTTTAATACGTTTTATCCCTATTTCACTCTTTGTTACACGTTTACATTTATTTTCTCTCATACGTTACATATAAATCAAAACAAATATAATATATTATTGTAAAGGTCCACGCGGATTTACTTATTTGGTTATGTGTTTCAATACATCTATCGAATAATGAAATAACCTCAACTAATTCGCATGTGTACCTAATATGTATGCAAATCGAAGGTTTCTTTGTGAAAATATGTGACAGTGAAGCACCCCTCAAGTGGCGTGTAGACAGGGTGACACTACCTATTGCATAATATGAAGAATATTGTCTTTAATATTTATAGTGTATCACGACTTTACGATCTATTGTTACATCTACATTATAACGAATAGTACTTGAATTTAAATGTTTACGTTTTCTTGACTCTCTCAATCGACTCAAAAGAAACAAAGAATGACTTCAGTATTCTAGATACAATAAAACATTATAACTACTTTATTTCAGATCGTCAATTCAGGTGGTACAGCAGTATTAAACTGTTCAGTAAGCGGCACCCCCTTGGGTCCTGTTCAGTGGCTTCATGACGGCTCTCCAGTCAACGGAGGAGAGACCAACTTAATGAGTGGAGGTATTCACGGAGACGGGCAAGTCCGCGTCAACAATGCACTCACACTTGTGCTTAATTCAGTGCGAAGATCGGATGCTGGAATGTATCAATGCATTGTCAGGAATGATATGGAAAGTGCCCAAGCCAGCGCAGAGATACGACTTGGAGGTGAGCCGTCTTTATTATAATATAATAGTTGATATATTGAATGTCCTAAACTATGCCTAGATAGTTTTACCACATGTTAAAAGCAAATAATTATGTTATATTACAATAAAACTTCTGAATTCAGTATCTTTAGATAACGTTCGCAGATCATTTTTTGAAAATATATACAATTTCAGACACGGCACCGGAGTTGCAGTACACGTTCATAGAGCAAGCTCTTCGTGGAGGACCTTCAGTATCTTTGCGCTGTTCAGCATCAGGAGCACCTCCTCCTGGCTTCCAATGGCTTCTCGATGGGCAGCCTGTAACCGTTATGACACGAGGAATTAGGTACAAGACAGACACTAAGAAAATTACACGAGACAGTTAACGAAACAATTAAATTACAATTAATAAATGAGGGATGATAGACAATAATAATAATTGCTTTTTAATTCCACATACCTAAAATTGCGATAAACGCAATGTTTTAATAAATTTGTCTCAGCGCTTCTTTTGTACAAGAAATTTACCAACCCGTACCCAACGATCAAAGAATGTATTTAAATATTTCTACATTTATAATCATTTATGCCTATATAAATCCACTGTTAGATATAATTCTCTACAACCTGATTCCATTCATCTTGATCCTGTTCGTTACATCTATTTTTATCTTTTTATCTGTCATATATTTTCTGCCTCTTGGGTACCACTGAGTGACTAAACATTCTTTATTATTATAGTGACTCTACTATTTATAGTTCATACCGTTGGTCCCTTTATCCAATAATTATATAATTCTAGTTTGTTGTGCGTTATGTGCAGTGTACCTACTTTTCCATACCACGCTGTTCTACTGTCATTAACTTGCGTAACGTTAAAACAGATTATAATAAATATTCTGTTTTCTTACTAATTATCCCTCGTTGGCCGCATTCATGGTTGATAAAACTCGACTGCAACAAACAGTATATTATCTCTATTTTAAAAAACGTATTCTGTTTGTATCTAATGGATTTAGAAGGCCATTTTTATAATCTACATCTCTAAAAATATAAATTTATATGTATATTTAAAACTCTTTCTGTCTATTTTGTCTAATACTTGTTAGGTAGTAAAAATAAAGTCTAAATAATTTATTGTATTTGGACTGGCGTTCATCGGAAACCGGAAATGGTCTACGGAAAACCAGCTACGATTCTAGAACCATTGTTTCCTTGCTAATGCTTATTTTTGATACAAAGAAACATGAATATCTTTTATAGTGCAATAACTTATAATTAATTGATGGAAATTAACGCATTATTTATTTCACTCAGATATTTTTTTTCCTTTTTGTACCGTCATTAGCATGTGCGAACAAATTTGAAAAATATTTATACGAACATTTTTTTAACTGGAAAAGTTTCGTGGAGATTGACTTTTTAAAGCGAATGGCTGTATGAATTAATATCGAAGCATGTTATAATTACCAAACTACCTAACCAGTAGTTGTCAAACTTTTGTCGAGATGGCCTGAAAAATTATTTCTCATTTGTTTTTTATATATATCTCAGGTATCAAATTGGACAATACGTAACGAAAAATGGTGACGTCATCAGCCATTTAAATATATCTAGTGTACGTTCTGAAGATGGTGGCCTCTACTCATGCCGCGCTGCTAACTCACTAGGTGAAGTCACTCACACGGCGCGACTTAATATTTATGGTAATTTCAAATGCATATACTTAAGTGAATCTTTTTACATTTAAAATACTCTCCACAATATTATATATTATTATGTAAGTATAATATAAATTTAAAAATTAAAATAAATTATCCAAGTTATTTACATTCATGATAACTTAAATTTGATGAAATAGTCAATTACATTTGAATATTTCATTAATATAAAAAAAAATTACATTTGATATAATTTTAAAAGATGACTGGAGTTGTTAATAAATAGTTTTTTAATATTTTTTCAGGACCTCCGTATGTCAGATCTGTCAGTCCAATAAGAGCGGTGGCTGGAAGGGAAATAACATTGTTTTGTCCTTATTCTGGTTATCCAGTAAGGTAAATAGTTATATAGTACATACATACTTGCATAAAAGGGTATTTTTATTTACAGGCAAAAAACGTATCTGTCTTTCGTATCTTTTAACTTTGGTCTATCACAGCAATAAAAAGATAAATAATTAATAGTTTCATATTTGTTATATAATAATATTATGTACGTATCTTATTTAATCGGATAATATTGTTATAAAAAGGTAGATACTATCGGAAAATGATTCAGTCGTTATTTTTGAGTGCTTTTGTTTTCCTTGAGGCAATGCTTTCAGATAAGTATTATTGATCGCTTCTAAGAGAATGGCCTGGGGTTCATAAAATGCAATTATGGGAAATCTTTATTTTATTATTTTCACTCTTCTTCGCATTTCCTTTTTTCGTCCCTTAAGATTTGATCAGGAAATTTATGTTTGTGTTTGTGTATTAAAATCATGATAATAATTTTCTATTCTTATTTTCTCCGAAATACAATTTTGGAAAATATATAGGTATATAATAATGGCAGTGGGCACTTAGGCAAATACTTATAAATACCTCTGAACAGTACCTATAGTAAATATTTTATACCAAAATTTTGGCAATCATACAAAAAATACCTATCTCTTATTTTCGAAACACAATTTAAACTTATTAATTATTTTTATTTATTCTCTGAATGATTAATGAAAAGTATCTATAAATTATAGTATATTATTATATAATTGAGATTATATTATAACTGATCGTTTCTTTTTTCCATGTTCCAGCTCCGTACGGTGGGAACGATCTTCTGGCGGCTCATTAACTGGAGGAGTTGAGTCCCAAGGAAGTGCAGAAGGAACTTTGAGGCTGGCGCGAGTCGAAAGCTCCCATGCTGGAGCTTATACGTGCATTGTTACTGCACCAGAAGGACAACAGGCCCGCCGCGATATTCAACTCATTGTCAATGGTAAAAATGCAAAACCTCAGTCATATTATTATTTTCAAAAGAGCTCATTTTAAGCTTTCAAATATGTATCTTAATCACAATAAAGAGATTGCTGGTAAAGACTGTATATAGGTTTTGATCGAGAATTCTCAAAAATTATTGAGAAAAAAACAGGAAGAAAAGCTCAAAGCAGTTTCATTCTGGATGGAAAAATATTGATGAAGATTTATAGTAAAAATGAGCAATCCCCAGGCCACGTTAATTTTTCGCGATTTTTTAAAAATTAATCTGTTGAATAATTAATAACATTTTACTGCTCTGTAAAATAATCGGTTAGTATCATTACGCAAAATATACTTAGGTATAAATGCGGTCCCAAAAAAGTTTTTGGTATTTAATTTGACTCCAGTGAAAAGAAATATCGCTAATCACTGGGAGTACCTAAAGTATGGGTGATACTTTGTTTTAAATAAGACAGCAAAAACACTAGTAACGTGAGACCCTAGGAAAGTCCTATAGGTAAAGAAAAATTACCACCTATTTACCTTGATTAAAATAAGATTTACAAGTTTTGAAAGATTTTTTTTACAAAGATATATAATTCTTGATCTCAAACACAGATAAATAAAAAAAATCAATGACTCTCGGAGACTCCATCTCCTTTTTGATGGAAGTCTCCTGCATATGTATATACTAAAACAACAATTACCCATTTTGGATAGAAGATGTTAATTATTTTCAAATAATTATATTTGTTTTGCTTGTTTCAAATGATTTATTAAGATTTATATGTACCTAATTCAAGTTATTTATAATTAGAATTTTTTAATATTTATAAATTATATAAAAATACTAAATATCTACAAAATGTATATAAAGGATATGTAATATAATATTTAGTATGACTGTATGTATTATATTATTTTATAGATCCTCCAGAGATTCAACCATTTTCATTTCCCAGCAATCTGCAGGAAGGTCGAAGAGCTCAAGTCAGTTGCAGTGTAAGCTCTGGAGATGTTCCAATTTACTTCTCCTGGTTCAAAGATAGTTTACCAATTCCAGCCTCTCTTCAGGTCAGTATAATAACCTGAGTTTTATATAAATATATGTGTTTTTAATTTGATATGTATTTCCTAGTATTAAATGCTGCTTTCATAATTTCTTAAAATATAATTGGCAAGTACCTACCTATTACCAAGAGATGGATCAGAGAGTTCAGATTTTCTACCAATTTGTCAAATAATTTTCATAATTGGACGTATATCTGCAAACAAGATCCAACCCACACGTATAATATTTTGCGAAAATTTAATATTTGAGGGATGATTGATTTAAAAAATATGATGATTGTGATTATTTAATTTAAACATCTGATGGGATAATTTAATAAAATCAAATAATCATACATCATTTAAAATCAATCTTAACTCAAATATTGAATTTTCTCAACATGTTACGTGTGGGTTGGATCTTGTTTGCAGAAATACGTCCTGGCAGATTGTTAAAATGGAATTTTACATAAGATTCTACCTAGGCTGTAACCACAAGAATGATGTTTTCCATACATAGGATATCAATGTAACTATAATAATTGTAATATCGATAAAAATAAAGTAATTGGGTTGAAATTAACTCAAAATGTCAGTATGCTTTATGAATTATTATATTAATATTAACCAAGTATGTAATAATATAATATATTTATTTTACATTGTCTATATTATTATACACTTGACCACATTAATAAAAATACACGAAAAATTTTATCATAGATACCGTGCTTAGTTCCTGTATAGGTATTGTTCTTTTGAAACTTTTTCAATATAGAATAGATGATTATTTTCAGAAATATAATGAGAATTTTTTTGACATAGTTAAGTGTAATTTTCTAGTATAGTCTCAAGCCTTCCGATGATACAGGTGAACTTATTTAATATGTTATTATTGTTGTGCTCTTATTAATTTTCCCATACTCTCACTAATGGATACTTACATACAAACATTACATTTATTGAGGTGCTAGAAAAAGCTAACCATAAACATTTCGACGCATCTCAATACAAACTTACATTCCCTTTTAACATTTTTGTTTTAATTTTTTGTGTAAGTGTTTACTGTTTAGTGTCCAAACGTATTTTTTTGATAACTTTCGTAAGTATTCTATAGATTCGAATGTAGAATAGAAAAGCTGTCACTAAAAACAAAATATATTAATTACAGTTTAACTAGAAATATATATTTTAATTAGGTGTATCACATATTGAATATGGATATAAATATATTATAATGTGTAAATATTCTATATTGCTATCCATCCATGCTGTAAGTACTGAGGAAAAGTAAGACAAAACATTATACATTTTTATTTGAAAATGTGATGAAATAAAAATTGCGTTTTTGAATAAATGATAATGAATAATTAATACTTATTATGTTCGAGCACTGTAAAGTGCTATAAAAAATCATGCACAGCAATAATATTTCCATTAAGATGGATGCAGAAATAACTTAACCACAGATATTGTATTTTAAATAATTAGGTTAAATGAATGTAGATTTAGGATTAGCTAACTGGTTTTGTGACGGTAAAATAAGTAACACTCTGATGAACGTTTACAGGTAGAAGAACGTGGTGCTGAATTTTTCAGTAATCTAGTGTTTAAAGACGTAGCGTCTCGACACACTGGAATGTACACGTGTGTGGCAAGCAACGCTGCCGCCAAAGTAAACTATACCGCTGAGCTGGTTGTCAAAGGTACCATAACGCACTGGCACTAGCCGCCCAGCCTTCGCACAACCAACAAAGGGAAACTAAGAAATTTTCTCTTCAGAATATCAATTTTTCTTCTTGATAAATATTATACTACTGGCCAGAACAATAATTGTCTAATATAATCTCACTGTAGTTGATACTAATTTTATTTGAATTAATTGCAAATAAAAATGTTCTGGGATACGTGACAATTTCTTAGTTTCGTTTTCCACTGGGCTGGAAATCACAATCAGCGTTGCACCAGTGCACAGTGACTTTGTACCCTAAAGCACTTTCAGTGGGATTCCTTGATATCACAAGCAGCCTGCCTTATACACATTGTAAATTATTGAACAGTGATAGTCATAAATCAGATACTTATATACACTATAACGAAATAATTACTTAATAATGCGTTGAAGAATTAAGAATAACAACATCATCATCAATGTAGAATAATAAAGTATACCTACTAAATTTTATTGTACACCTCGACATACATAATTGAAAACACTTTAAAGGAATATACTTAGATAGCTTTTTTGTACGAGTATTACATATCATATACATAATAAATATATTAGTTAGTTTGGTATAATATGTTTATAATAATAATTAAAGTGTAGGTATACAATTTCTCATTTAACTTAATATCAATAAAATTTTCATCATTATTAAGTGGAGTGTCACTCTTGTGAAATAATTTAATTGACTATTATTATCATTTGGATCATTGCAGACAATGTCTGTATTGACTGTACTACTATTATTTATTTTTGATGACAAATCGGACTTATTATTTTCATAAAATGTTAAAATAAACATTGCTCCCATATTGTGATTTATGACAGTCACTTTTTAATTACTAGTTTCACAGTGCTCCAGCTATGGCATACAATATCATTGGTTTCTTGATAGAAAAAGCCAATATTATTTAATTTCATAATTGTAAATATTGTGACGTAACGCTAGTTGAGTAAAATAATATACTATTATGTGTATTTGTATCTAGAAACTAATGATATTTATTTTCCCTATATGTTCCTTTCCTTTGCAGGACGCTGGAAGAATTCATTGCAAACACAACTCGGCACATCTTAGCACCTGCACTTGTATATCGCCTCACATTTCATGTTCTGTACTTTCGAGCACCTTGCACATAACGTTTTCAATTTTATTCTGTTTTGAAGCTATGCTTGCTGTGGACTTAGATAGCGCTTGAAGGGTGAATATTATCACGTATATCTTAACTACATACTTCTCGTGCCTATTATCTTACTGCTTATAAACAGTACTGCTTATACCTATCAAGATTTTTTTATAAGAAAAACTACTATTTGCACTCGGCACCGTATTTTTTCAAGATAGAATATTACGAGTACCTTCTTATTCTTATCTGGAATAAAAATGCATTTTGTTAATACTTACTACGTAGGTGTTGAAGTATTATTTAGAATTAATTAAAAATCATGAAAATGCATACATCTATCATTTTAATTGTAGGTATATTATGCTGATATTATTTAATACATTTTATACTATTTTAAAGAACTATCTGAGATACTATATGTTTACACAAATAAACTAGTTATTTAATAGTTACCTACCGAAAAATTAATTGGAGACAATCGTAATAATAAATTATTAATATTGTTTTCAATGAATAGATTAATATTGATTAGGTGAAATAGTATTTAACCTTTTGTATCTTAGAATTGTTAATAGATAGATCCATTAGTAATTTTAAAATTTTATGATATTTTAGTGATTATACATAATAACACATCTATGTTTATAATTCATGTCTGCTGCTTTAAATGGGAACAGTTCCACCGAAATGGTTGAATGAACCTCAAGATGCCTCAGCACTGGCTGGAGGAGTGCTTTCTCTGCATTGCAGAACAAGAGGATCACCAGCACCACAGATCACATGGCTTAAACAACAAGGTGACATTAAACTGACTATTCGTTAATATACCCACATAAATTAGTCAGCTACAAAATTGTAGTTTAGGATAAAACTGAATGTTGATTAATATCTGCATAGTCACAATATTGAAGCTCGATTTGACATAAATAAAAACGATTTCAAGTTATACGCATTTTCATTTTTCATAAATATTGGTTTTTAAATAAATATAAAAAACGTTAACAATTTACTGTACCTAGGTACATT
Source organism: Rhyacophila brunnea (assembly GCF_057557595.1). Classification (NCBI taxonomy): domain Eukaryota; kingdom Metazoa; phylum Arthropoda; class Insecta; order Trichoptera; family Rhyacophilidae; genus Rhyacophila; species Rhyacophila brunnea. The sequence goes on from NW_028232859.1 coordinate 33,009,411, forward strand.
ACAGAAAAAAATATTGAATTTAATTTTAATAAAATACATGAACGTTTTTTTTTAACTGTAAGCTTGTCTTTGATTTTAAATGAATAATATTTTTCGTTTTAATGTTTATAGATTACTTTAAAATCATGTAAGTAAAATAACGTGAAGTCTCTAGGTAATGTTTTCAAAGTTTATTATTTGATAAACATTATAAGGTATCCAAAAGTAATGAGAAACAAAAATATAATTTAAGTTCAGTAAGTACATATTTCAAAAATACGTAATAAAATCGGTACTGTTAAATAGGTTTCGGGTAATGTAGCAAGTTTTATGATCAAAATTACGATAAAAAGTTAGATAAAGCTGTTCACTACTGCCACATGTTACAGAAATTGGAATTAATTATAATATCACTATAATATATTTTTTTTCAATTTTAAGACACATCGATTTAGTTGTTACATAACTTGCAATTAAAACCTAAATGACTCCATACTTCACTTGAAAAATTACAAAAATGAAATACTTAGAAGAAAATCTTTTTCATTTATTTTTAGGATAGTTATTTAAAATCTTCTATATTTGTGTTGAATGTGAACCGTTTAAATTAATTAATATTTTATCACCCCATGGTGACGGTGGGAAAATATTGTAACTACTAAAATATTATAGTGTGTTACAGATGAAATACTGCATTGACAACTTTACAATATAAGCATCGTTGCATAAAATGTGTCAAAGTGAAAGCTTCGTATTTTTCCGCTAGGTGTCTCTGGTAGGTGGACACACATACAAATATATTTTGACAATAATGTTGACTAACTAACTTCTGCCATTATTTATTTATTTATGTAAAAAAATAAAATATATTGATTAAATAACAAATTATTAATACAAGACATTCACAATAACATCATCAAGTAAATAATAGGTAAATCAAGTTAATAAAAAAACATGGACATGAAAACAAAAACACCAAAAAATATTTTTTTGGCATGTTTTTTTATTATTTTCTAAACAAAAATAGTAGTACCTAGAATAAAACAAATTAAACAATAAAATACAATAAATTTTAAAAACAAAATACATAGCTTTATCACAAAAATGTCTATGTCTCTAGGAAGTGCACAACCCTTGATATTGGTCCCTGATATCTTTTTTCTTATTGATTAAATCGATTTTAAATCTTTGCCAATTGATTCTCTTTTGTCAGTTTCTAGAGAGACAGAAATATGCCGTAAATCTACTTTCTGAGATCATGAAAAATTTACTCCTCCATTGCAAAAATTACTTATGCAGTGAGCGAGAAATCTAAACCTCGCCATACCACCTCCTGTCGGCTTCTTGCCCAATGCCGATCACTCATTTTGATTTATTCATACAAATTACAACAATAATATTTCCTTTACTATTTCAGGACAAACAATTGGAGACTTCATACCTCTGGTCAATTTGGGAGGACGGTTTAAGTTCATGAGCAACGGTACTCTTTCAATTGAAGGAGCATCATCCTATGACGAGGGTCAATACATGTGCAAAGCAGACAATAGTATCGGAACGCCACTCTCAAAAGTTATATTTGTATCTGTAAATGGTAAGCTGTCATAATACTATTAGGTATGTCAATTCATTTGATTCTTAGTCCTAGTATTCACAATCAATTTGAAAAACAAAACAATTAAAAATATAAAACGTCTCTGTTCTGGCAGAAAACACTAACTGGAGAATACTAGTAGGTACTAGAGTAATTTGACTTTGAAGTTGTTAAAATGTTTGAAATGGTCTATCATGTGAGTTTATTAAGTAGGTAATCATAAAAAGGATGACTTTAAAATAAAGACTGTTTATTTATTAAGAAGGTTTCCAGACGGTAAAGTTTGAAATAAGGAACATTTTGGTATAACTAACTCAATGTCATTTTTTCGAATTAGTGTCTTCGGCCAGAACAGTGACGAAAAGTACTTTATTAAAAACGTGATTCACTCATTAAGACGATTCCTGACACGTGTCACATGACAAATAAAATATTACTAAAAAAGTGATCGCGATAATAACTAACTAATTCACACTTGCTAGGGAATGCAATAAACGAGGGTTACTTGGATTACAATTTTGTTAATTGACGATTGTCATATTTACAATCATTATTGATTTTCCAGACCCAGCTCGTTTTGAGATGCCATCAAAGAATGTTTCTGCTCGTCGTAATGAGCCCATCACACTCATTTGTGATGTCATCGGTGACAATCCAATTCAAGTTCAATGGACACATAATATGAACAGACTTGACTTGAATACCTATAGGTAAATTTTATTACAATATATATTTTTTACGTCTTACATATGTATTTTCTGAAACTATAATATATCTTAATAGTACAATTGTTTAAACTTACCTATTATCTTAGCCACGAAAACATCTTCCAGTTATGTATACTGTTTTTTATTGTAGATTAAGTACATCTGAAGTGAAAACTGACTCTGGTCTAAGATCACAATTATTCATAAGTAGAACAGACCGTCAAGATTCTGGAGTTTACAAATGTCAAGCCGTAAATGCATTTGGGCACAGTGATCATTATATTTATTTATCCGTCCAAGGTAAGTCTTCTTATATCTTTTCTTAAGAAAGTCGCCATAATTTTGAAAATTGAATTAAATAATGACTAAAATGCAACAAAATCCAAAGTATGAGGTTTTACCCTAAAATTCTATGTGACCACCATCAAGGCACAAGTTTGAAAAAGAAATGTGGAAAAAAATGGCATCAAATGTTATTTCGTGTCACGTCCTATTTGGTATGAGTAAGTTAAAGGTCGAATCACACTACATCGTGTTGGTACCAAGGCGTCCAAGAGACGGGACACGGTCGCAAATTGTCATAGACATTTTGAATGTACCTACTCATTATTGACACTATTCTGGGCCGGGCCAGCTTTAGTAATGGGTTGGCAGCACATTGGTACCAAAATATTGGTGGACATTTTTTCTCTCCCCTTGTTGTCTCTTCTCTTTTCTTTCTGCTACCAGTACCACATGGTCAGGTGGTTAACAGTCAATCTTTGGCAGTCAATCTCAATACAGTATGCATAATAAGACTCGGGCAGCGCTCGGTACGGGCAAGGCCCTTAAATCAATTTTACTTCATTGATACTGTAACCATTTCTTCTCAAGCCATGTTTAACACCATTTTTAAGATAGAATATAGGTACCCAGTGTATTATATTACTTTTTTTATATTAAATGTCCTCAAAACCTATAATTAGAAATAAGTATATTTTTTTAACGTCATTTACTCAAAATAATGAATTTGACACAATATGGGCTCATCGTGTCTTACAATAAAATTAATTTTTTTAAACATCTTATATTATCGTGGTATTTTTGTTATTATAAAAAACAATATAGCCAACAAAACCCATAATTTAAAGCCATTGCTCGAAAACTCTATTTACAATGCTCACACTTGCTTATATGCAGAAAGACCAGATCCGCCTCATTCTCTGATAGTATTGGATACCAAGAGTCGCACTGCCCGATTAGGATGGGCGCAAGGCTTCGATGGGAATTCACCACTAATGGGATACAGTGTCCAGCATACACTATTTCATGGGCTTCATACACAAGCTCAATGGGATGACGCCATTACACAGAATATTTCTGTACATTCACTGATCATCAATCAACCCAGCCAACCATTAGCAACCATCAAGTGAGTAATTTCTTGCCTTTTATAATTATTTCTTTTTTGGTTAGTAATTAGCTTCCGTAACACAAATTATAGTGCCGCAGATGACCGCATGACCATTATTTATCATTTTTTTGGTGGAAACAGTTTATCCCATTTAGACAATTATATTAAATACCCGTTTCTGTCGGCGGAGATACTTTTCAATCCAATAATTGTTAATTTAAAGTTTCATACATTTCGATGCGTCATTATCACACACAAAAGTTAGGTTAGGTTAGGTTGTGTTTGGTCTAAAAAGAAAGTTATTAAAGGTCATGCGGTTATCTGCGGCACCATTACCATTAATTTTTCTCATTAAAACATTAGTATTATCAATTAGTATATATATTAACATGTATTACTTTTGTAGCTACTAGGATTGCATTATTCTTTTTCAGTTCAATTATCCCATCCACCAGTCAGTATGAAGCCATTGTATCCGGTTTACGGCCGCATTCCAACTATGCTGTGAGAATACAAGCTGTTAACCAAATAGAGCATAGTCAGTTTACAGAACCCGTCATAGTAAAGACTACTGAAGAAGGTTATGAATCATATTTTGTTTATTATATTATCATTAAAGAGACATTTTTTAATATCATGTAGCATATAATATTACATGTCACGTATAGCGATTCCAATCCTGGAATCCCTAACTATTTTCGATACCTATGAATCCCGGGATTAGTAAACATCATCCCGAACCTTTTTTATGGAAAATAAAATAACAACGAAAATATAACAGATAAAATACTTACTTTAAATTAAATAAATCAAAAAAAAAAGAAAATTATTATACCAGTTTGGACTCAACTTTATGCTTAAATTAGTATGAAGCAATGACATTAATATGGACGAATCATCTGGGAAAAAAAATGACACTCTCTTTATTGTCGGGTCTGCCGAGTGGCATAATCTGTTCTAACGCCATTACAATAAAGGTGATATTGCTATAAATTCCTGATGCTTTTTGTTGGGTCTGCCGAATGGTTCGGTTCGAACGGGTTCGCTCAAATAAACATTGAGATTAGAAACACTGCTCTAACGCCATTACAATAAAAGTCATATTGCTATAAATTCCCGATGCGTGATATCGCATAATGGAAATTGCATGACGTCTACCTATACATGCGAATGCGCGAATTTACTTGCTAGCTACTGGATTGAGTGCGTCGTCCAATAATAATGTCATTGGTATGAAGCCATAAAATATGAAATGTAATATGATGACAGAAATTTGAAAATATGCCTGGGTACCAAATTAGATCCAGATCAAATGATGAAACAATTGATGCTTTGGTATTACTTCGGGCATAGGTATTCAGAATAATGTGTTAAGACTTAAATCTTTAATTTTTTATATTGTATTTATTGTCAACACAATATATTATTTTTTATTTTAATTGGACTTGTATTTGTATTTGTTATCTTTTCATAAATAAATAAAACTGTTTTACTTTCACATTATTATTTATATTACAATATTATTTACTCCATTAAACCTATGTATTTCCAAGATTGAACGTACACAATATTAACATAAATGTCTTAAATAGTATAAATAATTATACAAGATTTATTTTTGACCGATTTTATCAACGTTATTTGTATATTTAAAAATTAAATATTAACTATTGAAAAAAATGCCGATCCCAAGATCGTCAAATTGTAATCCCGAAATCCCGGGATCAAGATTTAGGCTCGGGATTGGATTCCCTAGTCACCTAGATACACTTATATTATTTAATTACAAATTAACACCAAAGATATACCTACCTATTTAATATGTTAGGTACTTGTCCCTGCATTTATCTAATAAATAATGTCACTCATTTTTAAATAGAATTGATATCATATTGTGGGGTATTATCTAATGACCAAGCATAAGATTTTTTGCACCTTCAACAATAATTTGATACAAAAATATAGTGGTGTTAATATTATAATGTCTTTATCTTTTATTTTATAGCTCCTTCCGAACCGCCTCACAATCTCCAAATACAAACCGGCGGACCTGGTGAACTCCATCTTAACTGGCAAGCACCTCCGCGAGACTCTTGGAATGGAGAGTTATTAGGGTATACCGTCTCCTGGTATGAGCTGTCCCCCGGGGCTAGTAGTTCGACCACCAATAAATCAGCCACAGTGAACGGCTGGTCAACGACAGAACTGACATTGAGTGGACTCAGAAAATTTACTAGATATGGAGTGGCGGTTCGTGCATTTAATGGCGTGGCCACCGGACCAGCCTCTAAGCCTTCAACAGCCACAACTCAAGAAGGGGGTATAAATTATTCTTACTATGCATCAATTTCATTCTAAAATTCATGACATATATCACATAATTAGTATTGATCTTAATTTTATTGTCCTTTTTAGTTCCTGAAGCGCCCCCTACAAGCGTATCATGTATACCACTGTCACCCGTAAGTGTCAAAATAGCATGGCGACCTCCGCCATTGGCCCAACATGGAGGACTTATTACAGGATACAAAGTTTTTTATGTTCCACAACTGAAAGATCATGGTAACTATTCTATAACAAAGTTTCTTGAAGAGAAGTTGAAATTGTTTAAAAAAAATTTAGCAAAATGACATAAAAGCCGATTATTGATTGTAGAAATATGTGTATACGGCATGTCATTAATATTGTTTTTTGCCATATGCCCACCCAACAAGTTTCGTGTTAAATAAGCATGATAAAAGGATAATAAGTAAAATAAATGAATTTATTTATTTTCTTAATAATTCATGAACGTCGTCGTTGTTTGCTGATTCATAAATGTAGCTGTTATCTTTTGGTACTCTAATGTATGTGAGCAAAACACTTGTCGTAAAATATTTTTACATATTACATTACAATACCAATTCTACGTTTCGGAAAAAACGTAAATAACTTAACGTTTGAAAAGTATAAAAAATTATTCTTACTTCCGTTATTTTCAGTTGAATATAATGTGGGAGAAGTGAAGCGAATATCGACAACAGAAACATACCTTCATGCAATGCATAAATTTACAAACTACTCCATACAAGTTTTGGCATACACAAATGCTGGAGATGGAAAACGCAGTTCACCAGTGTATTGCACCACCGAAGAAGATGGTAACTAAAACAGCACCCATAGACAATCTTAAATTCTTAAGTTAACCATCTTTACTGGATCGTAGCATATCTTATTTTTAATTTCTAGTTCCATCCCCACCACAACGAATAAAGGCCTTAGCTCTGACAGGAGATTCTGTCCTAGTCAGCTGGCTGCCTCCACTGAATCGGAATGGAATTATATCTCACTATACCGTGTATCATAGAGAAGCAGGACGGTAAGTTTTTCATACCAATAATAACAATCTAACTGTTTTTTTATAACATCTTACATAATATAATAATTATTACCTACTCTATAAAAATATAAATGGGATTGTATAAACTACATGCAAAAAGCGGTAAAACATGAATTCCGACCACAAAAAATAGTCATTCCACTGTATTTTATAATTCTTTTGAATTTATCTTCATCAAACAAATTGTTTTAATAAACAATGGTTTTGCAATGCAAAAATATTCCAACAATTTTATTGATAAAATAATATTAATATGGTGTACACAATTTTTGTTCAAATCTCAACTTCATTTAATTTTACTACTATTTTCAATAGGTATGAAGACACTATGTATCTGCTCTATTATTTCAACTGTCTATACCCGCAGTGGCCGCGCGGCTTAAGCGTTGGACTATCACGCCGTGGGTCTCAGGTTCGAATCCTGGGTCTGGCAAATACACATATTGTTTTTCAATTTGTGTGTGAGTCAGGGTATGAACCTAATAGGTTGGGCAAGTGGCTGACATCCATTTCTCGTAAAAAACAAAATCTGTTAATACAAACCTCTACTCTGTGGAGGCCCATATGATCCTATTAGGATCAGACATGGTCTGAATAATTACAATACACCAATATTGTAATTTTTTTTTTTTACAGGATTGGAAAGCATACCAGCTACACGGTGACAGTTGACAGTACGAAAAATAGTGAATTAGTTTATGAGGTGCGTAATCTAGCTGAGCATCAATTGTATGAGTTTTGGGTATCGGCAACATCTGGATCTGGTGAAGGAGAACCTACTTCTATTATAGCCCAAGGAGCAAATACAAGAGGTCAGTCAGTATAAATAATGTCTTTGGTAAAATTGACAACTACCACCGCATCATAAATAATATACTCGTACATTCATCATTCATCATTGAACTGTTTGTTTCAACAGAAGTGTCAAGTGTTTATTAAATGTGAAAGTGGATGGGTGATAAAGTGTGCGCTTATGAAGTCATGAGTTGCACGTTCAAATCGCACGTTTGACAATTTTTTCAATGTGTGTGTGAACCTAATAGGTTGAGCAAATGGTTAACATTCATTTCTCAAAAGAAAAAAAAGATATTGGATTGTAGAGTTAATAAAAAAAAATATAAAACATTAATTTTTTTATAAGAAAAATTAGTGCAATGGTATATGGAAATTTTACCATTGGTTTCTATCTATGACCTACCTATGATGCTCTGACCTATCTATATAATATTGTTATTCTATAATATTTTCCAAATATATCAATTTCAGCTCCAGCTCGTATAGCTTCATTTAGCCAAGTGATCCGAAGGGCAGTCGGATCTGCAGTCACATTATCGTGCATGGCTGTGGGGAACCCTTCACCGAGAGCTCGGTGGTTACACCGCTCCCTTACTATTACTCATGCACCGCATTACCAAGTGACACCTCAAGGGAATCTCAATATTCACAGTAAGTAACTTTGGCCCCATATTTTCACTAGTGTAAGATGTACCGACTTATATTTTTAAATCTATGGCGTTATATTGATCTTAGGCAGGCATTACACATTCAATCTGAATCGTGATCGAATCAGTTTAGTCCGTGATCGTGATTCAGATGGATTGATGAACTGGATAAACGACGTTGAAACGAATAGCCTCAATTAATGAACATGCCTAAATTGTGTTAAAGAATCAATTAATTTAGAAACGTTTATGTGCTGCCTGGTGTCTTTAATTCATTATTTCAAAATCTAAAACCGGACACTCATTAGTGAGCCGCAACTGTAAACGTTCCAGATACTGAAACCATCTTTTGCAGGCCTTCCATCGACTGTTTTCGAATGCGATTTTACGCAAGATGGCGTGCGAAACGTATGATTTGCGTTCATCCAAATTTTGTATATAAGCATCTGGTCGAATCCGAACACCAAATGCCCCTCTACCATAAGTTGAACAAACCGATTGCCAAATTTGGCAGTCTATGTTTGACAGATTGCAACTGACAGAACGCATTTGTTGATATTGTCATGGGTACTTACTTGTTTTCTTCCGTGTTTCATTATTATTCAGTGAATTATTTTGATTATTGTCTAATGGTATTATCTATTTAACAATTGATCCTATAATTATTGGTACTTCATTTTATTCAAACATGACTGCTTTATTTATACTAATCTTTGCTTTCGTAGATGAACCTAATCTACAATGCTGCAAATTTCATAAAAACGATGACGCTTTCGAATTCAAGAGTCTCGTTAGTAAATACACATCTTCAGACGCAGATTCATGAAAATCTAATTAATATAATATTATATTTTTAGCAACTCAATTCACATGGCTGGAATCGATGTATGCATAATAATTATATGGTATACTATCACAATAACCATTTACTTTTATTTGTGTACCTTTCACATTAAGAGATTTCCTATAAATAAATATTGTAATGATTATATTTATTCAATAACGTTTATTTGGCATTCGGATTATCTGGCCATAATGTAATATAAATCAAAAAATAAAAAAAATATGTTAGTATGTAATTGCGAGTTTAACATCTTTCCTTTACCTACTACTAGGGATATCTAGCGGCAAAGTGCGGAAATTTATCGTTCTTATTTGACAGTTAAGCGCCCATAGACATCAAAAAGTGACCATAGAGTAAAATATTCTTCTGTTTTTATATAAGGAATGCTTGTTCCAAATATACGAGCATGTCCAAACACCGTTATTCGAATGGAGCATTATGTAACACAACTGCACCGAATATACAAACTTGCACGTAATTGCATGAATGCTCGACTAGTATTATTATGGTAACAAATGGTTCCAGCGTAAGATGAGACGGTCATAAAAGGTTCGTTTTGGCCTATTGATGTGAATTTTTTAAGTTTGCGAACTAATTATTTGACGTCCATACTGGTTACTGTATCTGCAACGGTCACCGTTACGGTTTGCTAATGAGTACCCGGCATAAGATGTGCCAATACATCTTGTGGGTCAATGCGTCACCTAAAGCGAGTTAGATTTTCTTATTTTTGCAACTGTAAAAGTGGAAATTCTAGTCATAAAATGAATAATACAAAAAATATCTTCTCTACGTTCCTTTTCCTCATGATAAATCTTTAATGCTGCCTATGATATTTATCAGGCTTGGATGCAGTATCATCAGGAAACTTTACTTGCACAGCATCTAATTTATTTGGAGAAGATTCTATCACATATACAGTGGTTGCCATTTTACCGCCATCTGCAACAACATTAGGTCTTCAATATACAACAGCATCCACAATTAAGGTGCACTGGCAAGCACCAACTGATGGTGGTTCACCGATTCTAGGTATGTACCAATAACTACCACTTTAATTTACCAGTTGTATATTTTTATAAAATATTAAAATATTAGTAGGTATTTACTTAATTTAAAAAAAGAATATGACTACAACAATAATTTGGCTATAAGTAGTATATTTGTAAATTTAATATTAAATTAACAAATACACACCTACCTACAGCAAATATTAGTGAATACCTAAGTCAGTAAAATTATTTGGGTGATAAAAAGAGTGGACTGTATTGATTAGAATGGGTTAGTAGAAAATGGCGGGAATGGAGGAGCCCAGGCACTAGCCTAGTTGTCTGTGGCAAAAGATATCCCTCGCTCTGAGCTGAGCTCTGGTCATGGCTTTAACATTTGGGTCACGTGGATATTGTAGGCAGCGAGCCAGACATTCATTAGTTCTGAATCATTATTCTGACTATTATCCCATGTAATAGACGGCAGATTAAGCACTGGGTGTTGTCTGTATGAATGTTGGTAAGTCACTATCGTTAAGTATATGCCAAGGAAAGGTCTGGCAAAGAAATTTAAAGTGAAAATTGACCCAAACACTGCATTGCTTAATATTATTTATTTTCTAAAATTTAGTTACAATAATTGAATTATACAAAAGTAGGACAAAGGACAAAGGTATAATAGTACATTTTAATTTGACTTTCACAATGTTGTTTCTTTTTAAGGTTATACATTGTTCTTCAAAACAGAGTCTGAGAGAACTTGGCAAGCAATCGAGCTATCTCCTGAGGCTAACACTCATGCATTAGAAAGTCTTAAGTGCGGCACATTGTACATGATCAAGCTACAAGCACATAATAGGGTTGCAGCAGGAGCTACAAGTGAAATACTTTCTACCAGTACTAGAGGATCAGGTGAATACGTAGAATAATAACTATCTACTTATTTTATTGAGTCTTCATATCAATAGAATTATTCACTAATACTATGTGTATTTTTTTCTAGTACCAAATGCGCCTAAGCCAACAGAATTAGTTTCATCGAATTCATCGGCCATAAAAATTAATTTATACACGTGGAGAGATGGAGGATGTCCGATAATAAAGTTAAGAGTTGAATATAGAGCTATAGGGGAGACTCATTGGACAGTGGCCTCAGACGGCGCTTTAGTTGACAATTTAGTTATAAGTCAGTTGCTCACTGCGCAGTGGTATCAATTGAAATTATCTGTTATGAACGATGCGGGGACCACTCAAGCCGAGCTTAATGTAGATACAACAAAAGAAAATGGAGGTAAACACTTTTTCAAAACTCTACATCATTTCATAATAATATTTATACACCCTTAGAAACATATTGGTCTATCTGCAAATGTGTTATTTTACAGGAATATTAAATAATGTTCTCTATTTGCAATTTTGATAGTTTATAAGAAAGTTAAATAATGATATTGATATTAGTCTGTAAATAATAATGTAGACGATTCGGTAAATAAAATATGAAATGTATGTGATATATTATGATCGAATAAAATTGACTAAAAAATTATTAATTTGAGTAGGTATTTAAAAAATTCGTAATGCTAATTTCTTTTTTATAGGTCGTATCCCAGCATTGGATCCTAGTGTGGCTTTGGCCGGTGGAGGAGCACAGGCGGGGAGCTCCTTCAGTTCTTCATTTCTACTTCCAGCCGCGAGTGCAGCACTTCTTCTTGCCGCTCTCACCCTTCTAGCATGTATTATGTTTAAGACAAGGAGGTTAGCATTCAATCAATTACTTTAATCCAACTAATAAAAAATAATTACCTACATACGAGGGTGGGTCAATAAGTCCTTAGAAAAGCCGACAGGTGGCGCGACTAGTACTGTAAGCGGTTTGTTTTCATGCAGCGGCACTACCGATTCAGTATGCTGCGAAGTTTCAATCAGATTGGTCGGGTTGTTGTGTGTTTCTCGTACATTTAAAAAAAAAATTGCTTGTGGAAAATGGAAAAATGGAAAATGGAGAAAATTGAGTTTAGAGTTGTTATTAAACATTTTAATATAAAAGGGTTAACAGCAAAGGAAATAAAAAATGAGTTGGATTTAGTTCACGGCATATCTGCTCCTTCACTTGCAACTATTTATAACTGGTTAAATGAATTTAAACGTGGTCGTACATCAACAAAGGATGAACCACGCTCAGGACGTCCTGTAGAGGTGACTACACCAGAAATGATCAATAAAATCCACGATATGGTGTTAAGTGACCGAAGATTAAAGTTGAGTGAGATAATTGAGGTTACAGGGATCTCAAAAGGTAGCGTCATTTCTATTTTACATGACAAATTGGGCATGAAAAAAAATTCTGCAAGATGGGTGCCGCGTTTGCTCACAGTCGACAATAAACGCAGTAGAGTGGTGGCCTCTAAAGCCCTGTTGTCGCTCATGCAACGCAATCCGGATGAATTTTTTCGTCGCTTTGTGATTGTAGATGAAACATGGATACACCACTATACTCCCGAGACGAAAGAACAGTCAAAGCAGTGGATTGCGAAGGCAAACCATGACCAAAGAAGGCGAAAACCGTAAAATCAGCTGGTAAGGTTATGGCTACTGTATTTTGGGATGCACGTGAAATTATTTTCGTTGACTATTTGGAAAAATGAAAAACAATAACAGGGGATTATTATGCATCTTTATTGGACCAGCTAAAAAACAAAATTGAAGAAAAACGGCCTCATTTAAACAGGAAAAAAATCCTCTTTCATCAGGACAATGCCCGTGTTCACACATGTTTACGATCAATGGCTAAAATTGAAGAATTGAAGTTCGAATTGGTCGACCACCCACCGTATTCGCCAGATTTAGCCCCCAGTGACTTTTTCCTTTTCCCAAACTTAAAAAAATGGCTAAGTGGACAACGTTTTTTTTCAAATGAAGAAGTCATCGATCGGACAAATGCTTATTTTGAGGACCTTCCGAAAACTTATTTTTCTGACGGTTTAAAAAAAATTGAGAAACGTCTAACCAAGTGTATTGAGCTCCAAGGAAATTATGTTGAGAAATAAAAAAAAAATACTAAAATAAAACCTGTTTTAATGCTTTTTTCTAAGGAATTATTGACCCACCCTCGTACCTATTAAATCAGATTTCATTACATAAACTTGATAGTATTTACAAGCCAATTACTTAGATGGCATCAGTAGAATATTATATTTTAATAAATTTAATGCTTCTTCTAGCTTTTATAATAGGTACCCGCCTACTGTACACTTTTAGATTACATATTTCACTATTATAGATGTAATTGATCAAGGTAATAATACTCATATTCACCCAATGCCTGATTTTAAATATCATAAATACCTATCTGTATGTAGATACCTACACAGTAATTTCTTGAACATCATCATTATATATAATAATAATAGGTTATCCAAAAATTAATTAAAAATGTCGTTTTTTTACAGATTCCATTGTTTGGTGAACAATCGATACTCCCGCGATGATCGCAAACTAAGTGAAAGTAATGATCTTGAGAGAGAGAAACTTCGAGAGGGACAAAAGCTTTACTCATCATCATCCATCAACGGCAACGAAAAATCAAATGACGATTCTTCAGGTATATCCATATAGCAATACGTAAATTTTATTACAATAATATGAGGCGTCTTAATTCCAAATAGCGATAAGTCCACATTTGGTCAAAATCGAGAAAAAAATACGCACGTATTCTTTGTATAATTTTACACAATATGTATTGATCCATAAATTCCAAAACGCGATATAACCCTATGAAAAAAAATATTTTAAGTCTCGATTTATTATAAAAAGCGCCAAGTCCGTGTTTCATATTATTTAAAGCTTGGTTGATTTCGCGCGCGTTTAAGTCAACCAATAAGGGAACGTTCAATATTGAAAAGGGCGTCTCCCATGCTGTACCACCTGGTAAACTCATGACAGTGCCACGGAAATATGTGCCTTATGCGAAGTAAATTAAAAAGTGAGGTACAAATAGCGCCACGTCCAATTTTATTTTGCCTATATTTATTACATTTAAGAGTTTATCGGCTGAAACAAATTGCCATTTGGCTCTAATTTCGACATATAATACAACGGAAAAAATAATCTCACGTTAAAACAAATAATTGAAGCTTGAAACATAAAAATGTTGTTTCCCGAAAATATTGAATTGTGGACTTGTCGCTTTTTGTAATTAGACGCCTCCTACCAAGCAAACACAATAAAAACAATCCTATACATTTAAGATATCACTCTGTTCCTTTGAGAATATGCAGGCATTTCCATTACTGCTTAGGTATGTAATTAAATTATCACTCAATTTACCGTAAATTTGAATACAATCTCAATTATAATATATCACCATAATAATATGTCATTTGAATCATTAAAAAAAGACTGTGTGTGGCGGGTACCTAAGACAAAATTGAATTTTTTGTTTTGCTCACAATTTTCATAATTCTCCATTATCATCATCAATCTATGGCAACTGTGCATGTTATCACTGTAATCCATCCCGTCTTCACATCTACTAAGGTTCTCCATATAATATCGAAGTGACTCATCAGTTATATGATTTTCAAGACATATTTGTATATCTACGTAAAAGATAAAATAGTTACCCAAAGTAGAGAATAATAATTATTATGTATCATGTCTTGTCTTTGATGCTTCAAATGCATTTTTGGTCTTCATATTTTCGAATCACCTGTGATGATTTTTCATTATAAATACCAGCTAAATCGCTGTACCACACATAAAAAAAAACCCTTCAAAGATGTGCGTATTCCTTGTAATTGTAGTTACTTTTTCTTCCAGCAGAACTTTATGAGATAAGTCCATACGCGACTTTCGGGGAAGTGACAGGTAGAACAGGACGAGGATCTGGCGGAGAGCATGCTCTCCACTTCCGAACATTCAGTGCACCGGAAAATGAAGCTGGACCCGCTCGTCTTCCAACAAATCATAGAAAACATCGGCGTTTACACAGATGTGATACATTTGAATATGGTAAAGAATTAATCTTATTATTAGGTTGCATAATATCACTGTAGATTCTGGAATACCTCCTATGTGTACATTTCAACAGTTTTTAATTGTCTAGGTACATCATCGGATAAGTAATATCAATTATTGTTGCCACAGAACAGATAATAAATAGAATACCAATAGGCTATATTCAATACGCCGCATGGTGAAGCAGGTTTTTGAATGTGTGAATGTCCTACGAAAATGAAGCACGCATTATGCACGTGCAATAGTGTGTGTAATACACCAACATTAAAGGAGCGTAAATGCATAAACCGAGAGCAGTTTTCAGTATTCGACTTTAAACGTATTTTAGACACGTGAGTAAGTTTAACACGGATTCATCCTTACTCGAGTCGGTTACCTGCTATCGCCTTACCCGTTGTGTATTTCAGTTCCCATTATTTCTGAGTTCCCTGATTGTTGCCCATTTATAATACCGCTGGAATCGCCAAAATATTCTAAAAATAATTACAAGATAAAAAGAACTTTTTATATACAACGTTTTTAAATTTTCTGTTGAATCATATAAACATGACTTGACTAGCTTAAACGATCAAAAAAATTTGTACTTGATAGAAATACTGAATAAATATACTGAAATGTCATTTTGACACTCCATATTGATTTCCATAGTAACGCGCGTTTATATTAATATTAATAATTTAGTTGCTAGGACCTACATAGCAACCAATAATAGTTTTACTTTCTATGGATTTTTTTCTGAAATAACTTTTCATACAAAACAGAATTAACTGAAAATGAAATCAATTCTACTTAAAGATGGCTAAAAGTATTAAAAAAATGCATTGGTATTGTGTTCTGATATATTCTAAAAGTTTCTAATGTCTAGCTAGTCGGGAAGTTAGTTAAAAATCGATTGCAAGATTTGTACCAGACAAACAACCACCGGACAAATAAGAATACGAGCTAATAAAAACGTTGTAATAATAATAATAAAACTTTCATAGTAATGCTCACTAATTAGTATGACATGTGCTTATTTTAGGTTTGTTTCAATTGAAAATATTCCAAATATCTATATAAAACTTTTTAAAAATATTATAGCTGCATCTTCAGCACTCCTTAACTCTGCATATAAACTGTTGTCGATTCTGATATTCCAGCGGCTGGAACCCATTGTAGAAGGCAGTGGCGAAGGGTGGAGGTAGGCTGTTAAGATTCGCTATAAATAGTGCACACTAAACTTTGTTAGTCATATGTATTTGTTTTTATTGAACTAAGACTACAATTTACAGATGGTGTTAGTTAGTTTTTTAAAATCAATTAAACCCTGCCTAAACGAAACCATAATAGTTTTGGCCTAATTTGGGCGATGCGACAAAATTGTGCACACTTTTTCATTCATAGTTATTTGTTTTCGTTGGATTAAAGATACATATTACACATATTGTTGGTTCATTTTTTAAATTCATTAAGCCCTGCCTGAACCAAACTATAATAAATAAAAAATATTATTCTATCTATAAAATATTCAAAGTTATGTATGATTTAATTGCATAATTTTAAATATTTTATAGATAGACATGTATTTTTTGACTATTATCTATTATGGCTTGGTTTCTCAGGGTTTAATTGAATTTTAAAAACTAACCAACACTTTCTGTAAATTGTAGTCTTATTTCAATGAAAACATATACGTATGTCTGAAAAAGTTTAATGTGCACTATTTATGGCGGATCTTAACAGCCTACCTCCACCCTTCGCCACTGGTAGAAGGAATACTCGGGCACTACCAAGGAGGCTTTCGACGAGGGAGATCATGTGTTACTCAAATATTCACTCTAAGGCAGATTCTAGAAAAGACCACTGAATTCAATATTAACATGTATCACCTGTTCATCGATTTTAAGGCAGCTTATGATAGCATTAATCGATACCGGTTATACGAAGCAATGCGAGAATTTGAAATTCCGACGAAAATAATTAAACTTGTAGAGATGACAATGACACCAGTACAATGCCGGGTAAAGCTTCAAGCGGAAATATCCGAGCCATTTATATCACTGAATGGCCTAAGGCAAGGTGACGCTCTGGCATGCCTTCTTTTCAATATTGCGCTAGAAAAGGCGACATGGGATGCAAAGATTGATGCCCGTGGCAACGGCACGATATTTACTAAGCCTGTGCAGCTGCTGGCGTATGCCGATGATATCGACATCATTGCCATATCAGAATTGGCGCTGAAGAAGGCATTCACAGCACTAGAAGCCTCTGCCAAAAGAATGGGTTTACAAATAAACGAGGCAAATAAACTAAATTCATGCCTGTCTATGTCACACCACGAGAAGTCGCACCAAAGTTAGATATTGGTGCATACAAGTTTGATACGGTCGACAGTTTCATATACCTTGGATCTCTTGTAACTCGACATAATGATATTACAGAAGAAATCAACAAGAGAATCATGTCTGCGAATAAATGCTACTTTGGTCTGTTAAGACATTTTAAGTCCCGCTTACTATCTCGCCGAACTAAAAGCACTCTTTACAAGACACTTGTAAAGCCAGTGCTCACCTACGCATCGGAAACCTGGACATTAACTCTGCGAAATGAACGAGCCCTGAACATCTTTGAAAGAAAAATTCTCCGCTGTATATATGGACCGATCAGGGATGGCACCAATTGGAGGAAAAGATATAATGCTGAGCTCTACAGGCTGTACGAAGATTGCAGCGCAGTTCAATCAATTAAGATTGGAAGACTGCGATGGCTAGGTCATGTGCACCGTATGAATGACAATGAACCGGCAAAGAGAGTGATGTCCAGCAATCCAGTAGGACGTAGAAGAAGAGGGAGGCCAAAGATTCGCTGGTTAGATGGAGCTGCCAATGACTGCCGTATTCTGAGGGTACCAAATTGGAAAGCGGCCACACTGGATAGGGACAGGTGGAGGGAGCTGTTGGAGGAGTCCAGGACCCACACCGGGTTGTCGCGCCCCTGATGATGATGATCTTCAGCAATCATAATATTCTTGGGAGGAATTCTGGAATATTCTAAAATATTGGTTCCACAATCAAATAGTGGCATGATAATGTTAAATCTGTGTTTTTGTATTTCTTTTGTACTGGGTAAGTGTATCGTTATCATTTATTTTAGATGAATCAACTCTGTCAAAAGCGATGACAGTTGAGATGCGAGCCGGACATCTTGGATTTGGGGGTCGATCAAGTGGAGGTAGCAAAATCGGTCGAGGATCCGGCGGTGCAGCGTGGGAACGCCGGAAGCATCGCGACCCTCCAACCACCGACTCTGAAGACAATAGTGATAGCCCTGGAAACACCACCACAAAGGGTAACTGAGCATGATTGAATCGTTTTACTAATAATTACAAACATGAAAGATTTACAAAATTAATTTTAAAAATACAACACAGATGTCACTGTGTATTCCAAATTTAAATGTATTTTATTATAGCAGTGCCATCTTTGGATTTTCATAAGATTTAATTAATTATTAGCAGTACAGAAATGAACCGTCTTCTAAAGACAGGCTATAAAATTAATAATCCATTTTGAAAAATGTTCAGTGTATGAATATTAGAAGTAATGCAATTTAGTTTTTTATTTTACAGGCTCTAGATGTACTTCTCCATCTCCGGTGAGCGGCGAGCGCAGCTACACTCCAGGCCGAATACAAATAGCTCGATGCAGCAGGTAGAACTCAGGTAGCTTGCCCCTTGCCCCATACCGCGCGCTTCTCCCAACACTAGCACCGCTTTTTCGCACGCCTGCATTCCTAGCAATATTTTTAACTAGCCAAAATTACCATGTTATTGAATTTTTCACTATCTCTCACAATTCTCATTTCATGTGAATACATTCTTTTCTGTCTATGCATTGAAAATAACTATTTTGTTAAACAAACGTGACAGTCACTTTGAATGATTTAAATTATAAATTTAATCTATTGGCATTGGCATAATACATTTCTTTTTAATAAAACATATTATTTTTATGATTGAGAATAATGGATGTTTTATGTTGTTAGAGAAAGCTTAGTGTTATTTATTGCTCATAGATTAAATGAATTAAAATTTAAGGAATATCTAGGTTGTTATTTATTTCATATTTTTTAAACTATTTACTGGCTTTATTGCCTTTAAAGCAATATGCATTATATATAATGAATTGTATAGATATTATAATATATGCATGAATTCAACGTAATCAACCTAATCTTCACAATAAACAACATTTCAATCAAATATCCTGTAAATAAAATATATTGATTCCTAATTGTAATAGTTGAGAACCAGATAGAAAAAAGGCCTAAGTAAAATTACTAAATTTTACTGTGGTAGTGTATTAAGAATAATTTTTATTCTTTATCTGTCACCAAAAACTAGTAAATGGTCAGTATGCTTACGTACTGATACACCAATAAAATATTAAAACGTTTACACTTGTTGTTCCCAAAACTACAACTAAGCACTTCTACCGAGTTTCTCAATTATCATTGTACGTATGTCATAAAAATTATGTTGTAAGTAGGTACTATGCATTGTTTTTTTTATAAGGAAATGAAATTATAAATCGTTGAAAACCGACTTCATATAGTAGTTGAAATTTGACTAGTTATGCAATCGGAGATCAAAAGATAATTTTTCAAGACTGATATAATATTCTGTATTGTCGTTGTTTTGAGTGAATAGCGACATCTAGAGATGAAATTATGAAACATGCAACATAATACTATTTATTGAAAATTTATATGTAAACAATCTATATTTTCTAAAAAATCATTAAAACTCTAAACTATTAATTAAAAATCTTTCTTATGGGTATAATAATAATTGAAATATTATGTAACTATAAAAAATCAAACAAACTATGTACTGTAAAAATGAAACAATAATGCGGTCGGTTGATAGTGTGCGTGCGTATGGGGAGTCGTGATAAATGTCTGGCAATCGATGACCGCGTATTCGTACATATACAATCGACGAACCGCATCATTTTTTTGTTTTTACTGTACATACTTATATTACAAAAAAAAATCTTAAGAATACTTGTAATAATCAGATGGACCCTCATATTAAATCATTTTTTTTTTCAATAATAATTGTACGTTTATTAACCTTTAATTACCATATAAAATAACATGTTAATTATATCTAATGGCCCCCTAATTAGGAAATAACAGCTGTGGCGTTCGTGCTGTAAGGATTAATAACCATTATTAACCATGTAACCATAACACATCACCATAGTATCACTTCAATACAAAAGAACATGGACGAATTTTAATTATTTTCAATCTTTCAATTCTTATTGTTTAATTTAATAGTATTAAAACAGTTATCATTATTAAATCTCATCTTTTTCAATTTGTTGTTTGATCTCTAATTACATAATATGTCAAATTATCAATATTGCAATGTGTTCATAATAAAAATAATTAATATGTAATGAACAAATAATAAAATAAAATGAATGCCTACATAAATAATTACTATGGCTTAGTACCTAGATAAACACAACGTATCAGAAAACTAAAAGTTAAAAATATAGTAGAGTCATTTTCTACAGCATGTTTAGGCATCTCTTAAATTAATAGCTGTCAATGTAACTGCTTTTATATTTCTACCATATAAATAACTCCATGTATTTACCATTGTCACCGTTTTAGTGGTATATATCTGAATGGCCGTGGATGTATAGAGCCTGGAGTAACAGGGATATCTTCACCACATCCAATTTCTGATTCCATCTCTAATATTGCTGTGCCGCCAGATATAACAATCCTAATTGATAAGTAAGTGGGTACTACATATTATTATATTATTATAATAATACTTTAGGAATTTATTATTGAGTCATTGGTTGAATTAACAATTACATAATTACAAGGTTGAACTATATTATTATAGTAAAAATATATATTTTGTATATATCGCACCGTGAGTGTAAAACCAAGGCATCTGCAAAAGACATATTTTGGATAAATTAGTGTTTGAAGTCTTCGTTTTGTTAGGAGAAATAGAATTTCTAAAAATAAAACCATAATATTTGGTTTATATCTACATTATATTGCATGTTCTTTCAGTTACTTCACTTTTACATTATCAAGTTCACGACTTTTGCAGTTGTTTTGCATTTAATCTTGAAATTGAAAAATTGGCAGATGCCTTGGTTTTACACTCACAGTGCGATATATTAGACAACCATTTATCGGTGCAACAGGTCACACCGACTTTAAGTTTTAGTAGTTTTAACCGCAAACTATAATATGCTGATTATGTAGACCGTTTGCACATGAATAATGCATACATTACAATGTGGGAGTCTGCGACAGAATAAACGAGGCACAGAAAGGTAATCAGTGAGGTTACAAGCGGCAAGCATGAAGAATACACTCTACAAATTACACACTGCCAGATTCACACTACCTAAAGCTGGATATTGGAAGATCGCTCGCACTATTGTATCTTTTACTTCCCTCACCCCATCGCTTCCTCGTACACATTCTTCATGCCGATAAGTGAGAGACATGACTACCGCTTGGTACCCCAACAGTTATCGTACCATGGTTCGCTGCATCCGTAGCAGGCCCTTGCATTTTCCTGCATGCAATTCTTCATACCCAGACAGTCCATGGAATGAATACTTAGCCTGCAGCACACACACATGTGGTTGTGGTGTGCAGTGACTCTTAATCTACAATTTCAATTTTGTTTGAAGTGCGACAACAACGAAACAACCAATATTTTTGCAAAACTGAGATAATTGACACAAACGTTTAATTGTTATATAAAATTGTATGCAATCAATGTAATAGTGCTTCATTAAAAACTTCCTCAAAAGAACATGAATTTACAATTTTTTCTGCTAATTTTCTTACTTAAGTAGGTAACTACATAAATTTTTTTTCTAGCAATTTTTTTTATATAAGTACATAATATTATATTGCTTGATATTCAAACGCATAACGCAGACCAGTTAAATTTGTCATTCCTGTTCTTGGAGAGGAAATTTCCATCTTGTTTGTTGTTAAGGCTACATAATAGGCTTCCTTTTCCATTTTTCATATAAAATGTATATTGTATTTTCTTTTTATTAGATTTGCAAAATCTGACAACCTTGGTTGTCTATTTATTTTTCGATGCAAAATGTCTTAAAAAACTATAATTGAATATTTTATTTTACGTTTCAGGTACCAACAGAAAAAAGAGCAGGAACGAAGAGAATGCACTATCCACGTATAGTTGTGATTTTTACCAAATAAAATAAGTATTTATTACTCCCATAGAAAACTCTTAATTATATGAAAAAATGACTGTACAATTTATTGAAAATGAAACATATCAGAATAGACTGGTAATTAATATTTAAAATATATATTTCATATTTTACTTTAATTGTTATTAAAAAATATATAATATTATACACAACTTGACTTATCTGTATTGAAATTAAAGTGTAATAAATTGTGTGTAAATAAAATATATTACTCGTTTTTATTAATTCATTCATTAGCACAATTATTTTAAAAGTAACTACTATACCTACCTATTAATCCCTAAATAAGAAAATATTATGCTTAGTATAGTAAACTAAGAGTCATTTGAATACAAACAAAATAATATATATACGTATGTAGGGGGGTCAACAATCCCAGGCCGTGTCAGCAAATGCTCCATGATTACAACAACGCGATAATCAGCGAATTGTCAAATCATCGCATTTCGCTTCATCTGCTGTCAACACATTCTGCAAGTATGACACCAGTGAGGGTCGACAACTTCAAGCCTTGTAAGTGAAACGCTGCAAGGTAACATCAATATGGCAGTCAGCATATACCCAATTGTGACCTACAACAATAGTAGCTTGCTGCAATTTATCGAATATTCATTTCAATAAATAGCGAATCACAGTTGATGGAAAATGTCATTCTACCAACACGCCTTGGACATAGTACTCACTATCAGAACGCCTCGGACTGAGCAGACCTCATTGCACGTTACTGTGCATGGTTAACTTCACACCTGTCATTGTGGTTATCTATCAGTAAATGAACTCACACCTCAATTCACTCAAACAACCTCCATCCTCCAACACCTTCACTGCCAAATATATACAGGCAGAGCTAGGCTAGGTACAGAAAAAACTTCGAGTCCGGGGCAACTAGGTATTCTTGATACACCTAGGCAAAATTCAAAACTAATTGTTGTTCAAGTGTTTAATACTATTTATTTAGATACAATTTTTTTTTAACAAAACCTTATCACAATTTTGCATCAACAAATTTAGTGGATAATTCGAAATAATCGAAAGAATGTGCAATCTTGCTAGTCTATTTTGTTGCTCTTGATTCACTGTTGATCATAGATAGTTTTCTTTTACACTCACAGACATGGTAAAAGATCGAAGTAAGTAGAATGGTGTCAGATTCTTGTAACATTGCAGGCGACTCATTTAGTTGTTAATTTCAAATAATAACACTATCACCATGGTAAAGTGATTTCATCGTCGCCGCAATGCCAGAAGATTAATATGTCCTTTCTCTACAATAATAAAATTAACACTGGGTACAATAAAAACAAAACAATGATTCGATTCGTGGATTGTATGCGTACGAATATGTATACCGTCGTCAGCGCTACGAGTACATCGACTGGCAGGTTATTAGTAGCATTAGTATAGCTAAACATCCGCACACACACCATCGACCAACCGAATCATTGTTTTGTTTTTACTGTACCTATATGAATTTATACCTGTGTAGTAAATCCCAAAAACTTACATCAGCTGGAAATAGGTATACTGATAAGGTTCTGATATAAGTGTTAACTCATGGAAGAGAACCGAGACTCAATATATCGAAAATTTCCAACAGACCTACTGCAAAAATTTATTTCGAACATAATGTCCATACTTTCTTCACAGTTAGGTATGTACAGTGGAACCCCGATCTACCATTCTCGCATAAATCGTTTTACCGCACGGATCGTTTATTTTTGAAAGTCCCACCAAACACCCAACACATAATGTTAAATAATCCCACATTAACCGTTCCCCGATTTATCGTTTTCCTCGATCTGTTGTCTAAATATTATGGTCCCGTCACAAATAATATCCCGATTGACCGTTTTTGATGAATATTTTTCATTTCGCTTTCGTAGAATTGTTTATGATACATACAGACCTTTCAGTCGCATCGTTTTGTTTGCACAGGTCGGCCGGTGCTCAGGCTTGCCACGCATCTTGTATCACGAATTTTTATAAGTCGACACTAAAATGCCCCCCATGAAGAAAACTAGAACTCTAGCTGAAAAACTGAAAATAATTCAAGACGTTGAAAAAAATCCAGGAGAAAAACGAGTTTTTTTTTTTTTATATATCCAGCATTTATCGTTTTTTTCTATGTCCCTCGAAAACCGCAGAATCGGGGTTTCACCGTATACAAATTTGTATTCTACAGAGTACTAAAACTACGTATAGATTACGACCCCCAGCTACCAAAATGACGTATTGTACATACGTATACTGCCATCTGCTGAGATATTTAAATTTTATAATAGCATATTGTTATTTTTCCAAATTAGGTATAAGTCATTCCTATAACTAATAATTATTATAATAAGATGTCACTGCTTTCATTATCAGACTAAGAAACCAAAATAATTAGCTAAGAATGATAACATAACAGAAATGAATGGATTAACAATAATTTATTTTTATACTATTCGACAAATATACTTAGACACAGTCAATGACAACAAATCTATATTGTCTATATCTACTACTTACAGGGATGGATTCAACTAGTCAGAGACACCTGCTCTCAGCACCGATTAGGCCCCAATTTAAAAATATAATACATTATATCAATTAACAAATGCCACGACAACCTTCATTTAATAAATATTCTTTTCTAATACACCGAGCCAGACCCGGGTCCAAACCAAAATACAACTGTTCTTGAAATGAAATTTGTATAAAAACTGTTCGAAAGTTGTCTCAAAACTTACTATACTTTACGAATATTTTTTTGCAAACAGAATAATATATTTTTTCTTATATTTAGCTGTGGATGGAAAACACTGTTCACGTACAGTTAGATTAGGTAGATAAGTGCAGGAATTTTTAAATCTAATAAGTTAAATATCATAATAATTTAACCTTCTTATAGCAATTGGAAAAAAATATTAGCTGGGAATGCTTGGGGGCATTAAAGTTTACTAATTGCTTTGTTAATATAGACATAGGTTTTTGGGATTTTTTTGAGTAGAGAATGACTATTATTGCTTGTTTTAAAATTTATGAATTTGGGGATTTCCTTAGAGTTAAATCCGCATCTATTATCATTCTAATCTAACTTGAATTAATGAAAATCCTTAGAAGTTTTATGATCTCATAAATTAAAAATAAATAAATTTAATTACTTTAAAGGGTTATCAATATCATATTTAATCAACATCCTCATAATATTAAATTAATGGGATAATTTAAGGATTTTTATGGTCTGTATTGGCTACCAACATTTTACCATATATTTTTTAAGTACTAGTGGGGCTGAAAAGACTCTAGCCTAGGGTCCCGGGTATAGAGGGGTCCAGTATATTATGAACAGAAGATAGTTTATTAAGCACATTGCATTATTCTCTTGAATCATCATTTAAACCGATTTATTTTATCTTGAATCCTGTAGAGCAGTGTTTCTCAATTAAATTTAGTTACGGAATAAAAATTATAAGGTTTTTCTCTTAATTAAATGATGAATATGGTAATGGGTTTCTTATTTAGGTATTCAGAAATAGTTTTCCTGACAAAAACTCCTTAATAGGTATGCACTGCAAGGCAAAAAAAATATTCTTAATAGTTTCACTATTAAGAATAAATTAAAATTATTGGTTCCCAAAGCATGAGTCGCTTAATTTCTACGCTACTCTCAAATTATGATAAAAAGTAAATTTTTCATACATTACTAATTATTTTTACTGTGAATAGTATTTTATTTAACGTATATTACCATTTGAAATTGGTAGAGAGGCCCGCCGAAGATCCTGACCTGGAGCCCATGATAGGATGTGGGGGACATCATGTGGAGGCAAATAAATAAATATAGAATAAGAGGAGTAATGGAAAAGAAAGAAAAATATCAGTTTTGACGAAGTATGGGTCTCATTTTTTGGGTAGGTACAAGCGTGCAAAAAAAATATTCTCTTTATTGGCAATCAAGGTAGTACCTACATCAATCATCAGTACCTATTAATTATATTAAAATAAAAACACAATTTATAATAATTATGAATTATTTATTTCACCGTTTAAATTTACAAACCAAATTCTACCACCTAGTCATTTTATGTTATATTTTACCCGTTATTTTTATTTTACATTGTTTTAGTCAGTGTTTTTTTTTAAATTTAAATATAAAAATCTCCATAGGAGCTTGTATTAGATATACAATTATTCTTTAAATTGCAGTCGTTAAAAGTTTTCATTGAAACATCATGTACAGGATTATCTAAGGTGATCTCCGTTTACTCTTTTCAATCACTAACCATTATAGTTTTACAACTCAAGGTTATTTTTATACCATGTTCATTAAATATAAATAATTTATAAAATTATAGAATTAATATAGTATAGCTGATACAATAATAAGGTACATAAAATTAAAATGTTCATTGATTAATTTACCTATCAATTTAAATTATATTTTCTCACGTGTCTCTCGTTTCAGCCAGTAACAGCAATATTAGTAAAATCTTTGAAAGAAGATTGCCCTGCTAAATTCCCTATAGATTCATTCAAGCACTTTTGTTACAGACTTGTTAAAGTTTGGTCAATTAAGTAGCAACAAAAACGCTTGATTGAATAATGGAATATATTCTAATAAATTTACGATATTATTAAGATCTTGGTATGTTTGAAGAATAATTAATGGCAATCAATAATAAAATTATAATGTTTACCCGCAAATCTAGAAATATTTTTAATTACCTGGTTTCTAATGATAAATTATTGATATCGTATAAATTTAATACGCAAAGTTGAAGTAAAATTAATTTGGCACACAAGTAGTTAAAATAAAATATTCTATAAACGCATTTTCTTTGGTGATACAAAAAGACATGAGATTCACAATAACAGAAATGAACATTATAAACAAGAGATAGTATTTAGAAATGGTATTAATTATTAAATATTCCACAACATCGCAATTTTTATTTAGATTATTTTGTTTATGTTTTTTTTTTAAATGGACTCTGTTGCACCTATTCATTAAAGATAATTCACTTAAAGAAATGTTTCTGTTGGTAAAAAATATTGTTTCCTTTTTATTTTATTTATACACCATCTTGTAAATACGAGGAAGAGTATAAAATAAATATCGGAAAATATTTTTCTATATTTTCCAGTAAAAAGTTGTCAAAGAAAATTCATATTTTTCTTTATAAATAATTGTCATATTTATTTGGTCGTATGAGAATTAATACCTGTATTATGTATTATGTATGCCATTTGCCATTTGCCATTTAAGGAAAAGATAAAATGGTCCTTAAACTTATTATCATTTCATACCAATTTGCTCCCTTTTATTAATTATTTATTTTTGTATATTTTTCAAATGTTATGTGAATAATAAATATTATCTTTTACGGCACTTAGCGAACAGAGTCCACAGTTATTAGTTAATTTACTTAACGTAAAATTACTTAATTGAGGCAAATTCCATTTGTATATTAAAATTAAATAAATACGATTTAAAACAATATTTTTTTATTTATAATTCTATTCAAAATCCACTCAGTGGATAAATTTCACTTAATTTTTATTTACGTTTTTTTGTTTAATCCCTGGCATGGGTCACGGTTTATGTAATTCTAGCATTATTATCAGTATAATATGTAAACATTATATATTTTGTATATTTATATATTGATTCTCTTTTAATTAAAACTTAATCATTATCGACATGATTGACTTCATTCCGCACACATGAGTGACAGTATAATACAAAACGAAAGTTATCAGCTTTTTAAGTACAATATTTTAGTTGATATAATTAAATTTTTTTGATTTGTTACTCATATTCAATCTCTACCTAAACTATGTGACTTTCTAGTTTCTTAAATATTATTAAACATTATATGTTTTTTTTTCTCCATGATAAATCAACATAATATATGATATATGTATAATATAACAGAGTGGTTTTTGAATGTTTTACTTCCGACCAGAAAATCTAACACTAGCTCAAGCTATGATAGGGTTTGGGCATTTTTTTCATTCGACTAGTGGATTTTTGTATTTATAACATGTTTGACGTGCTGTGCAAAACAACTACCATGGTCTCATTTTTACAATTAAGTATGTGCACATGTTATAGAATATATAAATAAATATTACACGTCAATGTCGTTTTAAGTAGTTGAAAACTAAGTGAGGTTCGTGTAAATGTCTTCTTGCATTACATTTTAGTAGCTAAGTAAGATAGAAGTACAAGAGTAGTGAATATTGGATTACATGATAAATAGTAGAGCATACATTTCTAATATTATTAGACAATAAGAATGAGTCGAGAATGGGGATATGAATCGCCAACCTTATAGGATAAGAATGATAAGTATACTGTTATTTTATCATGCATATTATGTACGAGAATAACTACACTATTTAGTTAGTTCCAGACCTATTCATAGTTATAGCAATATGGTAAGTACTAAATAATTGATGTACACAAAAAAGTTATATCGTAAGATATGAATACAAACTAGAAACCATGTTGACTTCTACGAATACATAATATTGCTCAAAGTGTTAATAGTATTATTTTGTTATCTGGAACACATAAATGGTCCTAAATAATAGCGCAAAAATTAAAGTACGGAAACATGAAATTGATTCGATTAATTAAAAATAATCTATCATCTATACTTTTTTCAGTTATCATTGTAAATGCCTTAAAAATACATATTAGCAATGTTGGAGAAAACATTACCTATTAAATAAAAAATAATGTCAATGTTTAAATTAGTACTTTATATATAATCGGATTTTTATATTGTTTACGCAAAGTACATTAAATTGTAAATATTTCATGAATAGACATAATAACATTTTAAAAGAAAGTAAATGTTGTATTTAGTGTATGTTATATTCACATACAATTGAGGATAAAATGAAATATTGATGTTCAATTTTTCAAATTTAAAAAGAAAAAAAATGGTCATATTATTGTACAGAAAATAATAGGTAATATTTTTATTAGCACACTGATCGGCCTTTCATTATATTTTTTCACTACATAACAGTGCACAGTATATTATGCCTATACCTCATGTAAAACTTTTCATTATACTTTTAATTGACAATATTTTATAAAAAAACAACGTTTTGATTTGAAGGTAATCGTAGTCAAATGATATCTTTTAAAATCGACGCCTCCTTCTACCTAAACGAAATCTGAAGATGTATCTAATAATTACTATTGATTTCCATTATAAATAAAATATTATTATCTGTCAGGATTATGTGTTACAAATAAAGTAATATATATAATATAAAAAATGTAATTAAATCTTCAATGGTTTAAATTGTTTAAATGAACACACTGATGATGAAATAATACTAAAAGTAATAATAATTATAAATGGATTCATTTTTAAGTATTGTCTTCACTTGACCTGCTTTATCCGATTCATGCCGTCTACTTCTAAATGATATCGAATTATTGTGATTGAATGACACAACAATGTAATAAGCTATTCTTTTGTATGCATATTTTATTATAGATAAGATAGTATATAATTCAAAATATATTATGTTATATTCATATTTTTTCAGGAATGATGTTTATTTGATGAGACTCGATATTATTATTATAATTCCATTAAAGTGCAGTGATCCTATCTTAATCCATAACGTAACATTAATAGTTCGATGTGTGAATTATATAAATCAATAGTTAAATATGTGAATAAAAATAAAGATGTACACACAATGATCTACTTAATTTAAAGCAAGTATTGCATTTTTAGTAATGATAATATTTACCTAAGGATAACCAAATACATTTAAACGTTCCACTTATGAGGGATGAGGGGTGAGGGATGGCTAATCGACGATTTTTATTGAAATGATACCAATACTATTCATCAATACTTTATGAAGATACGTAATCTATTGAAGATCGAAAATTGAAGCTAGTTCTAGTAAGTTTAATTACAAGTAAGTATAATGTATGCTTATTCAAGAGCGCTTTAATCAAGACTTTTACAACATGATAATAATTTACAGCCAATTTTGCTATTTTATTCGTAATTAATAAAAAATTTAGGCGAAATCGCCTTACATTGTGTATGGTTTTAAGATTTTAAAGGCTCGAAAAAATAAACTGAGAAAAAAATATACTTGCATAAATCGAAAAGTCATTTCAAAACTGTCTAAAATATATCATATTGAATAAATAAATCAATAAAATACCCATACCCTAACGAAAGGTATTTTTTAATATTTGCAAGATAAAATTATCAATTAAGAATTATATCGGAAGCCCTGAATAATAATATTAAAAAACATTTGTTACTATTAAAAAAAAGTATTATGATGTGTATGCAATAATAATAATTCGTGATTTTGTTTACCACGTGTAAAAATAAAATAATTACATTAAAGTAAGTGTCTCAGTTTATTTTTAGCCCCACAACACATACAATATTTATTATAAAAACGTCTAAAACAATAACATTCGAACCAAAGAGGGTTATTTATTATACTTTGTTCTTTTATCGATTTTTATTATTTAATATTTATTAAAAATTACTTATTACATTATTTCGAATAAATTGTTGTGCATCTAGTAATTCTAATATTTGACATAATGACAATATAATAATATGAGCACGCTCATTAAAGATTAACAGAATATACATATATTTCGTCGCCAGATGGTCCGTTTCATTCATAATTTAGCTTGAGATAATATATTTACAGAATAAAATCAATATTTATATAGTAAGTACAAAACAATATAGTATTCTTCACTGACCAATTTTTTGATGCATTTCAATGGTTTTATACAAAACTTTGGACTTTGTTACATAAGATTATAAAAATTAATATTGAAAATATATAATACGTACCTAGTCAATTAGCTTACTACTGGGTAGGTATTTAAGGTAAATGATGATTTAGTTAATTTTCCAAATTGAAAAATAATATTGAAAATATGATCGATAAATTAAAAATAAAAATATATACTTATATTAAATATATGATAAAATAAAAATAATTTTATAATTCAAGTTATGAAAAAATATTATGTGAGATAATAATGATCTGAAACTAAGTAGGTATTTCAAATCTGCAATCAATTTAAGATTTCACTAAATACCGTTGGTAGTAAGTATGATATATCTACACGAAATGCCTACGTATAATAAAAATACATTGTAGTTTGCATATATATGATTTATCTAGATTTATGAATTGAAAACATACAATTAAAAAATATATATTATATCAAAAACTTAATGAGCGTGCTTTCCAGCGCATTTATAAATTTTATTTTCGAATGCTCACTGACGTCATATTTTTTTAAGTCATACCAGTAATAGATGCCATATTATATATTAATCACGACTCGAAAAATCGTAATAATCCAAATAAAGTTTAATATTATATAATAATATATACCTACTTCACTTTGAACACACACTGTTTTGAGCGAAGCACCCATTGTCACTTCATTCTCCGGCCTTTATAAATACTACGAATAACGAATCCTCAGAAAATAAAGGAACCTTTACAGATATTCCCCCGATTTAAATTGATCAGGTTTTTCTTTTATAATAATCCACTTAATTGAAATATATCACTCGATGAATAGTCAAAACTTCGAACATCAAACACCTAGTCTTTTGGTCCATTGACAAAACAAAAATATTTGTATGGGCTTACGATGCGTAACAACCATGTGACATGTTACTTTTATAATATTTCGAATTTAATTGTTTTTTTTTGTTTACGACCTCTTGATATTCTTGTCGATTGTATTAATTACCACTTGATCATAGAGATAAAATGTAAAATACATTGATTAACTATTATTGAACAATTATGTGAGGCGCAGACAGTAACACGGCAACTGTTGCGATTATTGTGAAAAGTGTGAATATGATGAGACAAAACCTGAAAGAAAGAAAAACATCATTAAAATATTACATCATAATATAGATAATTTAAAGCACACACGATAATATTAGGTTAGTTTGAAAAATACTGAAATAATAATGCTTGTATATTTCACCCTGTCAACGGGATTCGAATTCTAAAATTCATCATGTGTCAATAAAATACTGCGCGTATACATAATATACCTGCATTCCAGATTATCCATAATTATTATGTTTAGTATTATAATTGACTAGGTCTCATGGATGGCTAGGGACCAGACAGTGTATTTAGAGATTATGTCAAAATCAATCAATAATCAATTCATCAATCAATCAATAATTTTACATACGATAAGAGAAAAATGTAGTTTAAAACTTGGGTTCTCATTTCATTAAAACCAAAAACATGGTCTTTTTACCTAGCAGGGCAGTATAATGTATAATAATATACCCCTTTTTTCTTTTCTTAATTCTCAAATTCCAGATATAATTTGATTAAATTATTAAAACCTATGAATATATGAATTATTGCAAATTAAGCCTCTGATTAGTCACTGTTCATAATAATAATTTATGCTACCATTTTTATTTTTGAAAAAAAAAACAACATCGATCTAGTAAATTTATTAATAATTAATGTGTGTAAAATATACCACCATAACAGTAATATACATGAAAACTTTCGTCTAGTACTCTATCTAGTACGTACATTTAACTTAAAATTTATCCATAAATAAATCTGAGTGATAATTATTTAAATATATTAAATTCGAAATAATCTTGCATTTTCAATTACGTAAAATAATAAGTCTCCTTTAAATTAAGAATAATAATAATAATGTAAGATAATAATAATTATATTTCCTATGAGACCCACTGCACAGAATTACACAATCAACTATACATTCGTAATCATCAATATCATACTATATCCGTTTTATAAGACTAGTCTCTGAAAGGGAATAGATTAGTCAGCCATGGAATAGAGTAATATTGTTCTTGTGTGAAATTCTATGCATAAAGACCCTTTTAAACAGAATTTAACCCCAAACAATACCTATCCAAACGTAATCATTATCAATTGTGTTGAAATATAACAGTCTCGTATACATCTTCACCATAAAGAGGAGAATTTTAATCAAACTGTTTACGGAATTTAAGCCATTATGGGGTTTAACGATCGCATTTTTGTTCAATAAATAATAATTTTATTTAAAGACTTATATTGGATAATACAAATTTGTCTGTTTTCATACTTACAATACAATATGATTATCAGTACTGATTTTATTTAATAAATCCGATTGGCAGGGACGTAGTGAGGGTTACATTTTTTATCATTATAAATGAATTCATTTTTTCTAATATTATAATACCTAAATTGAAAACAATAAGATATTCTGTAATTCAATTAATTATTTTCGTTATAAATTAAAATTATTGTGACTGTATAGGCATTTGAGTTAATTTTATAATTTCATGCAATATTAAGAAATATTTAATACCAAGGGAACGCAAACGATATTCATACTAAATGAACTTTAACTCCGTTCTTAATATTTCCGTAATCTAGCCCACGAGGAAGCTTTGTGTATTGTTAGGGCATATGATTGTAGGAACCTAATATAATGTATGACCCATTTACCCTTTCTGCTCGGGAAATTACTGAATGTGATCGCAGGCTCTTATCTAAGTCCCTGAAATCGTTTTACTTGGCTGCATTAATCTAATACCTACGAAATAGTCAAATTCAGGTTATCGGAAATGGTGTTTGATTCAAGCAAAGACGCTGCCACGCATAAATGCGATAATAATAGAGCTTTCAAAGTGATGCGACATTTAATTAAAATTAACGGAGCCAATGAATCGCGCTTCCCCGATTAATTTAAGGAAATTTCAGGTACTATTGTAGGCAATCAAATAAAAATAAATTAAATAAGCTATATGACTAGCAATTAATAAATACTGGATATACATACTTATGTTAATAGGCACAACATTAAGTAATAGAAAGATGATTAAAATATTCCACTCCTTTGTAACATTGTTACATGCATTCTGGCACTTTGGCCAATCGTTCCTCACCAAGCACTACAAGAATAATATACACGTGCCCAGTATGGCGTGTACTCTAATTTAAAATCTAATTCTGTATCGTGAAATGTAAGAAAATATTAATATAGATAGATAAAATACTGGAATATAATTATGTATACGGAAAGTTGATTTGCATAGCACGAAAATGATCGTGCTCTACGCAACGGAGTGGGTATATACGTCGTAGAGCCTCTACGCGTCGTAGTATAATAATATAGCGCTTAAACAATAATGTCTACGTCATTCTCTCTTATCAATACATCTAAATTTAATCAAGTGACCAATAAAAGAAATAAAATTAATATAAATTAAAATACATTCATTATCGTTAATTTCAAGTTTAAAAAAGATTTCTTTCAGTTTTGATTATATGATTATATGATTATATATTATATGATTATATTTTTACCTATCAACTACCATTGCAGCAAATTTCCAATCACTGATGAGTTCAGCTTCTTCGTCAGCCTTCTTCATTCTGCCAGTGATAAATTGGACCTCTTTCAAGATGTTGTGAAGTTCTCGATGTGTACTTGAAATTGGTAATGCGTTGCTCTGATCTTCGACCGTTGACGGCCTGTTAAAACTTCTTCGGTAGTCTGGCCTGCTTTTTAATATGCCAAAAAAGATTAATGTAAAATCATTCTGACATATTAACAATGAGTAGATATATAACATAGTATCTGTAATAAATGGTTATAAATAAGAATTTACGTATTACAGAATTTTTTAATATTATTTAACATTTTTTAAAGCTATCTCAGTATTCACATTTAAACTAAAAACAAACTAGTATACGAGATTCAAGTTAACAATATATTTTTCACGAATTTTAGATAAAGTTTAAAAAAAATTATCTCTTTTTTCATATAAAATATTTTTATATGAAAACCTATGTATTCTTATAAGAGAAAACTCGTAATGTAATTGACAATGCAACGAAACGTTAATTCAAACAAAAGTAACTCACGCCTACATATTTATTGAATACATTCATACGTTTGTTCTATTTACCATTATTTACTATAATAAGATTCCATATACATGTAAAAGTGCATTAATAAAATCGCCTATGTACATTCAGAAGCTAAAACTGTTTATTTAATAAATCCGACTGATTAAAAAAAAACCTTTGCATAATTTCATTGAAGTAAAATGTAAATGCGGCGTAATGCAAAAATAACATAAATAAACCTTTTATATTAGTCTGTCATTGGGAAGATGAGTAAATATTTTATTCAACTCGTCAACTAAAAATCACCAATTCAGTTTCATTTCGATCCCACTATGATACGAGTTTTCCATTAATTTGGCTGAAATGCATACATGTTACCAATCCAATTATAAAAGACCATTCCGCACAATATATCCAACTAAATAAATGAGCAGGAGTACCTGGCGTAGGCGGTATGTTAATCGCAGGTAAACTTCTATTTTGACCGCTTTACATCGTGGTTAACGGGTTTAGTTTGGCCAACTTTACCAGTTGGAAACAAGTGAGTTAAATTTCAGTCCTAACTTTTTCATTTTAAAATGCAATCACAGTAGGTGTTGCTTTCGAGAAAATACAATTTACCTTTTAAATATCTTCATTTTACTTTATTTTATAATTTATTATTTTTACTCCATACGTAGTACATATCTAATATTTTTATCATTGTTAAAAAAATGTCTCTTCAATAGAAAACTTTATACTTTTAAGAGCAAAATTTTAATAAAATAAATCTTCGACGTGTATTTACAATTCTGATTAAAAGATAATAATTCAAATTATTTTTCATATTGAAAATGGTTTCTACATGTACTCTAATTTCTAAACCAATAGAATTTTGCCATATTGAAGAGAAAATGATCAAAAGTTATTACATTGTTCAATGTTAATTTTAATAATATAGTATTAGAGAGAGTTATTTTGGGTATTCGGTTCCAACAGTGTTCGGTTAGTATAATTCTATACTCGATAACAGTCAGCGTAAAAGGTATGTCGGTAAAATAATATTATTATTAATTTCTGTACTCTCAAAGCCACTAAATAAATTTATTATGCTCCTCTGATTTGAAAGAGAGAGAGTACTTGAGCCTAGTTAAGTACTTAAAAAACCCTTCGTTATGGGGCTACATTGTAAGTATTAATTAATCACTGGTGCCAGATTGCTTCTACTAATGGTAATCAAATTGCTCAAAACTTTATAAAACATCGGAAAGTTCTTGAACAATTCCAATAACCGCTGTCTGAACTTGTTACTCGCTCAGTTGCGATAACCATCCATCTCGATTTGAATCATAAATCTAAACTTGTGTACTCAATTAAACTTCATAACATCGCGTCTTCTCCATATTGGAATTTTTCGAACCCTTTTTTTAACAAACTGTTTATAATTTAATAAATAAACCCTAGTCAAATGCGACGGTATTCGATAAAAATAACAAGCCATCCATCAACTCTATATTGTGTTTACATACTTTCATTACCTACCTAATATAAAAGTTATATCGAAAAAAATGAGGACTACGGAGAGATAATTTTTTACAATATTTTTTTCAGTATGTAACTGTGTAATTAATTTTTTAGTCATTAAATCAATTTCTATACATAATATAATTAGTTATGTGTATATTTCATTCATTATTATATTATATTGACTATTATATTAATCAGTTTCAAAATATATATTACGCTTTAAATGTATTTTTTTTAATTATACAGATAAGCATTAAATAATATGCTGTTTGTTACATATTACAAAGAATTATCAGTAGGTACATAATAATATTACAGTGATGAAATATATTCATGAAGTGTTTTCCCACTATAACTTTTCGAAAGGGAGAGAGAAATTTCATTACAAAATGTAGCAATTAATTATTCGTTAAGTTCATTATCAAATTTATTTCATAAATTAAGACAGCGCTATGGAAAGTATATTTTGTACTTTCAAGGTTTTCGGTGAACTGATCTGCCGATAGTCAATAGCATTAAAAATGTATATACTTTTCTCATGTTCACAGACAATTATACGAGAAATAGAGCGGAGTAGATTGGCAGTATATGCTTTATCTCAAAGGCACCATTTCAGCATATTAATTTTCTCAAACATCTTCTGTTCCTTCGTATCGTTTTCAATTAAATTTTCAACCTCCTTCATTGTTCGCTATCCTCCATACGCAAAATCTTAACAAGCATTGTCTGACGAAACTGTTTTATGAACAGATAAATATTGTTACTGACATTATCACCTGTATTTAATATATTAATTTTATTCTTACTATATATTAAAATATAGTTGCCTATGTGAATATTTTATTTCTTTTATAATTTAATTTCATATTAAACTAAGTAGACTGAGAAGATCATTTAATTGAATAGGTATTTTCAAAAATCATATTTTTATTTTAAACATCATTTTTTTTATAAATATACATATATATAGTGAAATTACCTGCAACATACTATCTCTCTTCTCTTCGACCATATCCGATCCTAGTAGGATTATATGGGCCTCCACAGAGTAGAGGTTTGTATTAACAGATTTTGTTTTTTTACGAGAAATGGATGTCAGCCACTTGCTCAACCTATGAGGTCCATACCCTGACTCACACACTAATTGAAAAACAATGTGTGTACTTGCCAGACCCAGGATTCTAACCTGGGACCCACGGCGTGATAGTCTATCGCTTAAGCCGCGCGGCCACCGTGGGCGTATACTATACTTAGATACTATACTATTATTAGTATAACATACTATATTTATACGTTAAGTATGAAAAATTATGAAAGTATATTGATTTTAATCATACGAAAAATAATCACATAAAAATACATAAAAAATTCTATTTCTTGTGATGAATGAGATGAATATTACATTTTTGTACATATCTAAAGACCTTCATCAAAAACAAAAAACAACAAAGAGAATATATTTATTTTCTACACAATAAAGTTATTGTTTCATTGTCGAAGAATGCATTGTTATTGGACAGTCCCTGTTACATTAAATTAACCCGCTTATCCAATATATAAAATAAACGTTTTAAATGAAAAAATAATACCAAATTAGACACAAAAAAGAAACTATAGATGGTGTTTGATATAAAATATAATTCTAAAATATTCAACATAGCTACATAACATTTCTTTTTTTATAACCACTCTGTAATGCCAGATAGCATACCATCACCTTCCACTATTAACTCATCTTAGAAATAAATATAAAGATTATTAATTTGTAAGTAATTGGAGATGCGGCCATTTTGTGAAAAACATAGAAAATAGTTTTATTGTCGATCATTAAAATTGGGACTTACCCAGAAGCGAGGTTTCCCGTCGAAGCTGCGCTGTTTGGACCCCCGCCCGCCGTGCGTCGAAAGTCATCGTCGATATCGAGTACGTTGGCTATCAACGACTTGGAGGAGCGTTCTTGGAGCTCCAAACCCTTCATTTTGTTGCTCATCGCTATTGTCTTGCGTGTGATCTTCTTACCAGGTCGCGACATACCCAGCATCCACGGAAGCCATTGCAAGAATACTGATTTTATCTAGAATTTTAATAGAATGCATCAATTAATTTACACAGTTATGTACTTTATAATTATAATAAATATAGATAATATTATCACGAACTTGATAAATTTATACGGAAAATAACCAACTAACGATTTAAAGGAAAAATATTCAACTATTCTCAAAGTTTGTTTTTGATTTTCTACAGTTCAAAACCAACCTAACATAAAATACATAATTTTGAAAAACCTCAGAAATATTAGTACATGATTATTAGAAAAATACCATACATTTAGAAAAGGTTAGACCAAATTGGATACTAATTATTAACATCATCTACTGTTTGAGTGTGTGCTCTCACCCTTTAAGGCTTAAGCTGTCGATCCATTTATGACCAAATTTCACTAAGAATGCTACCAGTTTCAGACTAAGGAGTTATAAAAATTATAGTCATGCCGCCATTACCCTTGGAAATATATTATTATTAGTCAATACTGAATAATATCATTGTAATTGTACATAAATAGAGAATTTAACTCTAAATTTGATATTAGACCTGAGTGTATAAAACAAGTAGTAACCACTTGATCAGATCCTGAAAATTATATTATTTAGTAAATATTAACTATTCAAATATTAAACCTATACCGCCCAACAAATTCACAAGTGTTTACTGTAGCACTTGCTAAAATCTTATTGAAACCTATCTATTATTAATAATGATGATATTTTGCTTCAGTCAATAATAATACTTTATTTAAGTTTTCTGATCATGTAGGCTGGTTACTTTTAGCATAAAATAATACCGCGAAATAGAGTAATATAGTAAATTATTCCGACTTATATAATATGCATGCATAAGATACAGAAGTTTTTAAAATCGAAAGGAATTAAACCAATGAGTCGATTTATTATAGTACGATTGAAACAGATTATTAGCGTTAAATGGCTTAAATTTTTTGGTGGAACACGTATTTATGGTGGATAATTTAATAAAAAATCGGAAATTACTAATATATCCATATATGTATCAAGTTACTTATTCAGATAATATACTAAAATCATAAAATACTCTTTATAAATCCATTGTTGAGTTTAAGATCAAAATAGACAGAATTTGCGCCTTTTAAATTATATATTTGTTTACGAAGCGTGTTTAATGTTTTGAATTGCTGGTTCATAGCTTTCTTGCTGAATAATTAAATTAATAAGCAAACAGGTAAAACTTTATGACAAAGGTGTGTAACTATGTGTGTTTATTTTGTCGTTGTTTTTGGTTAACCTTCAGCACGCATTGAGTAGATGTAAATACATAATTATGAGAGACTAAATAAATACGAATATAAATTATTACAGCTCCTTAAATGTATTAATAATATAAAATCAAAAATAAGTGTAATTTAGTACGCTTATTTTTCTATATCAAACTTAGAAAGTCTATTCTTACTATTCGATATCTCAAAGACTAAAACTCTCTTACATTTCCTGTTTATTTCTTAATAACTTCTACCTGATTCAGTCAGCAATGTTCCAACCTACTATCCATTTATCATAAACGCAGCACAAAGTAAATATCGGTTTCAGAGTGTCCTCAAAAATCTCTAATATCCAAACTTCTTAGAGATCTTATTATTAGTAAATAAATGTTTACAAAATTGGTCTTATGTTGTAACACAAAACCGGTTTTAGTATATTATAGATGTGGAAGTTACTATAAATTTAAATATTTAACAAACATAATAATAATAATTTTGTTTCAACTATCTCTTTTCGCATAGAAATAAAGTAAAAACAATAATTAATATAATATATTATGTAAAATAAATCTGTCAATATTCCTGACATTGAAATATTGATGTTACAAAAACCGTTTTATTTTGTTGACTACAGCTTGACCACCAACAATGGAAATTTTTCTATTTCTTTGAAGCTGAGAAAAATTGCGTGCGTAGTTGAGTTTCAAAACAGTCCATACATACTTAAAATAAAAAAATCTTATTTATTTAAATAAGTTATCAATGTGATAAAACGTTTTCTTGGTTTAATTATAATTCATAATCAATTTGTTCATCGGTGGTGGAACTTTATATATTTCAAAATAATTATTATTATGATAAGATATCATATGAAACGAATGTATCACATATCTGTACATTGATGTACAAAATAAACGAATACGTCTCTAGTTTTTACATGCTAGCAATGGCTTATTTTTAGTTTTACAATTATTTGTATTTACATGATTCATGACAACATGTATTTTAATATGGCTACTGAATTTATCACTTAAAATTAAAGCTTAGCCAATATTGTCACATCATTACCAATGTTTGCCATTCAATTGGCAGATATGAAAAGTATTCATCGTCCTGTGTAGAGAGAGATAGATATAAATCAAAATTTAATCACGATTACAATCAATCGCTGCCGCCCGATATTATTCATATTGAATGTTTGCTCAACTTGATTGGTGTACCAAAACCAGAGAACCAACCGCGTTATGAAGTGAGACAAGACCTATAGTTATTGTGACAAGAGATGAAAGATTTCAGATTACTAACATTTACTATTATTTTCATTATTCAGAAAATAAACTATTTACTCAACAATGTAAAATATTATCATATTATTTTAGTAAAGACTAGTATTAAATTCGTTTAAAATGGGAAACTTTTGAATAAAGTATTTTATTTTAAAACTATACGGTACGGACAAATATAGACCCCTAAAAACAATCCTACCCTCACCACACCCGATCGTAATACTGTTTGATGTGAATATTCACCATTTTTTTATTCCTGAAAATGTTTTAGGATTCACCCAGTTACCCAAGACTGAGGACGCCATGCACTCATATATACTTTGACTGAGTTTACATACCTTAGTTAAAATTACGCATGAGATTGAGAAGTACGGAGAAAAAAGATAAAAAAATATAAATCAAACGCTAATTAAAATAAAACTGTGACTCAAGTGAAGAGATCTTCACGTTTGTAGTATGACGTGGTAATTTTGTTAAAAGCAATAAAATTGGTGTACTGGTGTAAAAATACGGTACGGAAAAAAATATTTGGAATTAATTATATTAGTTATATTAGGTTTATTATAATACACCCACGGTAGAATAGTGACAGAGTTCACCAATCGATCGAATGTCACGTGTAGCAAAGCTTCACATTTATTTTTCATTATGAGTTTCATATAATGGATTTCACGAAATTATATTAATATAATCGCCATTATGTAAAGATTTATGCTCTCCTGTTGAGCACAAAATTTGTAATTTACTATATTATTACCATGGTAACTTTTACATCATACTAATAGAGGCATGGTTTGCTTTTCTGTGATTTAATTTAGTTACAGATCCTTAAAACACCACGAATAAATAAATATAGTCATTTGAACTGAAATATAGAATAGATTGCACGTGTTCACAAAAGAATAATTTACCTATTTGAAAAAGTTTTATGACATCTCATATATTTTATATTAATTAATATTGATGATAAAAGATATATTTATAATGAAATATGGATATATAAGTATCTTCTAAAGATATCTCAAATACATCATTGTTGACCTTTACAAGGGACATGGGCATTTATTGTAAGTTGAAATTAATTTTCTAATTATTTAACAACGGATAAAAAATAAGTAAATTATTTTGGAATTATTGAATAATAGATGTCTTTATAAGTAGTAAAAAAATTGTATACACCTACTATGAAAAATACCTAAGAACATTTTCTATTAAAATCTAAAATTGGCAAATAGTAATATAACATAATTATACTAATAACAGAAAAAGTTATTTCGAGATATTT
This sequence comes from Rhyacophila brunnea, assembly GCF_057557595.1. NCBI lineage: Eukaryota > Metazoa > Arthropoda > Insecta > Trichoptera > Rhyacophilidae > Rhyacophila > Rhyacophila brunnea. Next base: position 33,052,339 of record NW_028232859.1, read on the forward strand.
ATTATATACTCACAATAATTTATTATAATATTAATAAAAATAAAAATAATTGAATTTTCCTTTAAAAACTATGTGTTTGGATAGTAATATATTTAAACAAGTACCTTTTCTAAAGACCAAAGTGACAATCTGAAATGCTTATTTTAGCATTGTAAATATATTAAAGTTATGTCATGATACATCTTTTGGAAATATAGTCATAGTTGCTCGATAAAATAGAGATTTGGGGCAAAACCATCAACGCATAGCAAGCGAACATCTCGATTCGATAAATGGCTGCTTTTGAAACCGCTTTGTGGATGTTCGACATGGTATTACCCACAGAAACGATAAAGTTTTTACTACAACCATGATCTTTGAGTTGGACATTTTACAGAAAAACAAGAGGCAAATTGAAATCCACGGTTGTTTATTGTCCAAAAACTTTTTTATCTCCAACGCATATTAAAATTATATCTACTGTTTTCCAAATTCAATATAATATACGAGTACCTATATTATATAAAAAAAACATATTTAATAAAAATCCTCTCGTACATACTTTAAAACAATAAGAGGTAGATAGATTATCATTTTCCCTGCTGAATATATAAAAACACAGTATTTAGTACAACAATATACATATATGAATGGTATAAAAAAATATAATTATACTCTTCCACAATAAAAAAGATCAGTTAAAATATTATGTTACATTTTATGTCGCGCCCAAAAAGCAAAATTCTATACACAAGACGTGACAATGCAGTGACAATACAATTTATTAAAAATTGGGAGTGGTCCGGGTCTCCATACAATGTTTTTAAAAACTCTTTTGTTAATTCGCTATTGATCTGCTTCATTTGCCGGTTTCCAGATAGAAATATTAAAAAACATGGACGTCATTGATCTAATTTTTGAGATAATAGAGCGTGAACTTTGCACTAGGTATCTTCGTTTATTTTGTTGTGAATAGAGGATAAAGGCTGTGTAGAGGGTAGGTCTGCCGATACCGCTTGTTGGGTGATGTTGTCACCAAAAGCAGTTACAGGAGTAGAGGCCCACTAGTACGATTATAAAGAGATAATTATCAATTTTATTTCTAAGGAAATTACACATTATTTTAACTGATTACGAGGAATGGTTGTAAGTCATTAACCTCGTTGAACCAAAGTAATGTTGAAAAAACGGTGTGTATACTTATGTACGCGCGTTAGAAGTTATACGTATTTAGCGTAACAAAACAAAATAAGCCGTTACCTGAGTCTATTAATATTACAGTGGATTAGGTTGATGAAAACGTACGCGATTCATCTGTGTCTCATATAGCACATGATAATTATTTTTTAATTATTCTATTGGACCAAAACTTTACTCATCTTTGCCATACAGCGGTTATAATCGATTCAGAAGTGCCTATGATGAATTAATAAAAAATCAAATTTTAATATATTTTTTGAATTATTTACCAACTCATTCACAAAATTCATTTATTTATTGATATATAATTTTACTCAAAAATAATAATACCTACATAAATATAATATAGTCTCAAATATTGATACACAATCTTTACAATGAAAAATAAATATACACTAGAGTATAAATAAAGTTTTATGAATATAAATTAACAGTGTAGAATTAGTCTCCAGAAATTTGTTTATAAACATATATATTTATTATGATACCATATTGGTTATGTTTACAACACGTGCTCTTTACTTGATTGTATTAAACGACTAACTAAATGACACTATGCGCATGCGCATGTACCAAGCATTGAGATCGAAATGAATATAACCATATTTATAAATTATGTGTTACATCGGCGCTCGCAACTTCGTCACACGCTAAAAATATACTCTGATCTGTTTTCCCAAACGTGCCAAAAGAAGTATAACTTCAAAAAGAAACTGTGAATTTTATAATTTTTCGAAACCAGAACTACACTAACTAACACTAACAATAACAATGTAGAAAGATAAATATATTATACAATATTATCAATATTCATATGCTGCTTGACGCCAAAACAACTGTGAGTTTTATATAAAATATTGAAAGAATTTTTTAAGTTTTGATAAAATATATTTTATTAATTTAATCATAGTTCTGATATAATTTTGGTGTCGAGTATTTCATTATTATTTTGGTTACGTTAATTTAAAGGTAGTTTGATTGTTAAAATCTGCCTACTAATTTCAATCAGTTTGCCGATTTGTTGAAATATTTAACATCAAAATACTTGAAGTAAACAAAAACCTCTACGGTGTAAGAAAGTTTCAAAAACCCCTTTAGTTATTTGAAATTTTAAGTTATGGGCAGAAAAAGGTGGCACCAAAAGTAATATGCCCCAAGCGGCCCGTAGACTTGGGCTGTCCCAGGGCGCAGCTGGGAAATACCCTTGGAGCAGGTATATTTGAAAGCAAACGTGAATTGAAGAAAATTTCGAGTTTTTTTTTGTATCTGAATCAGCATAAAAAGTTTCCCGCTTTCAAAGAGTGAACCTATTTTGTATGAAAACTATTCACGAATAGCAGCAAAGCGCAAAAGGTTTTTGAGGATCATTATGCTAAAGATGAATATTTTTGGGGGTATGATATGCATTATGTAAAATACGAAATTATTTGAAGTTTTTTTGCGATGAGAAATATTTTAATCTTTGCAGAATTCAAAATACAGATGGACTTTTTTGGCCTACATAGGTATCCTACTTCTTTTTATGAATGTATATGATTTTAATTATAAATAATATTTATATTGAATCCATCCAGAAGTTCATAAAGTATATTAAACTAACATCATAAACTTTCCAATACAAAATATTGCCATATATAATATTCATTAGATATCTTCGTCCAATCTTAGTACAAATAATAATATTTGTAGGTATTGGAAGCTATAATATTTTTAATGAAATAAATATTATTATGTTGTCAACTATTTTTATTTATAGTAACTTCACCAAAAATATTAAAATACAAAGACCAAAGTCTGTCGACGTTAACAATAATTGATAGCACATAGTTTAGCTATATATTAATTATTCAATTCGTCACATTAACATACTCAAAATTAGTTATATAACATAATAACATTTAAAAAAAAAATGAACCAATCAGATAAACCACTATTTTAGTATCTATATAACAAATACGATAGTAATGTCTGTGAAATTGTATAATATATACTAAATTTAATTTAATAAATAATAATGTGTTAATAAACTTTTTGTCATCAATTTATATACAATAATGACATTGGTATTAGTATTTTATAAATATGGAAACGTTATTATTTCATTTGATTATATAAATTACTCTTCCAATTTTATTTTGCAATTGAAGTAGTTCAATTATTGTATAGTTTGGATCCTGGCAATTTATTATGGATTATTGGACATCGCAACGATGCGATAATACTTTTTAAAAAATCCCAATTTTTGATTTTAAGAAAATGTAATCATGGGTGATGAAGATCATTCGGACCTTCGTGAATCTGCTACAAAATAGAAAAGTCAATTTAACGCATAACCCAAGATGTATTCATTAACAAACTCTTTACTCTCGTACTGAGTACGAGAGTAAAGAGTAAAGACTATTGTGTAAAATTTGGACTAGGGGCACCATTGGATCATTTTTCCCCGAAGATTGCAATGAAAATGCTGTGAATAGTGATCGATATTGAATCATGCTACAAGACTTTTTTTGCCTCAAATTTATGAACAATAAATACTTGCATAATATGGTTTTAACAGGATGTTGCAACATCGCACACAATTTATACTGCGATGGAAATTTTGCGGAAACATTTCCTGGTTGAACAGTGTAATAATATGGTGACATAAATTTTCGTTCTTGTTTACCTGTTGTCACAGCGCTATTTTGGTAGACTTCTTAAAAAGTTTCAAATCGTGGGTCTGGCAAATACGCATATCGTTTATCAATTTGTGTTTGAAGTCAGAGTATGGACCTATGTTGTAGCAAGCATCCATTTCTCATAAAAAAACCCAAAAAAATGTTAATACAAACTTCCACTATGATCTTATTAGGATCGAATATGATCTTATAAACGGATATAAGCGATGATATGCGCGACAGTCTGAGGCGACTAATATTATAAATGAATACAATAAAAGAACTAAAGACTTCTTCAAAATATATAAACGTATATTAACGAGGTATAAAAAATGGAACGGTACATTAAAAATATCCTGAATAAGTTCTTAATGTAGTAATTAATTTAAAATGAATGTATATTCAAAATATGAGTACCATGATTTTTTTCAATAATTCTACATGATAATATTATATAAACGGCAATATGAAACACCAATAATTACAGTGTCTTGTCAAACACTTCATAAAGGTTTGAAAAATAAGCTCATTGATGTGTATTGTGACCTTAATTTGAATCAAACTTAGAACCCTCAGTACATAATATAAATAATAATATAAAAAATGCATTGATATGATAGTATTAATATTAATTTTAAAAGATTACTTTAAGATTTACTTACCCATTGTGGCATTTCATGAATATCAGCCGTTCGATGATGATAATTCAGCACCACAACAGTTAAAACCACGGATGAGGCCACCATAAACATTATGCAGTTGAAATATGTACCTAGAGTGATAGTTAAATACAATTAAAGTAAGCATATTCATAGAAGACCATGTTAATAATACAAAATTCAAATAATTAAATAGATTATGATTTTTAACATCCATACATCTTTTTCCGCAACTTTTCTTAGCCTTTCATTTGATAGATTTCAAATGATAAAAATATTAAGAATGTATAAATAAAATTAGTTTTTTTATTGCGAACATAATATTAATTAATTATTCAATATGTAATATATAGGTTATAGTTAACTTGTTCATATACATCAAAAAATTATTTGTACAAAATAAATTGATAAAATAATTATCACCGTTCATGCACTTATATAATTACATATATCTCATAAACTTGAATTAATTTGATGTACTTACACAGCAATTAAACTGTGAATGATATTAATATCTGATTGAGAAACTATAAACCTCTAGAAATTGTGTACTTAAATTAGGTGATAATCTCGATAAACGACCAAATCATTTCCACCATTTGGTACCAGATATTGGATATGAATAAAATTAAAATGACGAAATATACGACAAAATGAAAAGTTATTTGAATATAGTATAGTTTCAATAAAAAAAAACTAGAATGATTGTAATTTGGTAAAATTATGTTTCAATATTTTGTAAACATTCATTTATAAAATTGATTCAATACTTATTTATACTGAAATTGATTACTCTATCTAGCTCTATACTAAAAACATAGATGGCAAATCATGTGATAAGTCATAATATAAAACACTTACTATGTATACTCTAAAAGCATTCTACAATCTGTAATTAACAAACCTCAGAAGCTGAGTAAAAAGCGGCAAGGTATCTTTTCGTGAATACCTATAAATTTATTTATAAAATTTGAGCATTTAGGGAAGGAAAATTATTTCAAAAGTAAATGGTTTAATTAGATATTTCAAAAGTTGATATTATGATACTATCCTTCATGAAACATGATAATTAACTTTATAATATTGACTGACCAAAAATAAAACCAAAATATAATGTGCAGGTTAATCCATTTAACAACTCACTAACATGAAACAAACTTTTCTCTTGTAAGTCTGCCACTCATCAGTATTAAATAATATAAAAACGCCCACGATGCACAGGCGGTAACGTATCGGCTTATAAAGTAATAGATTTTGGGTTCGAATCCATAGTCTGGCAAAATATCACATATTGTTTTTCAATGTGTGCTTGGACCCTGAGCATGGATCTTAACAGGTTGAGCAAGTGGATAATATATATTTCTCGCTAAAAAAAGATCAGAATTCTATTAAGAAACCTTTTAGTGAGCCATCCAGGATCCATATCGGACTATTGTAATGGTAATTAAAAAAATTAAAATATTTTTTTTTTTTTTTTATTTTTTATTTTTATTTAAACCAGCTTCATTTTAGAATAACACCATTTTCAAATCAAAAAAAACTGAATCTTACATTCTTATTTACTCATAATATTTATAAATATTAGGTATTTAACTTTAATTTGATTAATAGATCAGTTAATGACTAATAGGGTTAATGTTAATAATGTGAGACAGTATAATCTTGTTACGTGTTACTGGGAAGTTAATAAAAAAGTTTAAAAATTATGATATTAATACTTGGTAACACGGTAATCTACTTTTAAGAAATTAAATATACATTAAACTTATTGCAAATATTATTACTCATATAATATATATTTATTAGTTGCGTAATATTTATTACAATAATAATATTTAAGGTGTTAACATCTTGATTTTTCATATACTAAATAAGTAAGATATGTAATAATAATAATATTTGTATGGTGCGAATGTAGAATACGCTGTAGCACAAGGATGCTACGGAATATTGATAAGGTATTGATGTCAACTCCAGGTGTCGTATAATATTTGCGATCACATACGTGGCCTGCAAACCAAACGAAACACTGTAAACTGTAATACAATTATGACAGTTTGTGTAAAAGTTTGATTTGGTAAATAATCAAGATTTTTACTATTTTAATTTGTGCAATATAATCAAATTAAATCAATATAACATATAAATAGATGATTAGATTAATGTCATATACCTTACAAAATTATAACATATGCTATTTTTATTTGCACTATAATTTAATATGGACCTTGGCCGTCTCACGAAGAGGTTTTGTTACATATTTTTTTATATAAAAAAAACGGATGTTAGCCACATTGCTCATTCTATTTGGTCCATAGGCTGGGTATAAACATTCGTAAATTACAACATATGAATTCAAATGGGATTCAAAATCAAGACCAACGACTTCGTAAGTAGGCATGTTATCATTCGTCTCGCAATTACGAGATATTAAAAATCTTCATAATTTCTTAATATTATTAGAATTGGATATATTTCATAGATTATTTTTAATCATAATAATCTCTATCATTATATTATTTTTTACATGTATTATATATATATATATTTTTTTTGTCTAATTTTCTTAAAAATTGAATGCTAACTTATTTTTATTGATCGTAATATGTGTATAAGCATACTATGAAATAACCTTCTTAACATGCCTTTAAGCTTTTTTTAGAATATGTGTATTTAATAGGACCTAAATATACATCCACCGTAATCTAGCCGGTGTACCCTGTCATTTAAGCTATATATGGAATAATTAATTATACTAAATTTTTCTTATAATATGCATCGATCTATCTACAAAATATATTACTTGATATACGTTTGTTTATTATATTGAAAATCTGTAATATCGTCAATAATTGAAAAAGAATTCTCAAATTTAATAACGTTTTCTGTTAAAATAAATCGTTTTATAAATCCAGATTTGAATATAAGAATGTTTTTTGATGACATAACTCCCCAATAATTTTGTGAAACCGTTTTCATTTGAATAATCTGTCGCTTCAAAATCAGGAAAACTAATTTGTTACGAAGACGGTTTGCGATCATTATTTTATTCTGGCTGCCTACTATATTCCTCCCCCATTATAAACCCCAACACAAATTTTGCGTAGTAAAATGACGAGCCTTCGCTTGTTTATTCGTATAAGTTGGTCGCTCGCGTTGACATGAGAGATGCTATGCTGTCAGTCATACACGAGAACTGCGACGTGACTTTGAGCATTTTGGATGAAAATTTCCGCGCCACTGTTTGAACACATTTTCTCGACGGAATTAATTTAAATTACATTTATATTTAGCCATACTCTACCATACGAAATTTTCTTACTTACATTATTTATAAATACGTAAAAATTTTCCCTCAATAATAATATAAAATTAATACCGCACAAAGCATATTATTATGATACTATTAAGATTATTATTATATATTAGTAGCAATTTAATGGGTAGCATATACATAGTAAAACTGATATGGGTGGATTGTTTTGAAAGTAAATTTATATCGAAAAACATGACTAATTTATTTTTTTTTGAATTCCAAAAGAAAATATTTGTAAACTATTACTTTTCTCTACTTATATTACGAGGGTGGGTCAATAATTCCTTAGAAAAAAGCATTAAAACAGTTTTTATTTTTGTATTTTTTTTTTATTTCTCAACATAATCTCCTTGGAGCTCAATACACTTGGTTAGACGTTTCTCAATTTTTTTTAAACCGTCAGAAAAATAAGTTTTCGGAAGGTCCTCAAAATAAGCATTTGTCCGATCGATGACTTCTTCATTTGAAAAAAAACGTTGTCCACTTAGCCATTTTTTTAAGTTTGGGAAAAGGAAAAAGTCACTGGGGGCTAAATCTGGCGAATACGGTGGGTGGTCGACCAATTTGAACTTCAATTCTTCAATTTTAGCCATTGATCGTAAACATAGGTGAACACGGGCATTGTCCTGATGAAAGAGGATTTTTTTCCTGTTTAAATGAGGCCGTTTTTCTTCAATTTTGTTTTTTAGCTGGTCCAATAAAGATGCATAATAATCCCCTGTTATTGTTTTTCCTTTTTCCAAATAGTCAACGAAAATAATTCCACGTGCATCCCAAAATACAGTAGCCATAACCTTACCAGCTGATTTTACGGTTTTCGCCTTCTTTGGACATGGTTCGCCTTTCGCAATCCACTGCTTTGAATGTTCTTTCGTCTCGGGAGTATAGTGGTGTATCCATGTTTCATCTACAGTCACAAAGCGACGAAAAAATTCATCCGGATTGCGTTGCATGAGCGACAACAGGGCTTTAGAGGCCACCACCCTATTGCGTTTATTGTCGACTGTGAGCAAACGCGACACCCATCTTGCAGAAACTTTTTTCATGCCCAATTTGTCATGTAAATAGAAATGACGCTACCTTTTGAGATCCCTGTAACCTCAATTATCTCACTCAACTTTAATCTTCGGTCACTTAACACCATATCGTGGATTTTATTGATCATTTCTGGTGTAGTCACCTCTACAGGACGTCCTGAGCGTGGTTCATCCTTTGTTGATGTACGACCACGTTTAAATTCATTTAACCAGTTATAAATAGTTGCAAGTGAAGGAGCAGATATGCCGTGAACTAAATCCAACTCATTTTTTATTTCCCCCCTTTTATATTAAAATGTTTAATAACAGCTCTAAACTCAATTTTCTCCATTTTCCATTTTTCCATTTTCCACAAGCAAATTTTTTTTTTAAATGTACGAGAAACACACAACAACCCGACCAATCTGATTGAAACTTCGCAGCATACTGAATCGGTAGTGCCGCTGCATGAAAACAAACCGCTTACAGTACTAGTCGCGCCACCTGTCGGCTTTTCTAAGGACTTATTGACCCACCCTCGTATAATCAAGTGTGTTAAGTAAGTTTATTTTTTTCTGTTGTTTTTTTTCTTTTTTTGTCAAATTTTAATACGCGCATGTAATTTTCATACATAAAAGAGAGGATAAATATAATATAAGCTTAGTTTGTTCCATTTAATTAATAAGAAATATTCGTGAAACATTAGTTTAATAATATGAAAGTAGGTTTCTAGACGTTGCCTTAATTTTTCATAATATTGTACGATTAAGTATGAAAATGAATTTTTATTGCTGATTTTAGATTGATTGACAACATTTTCCATTTTGTTATTATTAAACAGTTAGTCACGAAAAATAATACAAATTTCATATACATGAGTTGTAACATGGCTTGTGTATGTATGATGATTTTAGCTTGACTTTAATATTATCATAAATATTTATTAGATAAAGATTTGGCGGACCATGTGCGAAAGCTTTCCTATGGGGGTTTGTCACGCTAAAAACAAACCCTTTCTAAAATATCTCACCCTTATCAAAGTCAACTTTGAGATTTAAGGAAGAAACCTGCGGCATCTTTTCCGAAAAAAGTAATTTATCGAGACCAGGCATTGAAAATCAATGACTTCGCCGAATATAAAAGGTAAAAATATTTTATTATTCCATGTGTTTACTTTAGATAAATAATACATTTCATTAAAATTGAGGAAATTTACGACAACATTTGACTCATAGTAATTTACGATGCTATGAAAAAATATCATAATCTAATGTTATGTTAACTTTATAATTTTTGAGACCTCTATGAGTTCTTTAAAAAATACCGTCAAATTACACTCAAATTTGATTAATTATGCTGTGTTACATATTTTTCTTGAAGGAATAATTTCTTTGATTTTGTCAAAAATATTAACAATAACATTTTGGTGATTTTGGGAGTGGAGTTATGTTTTATGCCTAAAAAATCAATGTAGAAAAAACATGCAGTGTTGGATAAAGGGTTTTTTAATTAAATAACTTTAAAAAAAATACTTGATTGATGATGAACTCAATTAAGTCTAATATTTCAGTGTGAAAAACACATTTAATTGAATACATAAAATGAACAAAATTAACGTATTAAAAATAAAAAGAAATAGTAGCAGGTCTGTTATTAATTTCTCTTCAGGTTCTGAGGTTTTTACCGTTTATATTATATATAGGGTTAAAAGATATGCAGTATGTTTAAAAAAGCTGCATGCAAATAAAGCTGAGATCTGACAGAATATTCTTGAGACAATACAATAACAAACATGCACAAGACCAAAAGCGACAGTTATTATAGTAGACAAGACAAGAGGCAAGGATGCATGTCACCCCAAGGCTCTACTGAACACTTGTTATAGGGATAGCAAGAATATTTGATACTTGGAGGTTGTAGATCTCGCGGTCGAACTAAAGACCCGCCGCGAGGTCGGTTATATTTTATTCTTCTTTACCAAACATTTCAATTCATTATTTTATCTGTACACGTATTTAAATGAGCATTTTTTATCATATTTTAAAGGATGATTCATAAAAAAGTAACAAAATAATAATTATGAAAATTAAATGTAAAAAATATTCATATCATCAGCTCCTCGGATGAACGCCGTCCTGGAAACATTTATAGTTATATTTTAATTTAATGGTATATACAAATGTTGATTTATCTTATTTAATTTTTGATATTTTTTATTTGTGTTATGGCAAAATTGTTCCTCGATTGGATACCCCTGCACTTAATCATAAATGTTATAATAAAGAATAACAATGTCCTTATTTAGGTATGTCAGTTAAAAATATAAAATATTTTTTTTCTGTTATTTAAGTGTTAGTATTATAACACTATCAAGATAACCAATCGATTAACATTACATTCAAAATAAAACTAAAAAATAATAAGGAAACAAAATTTTAAACCATTTTGATAGTCTTGGCAAGCATAATTTTTTTGCCAAAGTTCACTGCGATGTATTTTATGTATTATTTGCGAATGACTTTTTTAAACTATAGCCAATTTAATTGTATTGTATTACTTTATGATTTTAGAGCAGAATTTTATTCAAAATATTTAATTACTGTCATTTATATATCAATATTATACATACAGTCCTAACAATACAATTCAATTGATTATATTAATTTCATAGTAGTTTGTAATGCATCAGTTTTATAATTAAATATTGACCGATACAGTACAAAAAATATTCTCTTTGTTATCCGTATACTTATATAAATTTTTGGTATTTTACATTTTAGACAATTAAATAAGTATATGTTTATTAATTAAGAATTTAGGCTTACATGAAAAATTCATAATTAAGATTTATAATTTGTAATTACATACATCCATATTTCGAAATATTTCTGGATTTATAATTACTAAATATAATTAGATATTTAAAATGTCTTTTATCAAGCAAGCCTAGATTTTAATTATATAACAGGAAAGGGCTTGAGAGGAAATGAATATTTTACTAAGTAGAGGAATTAAATAATTGCAAGGGAAGTCAGTTCAAGTTAAGCCATGATGCACATAAATAAATAGCTTCAAGAGGAAATTTTTTGGGAGACGTGAAATGAAAAAGCATAGTGACGTTGTAGGCCAGATGGTTTCATAACACTACTATAATAATTATTATGGGTGAGTACATTTCGTAAATTGAAATCGTTGGTCGATTGTAGATGTTGAAACAGTGCACTGTCGAATATTTTTGGAATGATCTAAAGAGTTGATTTTCAATACAGCGCGTGGCTTTGTTAACGCATTCAATGTTTATCAATATTCGTATAATAATATAAACTGACAGTTCATTTAGTTGATTTTTAATAAAATCATAAATGCCTTATTTTTAATATACAGCCAAAATTGTGGAGGTACGCAAAGACGATACCACTGTTATTTATTACGATACTTACAAAACACTATGTGTTCTGCACAAACGGTAACATAAGTTGAGACATTGCCTGTGATATGATAGTATTTAAAATATTATCAATTTAAATTATTTCTAAAATAGAGTGCTATCGTCTCCGCGTTCATTTTCACAAATAATTAAATCTATTTCTTGTTATCGGCATAGTTCCATATTATTATAATCTGATGGATTGTCTGGCAGTTTAAAAAAGAGCCTATTAAAACGCTTTCCAGAAGAGTCCTTGTGATTGTAAGCATTATTAAAAATATGTGTGAAAGATGTGCAGCAATGAAAGGTTATTTTTCCATGATTGTCGTAAGAATTTATACTATATTTATTTACTGATTATACTCTGGCACACAATATAATATTTAAAATAAAAGTTCCTGTGAGCGGTAAAGATATTTTATACATCGTGTGTTTGTTTTGGAAGAGAGATATTTTAGATAATTGCCATGAAAAAAATGGTGCGGAGCAAGAGAGCTCTCACCTATCAGAGGAATGGCATCGGAGGTCTTGGTTATCACGTTAGCCACCAAAAGCGAGAAAACTGTCTGTGACAGCAGTATCGTAACACCTGCAACAAAAACACTCGTCCATTGTCATTTTACCAGCATCATCCGCTGCGAATACTCCATATCAAGGATAAAATATTTTTGGAACAATATACACTTGAAAATTTTAATCAAATTTACTTCAGTGTTTTATTGTTAAGATATTTAACAACTACGATTTAATATATCAATTTAGTTTTTATTTATCAATGGACTGAGTATTTATTATATAGATAGTTAAACTTTGAATTTTTAGCGCCTCCTCAGTAATTATTTAATGTTTTAATTTTATGTAGACAATTGGTTTTTTTATGTACGTCATGGGATGGAGAACGATTACGAGATGGTAGAATGATTTGATAGGTGGCATGGCGTAGTACACAGCTTGAATTATTGTTCACTTGACTCCGGGCACTTGGAGAACAAAGACGAATGAATCACCAAGAAAATTGCGTATACCAGCGCGTTCAGCAACATATAAAAGAAAAAATATTTATTAGCCTAGGAAATAAAAGAAAACCGAGATCCATCTTTTAAATAATGTTTCGTATCTGTTTATAAAAATCAAGTTACTTTAAATTCACCGAAAAAGTTTTGATGAAGTTTCAATTCGCTCCAACCCTCCAAGTATCATGATAACAATAAACTTTGGCAATCCACCGGAACAATTTATAATTCACACAGTTTTTTCCAGTGAAAATGAAACGACAAAACATTAACATTTGACAGAAACAAAATGGAACCATCTCACTTTACTGAAAAGGCAGGCAATGTCTTAGCTTAGGTAATCGATTCAGCGTAACAGTATCGGGGCAACAGGATTGATGTGTAAGATTTACGATGCCAAAAAACGTATGTTAGGTGTGTCGGGTATTTTGTGTAGAGAATAAATTGAAATGTGATTACGTACGTGAGGTGGCGACGGGCTGTAGAGCGTAGACCTACACTCTACGCCGTAGAGTGGGGGCGCGAGTGAGAGACGAGGACGATCAGGCAAGCCTCTCCCGCCTCTCTGTGCACTTTATTATTGGAAACACTTCACGCACTCAGATTTGAGCTTTTATATAATTGTAATATATTTATTCACAATTAACTCGGATATATATAAACGTTATGCTTTTCCTTTTTGACTTCGATTTTTATTCACACTGCAATATATACATATCTAAATAATAAATTTGTATGATGTATGGAATGATTCTTATTATAATAATACACTTCAATGATATATATGACAAAAGTATTATTTTTGTATACAAAAATGTTATAAAAAATATAAATGAAGTGGACCGAAATTATATACGAAATTACATAAATTTGTCCACGAACTTAAAAAAATATCGTAATTAAATTCAAGTATTATTAAAAATATAGATATGGCCTACACAAATGAAATATATATTTTTAAAAAAACTCACTTTCTTGGTGTAATGGTGGTTACCCATTTAACGAACCGCTGGATCCATGTTTCAGATCTATCACAAATAAATAATTTTGCCAGACGCGAGACTCGAACTCACCGAATATTATTGTATTTAGTAGTACTCAACCGTAATTTTATTCTTTATTATAATAAATTAATGTACTATTAAAATTCATAATTTATAAATTTAATTTGAGCTTTATTCAGGGAACAATATAATATAAATACAAAATTCATTTAGTGTTTTTTTCGATATAAAAAATTAAAATTATTGCTTATAATCATATCATTTTATTAGATTTTTGATAAACTTACTAGTCACTATAAATTTCTAATTTATCAGAAATAAACATAATATTTAATTAAGACAGGAAAGGTCCCATTGGCATTTTTGACTAGGTAGCAGTTAGACGAATAGACTACTTTATTGGTTTTGCCCTAGTTCTAATTAAAATCAATGAACCATTCGTGAAGGAGTTTGATTGCTTCAAAACTATCAATGTTAATTTCGACAAGTCATTCCGATTCTAACAAAGACTCCAACAATCTATTCTATTAAATGATTGTTGATATGTGACTTCTACTATGCATTCGAGAAATTTTAAATTTTTATTTTAAGTTAATTTATTGTTACTATTTTATCTAGTGTTTGATAAGGATAATCGTTTTTTTCAACTTACAATTAGTTACCAACTTTATAAGTTTTTTGTACGTAGCCTAAATATAATTTAATTAGGGAGCTAAATTTTCATATCTCCATGAGGTCTGACCTCACTCGTAATATAACATAAATATACCTAACCATAGTTTTCAAATCATTCTGTAAAAAAAATAGTCATAATCAAACTTATTGTATGTATCATTTAAACTTTAACTTAATATTAATAACAAAAAAAATACGTTTGTTAATCATTATTAAAGTGGATAAATTTACCATAAAAGAAGAACATGACGAAATAAATAAACTTCTTTAATGACAATGTTCTGTTATATCAAATATGGGATGTTTTTAACATACAAGCTTTTCAGAAATGAAATAACCGATAAAGTTAACATGGTGTGCGCAATCTACAATCTTTAAAAACAACTTTGGAAATGAATTGTGGAATATTGGAAAATGACTGAGCATATTATAACACCCGCAAAATTTATTTTCAATACTTTTAGGCTATCTTCCGAAATATAGAAAAAATACAATATTTATTAAGTATATGGTTATATGAAAATATCAGTAGCTAATTTAGTTTACTTAACATGTATATTTAAATCTGAAGCCCGTTAATAAATTTAGAAGTCTAGACAAATAACATATATATATATATATATTATATAACTGTTCTGAGAACAATATATAATAATCATGAAATAATAATTATTCTGTGTTACAGATGAAACTTTATCAGAAAATAAGTCTGAAATAAAATGAATTTAGTCAATTGTATGCCATTGGCAATCTAAAAGATAAACCTTAATACTGTAAAATAATTATTGGTGACATCAAACGTTTTCCTGATCCTAAGTTACAGGTGTAATACGACGCGGAAAATTATGAGTATACTCATTAATAATTAAGTAAGTACTTATATACTTTTATGAAAAATTATCTCTCCTTTGAGTGCAATTTTTTATATTAAACCTCTAATTGTGTATTTATCTAATCAATCCATAAATCTCCAAAATAGTGTATATTATTTGAATAGTTCAGTATATATTGCAGAGTGCGATAAATATAATTTTAAGCTCATGCCAAAGGCTTTTCTTCTCCTCAAATTAAACTTGCCCCCTCTTTAGTTACTTAATGGATGAAAATAATGAATTCTTAATTTTGATTGGTGAATGATATCAAATTTCCAACATGTTAAAACCTTCTTAAAAGATGCACTATAATTATAATGATTTACAATAATTAATAAGAAACATTGTTTTAAGATCGAGAATAGTAAAATTAATTAATATGAGAAAAAATCATGCCATGCACGTATGAAATCGTGTAGATATATGCAAATAAAGATTTTTATGTTATTTTTCCCGTTTAATTAATTTATAAATTTTGGTACAATTTTTAATATTCAATCGTTTAGTTGGATTTAACTAACGAAGTCTGAATATCATATTATAAAACGGGATAATTTTTTCGACCAACTAAATAAAATTAATATTCACATCATTTGCATTCACGTTAATTAATGCTATGAAGTTTTCATAGTAATGTATAATAGTTTCTAAAATAATATTCTCATATCTATTATTTCCGTTTTTTTCATGATATAACAATTGTTATTATATCCACTTATTTCAATGCTAAAATCGATGCTGTAGTGTAAACGCATTAAAATTATACGCACAGTAATCATTTTAA
This sequence comes from Rhyacophila brunnea, assembly GCF_057557595.1. Classification (NCBI taxonomy): domain Eukaryota; kingdom Metazoa; phylum Arthropoda; class Insecta; order Trichoptera; family Rhyacophilidae; genus Rhyacophila; species Rhyacophila brunnea. The sequence goes on from NW_028232859.1 coordinate 33,068,941, forward strand.
TTTATCTGAATGTATAATTTAAAATGTGTGTATTTTAAAAAAATCAGTACCTATATAAAATCGGTTTCAGAAAAATGTACTATTTAAAAATCAGTGTGTTATGTACAAAGGATTATACTTAATAAAAATATGAATATAAAAAATCTATGCATCAAAAAAATTATCTCAATGAAAGTAAAAAAGTGCTAATATATATAAATAAATTATTATTATCATAAAGCTTACACATACATCCATAAAATTGGCTATGTTTCAATTATATTTATCATCTACAAGAAGCCAAATCGATTCCCAAGAAAGACAAAAACACGCTACAAAAATAAAAACAATGGATTTTGGGCTTTGAGGCCACCAGGAATAAGGGCCATTCATTCGATTTCATTCAACCGTAATTTGTATTTCTTATATTTTAATGACGTTTTTATGTAATATATATATTATTAATTTATATTTTTTAGACAACTAATTTATTAACATGAAAAATAATAAAAAGTCCATATGATTAATCAATAAAATATGGTAAAATACTGTAAATAATATAAGCATTGAAAATAATACATTGCCATTACATTTTTTTGATGCTGTACTAAGTTATACCAAATATATTCTTGTATTAAAAATATAAGACAATATTTCCAGAATGTTTCATCAACATTCTTCAATATGTTATTTCAAAAAGTAAAACATTAATTATTTATAATTTAATTCTTTTTTTATAATGTAAGAACAATAGTTTGATGCTATATGTAGTTATGGTTTAAATTAAGGTATCTTTAAACCGTATTTTTATTAAAAATATTTCACACATTTCAAAAGACATTCTCTTTAAATTTAAATAGAAAACAATATCGATATGACTTATCAAATAAAAATAAAACAGACGAACTTGAGAGCTTTATTTTTTTATTATCACAAAATTATGACCAAATTGTTTTCAACAATGTATACACAAAGTTATAATGTAACTATTCAATTATCAACTAATAAACTTATCTGCTATAATGTATGTGTTTTCATTTGCTCAATATAAACAGTTTATTTAAGTTTTAAATGTATTTTGCCCATAATCAATGATATAATTTAAACAGTATGATGATTATAAAAAATCAAATTAGTTTTACAATGTGTTAAGGTTTAAATTAAATAATTTGGTGAAATTTTGTGATTACAAAAAATTAACTCGCGAATTAAACACAGCATACAATTTCATGTGAACGAATCAAAATGAAAGTGACCGACACACAACAACAATGTTTAGACAGAATAATGGCGGGAAAGTCTGGGGGTGGATGGTTATTGGTAATTGTGGTGAATGTTTGGCAGGGGTGTACCTAACAGGGGGATAGCATCTGACACCTGCGGCAACGTCTCCGCCACCAAGTTCAGGAACACCGTGAGGGACAGCAGAATGGTCACCCCTGAAACATATGTATGGCACACAGCCGATATTTAACAAAACAATCTCTCGCCAACATTATCGGAATACATTCTGAAAAAGATGTCACTTAATTCGCTCCAAATACCCTTGGCACTATAAAACCTGTAATTTTTTTAATTAATAACATCTGCATAACAATACATAAACATGTAATTAATACATAAAGTAATAAAAAAAATCTTCATTCAACTGTTCATACTTCATAATATAATAATTATAAAAACCCATCAAAACACGAGTTTGATGAACGGATAAGATGCTGAATTACTTGTATCTCGTGACATAATTTCTTAATTTGATAATATTATACTTCATTCTAAATCACCAAATGAATAAATATCGTCAATCAATTTATTAGTCTGCTATTTACTTTGTAATTAAAAAAACCAAATATTACTTTTAAATAGTAGAGATAAAATTACATGAAAGACTTTAATATTACATGTAGTATGTATAAATGTTTACGAAAAAATATTACCAACCCAATTGAGACAATATTTATAAATCGAATTGGATACCGAGCAACCTTCATTTTTCATACGAATAGAAAATGCGCTAAAGTCTCATGGGGTATTTTTATTTCAATTACGGAGATTTTCACTTTTTCCGAAGTGGCAAACTGTAATCCTGTCCAGATTTTAGAAATATCGGTGGCTTTGTCTAGTGAAGTAAAGTAAGATAAGTGACCAAAACTTTATTTCGGGAAAAACCGATATTGGGTTTTTCGGATATCTACGATCGGCCATTTCGGTGTTGTCGTCAAATGAGAATCGAAACGGATCGTGCAAGGTGTGCGGTAAGTGAGTATTGAATATTCGTCGCACGTATCCGGCGAACACGAATTTAACGACGATAATATCTATTCGGAGAGGAAAGTTAAATGCTGCAAGCGACCATTAGGTTCGATCGCGCTCTGTTTAAATATCACGCTCGGATAAAGTAATATTAAAATCATCTGTTGAACATCATGCTTAAAATTGTTGATTTACAATATCTTTTGGACCACCAACATATAATAATGCATAAGTAAATCAGAAATAACATGTTAATGTTTTACAGATACTTAGCTGTAATAATTTATTTAATTTTAATTTTATAGATCAATCAACTAAGTACTGGTAAACATATACCTAAGAATAAAAAAACTCTTTATTTAAATTATTTACATGTATATAAAAGTTACGATCATGCGTAAATATTTAAAATTGAATAAACTCTGGCACGATCTGGCATAAACTTTGTATGCAGTGGGTACTACGGTATTATTGGTTTTCCGTTTTCTCCGCTTAAAATATTCCTTCCAAATGTATCGAAAATATTTTTTTTCTATTTAAAATAATGCACTTGATTGGCTTAATATTCTAGCAATTTACTACTACCTAGTGCTTGTTTTTGGACGATTCCATAATAATAGAATCAAATAGTATGGATATTCTTAATCAAATACCGGCTTTTAAGTTAATGTATATTAAAGCTATCATTATGGATTGAATGGCGTTCAATAAAATGTAATAAAATATATGAAATAACTAAATATGACAAACGAAAAAAAGATGAAAAGCAAACTTCGGCTATTGTTAAACGGATAGTTCTCTTAATAGTGAATTACAAGCTTGAAAAATATTTGGCAAGTTTTATGTACAGGTGATATTAAATCTCGTTTAGTGGCGACACCACGGTGGCAACAGCGTAATCCCCGCAGCTAGTGAATCCTCGGATTACTCGCCGATAAATTTCCTCACCGAAAAAATAAAACCGTCATTCGGCTACGACGCCCGGCGCCGCGACGCCCGGATCTCATTGCGGGGTCGAGGCTCTGCGCAACTTTTCCACAAAACGTGTTTCCCGGATACAAATCGAAAAGCGAGAGAACATGTCAACGGGTGATATACGGGTACATCTTCCCCCTACGGTAGATTGAATTTTCTCCTATTTAACACCTCGGTCGCTATCGGCTTCTTCTAACTGATAAAACATCGGCACAATGTATTTTCCCTCTTAAGGCTCGATCAACCAATAGTATTACAAACTATAGATACAAACTTGTAACTTTTAGCTATAATATTATATGGCCAAAATAATTACTTTAAAAGTTGAATTCTAAATTTCAACTTATTCACAGAGTGATTCCCAAATTGGTGCCCGCTGTGATGGAAATTGCGAGATAGCATCTCGGAAAATATGACAAAGAGCAACAAATAGAACTCCTGAAATAGAATTTTAGAAAACTTTTGATAGGTAAAAAATTGTAACAATTAATCGCTGTAGAGCTGATCATCATAATCTTGCATGATCCTTGGCTCATTTAATAGAATATATGATCCTAAATGTCAATACAGCGACAATGAAGCTATAAATCACGTTGTATAATAATATCTGGTGATGATCAAAGGCGGCTTTTTGAAAATTTAAGAAGTGAAAACTATCAATTAACACTAGAAATGTTTATAGCTCTGCCAAACATCAAAGTGTTTTTATCTACCCAAATTTTTCTTACAAGTGTAATATAGTATGGTTGAAACTAACGTATAATAATATTATACTTACCCATTATGAAAAATATGTATTTTTTGTTTGCTTGTATAATCAATAATATAATATAAATGTAATGACAGTGTATAGCTAAATAAAACTCAGTTGAGACTTTGTAGATTAATATTAATTAGAAAAAATAGAATTTGAAAGCAAGATTTTGAAAGAGTTTTGGTATTCAGCACTGCAACAACATACGTGTGCGAATCTGGATTTAGTTCTCTTTTGTCACTCAAACCATCATTGAGAAATTGCCTGAATCCATAGGAAGATCTTAGGATAGTAACCAGAAAGAAAGTTCTACGTTTTTACAAAACCGTGAATGGTGTGCAATAATAAAGATAACATAGAATTTTATGTTTACACTTGGGTTGATTTTACTACTAACAATTTTGTCCAATTAGTAAATTAATATCTATCTGTATGCCAATTAATTGTATGATAATTTGACTATTTATTTTCAAATAATGTGATATGATTTACAAGGGATGCAAATATTGATCAAATATTTTCTACGGGTGTGGTGTTACAGAAAAATGTTAAAAACCCTTATAATAGATAATATTATATTTTATCGAATACGATAAACATGCCTCAACTTATTTTCTTACTAATATTTTTTCATGTATGGTGTATTTAATGACGATCTGTTTACAAAGCAATATTTTTTATGTGTGACACCATCTTACCTTAGATATCAATACTTCCACGTAGGCTTACACAAATGATAAATATACAAACATAGATCATCCCTTTGATAATAAATAAAAAATGATTTATCCTAAACTCAACAAATTTTCAACCTGCATTTTTACAAAACACAATATGTAAATAGCAGTGTTTGGAGTGGCAATATTTGTTGTGAAATCTGTTTTATATATATTGTACAGAAAGCAAATTGAATATCTGTAGATAAGTAAAATGTCGGTTCAAAACGCGACTTGCAGCAGATAAACTTTTCCTCCAAGTATCAACGTACCCCCGGGGCCACAAGGTTGCGAGGTTTTCCCGCCTCCTGAGATAGCGTGGCGTCCTTCCGGTGAGTCGTCGCGACGGTGCCCGGAGTGTGCGCCATCTACCGGCTCGACAACGACACAAGGACTAGACGAGCGACACCATCTTACGATACAAAAGGAAACACCGTACGAACAAAACCTTAAAGTATTCACAATCACGTGTAACAAAAACACTTCTTCAAAGGGCGACACGGGGGAAGATATCACTTGGATTATTCTGTGTCATGTTTCACTGTTTTCATGAATGGAATCGCAACCTTCAGACATTTAAGCATATATAAACAATTCAAATTCATTAGCAGTTAATGTATAAATCATTATACCTTTGAAATCTTGGATAGTTTAAATTATACACAAAAAATTATATATCTAATAAAATTAAAAGAACAAAGACGCATTTTAATGATATTAGTATACTTATTCCCCATTCGCTTTGATATGGGACTGCATAATATGGATACTAACATAAGTGACATTCTCTTATTCCTTTGGATAATAAGAATAATTGTTGTTAATTATTGATAGAAATAAAAACAAGAAAAAAAATTGTATGTACTTAATGTACGTAATATAAGAAATATCATTAATTGACAATGATCGTCTCAACTTAAGCGGCCAAAATCAATCTTAATCATGAATGAATTAAGTAGGTTAACACTATTAGATAATGTCTTTTATGAAAGATTAAACCTTGAATGCTCTACAATGCTACACGTCAACTAGATTTTTTTTAAATTTCCTCGTCTCACAAAAAACACGTTTCTGATATTTTGAGCCGTTATAGATTTTTTTACTAAAATAAACAGTGTTTTGCCTAAATCGTCCGTTGTTTGAGCGTTCCGTCGAGAGAAACCTCTGCATAAATGAATATCAAGCAGGATTTGACGATACGAGGGAGGCCGTTGCTAGATATTATTGAGCACCACGCCTTGCCGTTGCCGCAGAACTCTGTCCTCATCAACATCAATAAATCTTTTGACAAGCTAATGTCCTCGCCCGCTCCTCACCGCACACAATGACATTCCTTGGCTTTGATTTTTCGCCCTGACATATATATTTTTTCGGACACATTTATTTTGTTTACTTACTTTTCTAGGAAGAAATAAAAAAAAACATGAATTCTATTTCAATTTTGTAGAATAGATATATTTAAATTGTCATATTGTACAGGTATGGTGTCACTGACAATTAGTGTAGATTAAATTTATATACTATTAAACATAGGTACTTGCTTGCTTCATAAGTTTAACAAACAATATGAGATCAAAGGTTCTAATCCTTTTTATATCCCTTTACATAACGTTTTTGCATAAGGTCATTATATTTTAATTAAATATAAAACCAGATGAAACAGTTTCCGCACCTACTTATATATTATATTTAATTAACCCTTTTTACTTTCCCAAGAACGCAGTTCTATGTAATATAATTTGAGATAATTATGGAATAAATTGCATTTTGTATTCAATCATTTTTTATAATTTTTATTATTAAGAGATACTGGTACCTACACTATAAATGAAGTATTATTTTTAGTATGACAGCACCAAAATAAATAATATTTCTTACAAGTAGACAATAAACATACTATCAGTAAGGACTAATATAGATTGATACGAAATATTGCATATTACAAGTTATGCTGGATTATATAAATAATTATTTATAATGGTTTATACCTAAATAATATAAAAAAAATATGTATTCATAATGATGTCATCAGTGAAATTACTCACAATTTTTCATAAAACATCGTACAGAAAAGAAATGTGTAAAATCTTTTCTGTACAATATAATATTATTATAGAATACTCATTTTATGAATGGAGTTAGTTATTCTTACTGTCAATAAAATTCATTTGACCCATATGATTGACCGACACGGATGTTTACCAAAATCACCTATTTGTAGGGTCAGAATATCAATATATTTACACCATGCTGTGATACAGGTATCTTTTGATGCTACGTGATAAGATAAGGTATATGTTACAAATTGTTCAACGACCTACTGTGAACCCAATAATAGCTTCTTGACCCAATGTAGAAGTTACTGTTTCGTGCCAGGTGCTTTTATCATATTTATTTATGAAGTTACACATATTTTTATTTTTATTCGTCCTAATGCTATATACATATTGCATTAAAATATATTTAGAATAAACAAAAGATAATATCAATAAACTTAGTTAAGTGACGTAGTATTCATTAGTGTAACGAATATAAAACCTAGCTTCTTGTATTAATGTATATACAAGGACCTAGGCTAATTAAATATGAATCAAATAATTATTGATAGGTATATTGTGTTGTAAAAAATTCTGTCCGTTAAAAAACTCAGCTTCATTTCATTGTATTATAAAGATAAGAATTATATATTATGTTATTTTTTTCTCTACAATATTTTTTAAGTATTCATAATAATAGGATAGTAAAAACTCGTTATTTTAATATACTTATTAGCAAGAAATAATTCTAGTCATATTAAAATTGGAACATCTGAAAAAGTCTTATGAATAATCAAACATTTATTAGACACTTTCGTCAGAAAGTATTAAAAATTCAAACGATTTGAAATCGAAAGCGCAAAGTGTTGGACATAATAAAAATTCTGCCTCACTTCACGAATTTTTATTTTTAAAAGTGTATTTTTTAATGAATTCGCTTAAAAATGCTAATGCAATTATTTTCTCTGAGTTCGAATAATCCAAATCAATATTCTCCCCCGCACCCTTATGGAGATGACTTTCCACAGCGGTACCTATAAGCGGCACGGCATCTGACGTGGTCGGCATCTTTTCCGCCACCAGATTGAGAAACACTGTGAGAGACAGCAGTATGGTGACATCTGCGAAAAAGCGGTTAAGACATCTGACAACACAAAATGTTTACAAAGCAAGAAATAGGTGTATAAAACTCGACGTAAATGGCCGGAACTCGGACGCCACTGGGCAACAGAGTCGACAATTCTCACACACTTTGAGTACATTCAAAGAAACCCTTTCATCTATCACATTTTATTCACACAAAATGATATCAATTTACGAGAATATCTGAATTCCGTAATAAAAATAATATCATACAGGACTCGTACAGTCATTTATTACCTTTTTTATTGTTCACTTTTAAATCCAATCTTCCAAATATTATTTTAGTTACATGGTTAATATAAAAGTAATTAATGCATGTAATGATTTATATTAAAATATATGTGTCACTGTTAACATAAAAAAATACTTATCCACATTTAAAAATGTAAGAATGAATAGAATAAAAGTAATAGGAATGGTCTGAATAGTTTAAAATATTTTCAATTCATAATTCATCAATTATCGTCATTAATGATCAACTAGAAATGAATACTAGGATTAATTAATCAAATTATCATTATTGACGCTAAATATTTTCTTTTATAAAACTGCCAATGAATAATCATAATATTATTTGACATCTTTTCACACACAAATTTGTCAGTACAAAGAATTAGTATATTTAAAAAAAGTAGTTTTTCTGAGATGAGATAAAATTTTTAAAAAATGGTGACCATTTATTTGAACGACTATTATTATACGTTTGACTATATTAGCAAAAACAATACTCACCAAGAGTCAATTTTTCGCCAGAATCTGGCGGCAATGTAAAACCCAGAAGAGCCATAGAAGAAATGAGAACACAAGGAACGATCAAGTTGAAGAAATAGTAGAGGGTCCGTCTTCGAATCTGGATTGTGAATGTGACATCTACGTATGGTTCTGGACAGCACGCGTATGTTATCGTATTTTTTTTGCCTGGCATTCCTGTCGAAAAAAGATTTAAATTCAAATGAATTAATATAAAATCAAACATAAACCATTGATAAAACTAACTTTTCACCATTTGAATTATGTTAGTTTTAATTTAGTTATAAAATTGTATTTCCCATTTTTTTCAAATCGTAATAGGACCAAATTAAAACAAAATAACACACTTTACTTACAATAGAAAAACGTGTCGTATCTTTTAATGAAATTCCATGTAAAATACATATAAAAGTAATATATTGTTCAATATATATTTCGGCTGTTTTTTTCATTTCTTTATAATCTTTCAAATTTGTATGGTGTATAGCCATGGCCTCTAGGGTCAAGGGATTGGAAGGCAATTAATGATTTCAAAATGTGGTGTTGGCGATGAATTTCGCTTCGTATTTTTTGGAGAGAGCACGGGATAAACTAGTCAATCATCTAGAGACTACATATAAAGGAATAGCTCTGGACAATATGTCTGAGGCGCATTCTGAAGTTTTTTTGAATATAGTGTTCGACGCGGATCAGATAACCTGGAAAACTGGTGGTTTTGGGTAGCCTCCAATGAAAGTAAAGCAGAGGAAAGGCGTCGAGGCGCTGGAGCGACTAAGTGAATGGGGGCTGGGGGCAACCTTTACTATGCACTGAGAGAAGCACATGACGGAGGAGGGTGAAAGGTCTTTTTCTCTCAGAAGATGACCGAATTTCAAGGTGATCACTTTCTTTAGCCATGCGGGAACCACCAAAAATAACTCGTTTTAGTTAATAATTTAATTATGACTTTTTATGTAGACTTCTTGACTAATCCGCAATTTTGAAAAGTATATAGTTTCAAGTAAGTAAATTATTAATTGTCCTCCAACGTAATTTATTTAATTATATATCCGGAAACGTGTTCAAGGAATGAAAATAAAAGCTATTGTGTTATTGTAATGAAAAACTTGTTATTCGTTTTAATATTTAAAATTGGATGTTGTTTATAAGTTTATGCTCAGTAATTTCGTGTTCATTACATTGAGTATTAAATTATCTTATGAAAATCATTAATAAAAGATGCTAATTACTTATGTATATAACATGCCTATTTTCTTTTGATTAAAATTAATGTTCTCGTTTCATTCAGTCTTGGTAAATTAAAATAAAGCAGATAATATTTTCATCGTACGTGGTGTAGGATTCGTGATGATATTGCTTTCCGTCTTCCTTATATGTATGTCGACAATTAACCTGAAATCTAATTTCTCGCACCTGACGTGTAAGCTAACTTTGACATTTAAAATAAATTAAACACTGTCACTTGCATATCTTTCGTGATTAAATGTCTCCATTTTGTCCTGATTCATCAAATCAAATAAGTACTTATGTATGGTGACTTCATTTTTGATATTTTTAAAGCAAATAATAAAACATATTAATTATATATAATGACACAGTAACATCAAAAATCGTTTCTTTAAAATTAAATAATATTATTTAAGTTTTAATAGTATATCGGTATTATTAATAAGAGTTTTGACTATTTTAAATTTACTAGTTTCGATATATAGATGGATAGTTTTGGTATAACATGTGAAATCAATTAAATTTAAATTTACATTTGGGTGGATTTAAAAAAATGACCTTTAGCGATTTCATTTAACAACATGTGTGACTGACTACTCAATGCAAAAAAAATCCTTTTAAATTTATTTTAAACCTTAATTCTGATTAAAACAAGTTGTAGTCAGTAGAAAATATACGCCAGTCTTCCAAATAGGACAGTTAAGTGAGCTTGGAGCAGACAGAGAGATGGATACATAGCCTAAAGGTGGTCAAAACCTTTGTGGATTGCAGCATCATTAATGATGATAACAACTATCTTTATGGATGTATTATGTAAGTATGTTCCATTATAAAATGACTAATAACATTGGCACCAGTGAGATACACCAATAATATGCTAATTACATAATAAAGTATTTTTTTAATTCCACGAATAATTCACGAGAAATGTAACATTTTTTATTGAACATGCATATTTTGAATCTAGAGAAATTATGTAACCTAAAAAAATCTTTTTGAAACAGCACATCTCGCTAGAAATATAATGATTTTTTTTCTAGTGGTTTTTGTCTAAGGTGTTTTCAAATTATGTCTGTTAATTATATGTTTTGTCTCAGAACGGATATGTTTATAAATAATATGTTCCATTAGAGCTTTAAAATATACGATAATATTTCAAAGCTCTAATGGAAAATTATTCATTATATTTTGAACAGTTTGTCCTTTTACACATATACAAAAATATTAGTCTATGAACGTCATATGACGCTATATCGTCGCTATAGGATTGGTTTGTCGAATATCCATTTTTGTCGAAATCGACCTTTTAATGCAGAATATTTTTTTGTATCTAAATGGACTAGAACCATCCTTTTCTTTAAATTACTTTGTAATGGTAATAAATACATCATTAATATGCTGTAAAAATAACAATTTAAATATCTCCATGTATTTAAATATAGGATTATGAAATTTGTTTTTTATCTCCTGAACATTTGGTCTATTCGACAGACCAATCCTACAGCGACGATATTATACAAGAGGTTTTATTTAGATATACCTATTATGTAAAAACAGCATTAGCTATATAATAATTTTGATATATGTATGCCAGTTTCAAAGTAATATGTTTTTTAAATACTGTAAAAAACTAAATTAAACATTTAACAAGAAATCTTTAGAATGTAAAAAGTAATAAAAATATATTGTATTCATTTTACTAAAATTAAGACTAGGATTTTCTTTATCTCTGTTATATTTCCTTCCGGATTTACTAATCCAACAAATGGGTTAAACGGAGATTTATTAGAGGAGACTGCATCAGCGAAATTATGCGTAGCTTAACACCCCCCCTCATGATTGTTTCGCCGAAAAGACAAAGTTTACTTTTCCCTTGGTCGGCAAAAGAAAAATGAAAGACGCCTCAGGGAAAGTGTGAACCAAAAAACGAGATGAGACGAAAAGAGAAGAAGGTTCCATATTTGCCTCAGGCAAACTTTTTACAAAGAATAACTTATGTGCATAGAGGTCGTTAGCGCTGGCTTTTGGAAAAAGTTCTTTATTCAATCTGAAAAACATCATATTTGCGATAAAATATTATAATTGCTTTCTTTTCGTAACCACGTCAAAAAAACAGCAAACATATTTTTCCTGGTATAAATTTGTAAATAAACTTCCTTCAAAGATAACTTTTATCCATATATTATATTAAAAACACAATCTTTAGTACCTGTTTAAATTTAATTTAATTTCATAAAATCTTTATAATATGTACATATTTTTTAACACAATAAAAAGCCATGAGGTTCAATGACAGTAAAGCAGTGAAACATCAGTGTAGTTAGTAATAGAAGCAAAACAATCATAAACACCCAGACTTTGAGAATATCATATAAATACCTTACTGGGAACCGAACCGGAAATCCCGATGAATGGCTAGCGCCTTGCGCATAGGACTACGAGGGTCTAAACTGCTTTATATTCCCGTTATTTTTAAGTAAACTAATGGTAGTTGATAACATGTTAATACTTGTCATACAAATACTGATGACATTGATGAATTGGTAATTTAAATTAGTGCAGGATAAAGTATATTTTTTTATATAATATTCAAAAGGAAAATATAAATGTTATAAAATTATTTGAATATAAGTATTAAGGAAGTATACCTACCCACTATTAATTATTATGTATGATACTAAAATTCTTACGTTTAAATCTTTTGTTATTATTTTTGTATATGGGTGTATAAAATATGAAAATAAATCATGATAAAAGTTAGTATGATTTTAATAATATTTTGATAAGCACATTTTCTTGCAGATTATGATTTCGAAGCCAGCCAAATATGTTAATAAAATAGCCTGAGACTGTATTTTGTCTGGCTAATATACGGATCTTGTCGGTTTAAGTATGTATAAATTTTTCGCCCAGGGCATAGTGTCCCATTCTTTCTTTAAAATATTATGCCGCCGGAAAATAAACACAATGGCAAGTTTTGTAAAAAATATGCAAGGTCTTGTGCCGCTTAGTGAGTTTGTAATCATTTTTCAAGCTCTAATCTTTCTTTAAGTCGCTTGCTCAAATGAACGGCAATAATGAAATTAAACTCTTTAATTGTTTAAAATAAGAAACAAAAAAATGCACTCAGTGTCATTTCTTCTTTACTAAACGACCTAATAGAACACATTGAAACGACAATATTATTAATCTTAAGAATAAAAATAGTTTTGTACGGTATTATTTTTGCAAACAACTATTTTTAAGCTGATACATGTATGTATATATTATACGAAGACTTAATTATCAACTTTATTACGAACAATTATAGGGCATATTTTAAAAATACTTTAAACTTCAAGCTTAACATTCGACTTGAATTATAATTCATTAATATTGTTGACACCGGTATTATCCTTCAATCTAGAGAAATGAACATTAACCTGTCAGCGATTTCTAGAAGTTACAAGTATTCCAGCGTAGTATCTTACGAAATATCTTTGGCCCCATCTGCAAGGAAGGATAGCGTTTGACATCGTCGCTACAATTATGAGTTATATTATAGTGTCACATCACGTATTTACGTACAAAGATTAGGTATAGAAATTTCAAAGGAATAAGCATGAAGAAATCTCTATACAAGGTATCACGAAAAACCACGGCGAGACACAAGCACAGCACACAAACTCGTGTGCTGTTTCTTTCACACTAAAAATCTGATAAGGAGCTGCCTGTTTGAGAAAAGCTTGCGATCCCTTTTATTTAAACACTCTTCATACGGATCTTCTTGGATCTTCAGGCAACATATTGCTGAACATTTTACTTTAAACGGGTACCCTTGGCCAGTAACCATACAAATTCAGATTATCATTTAACGTATCTTTCAAAATTGTTAAGTTAGTTTAAAATAGAAAGGCGAAGGATGTATTCACATAGAAGCTAAGTGCATTCTAACTTTTCCATGTTTTAAATAAAAAATTTTCTTTTTATGCAAACATAGGATCCCAAAGTTTAAATTGTTAATAAAGATGTCTCCTTACTCTATACCGCTTATAAGTTTATAATTATTATTGAAAATAAGAATATGTATATATTTCAACATGCAGTAAATGTTTATCTTCTTATGTTAATTACAGTGCTTTATTTTTAACAATCTGTATTACCAAATTATTTTACACACATATCACTTGCCGCCCATACCTTACAAACATACTATATTCATAGTTAATAACTTTTCATTTTCCAACTGATATCTATTCATTTATCTATAATATAATAAAACTAAACTGTTAGTCAAATTTACATGAGAGCGTGATTCCATTTTCTGATATTAAAAGTCTCTAAGCTTTATTTTACCGTTAACCACTAATTTTCTCAAATTTAATCTTTTCTATACTCTTTCTTTTAACAAACTGCATTTTATATTTAATTTTTATTTTCCTGGCAATAGGTAAGTTCTGTGATGAGCTTAATGTCATCAGCTTTATCAAAACCGATGCAATAGATCAGCCATGTAATATATGGATGATCAAGTACAGGCAAAGTTCCTCACAATTAGTGGACCATATGAAAAGTGCAGAAATATCACGACTTTTGTGTATTGGTAATAGTGTACAGGAATAATTGCGAGTAAAAGCCTCGCGTGCTCTAGGTATAATGGTCAAAAAATATTTAACCATATAACATTAAATTACTTAAAAATTGGAGGTATATGTTAGTGCACGTATTAATAAAATAATAATTCACAAACACTTATGTGACAGTATTTTTCTATTTTGTGATTATAATATATTTTATTTGGCCATACGTTTTTTTCAAACAATGTAGTTATTATAACAAAATATTATACGTCTTTAATACAAAGTCTTTGGATTATTTAGGCCAAGCTCGCTTTCAAGGGTCATCAATTGGAACTGACAATGATTTACGAGCCTGCCTGAAGTACCAAAACTCCATCTATGACTAAAGCGCAATAAAAAAAAGAAATCATAGATATTACGGTAAATATTCAACTTCTTCACTTCTTAATTAATCGATTTATAATTTAAAAAGCATATTTGAGTAGCAATATTTCAATAATATCTGGTAATGAAAAATAATAAATATATACACTCACCTATAAGATACCACTCTCCGTTGGTGATGAAATCTGACAGATCGCCTCCTTCGTCTGAATTCAACACCAGGTCGAGCTGAAGTCAATTTAGAAAATATTAAACATTGATTTACACATTTTATAATTTAAACAAGCTTTGCATAACAAAAATTATTGTGACTGATTTCATTTACAATTACGTAAAAATGCTAATAACAGATAATAATACTGAATACATTGCACGAGATTAAACTATTTGCATTTTGTTTATTTGATTCAGAATAGTTAATGTTTGGTTATGCATATGTTTTATACTCAATCTTGTAATTACATAATAAATATACTGTATGCTAAATAAGAGTTATATTTCATACAAAATATCGATAGTGCAAAAACAATAAAGTATATAATATATATTAAATATATAATATACGGAATATTGTGAGGATGTAAAGTAAATAATAAAAATAAGTATAGAAACTATATTTCAATGTACTTATTGGATTTTATTTTATAATAGTGAAAGTGAATTTTACTATTTCTGCACAATCTATATTTGTATTAAAGAATAAAAGGATTTAATCTGTGATTTTTTGCGACATGCTTCAGTGAATTATTTTTTGCATAAAAGTCGTAAAAAATTCTACTTTAAGATTTGTTCTCAAAAAAATTCTATAAAATGCAAAGGTTCATGCTTTTTAATTTGTACAAGTTTGAATAAATTTTAGTAATGCACATGAAGAATTCAAAGTATGCAAAATACTTGTTCACAAATTCTGTTTCTACGTGAGATAGTAAGTAGGTATGTAACCAACAGTTTTATAATATGTGTCACGAAGAAAACTCAGTGCTAGAGAACTTTCAACGAATAATTTTAACATGCAATGATAACAGAAACAATTTTGAGCGGAAATCTACAGCAATTATTTCTCTAAACGTATGCTTAACAGTGGCGACATCTTATAGTTAACTTAAACATTTACAACTGACAGTCAGATAATTTAAAGATACCTAATGTAGCGTTTAAATTGAAAATTACGTAAACAGCTCTTCTTAAGATATTAAAAATAAAATACAATATGAACATAATTATTAATACTATCTTCATAAGATAATGCAAATTAAAGAAAATATATTGTAGAAGTCACTCTTTTATAGTAGGTATTACGTCATGATATCTCAGACAAAATATAGTAAAAAAAAATTATATTCACAATAAAATTATGACAGAAATTATTCATGCGCGATTTTAATAACATGTATTTATTTATAATTATAGTAGTATTCTAATTATAGGCCCAACAAACATACTGCAAATTTATTTACTGGCAAAAAAATAATATCCACTGAAAATGTCGGACCGCACACCTACCGAAGGCCAGCGATTAAGTAAACAGATTGCTTTCGGCTTTTCTTTTATTATTCATTGTGCAGCACGCTATGGGACATGTCGTGAGGAAGCCTTACATGTCATAGCGACCTGGCTTGCATTTTATCACCATTAATATTCTGGGAGGTGAGTAAATTTCATACATGACAGTCCATAGCACTTATGAGAAGCGTCCTTACCTGAACACTACAAGAGGGCATCCTACGCTGTAATGGAATTTATGATAAGCTCGAAACATGAGGCAAATGAAAACTTCTGACGTTAGACAATTTGGAAATATACCCTTATTTGTATGAATATTTGTTTGCATATACAGTATTCTATCTTATATCTTATTTAAAAGCCAGAATTAAAAAAATAGCTTTGGACATTCATTTTATTAAATGCCATTGTTAAAATATTCATAAATATACTGTTTCGTATTTTCCCTAATACTAATTATACAAAAATAAATAAATACTATAATTAATATAGAAATCTTTAACTTCAATTATTTTTTAACACCTAGAATGTTTTATGGAAAATATAAGTGCCTATAGATAATGATGTTTACGTGAAATGAACCTTTCTTAATATTTTTAAAATATAAATGTATTAACATAACAAATGATTATAATATAACATACAAAGAACAAACATAATATCAATATTTCAAATACTTATCTAGGAAATGCATATAAATATAATTCATTTAAACATACTTTTCTCTAAAGATAAAAATAAATTTCCATAAAGATAAGTATAAAGTATAAAGATAAAAATAAGTAATTAAAATATATATTATGTTTGTTTCTAAATTTAAATAACGCATCCACCTGGTCTAAATAATTTAAATAATTTTAGTGAAATATCTCGTACTAACCTTTCTTACACGGCAATTTTATGTGACAATGAAAATCCACGTGTATTAAGCTAGGCTGAAATTTTCCTATTAGAGTTAATATGGACTATATTGTGTACTGCAATTTAGTAACACAGGGTTCTAATACCGTCGACGACAAGTTCATGTCATGATTTGTGGAGGGTACCCAACGCTCGGAGATTATTGTACCCGGCTCATAAACTGACCGCATCGCTCCTCGCTAAACGTCGAGTTAACGGAAGCTTGTGGACAGAATAACGCTTTCCACTGAAAGCGCTAAGGCGGACGATAAAATATATTGCCGTATTTTATGAAGCAACAAAATTCCGTCGGGTAAATAAAATACCTTTCTTTCGTATTATTTTTTTCCAAATATTTTGATATATCTGAATATTTGAGAAATATTAACGTAGACAAGGATCTTTTTGTTTGATTTTTTTTTGGTATAACAAAATATATAGGCTAGGAAAAATAAATCAGGTGGCTACTTTTTTATTATTACATATATACTCGTACACTTTAATAAAATTACATTTTTTGCAGAAATATTTTTTTTGCAATATCATTGTCTAGATACCTACATAATATGTTATGATAATTAGAATACATAATTTATATTTTTTTAGAAACAGCAAATATACTTAATAAAGCTTACTATCAAGTATTAGTGAAACACATAAGGTAAAAAAAATACTTATAGTGAATACTGAATACCAAAAAATTTACAACATTTCAAAATCATCATTAATTACTAGCGAGTAAATGGTGAATTTCTTAGAACAATATGTAACATTAGACTAGACAACTACTATCATAATATATATTTTATTAAATTTAGTTTGATTAGTTAGTTATTTAAAATACGTTACACGTATTATTATTTTTTCTCAGTAAAAAATAGACAATGAATTATAAATACCAATAGAATAATCATCGACGTTTATAAATTCATTTAAAACGTATTAGTACATTACTGCCCATTTACAATAATAATAAAATAATCGAATATTAATTTTCCCAGAAATATTGTGAAATAAATTTCGCAATGATAATATTATTAGTGTATTTGGAGTTTAACTTTGGGTTAATAATTTTCTCCTCTTGAAAAAACATTTACCGAGGTAACTTTTTCGCTTTGAGTCATCGTCGGTGTTGTCTTACAGTTTCGTTATAATTAAGTTTTCCCTCATATTTGTTTTCTTTTCTCCTTTGGGTTGGCTACGGGCTACGGAGCTATAAAGATCACTTGTGATTCTTAACTTCACTTTAACTGGAAGCCTAATGAATTTAATTACAACAGTTTTAAGGAATACATTTGTAATAAAATTGATTTTAACGTTCCCTCATAGGAATATAAAGACGGCGTATACAAAATAATTAAATTATATTAGTGTATTATGCCAAAAATATACTACACCATAGAAAAAAATGTTTTGATTAAAACATTTATAAAAAAATATTCTATAATTTATATAACTAAACATAATTTAAGAGACGTCCCTTATAATGTAAAGTATCCATGTATAAATATTAAAATATATTATACTGTAGAATCCATTACTACCATGATATTTTTCACTCTTACTTGAATCCAATGTATTAGAATATCTAATATAACGAAGAAATGGCATACAACCATTTTTATGAAATTTCCTGAAAAATTATTCACGTTACAAAGAAGAATCTAAAATTCTTATTGGATTTGAAACCGATTATGATAATAGATAGAAATATTATTGAAAGATTAAGTTGGTCAAATATATTATTTAATAATTTTATATTACATAATATTGTAGCTTATTAATCTTTTTTATTATTCCATTTAACTGATATTTTAGGATCCGAGGTTGATATATCTACTTTGTATTTAAAGTATTATTATCTTTATGTTTCATTACCGACTTTCAGAAAGTTTCCAATACATTAGCTAGTTCTATTGTTTGTGGGTAATGACTTTTAAATAATATTACTAAAATATTAATAAAATATGTATATTTTAATGTATGCCAAACAATGACCGAGCGGTAACGTTTAAAGTCATGGGTCTCGAGTTCAAAACGCGGGTCTGACAAAAAAATCACATGTTGTTTTTCCATGAACCGAATAGGCTGAACAACAGCTTACACCCATTTTTCGTTTCAACAAAAATCGGTTAATACAACCTCTCACAGGCTCATATGATCTTTTTAGGATCAAACATAGTAAAAAAAATTGAATGTATTACTTATACTAAGATATTTTTAAACACTCTGATTTCCAACAAAAAATAATGATGTATAGATTTGGTATATAAACGAGAAACTATATTCTATTTCAGTACATGTCTGACGATTTTCGTTTGATCAGTCAGTCAAAAATATAATGAAATAGAATAAAACTTAAATTTATTATAATTTAAATTCAAATTCCATCAAGTACCCTCAGCCCGTAGGAGTAATTTACATGTGTATATTTAACCTTTTATAATAATAATACTATGATTAAAATATTGTATAAGTATATAAACATTTAAATATTTTGATTTGTCTCTTGATATGTACTATTCACAAAACAACACATTTTATAAACAACATTCCCTTTTCATTTTTTTTTTTTCGTAAAATATCCGACGAACTGCGATTTATGGCGTTATAAAAAATACTCCGACATATTTTTCATGCTTTTACACTGGATCGGGAAGAGGTAAATCGAAAATTCTTCGGTCTGAGGTGAAAGGATTCCGACGGTTGGGTCTGCCACTACAGGCTCTACATAAGTCAAAACGCCAAACACTTGCACGCCCCGCCAGCGCTAACAAATTGGTTTCCTTCGGTGAAATTGAACCGTCGAAATTATTTATTTATATTTTCGCCATTTTACTACGTATATACGGATAATCTACAATTAGAGAGTGATATAATGCATAATATTTATAAGAAAAAATCGTCTATTTTTCATCTTCCTGTGGTTCTATTCTATACTTATCGACCGCTAAAGTGATAAATATTATCAAACTTAGGATATGTTTGTATCAAAGTATTAGCACTTATTGTTACAATTACAGTAAGATGTTTGTAATTGTTGCAATAAATGCTATATTTCAACAGCAGCAAGAGAGGTGCTGTTAAAATATTACATTTATTGCAATACCTACCTATAATCTAAAACTACTAATCTACCTATAATCTTATCAATCTATATACTTTCATATTACTTTCCTGATTTTCAAAATTATAATATTTTTATATATAATATACTGTACATCAATATTAGAGTACATATCTTATAATAAAATACATATGATTGAAATTGCATGAACCACTGATCAGTCAAATGTTCTTACGAAAAACATTTAAGCACCTTCTTTAATATGTTGCGTACAAATTAGGAATCACTGCTATAATCCAGTAAGTATACCAACATATTATTCAAAATAAGATTCTATAAATATTTTAAAATTATAAACAAATATGACGTGATCTATATACTTTTAAACCAACCAGTATAAAAAGTCTATAAAATAATTCTTTCGTATCTCTAATGAATATTTTTATTTCAACGAACAAAATAATCATATTATTATGGTACGTGTTGTGTAAATATTTATGTAACCATTTTGATGGTCTAACCTGTGAATGTGAAATATTGAACCCAACCAACCAATTTCTCATAGATTGGCTGGAAAATCATGCGCTCAGCCAAACAGCTGTTGTAAAAATTTGCCGCCATTTTTGACAGGAGAATAAAACATGGCGTCCGTCCGATTTCGTCAGCGCCTAAACTAATTTCCGGTGTTATGGGAAGAAGAACAGCAACTGCTGCGTGCTTCCTGTTCAAAAAAAGGTTGTCAGCAGATAAAAAAGCTCATTTTTGTACTTTGAATAAACGAGTATCGATTTCATATGAGCTCACAAAAAAAGATAAAATTATATTTCCACATAAAACATTTTAGGTGTTCACGAATGGGGTCAGTGGGAATGCTGTACTATTCCATCTTTTTATGAAGCCTTAAATAAGCAGATTTAATATAAACAATAAAATACTTACCTTCAATACTCGTCTGGAGACAAATCATAAATTTTAAAATATGATATTTATGATACAGAATATATAGACATCTCATAGGTTTATTAATAATGCGTCAAGCAGCATGCATTATGTACATCGATTATTATAATATATATGTACGACATATCAAGTTATTTAAAACTCATTTTATGTTATTATATAATTTATCAGAATATTTTTTTATTGAGGAATAAGAAATTATTTAAATGCGTATACAATATAATATTGTTGATAATATTTTTTTACAACATTTTAAAATGAGTTTCAAACATTGTAGTTTATTCATGCGATAATTTATTTTATTTACAGAAGCAAGTTTTAAGAGTTTTCTTATGACACATAAACCGTTATGGTATAAGTATAAAGATTATTTACAATATTATAATAAAGTTAGTGCAATGTGCATTGCTTAAAATGGGACGTTTTCATTTCTGCCCCATGCAAAATAGTACACTTTAATTCGCTCTTTCGGTTTGAGAGAGTCGAATTAATTATCACATGGTTCCCTTGCATTGAAGACTTCTGCTACCTTTGAATATTTACTTATTTTAATGGCGTGTATATAAAATAAATAATAAAATGTGTGGTTATATGTTAGTATGAAAATACGAGCTTTCAAAGACTAAATAAAATTGTGATATAAAACAGAAAATAATCTTCCTAATATAATTATTTCTCTAAAATTTAGACATTATTATATTTATTTATTAAGAAAATCATTTATGATATATTGTTATTGATACTTATTTATCATCAAAATGTATTGTTTATCTTTATAGCGAAAATGCAAATAGGTTTACTTAAAAAATAACAGAATGCAATGAACGTCCCTTCTGATTTGAGCCTTATATTCTCTTATATAATTTGTACATACGACTATTATAATATTTTTATCCGATTAATCAGTCTCAAATAAAAATTCATCTTTATGACTAATCACCATGAATATCATCAAAATTGTAGGCATTTTTTTCAATCAGTAGCAATTATTGTCGTTATAAGATTCATTTCTTGGCATTTAGCTGATGAACGGCACGTATTTTGGTTTACCAAAATTACTTTCAAAAAATTAAAACGATCTCCCCATGTATCCATTAATGCTAATATGCTATAAATACCTAATCAAATTATTTATTTTAATATTTTGTTCTGTAGACGAGACGATTCATGGGTCGTTTGTGAATTTCCAACGTGATTTTTAAAGAAAATCACCTCATTCGATATGCAAATGGCTTCACGTAAAATAGATCAGTGTTATAACGTAAACTTTAAATAGCTGGCGGATCTGCCATATGTTCTCATATCGATAATGGCTCGAGAAGAGGACGTTACAACTAACTTGTTCTCATAAAATTCATCGAAGTTTTCTTCTTGGAAAATTTAACCCGTTTACCTGACATTATATTCTAATGTAACATAATGATGTTGCGTATTAATGGCTTCATTGTGGACTTTCGTGTTAGTATCTCAATTTTAAATATTTATACTTTGCGGGTCGTGCTTAAATTTACAAAACACTAATTACCCTAGTTTACGCAATATAAAGCTTAATTTTAAATGTTAGCTCTCCGTTTGATTACTTATTAATTAACAGTACACTCTGAAAGAGGTTTCAGTTTAAAAATGATTGTTTTTAGCAGTGAAATAATAACTAAATATAAGTATTTCACTCTACTTTAGTGTTTTTGATGAAGACTATCACTTTTTAATTATTTAAAATAGATACAGTAGATATTTAAGCCTTACTTACATAGTATACCATATAAATACAAGTTTACGTAGTAATTGTTGGCTTTCACCTAATCTTCATTACTTTATTTTAAATAAAATTAAAATTACAATTTATCAATTAGGTATTTAATGATTTTCAATCATTTAAAAATGCTTGAAACTCTTAGAATATAATTCTAATATTTTTTAATGCGCCTTCATAAACCTTTTTTTTATTTATTTATCTATAATTAAGTTTTTTTTATATTTAGGATATACTTAGGTAGGTATTTGAATAAAAATATTATGCAAAAAAGACGATATTTTACAACTATATGTATAATATTATGATGTAAGAATAAAAAAAACATTTGTGCTATTTGAATACTACAAATTTAATATTCTATATTATGTATACTCACTCAACCATATTATAATATACGTATACGTGATTTATGGTGCTAAGCGAGAAAATTAAAAGACAATCATTTTTTTTACGTCAGTAGTAAGACTTGATAAACCACATCAGTAGATTGCTAATGATAACTACATATATAAAATCAACGTTTTGTGGTACTTTTAAATAGTAGTAAGTTTCAACGCTAAATATTGTGCAGTCAAATATGCGTGGTTTTGAAAGTTTACGTAGAGATTTTAAAGCTCTTAATAAATCATATTATGAAGGAATAATAATGTTGTGTTGTTTGTGAATATATTATTTTGTTGCTGTAAATGTAATCGCTTGTACCTGATTGCCATCATACGTCCAGCTACCGAACTTCATATCACAGTGTTGATCGTCAAAGGGGAACCAAGTGATGTCTATCTTGCATGTGCTCTTGAAGATACCAGGAGGAACGTACAAGCAACTGCCGTTGTGTTTGACCACAACGTTTGTGTGGTAAGTCCCGTCGAAACCTTCGTCTGCACTGTACGCGCCACCAACACAAATCATATTAACCAGCGTTTCTCATCATCTTAACATGACGATCAAACAAACAATTGAACTATAATTAGAAGAAGATTCATCTCCAATCAATCTCTGCAGCTTGACACGACTTCTGGTAACCGAATAAATCACACAATCTATTCAACATGTGTTTACAGTCAGAGGTATCATTTAACATTTAACATTTAACAATTACTATTCTATTAAATATAGACATTTAACATTCATAATAGTATTTATATTATATTAATGTTCTCAAATTAGACTATAAAAACCATGATATTTAAGGGTACGCCTTTTTATCTGGTTTTCATATTAAAACAAAAACTAGTTTTATTTAAGATTACTTATGGGATAAAAAGTGCTGTGTTGTTTCACGATAACAAATATTAAAACAAAACACGAACACGGTTTATTTTTCAATCAAATATATTACGTTAATTAAATTATTGACCTATAAATATATAAAAACAACTTATTAACGGAAACATAGTGTAATATGTTGTATTACTTTTACGATTGTATTGTAATTACTGAAACAACAAAACTCTCTAATCACATTATTTAATAAGATTCAGAAAATTATTTATTTGCTGTTTATTTTATCGATTCGTGGTTATTTTTTTTTGCTGGTAATCAGTGCGGTTCTTCGGGGACATGTTATTTAAAAACACAAATCCCACTGAGTGGGGGGTCATCACTCTTCCCGTCTCTCTTACACTCGCTAAAGCCTATTCATTAGGGACCGGTCTAATGATGATCGATCGATGCGACGAGTGCACTTAAGAATGCTTTCCAAAGACAAATTACGTGGTCGACAATTTTAGATTTACTTATTACTCACTCAATTAAAAATGGTCATGGATCGCTTCAGCCAATAATTGTGATTTTATTGACCTTCCCTTTATTATGTTTTTTTTTTAATTTCTTGTAATTTTTCAGTAAACAAGGAACATTAATAAAATGGTGAAAATATAACTATATAATATTGAAAGAAATTTCTTGGGTTGAGAATATTTTTATATGATTGTTAATATCTGGAAAGGTTACTTGCACACTTTCATGTTTTTTATGTTAAGATAAGCATCGAATAAAATCGATTATAAAACTTACCATTAAATTTAATTACGTAATTTTAAAAACATTTAAAAAAATTCACATATGGATTTATTATATTTTATAAAGAATTAATTAATTATACCTCATTTTATATGATTTACTAGTTGACTAAAAATAAGCAGCTTCTACAAAAAAGACTAATAATCTGAAATCAACATTTTATAAATATAAAATTACCGTTTTCAAAATTTACAGATATCTACAACTATGTTGTTGACTATGTTTTTTTCATAAATCATTAACGACATATTACGAGAAATTATTAGAAAACTTTTAAAGGTATAATAAAACTATTTGTAGGTATAATGTGTATTAAATTTTGTTTTACCTATTCAAAAACTTGTATATGACAAATTTAATTTCCAATATCCATTATGAATCAGCTATTGTTAATACAAATCTGTAGGATGGCGTAGACATTTCCTGGAAAAGCTGTGCCGTGGCCTTATCGCGTAGGTATTTAAATAAAAGATTCAAAGGCTGTAGCGCCCGCTACACGAACGCCGCTGTATGTCAATAAGTTATGTGGGGCGACCAACGCCACCCCCAATCAACAAGCCGCCCATAGAGAAGGCGTGCTTTCTGGCTCTACCATTTCGGGCTAAAGGCAAGGGTTTACGATTATTTTTTCAATAAAGCTGTTATTACCATATGATGGTGCCAATTTAACTGAGAAATTTATCTTAAAAACATCTTAAAGATATCAAAAACAAACATTTGCAACGCTTGCTTTTGAAACCAAGAGTGCTGCATTCAACGTCTAGAAATTTCATTCCATTACTCTTTAAATCAACCAATATATTGCATGCATTATATTGGTTGAAGATACATTTTCAAAAGGCATATAAGATCCACATTAATTAGATTATTAAAAGAATGGTGATAATTGAATCATTAATTATTTAAAATAATTTTATTAATAGAATGAATAATATTTTTTATTTGAAAATAGTTTGTTTCAATGGTAAAATACTGTACAATAATAAAGTACTAATTATACTCTTTACTTCTTATTTCTTCATATCTATAACAATAATCGATTGCTAATCACTTTATTACACATTCTTTCTCTTTTGAGATCACAAAGTTTTATGTGTAAGCTATATTTTGACCTAATCGAATTCATTCGTAAGATATAATATAATACAAGCAAAAATATCGCCTTCTATTTTATTTTTACGTATTGCGATACTATACTTTACGTAAAATTATCCGGGTAGCGTTGTTATAACGAATGAGCGGACCAGTGCGACGGTTGTGGAGGATGTTGTTTTTAAATTGGGAAATTTCGACCCATTTTAATTGATACAAATAGCACAGAATCGTTCGGCCAAATATTTATTACGAGAATCCATCGCTAAAGTATTTCACTTGAAATGTTTTGCCATTTAAAATTTTTTAGTACGCACAGCTAATATTTCCGTTGCTTTGATATACGAGTATTATAATTTGGCTACTTCTAAAATATAGCTTATATAAGTTACTTAGGTATTGTTCAAATTCCGGTACACTTTGTATAAACAAGTTTTAATACTTTGGACGCGGAAGACGCACACGGTGCGTAATGACCAGGCGGCCGATCGATGTAATTAACGTGCATTTTAAAGGGGGCAATTAATATCTCATTATCTATTCAGCAGCGAAAGCGTTAATTTGATAAAATGTATCAGTCATTTTTTTAAATATGATTACAAGATGTATTATAATCATGCCATGTCTATAGATAACATGTATAATGTGTTTAAATGAACAAGATAAATATATTTTTTTTTATATGGCTGTAATAAAATTAATAATGAATATCTTGTTTATGTTGCTTAAATATTAATTAATACCACGATTCTTGATGCTATTTAAAGGTACGAGTGTATCATAAAATGTAATAATTTCATACAAAATAATATATCATAAGAAGTGTGCCACCATTTTATTCCATTCACGTATTTCGTTTCCTCGTATGAAGCGGTATGTTATCTTAAAGTAATACTAAAATAATTTATCACGAAACTACTTACAAAAAGCGGCTTGCTAGCATATAAACAATTATAAGGTAGACCAGTAAAAGGAAATTTAGTCTGCCAGACACGACCGCACCATTTCGTTAACAATGAAAACGAGAACGTCGAAACGACATTTCATTATAAAAATACTCATTCAAACGGTCCCTGACTTTTTTAGTCATTCAAAATAAAAGTTTTTTCTGTTGCGTTGAAAAATGTAGGCTCTACTGCCTTTGGTTTTGTAGGATTTTTATGATGCTGAATGTATTCACCTAATTGGTAGAAAAATCAGTTGTTATATCAAAAGTAGTTTTTTTAATTTTTTAAGCTGAACATGTAGTCTTAAAACAGTGTTGGTTTTATAAAATACTTCAAGAATAATTATATCTAATTTCATTCTATGTTCAGATGTTTTTTTAGCACACGATTTAAATCTATTAAAAACAAAACACTCATCATAAAAGAATATTAACATTAAAATGATTACAATGTTCATATTATTCGCATAATCATAAAACACTAATTTAATTTAAATATTTCAGATTGATAAATACGATAATATACTGTAGTATATAGAAGTACTTAATTAAATAAATAAGTTAAAGGTTTTTTTGTGATTTTTATTACTGTTGTTAATTTTGAATTGTATAAGAGAGACGGAATAGGAGTCATACAGTCATCTATTATCTGACCGGTGGCCCCCCATTTAACGAGACTCCTAGACCCCTTCTAGGAAGGTTATAGTGATCCACAACAACGGCTCGATGTCTTACATACGACCACCATTGGAACCAAAACACCAAGTCTTAGGTTTCCATTTAATCCATTAGACGGCTCTCTCAGTAGGAAACATGGATACTGGATAATCCAAATAGAATTGCACACATCGGCCTTGACTTAGTAATACTATTATGTACCTACTAGGTACATAATACTTTCATCACGAATATTTTTTTTAACTTTTTATACATATCTAATAAGTTTATGCATGTGAAGTAATTTTAATACATTTACAAAAATATTTTTCGTCCGTTTATAATAAAATATCATCGGGTATCAAAATATTTAATAAAACGTGTTTACTATTATAACCGACTTTAACTTTTAGAACTCATTCTTAGAATTTTTATGCAGTTGTAGATATTATCACTATAAATGTGATGTCCGTATGATTCTTCTCTTTTTAAGCAAAACGTGATGGTGCAATTTGTTTCCTATTGTAGAGTCGTGATATACCTTACTTATAATATGATGCATAATAATATGTATATTGTAATACAAGTTTAATAAATATGACCAAACCATTATTGATAAAGCATTTAAAAATTAAATAGATCTACAGATACAATATCTATATTTTGGAAGAAGAGTTTGAAAAAACTACAAGTAAATAGTTAGCATGAAGTAATTGGTTAATAAAAAGAATGTTATGTTACTTTGTACTAATTTTTAATATATAATAAAGCATTTTTGTAAATTTAAAACTAGTATGCAAATGGTATTAATTCCTAATATATTATGGATTTAATATTTTAATGATAATCTACTAACAATGTTAATAGTATGCTATTAAATGAATTAAAACTAAATCTACTTTAAAACTACATAAATACAATTGTATAGTATCTCATCCCCGGTTCTTTGCTGAAAATAAAAGTTATTAATCATAAACCACATAATAAATCAAACATAAAACATAGCTTCAGAGTATTATAATAATTATATTCAGAAGTTTTGTAATCAAAATAATAATATGTTTATCATCGTGAATATTTTCTTAACAACAAGTCTATTAGAAGTATCCTTAATTATGAAACCAAATAGAAAAGATTACGCAAATTATTATGATTTTAATAATATATTATTGCAATATTTTCTTTTGAGACTAACGCGCAAAAATCGTTGAATCAAGGCAGAGCAAAAAAATATAATTCTACGTTAACAATGGCGTCACATTGGGTTAGTTTATGGAAAGCTTTGTCACCAGCATTATATTGATTGACATCTCTTGTTGGCACTTAACGACTTCACAAAGGAGCCAAGGTTTGCGTAAGTATTATAAGGAATAAATCGATAATAAAACCGCATAGTTACAATAAATCTCCTTCAAAATAATAATTTACTGTCGTGTTTTTTTTTTTACATTATTTATATTTTTCCACAATTTTCTATACTCATGAATATACGAGCATAATGTGCATAGCTACAGGTACACATGAACTATTAGTTATTTCAACACCTCGTTATAAATAAGTTTGAACAAGGTATATAGTTAGCTAAAAGTTAAAAATGTGTAAGTAACAATTTTCAAAATTACAGGAGAACAATTTGAAATACGAGTTTTATTAATTGTATAATATATTTTTCTCTAATTTCTCTAAATAGCTGTAATTTTGTCACAGAATATCTCTTGTTAACGTACTTTTTAGATAGGATTTTAATAATAATTTTACTAAATTAATAACTCATATTAAACGCTCGATATAATATTTACCCCCAGTGCTCGAAATAGAAAATCTTATGAACCGGAGCGCTGAATAATCATTCAAAAATATCAAATTATGTTAAATATTTTTCGGATATCATAACATATACTTGAAGGGGCTCTGCGCTAATACACATTACCCCCCCCCCCCAATACAACAATAAAATGTAGTTCTTTTTTTAAATGGGTACACTACTCATTTTTGCAAAATCACTTATTTTTCGTCAATTTTCTTAGAATTGGGCTCTTATCTTCAAAATTCTAGAAGCTCGTAAATTTGTATATTCCTTCGCTGCAAGGTTCTTTTGTGATTTAAAATTATTTTTCAGGTTCCGGAGACCTATTAATTTAAGGTCCTGGACCTGTAGCCCCTTTAGCCCTTTTTGTAAACACATCTGAAGTCCGAACAGCCTATATTATATTATAGACCTTGTAGGACTAATCATTAATAAATAATATACAAGTTTTTTTCCCACGAATCAGTTCTTACAACTTTAAAAACTACATACCTACATGCAATATTATCTCTATAACATGGAACGGTATCTTTCAGAATTTCATGGACAGGAACGGTGCTCCGGTGCGTTCCGGTCTATTTCGAGCCCTGTTTATCCCAAATAAAAATGTAAAAAAGTATGTATTTTTTATATTTAAAGAATTTATCTCAATTTTCAGGACTATAATTTTATATGTATTAGATAATGTTATGAGGTAAATGTTTTTATTATTTACGTCTGTGTCTGTTCTTTGCGTATCTGTATCTTGTATATCAATGCAGTTAATTGCTCTTTTACTTTTGTTTAACTTTTATTATTTAACCAAGCTTCTCATATAAAAGGCACTAAAAGGAACTTTACTTTGTTGGCTTACTAAACTGCACTCAACCATGTGACTAGCTTTTGTTTCATCTTATTTTGTTAATTGTATCGAATGACTATACAAATTATATTTCATTTTACTCTACTATGTCACAATGGGTAGGATATATCTATTTTAATAAATTATTAAAATGAATTTATAGATATCTATTTTAGTTATTTATTTTGAAAAAAACACCTTAAAAATAATATAAAACTAATAAAATTAAATATGGCATGATAAATAATAATAATTAAGTAAATTAGTACTTTCTTACATAAATAAATAGTGATTGGTACAGTTTTCATCTACATATCTATAAGACACTCTCAACTAAATAAAATTTCTCATATATTGCATTAAATTAAATTAACCGTCACATTATCTACAGCATGAATTACCTAACTACAGTCATTTAATTAATATACTATGTAAGTTCATCATTGTATAATGTTTGTATGAAATAATTTATTATTTTTTCATGAAAATAGGTGGATAAATTACAAAAATATTATGTTTATGAAATGTATTACACCTAGTCTTGTTTTAACTCGCCCTATGTGATACATAAACCAGGTGAAACAGTCTTACACCATCTGTATTCAAAGTAATCTTGAAACTAAAGCTCACTCATTCTTTGTTTAACGGCAACTTTGTATCGAAACAAAAACCCCGCAACGAGCTTTAAGGTCTAAACGTTACAGTTTTACATTGTACGTGGAATTTTAGAACCGATTTAGGAGACTCACGAGTTGAATTGAAAAGATTAAGTATATTCGTTTAGAGAATAATTATAGCTTTATCGGTAATACAATTTTATTAAGTACTTTAACACATAAATTTATACCTGATTATATTATTTATTCACCTTTCAAAAAGATAAATTTCCATATGTATGTAAAAACGTGACAATTAATATTATTTTTATTTAAAAGTAAATCATTATTGGTAATTGTCAAATATTATAATGGTTCATTAATATTATTTATATAAGTTAGATACAAACGGATAGATTGATTTAAGAACCAATAAAATATATAGATAACCTGTATTATAAATAATTTTATGTGATAATTAATAATATTACGTACCTATAGGTATGAGAGTAAATATAATTTTATTAATGCTTTTTGTCGACTTCATCTTTGACAATTATTATTATCCTAACTCAAGCTGAAGTTACGATCATACAATATAATAATGATGAAGCTCCGCAAGTTACCTTAATCTAAATTATACGGAATTGCTTAGACATTGATTGATGTTCTAAAAAGGGTATGAGAATGCTTCATACTCACAAATAATAAGGTTTTACGTTTATTATTTGCACTGATTTTTGCTTCTCTCATATTAAATGCTCCATTAAAGTGAAAAACTTTGTCATCCATCTTTGGAGCACACCTGTGATAGAGTTTTAAAGAAGTAGGGACGAATAAATTTGAGGCTTGGGGTAAGAAGCTTCAGAAACATTTCTCGACTCGAGAATAAAAATAATATGTTTTATAAAACTCAGCAAATAAATCCCTAAGTTTTTAGTTATAGCTAAATTTAGATATAGGTATGTTATATACAAGTGTATAAAAATATTTTATCGTCGGTAGATAAAATTAATTAACGGCTATCACTTAAACATTATATTTGTAATGTATAAACGTAATATTGTATATATTACAGGTTAGAATAACCACTGAATTATAGATTTTTTTTAACATTTTTTATATTAAATTACATAATAATAAATGAATGAATAAAGATGTCTTTATCTTTTGACGAAGGTATTATTTCTTTGAATGCGTTATAATATTTCAATATATAAAGAGATGATCGAATATACACAGTCAGTTTTATGAAGCAAAGTAAAAAATGATATGGGACAATCAAAATGTATTAAAAAACTTTAGTTCTTTCAAAAATTCATAATAACTGTTGAATTATGTAATCAGTGTCAACTTTGTCGCCATCACCTGAAACGATAATATGATCAACTAACTGTATACTGCCTAATCCCAAAAACGGTCCATTTATCGTAGAAACAAAACAATCTGTCGCCGTGTTGACACATTCGCAGGTAAGACTCATCCGTACAAGTAGAAAGCTCTCCATCGTCAACACGAACAACTTTATTTTGTTTATCTGTGCAAACTGAATGGGGCCACAGGCACACCTGCGAAAATTTAAGGTAGGGGAATTCCTCGTGTAACTAAAAGGAAAACAGATACTCCTACCCACCCTTACAAAATCGTTCTTCAACTTCTCACCCTACATTTTGCCCTCTAGTTCTCCACAGGGAAAGCTTAATGAAAATTTCACTTAAGTTCCACGCGATTGCAAAATACAGATTTCAAGGCACGTATGTAAACTAATAAAAATACTTCGAAAGAGAACTTTAAAATTACAAACATCTTGAATAAATTACTGTATAAAATGATATTTTCTTGTAAAAAGAGACAAAAAAATCCGCCAATGTAACTGTTTTTTTGAGAATTGCAATTGATGCATGATATTATTTTTTCTTAATTAATTCATTTAAAAAATATATATTCAATAATAAAACAACTAAGATATTGCATTCTTAACTGGAGAATATTATAATATACATAATATAATGGCCAAATATACATCCCCTTTTTAGTGAAAACTCTTTTTTTACCATTCCTCGTTTAGGTGAAACATTTCTTTCATATGGGAATAATTTATAAATGGTTAATACTAAATAATTTTATTCTACTAACAATTATTTTTCAATAAATGTACAAGAATTTTAAAAGTCATTCCCACTAGTTTCCTACTTCTAACTCATACCTGTTGTACATCAGCACGTCGGGTTTCCACAGTTTATTTGGTGTTATCCTAAGATCCTTCACACCGCCGTACTCTGAATCGTTCCACCGCAAGTTGTAATCATTCCACTCCTGAAGATGGCAGGTATTGAAAAAAAATGCAAAATTATATTAAAACATTTGTTGAGTTCAACTACTTCACACACACATGAAGCGCTAATGACACCGACTACCAACAAACAAGCATAGATTTTTATTTCATTTTTTCAGACCGATTTTTTTTAAATACTAATGATTGCTAATTCCTAACACAAAAGCTCTAAATCTTAAGAGCGCAAGGTGTCAACTGATTTTGCGTGATTTTTTTAGCATTGGTTGATAAATATCTGAAGCTGCATTTTGTTGATGAATAATATGTCATTAACGCATCGAGTGATAGTAGTTGTTTTTGTATGTTCTCTTTGTGTGCAATAAAGTAAAAAATGTTCATAGTATTTCTTTGTAAAATTGCAACAATAAGAATAAAGCTCGCACGTTTTAGGGACATTACAAAAACATATTACTTTCTTTTTAAGAAAAATATTAAATAATCAATTTAAAGTTAACTATGTATTGATGAACGTCCGTAAAACGTAGATATAGTAATTTGGCACTGCAGTTGAAATAAAATACTTGTGGAAAGTTTATGATTGAAAAATGAGTGTTTAGCTTCCATTCGTGTTTGTTAGGTAAAGAGTTTTGTGTGTTTGTGCTGTCAAGGAAACTGAAGAGTGATTGATCTTTAGTGTCGATAGAATATTGATGCAACGATAGGAGTAAATTTTGTCTAATCGATTTACTTTCAAGCAAACCCAAGTCAAAATAGAAATAAGAAGAAGAGTTATTAAGCATTGATATACAGCTTAAGTACTTATTTACAAAACAATAATACAGTAACGTTCTGAACTGTAAGTTAGTGTACATAAATATAGTGTAATAGTTTTAAATTAAATAAATAATAATTTAGTAAACTTTGTTAGTATAAATCATAACAGTCATATTAATAAGAAATAGTCTTACAGAAAACTTGCACTGAATTGACAATGCAAAAAAACACATTACATATTTAACTACAATCATTGCTAAGTGAAAATTCATGTTATTGAAAGTGTATAGTAGGTATGATTTTAGTTTGTATAAAATATATTAAATATTCGTTAATGATGAAGTAATGGAAATGATATTTTTTTGCAGAAAACAATTTGAAAATATAAAATATAAAAGTACAACATTAAGATATAAAAGACAATAGATGTTCTACTATTTGTATGACACAAAATTGCAACTCTTGAAATTTGTTAAATGAAAACTTGTAGGTAATCAATTGAAAATAAATATAAATTTAGTAGGATAGTGGAAGTGTATTAGATAATGATGTATGGCATTTTTACCGTATCCAATTTTAAACATGTGCATTATTACTTTACTAAAAGCAGTTTCTAGTACACAGATATTTTCAACAGATAAAAAAGTGTTTAAAATAAAAGTATTTTTACACTCAGGAAAGCAAACACCAATATAAAATTTATTAGATGTAATAAAATGAAATAAAAACGTGAATCAATATGTTTCATGCAGATACCTAAATAACTACATTTAAACACTCATTTACTTAATACAAAACAATATCTATAAAAAATATTTCTAAAAATGATAGAAGAATATTGAAATTTATGAAGAACAAAGATAACAATATTAAAATCATTGATATAAACATTTGTCATTAGCAAGTCGGTACCTACTTAATCTATTCAAATGTTTTTTTGTATCTTGTAAAATATTTTATGGTTTACTGAAAATTATTATGATAAATAATACAAAAATAGTATTTTAATTATTTTATAAAGAAAAAACTTAGCACATAAAAGACTAATAAAAATAAATATTTTCTCCAGTTAATGACAAACTATTTCTGAGTTCTTTTTTTATTTTTTAATAATAAATTATTATGAATAAAACAAATGATGGAAAAAATAATCGTAAATTATTAATTTCATACTTACATGCAATACCAATTGTATCAACAAACTATTGAGAGTAGGATATTTGGGAACTATATTTGGGATGCAAAACTATAACGAAACAGGTGTAATGTGGTCACATCCACTTCTGCAAGCTTTGTTTCTGTAAAGGAATGGCTGTTACTGTTCTCATTGATGGAATCGGTATGGCATTTTAACAAACACCTCACTAATGCAATCAATCAGAAGTAAAATTAGTAAGTGTGTCTTTGATTTGTGGTTTAGTTTATTTTGTTAAGTTTGGAATATTTATTATACTTGATGTGTTTAGTGGAAGTTTATTTAAAAATTATATTGCACCGCCGCATTAACTATGCCTTATCTTTTATTTTTTTAACCCCTTGTTTACAAAATAAATAACTATTTACACAGCTTTCATAATAAATATATCTAGTTATATGGATGATATTTTTTATGGATATGAGTACATCAATACAACTGATATATATATATATGTTGTGCAAATATTCAATATATCAAATAACATTTTCAAATTTAAATATTTAGTTTCACAATGATTAAAGAATACTTTTCCAGTTTTATTTTTAATTACATTACTAAATATTCATTTTTATCAAAATTGTATCAGAAGTCTTATTATATTATTTATATTCGTAGAATTGAATACTCATTTTACATGTAATAATAATAAACATTCAGCTATGAATGCAAAAGGTTTACTTTGAACAAGAGATTGTTTTCTTTTCAGCGGTTAAAGTAAAATAATATTTAATTTCTTATTTTATACAAGACAATTATTTATTATTATTTTTCACACACACGGCATCAAGAATAATATGATTAAGTAGTCAATTGTTCTTTTATTTCATTATAAATCAGTAAAAATACTAAAATAAAATTGTGACGAATATTTAAACAATTTTTTATTAGTGCCCAAATAGGATTTCGGACATCCATTACCATGAGAACACATTTACAAATATATAAATAATACTTTTATCTTTATTTTCTCAACGAATATGTTAAATAAAGTATGAAAACCATTCATATACACATAATTAATTAAAAATTGTGTTTGACTAGGTATAAAAGTAATATTTAAAAATGTATTTAATACTTGCAACCCATATGCAAGTGAATATTTACCAAACGACATTTATTGTAATATAAAAAATAAACTATTTCTAGTCTTCGGAAATTTCTTATTGCAAAGCAAAAATTTATCTATATTTGTGAATAATAAATGTTTTTAAAATGTATTTCTTGTGAATTAAAACTAATCAGTAATTTGGTTTTTGATAAAAAATGTTTATCTATTACTTAAAATGTTGATCTAATACTTAGAAACAAACGAAACTTTCATAATTTCATTCTGCTGAAATGGAAAATTTTGATTTTCTTTCTTCGATAGTAATTCAGTCGCCATACAATCTGAAGGTGAAAATTTTTGAAACATATTTAAGTAATTTAAAAAATAAAGGTTACAAATTCAATAAAAAAAAATTTCTACACGAGCGTTCATTCTGCCAATTAAATGCTTAAATGTCAAGCAGCCAGTTTCATAAATTTATTTTTAGTTTGAAAGGTAATTACTTTATATAATTATTTTTTCAGAAGTCGAAACTATTTTTTACAATAATAATATGTGTTACATATTTTTATTCGTGAAATAATATGCAGAATACAATATATTTTAAATAATTAATTAACAATTTTAAATATTGAAAAAAACGTGGATAACGTAAATATATTGAATTGCTAATATTTATATATCATCTAAAGACATGTATTACTCGTTATTACGTTATATTAATCGTTTTTCTGGTTAAGTAATTTAATATACGTATTCATTAATTAGAAACATCTTTATAATTTGTTGATGCGTTAAAGTAGGTAGGTAGGTGGGTAATTAAAGTTTATTTGTTATACAAACATCTCATGGCCTCATTCTTGAGAATTAATCGTATTCAAATCCTTGTAGAACGGTATTTGAATACTTAAAAGTTACCTTTCTAGAAGCTTACATATATTTTCGTTTCACCTGGTGCAGATTACATGATTTTAATGAAAATTCGTTTGTCAACAGTCATTTTGTTCACATGCTGGTTACAAAAATATTATTAAGGTATAGAAAACTATACTTTTTTTCTATATAAGTATTTTTTTTTATTCTTACGTGTATTTTAATATTTTCTGGATATTAATTGTGTCCAAAAATATGTCGCCCATAGAATTAATTTCACAAAAAACATTGTTCTTATACACATAATATAGCATAAATCAAAAAAGCAAAATATTTTTTTCAGAAATGGCATATTTACTGATCTTACAAAAACTGATTCAATTTAACTTTTATCTGAATGCCAGTCATAAAAATTCTAAATTCAAATTGGAATAAAGATGTCCTTTAAAAGTTTAAGCGCTAATATTTAACCGTCAATTTAAGATAACGGATAAAGTGGTTTTATTTGTTTCTCGTTAATGTTCCTTTGCACCTTAGCTAAATTAGGGGAGAACGAATTTATTACAACGACTTAATGAGATTTTTTACGCAAGCGATTTACTTACCTTATATAAAAACTTTTACTTATAAATATTTTATGCTCAACCTTCGTATACATGTGGTGAAAGCATGACTTTGAAAGTATAAACTATGCTAAAGATGAATTTATTATATACATAGCATAATAAGTTTATTTATTTTGGAATTGAATTTTAAACTTTTACTCAGAAACACTTAAAAAATATCATTTTTAACAATTAAATAAATAATTATTTCATGATTTTAAACTATGTTTATTTTTCTGATGAAATACATTACTTTTTCCGTCATTTAATTAATTGTTTTTAGTGTAACCTAATTGTTATTTTAAGGCTTTGAAATTGCTTTTCCGTGTATAGGAATAATTTACAAACTTTTATGCTCAAATCATAAAACCCAAAACTCAATGCTCGATCAGTAATAGTAGCATAATATTTATATTTATCACCTGAAAACATTTCAAGCTTTGCATTTGCTAAATTAATGATAGCTAGTAATTGAAATCGCTGCAATTTTCAGTGCTAGTGATTTCACGATTGTGACAAATAGCATCATTTATATCCGTTACAGAAATATTGAAACGTATTAATTTAAAACTGTTTCAAACTATACAATATGATAATTTAAAATAATAGAATTCTTATAAAAAAATGTTTTCAGCACAATTGTAAAAAAGCAATTATGGTATTATTTATATTTAAACTAGTTGAACATAAAATGTTAATTGTTTCATACCAACATTTTTGACATACAAATAACTGTATAGTGTTTCTTTATTGAATGAATATGCTAGGTTACATAACTTTTAATTGACTGGGAATTGATAAATAAAACATAATATTTAAAAAAAAAAATGGATGTAGTTACGTTGAAAGGGGTTGATTAAATACATCATTGATATACTAATAAAGAAAGTATGCAAAGTTTCTTTATTTGTAATTTTAACTGGTTTCCGTTTCATAATATTGATTTTAACTGTAATTGTTCTGTTTAACAAACCACAAATACCTACGCAGTGAAACATTTAAAACGCCATGAAAAATGTTGTCTATCTACATAATACATGCACAGTTTTGTGACTGATGACATGTCTCTACATATATATTTTTGTACTTAATATATTTCATTATTTTATCAATATACCTTCTAATATATTCCATGGCATTATAAAATATATTCCCGTCCAATCAATATACAAACAATGATTTTATAATATTTGAATATCAATTTTAGTGTAAGAAATTTTATTAACAAAACCTGAAAAAAAAACATAAGTAACTAGAGCCTCGGCAATCGAATCAATCAACTTCTCACATAATATAATGCTAGCAGGATAATTTTTATTCAGTGTATATTAAAGTTATTATGGCGCATAAAAAAATCGAAATGTCAGGAGTTCTGACAACAGAAAATTTCAAACAAACAAACAACCAGACTTTGTATTTTATATAATATTATACAGATATCTTGAAAAGATATTTTTTAATTGTAATCTTTTGTATACTTTAAATCATCACTTCTTGCGAAGTTCTGCCGTGTGTGTGAAGAATAGTATGTTTTTATTACAGGTATTTTTTGATATACACTTACCAAAGACAGCCATATATTTGTAATAAGGAGTTGGTTCTTCTCGTCCTATATGTAAGATACAACAGAAAGGGAAACATTGGCAGTTAGTAGGTACCCACTGAACATATTCATGCAACAGTTGTGGAGAGATAGGGCGACATGAAGAAGCACGTCCTTGCCGAGCTCCGCCCATATCCGCTCACAAATTTTGCAAACCTTCTTATATATTGAGAATAATTTCAAAAAATATATATTATTTCATCGACCTAAAAAACAGATATTCACGGTTCATCATATTATAACCTTTACATACAATTTACAATAACTATCAGATTTTTTTTCCATTCTGATGTGTAAACAGGGTCAAATGAACATACCTACCTATAAAATGTTATTTTGTACCAAAAATCTAACACAGTATATAAAAAAATAATATTTTCAACAAATAAAGCAGTAATTAATTATTTAAAATACGACAAAGAAATGTGTATTCTTTTCATATTTTGTTGTGTAATAGAAATTCTATTATGCAAATAAAACCTCTACAAAAAATGTATGTTGGGTTCTCATTAAAAAATATATGTATTCAACACTGGACAGCGGTATCCTTGAATATTATTTATACCAACACAAAGAGGCTGACATTTATTTCTACTTATGAAAGATTATTTGCATGAGAAATGAGGTATTTTTTGTGCAATGGTAGAGAAACAAAACTCAAAGCAAAGTTGCTTTTGGATGATTGGCCGCAGCTCTTTATCATAAGTCCCTTTGCAGAAAAACACAATTCGGAGCTTTTGAATGCTCTCATTGCTTTTTGTGAACGCATCTGTTTTTGAATGAGATAAAATGAAATTCTACTTGTGTATACGATATTAGACGCAAAAACATCGCCTTTAGAAATAGATTATTTAGGTAACTAAGTACTTATTAAAAGTTTTTTAAGCCAAATGTGCATTTAAATTGGAGCAATGAGTTATATACATACATACATATCACTGTCAGTATGAATGCTTCCCTCAGTAGTTGATTGAATCAATAACTATTCGAGTGTAATTCTTCTTTACGTTTCATTGCTTCTCTGAAGATTGGCAATCATAAATCCTTAGTGAGTGCCTGGAGCTGTTTTTCTTAAAATCATCTCTTGAATGACAATTTGTTTGAAATTATCTAAAAATATCACCACGCGTTCAAAATACTATTTTGCATAAATACTTTTGCTGTTTAGTCACTCTCAATGTAACATCGCGATGTTTTGATGTAGAATATTCTATATAAACACCATAATCTTTTATATGATATTATTATCTTGTAAGTACATGCTCTATACGTATACGATACACATAATGGTACACACCTTACATATTTTATATTTTGAAATATTCCAATTATTAGTTCTAAATGTACCAATTTAATTACAAATAAAAAATTCTAGGATATAAAAAATTATGCTTCCTATTTTTACAAAATATATCTATTTGAATACTAAAGCTGCTCCACGATTCTAAGAGCTCTGCAAAGCCACTGTATTATTCAAAACATCAAGACATTCGATATTTTAGTTTTTCCTGTTGGCCCGTGATGCATGTGAAACATTTTTCACTTCATAGAATACTCCAAGATAAAGTTTTCTCCTGCCGTGGAGAAATATTTATATAATATATTAATGTCCCATGTTTTTTTATTGTAATATGCCTTAAATGTAATGTAAAGTTAGCTCGTTTGCGAAAATTTATAATATATAAATACTAATCAAACCCTAATTTATAAATTCATTCACTAGCATGACAAGTAATAATATAATAATATGTAACCATGTACTTCCCAGCTTTTATATTACAATCATCGCAATACCGAAGAATATATTTTGATGTTATGTAATAATTTCTCAAACGCTGTAGTCATACTTAGAAGGTGAGTATCTATCAGAAATAGTATTTAGACGGAATGTAAGTCCTCCAAGCAAAGCAGCTTTCGCCTGCCATCTGGAACAATAGGTCGTAAGTCACGTGGGTGCATTGGAGTTCTGAAAATTTCTGAGTGCACCAGTGGCTGCTACGTGACTCAAAATAGTAAATTAGCATTTCAAAATTTTATCTCACACCAAACCAAAGTAAAAATATTTAATTTATGCAATGTATGAAATATAACATACATCACATTTTTTGTATAAAACAAAGAAACTAGTTCAAGTAAAACAATTTAGGCACCTACCAAACTTTTCTATTTGTTCTATCGACTAAATACATATTTTATACAAAAAATGTTAGCTCTTTTACCTCGATACATTTGAGCTATTTTTTGTAGGTACGAGGTTGCAATTTTGGGATCCCGCACTATGTTTGATCACGATATCCCGGAATCAAAAATACAGAAATCTCAATTTGAGAAAAATAGCATATGTTCTTGAACTTAATATATATAACTCAAGAAAATTGAGAGTTACCATATATTAAATATCATATTAAAGTACCTATATGGAAATTTTATTTTATGGCAAACTGACAGCGTACTTACCATTTATGTACGAGTATATTAGGTTTTTACGAGACGATTTTTATTAATATTTTTTCCCATTTAATAATAATAATAATGAATTAAGTATAAGATAAAGTTTATAATATTAAGATTCTTTGCTAATGAACGGTAGGTATATAATTTTAATTATTACATATAAAACTATTTCGCCTATTAAATCATAATAAAAAATTGGAAAATGTCAAAAATTCCAAATAGATTTTTTATATTATAAAAATACTACCATGTTAAGAATTCTGAAAATAAATACGTTTTTAACAATCCCGAGATTTCAGTCCTTACCAGGTAAGTGATAAATGGTGTTTATCCAAATATTATTTTATTATAGGAATATAATGTAGAATATAACAGAAGTTTCATCGGGAGATCCATGTCTGTCGACATTATATAGCAAACGACCTGACGATATCATGATTATTCCACGAAAGAAAGGGACATGTACGGTTTGAGAGGTTCACCAGTTTTTTTAGCTGAGCTTAACAAAGCCAAAAATAAGACTGTCACTAAAATATATCGTCTGCTCCCTAGGATTTAAGACATTTGGACCATGGAGAGTCTAGGTACCTTCTATTTTGAAGACGGTAGCTGATATCGGTCGTCGTTTGACTGATAAAACAGGTTAGTGCATTGACTGATTACTTGATACAGCGAATAAGCATATAAATCCAAAGAGGTAATGCAGTCGCTGTTTTAAGAGCGGTATGATTATTACCTATGTATTAATTAATATCATGTATCATTATGTATTTATAGGTAATATTATATAAAACTGTTTGAAATTAAATAATATGAAGTATAAATAATCTTTGTCAAAACGATAAAAAAATTAACATAAATTCTACTGGTATAGTATATAATTCAAAGGCATGTGTTTATAGTAATAATGTTAACCACGCAGATATTATAATATGTTAGCATTGTGTTTACTTAAATAGTTATATTAATTTACGTTTGATCACTTACAAAAATATATAGGTATTAATTTCACTTTCCAAGCCTACCTTTTACCGCATTAGATCTACATATGAAATTTGTACCACTTTCGCAAAAAAATAACTAACAGTCTTGAGACTCAGACGTCACTGTGTAGCACCCTAAAATTAATATGCATGCAAGACAAGGCATCTGCCTAGGGAGGAACTTTGGAATTGAGATGACGTTCAACTTGCAGGCGGGTTAGTACCTTCATTCGACAGAATACTTCAATAGCGAGCACAGGCTTCCGTACTCCCACTCTACCATGTCGGTCGTGTTTACTCGAGGACGATAATAATACATTCCCCTCAGTGTAATATTTGCAAATATCTTATAACTTACTACAGCATGAATATTTGCTTTGAATGGTAATAAACCAGTTAAGAATAATATAATTATGCAAACAACATAACGCAAACTATGCTTACGAATATTACGTCATATTGGCTTATGTGTAGAATGAAAAGTTTAAAAATCGTTAAATATACAAAACATTTTGAGAAATATGATATTAATATAAGACTAAAAAGTGAAATCATAATATTGATAAATAATTCTAAAAAAATATTAAATAATAAGTTAAATAAATTCATCCTTTTATTTTTTAAATATGAAAAAGTAAATACTAACTTAATTAATAAGTTGCAATAAATGCGTAATAACGTTTTTTGAATGTGTATAACAGTGGTACTTAATCCATGTTATTAAAAATATTATATGGTCTGTATTACTGAACAATCATAATCTAATCATACTTGACATTTAATAAGACAGTATAGCCATAAACATGAAATCAGTTTATGTGGAAGTCGTAATTTAATTCAATTTGATCTTTAAGTATTAATTTGATGAATTACAAAAATATTTATCAACAAGTTCGATCCGTATTATATAACGAAAATAATATGCTACAAGATATTAATATTTTATATTTTTCTCTTTTTTGTAATATTT
Organism: Rhyacophila brunnea; assembly: GCF_057557595.1. Taxonomy (NCBI): domain Eukaryota; kingdom Metazoa; phylum Arthropoda; class Insecta; order Trichoptera; family Rhyacophilidae; genus Rhyacophila; species Rhyacophila brunnea. The sequence continues at coordinate 33,112,647 of NW_028232859.1, forward strand.
TGGTAAAACAAGTATTACCTATTTCAAGGCCAAATAAAAGTGTAAGTATATAATAAATATATTATTATTTTGGTTTATTTAATGTATGATTTGTTTTTTGGGATAAAAAAAACATATTTCATAAGAAAAAGCGTTTTAGATAATAATTTGAATAGTTTATCTTTGAAAATAACATTCTCTCAATAATAATGGTTATAACTGTATGCTTCATATATACCTACTACAATTATATCATCAAGTGAACACAAAAAATTGTCATAAAATATTCACGACAGCTGAAAGTATTTTTTTTTTGTAAATTATATCAGGTATAGTGTTTTTTTTATATCAATTACATAAATGAAGAGTAATATAAGTAGCTTATATATTTGAAATAAAAATATATGTAGTTTCTCTCAATAAGATAAAACTATAACATTTTCTTCTTAGTTTCGATAAACTAATGACTATTCTCTTAGTATACTTGTACAATGAACATAAATGTATGGTTTCAATAAATTACATTCATGCCATTATATTGTATAATTAGTAGTAACTACATATTACGATATAATATATTATAATATGAACGTTATCTTGCTTTGTATTTTAACCATTATAATTTATATGTCGAATTAATATTATATTATGAAAAAATACTGTCGGAGTGATCGATGATGTTTTTTTTACGATTGGCATTTCATAATACAAACTTGATAAAATATTTTAAAATTATATATATTATTAACGATGCATGATGATCATAATTGGCCTAATGTAGATTTTTATTCGAAAGAGCGAATTTTTCAAAAAAACTTCTAAAATATAATCATAATATTCCATATCAAAAATTGGGGGAAAATTGGGCCAAGGCGTGTATTACTCGTAGACCGATTGATCAAAACTTTTAAAGCTCTTCTACTCGATCCAGAGCTTTTTGAGACGCATTTCGTAATGTATTCATCTTCACTCCATACATAAATTGGCGTCGGAGTAAACGGGAGTGACGGGAGGTGTACTAACGTGGCGCCCCCTCGCGAACAACTTTGCCAAGATACGTATTAAGCTTTATACCAAACACGTCTTAAAATAAGTATATTTAACACCATTTAAAACTACGGTCAATGTACGGTTAAATAAATTAATTTTCACAACAGATTATTTATATATTGAAGATACCATCAAATTAAAAATACTCAATACCTAATCATTAAACAAACTTATTTACTAATAATTTATTTATATCATTGTCTATATGTTCATCGCTAGACACATTAAGCATTTCAATTAATCTTGAAATATAAATTAGGTATAATTTATTATTATTTTAAATCTAAATACAATATTTAAGAATGTCGCATTCTTTTTTTGAACATGAAACATATATCAAGCAACCTCAGACATGTATATAATACAAATTAGAAAAAATCGTGAAATAATTACTTTATTTAGCTATCAATCCAAGTAGTTTATTGGTTGATTCGAATAATGAATGAATCACTATCTCTATTAGCAAAAATTGTATGTTCGAAATTTACTAGGTCGAAGAATATTTTTTGATTTTGTCTAATAATGATATTTCTGAAAATGGATCACGTGTTTTTAATTTCATTTTTATATCAATTCAAAAATACCAGTATTTAATATTTTAATAGTTATGCGACTACATGAATATTGACTTTACATGATATTCTAAGGTCATAAAACTAATGTGGAAGAGCAACGAGGTGATAATTCGTCTACGCGCGTAATATTAGACTTGAAAAACCTGCGATGAACTTTTGACAAATTCGTAAAATACACTTGGACGGAATGAGGCTTTCCAGGGCGGCGTCTTCTACCTCTTGCGTTTCTACACGGCTTTATTACGACATGAGATATTCAAATACGAATTGGTTTAAATGTGAAGCTTACAGAAGCTCTGTCAAAAGTGGCCGTTTTTATGAAAAGTAATATCACCGACAATAATTCGACATTATTGCATCATTCACACAGCATTTTTGAGCATCAAATATTATTTTCTGAATTATGTTGAGGTTGATTATTCTGCCATACAAAAATAATTGAGAAATTCGTAGGTAGGTGGATTAATATTAAAATAACAAATATTCCTGATTACAATAACAATAATAATTACAAGATAAAAAGAGCTTTTTATATACTTACCACGTTTTAAAATTTTCTGTTAAATCATATAAACTTGACAATTATATGTATTAATAAATACTTTTTTTGTACTTGATAGAAATACTGAATAAATATAGAATACTGAAATGTCATTTTGACATTTCATATTGATTTCCATAGTAATGCTCGTATATATTAATATTTTAGTTGCTAGGACTGGACACACAAGAAAAAATGTGTACTGGACAAACAAGAATATGACCTAATAAAAACGTTGAACATTGAATTTAAAATTATTGATGTATGGCATGAAACATAATCACATTTGAGAAAAGATAATTAATGGAATATATGAACTAAGTATTTCTTGTAAAGCTAAACTATCATATCTACCACTACCATGATGAAGGTGTGTGACATGAAATATGCTCATGATGCTGTTCAATTAGACAACTCAATTGCGACCATTCAAGAGACAATCGACATGCTGTATAAAAATTCGTCTCGCGTCGGTTTGAAAATTAGATCGAAAGCTTTGTGCAATAGTACCTGTCCTGATCCAGTTTTCTCCCTGACTAGCAATGGGCAGAATATCGATAGTGTTGATAGCTTTAAATAGATGGGTGGATTGCTATCCGATTGAAAATTTCTGGAGCAACTTTCAACTCGATGCGGAATATTTGTGACTCACGACTGCAGTCGGTTAAAACAAAACGGTACTGTGTTGCGGTAGCTAGTCATTGCAACTTACAAAGGCTCAGAGCAGCCTTATATTGAGCTTTGACAACGGCTATTTGAGACTGATACTGAGTTTGTGGTTTTATAACTTTAGTGGTAACGGGGAGATGAGAAAGAAAACCAATCCGCCTCTCATCACACTGAGAGTGAAGAAATGACTTTGGACATGACTTGACTACGTGCTACAAATACCTTCATAAAATTTAAGCTGGCTTCCTATTTTTCCGGATTCCGGTGTCCTGGAAGACTACTAAATACTATTCACAGAGTATATACGGCAGAAATACAGAATATTGGTATAGCCTGGGAAGATCAAAGAAGACTGGCAAGAAACAGAGATTCTTAGAGGGGTGTATGGTGCCCATGTATTCCAACTAATGAGACATAGTCTTAGAAGAAAAAAAATCATACATAATTATAAAATCCATTGTAGTAATAAAGTGAGCCAAACCTAAATTTTACATCGGTTCTTAGGTTCACGTTTGACAAAAATGACAGTTTTCCTCTATAAAATGACATAATTATAACACAGAGAAAATTAACAACATAATCATATTGGTAAGCAAATATTACTTAATTATTTTGAGATATTTTTGTCCTATCTTCTAACTCGATGAATTAATAACATACTTCAATTATAATGCATTTATTCACCTCCATGGAAATTTGATAATAACTCGGCTTAAGGGGTTAGAAAAATCAATGTTGTTGTATAATATTTTCACGAAGATTGCAGCGCAGTTTGATCAATTAATATGGGTTGTTTCTACTGTTCTAGTCATATGCACCGTGTGAATGACAATAGACTGGAACAAAACGCTGATCCTGAGGAATCTAGCCAGGTGCAAAAAAATATAGGAATACAAATTGAAAAGTTGTCATTTTAAATATGGGTACATGGAGAGATTTGTTGGATGAAGCCATGACTACTACCAGCTTGTAGTTTACATAATGGTGACTATGCTTTCTAGTATCATAAAATAAATAATGAAAGAATTTTAATATTTATTATGTATTTTTTTGAATGCTTATACTGTATTTCTTAATTTATTTACAGCATATTAATATATAATATAGGTTTTTTATGTGTACATATTCATGGATAACGTAAAAAAAGCAAAGTTAATAAATACGAACTCCTAACGAACCGTGGAACAAATTTAATAACATCGATGAATTTCAAACCGATGCAAACGCCATCTGACCGATGTTTGCAATAATGTGTATGCATCACAAAACGAATACAGCGTATAAACAAATTTAGACTCTATAATTTCCGCCGAGAAATAAAATATTCATGAATATACCGAGCGTCACATTCAAACGTCAAAACAAATTTAACATCGTATATTCTGGAATCTAATAGGCAAACATTCATTTCTGATGTTACTCAAAATAAATTTCGGATTCTAGTTTTTTTATTACTAAAACGATAATAATATAAGCAACAAAAACAATATATATCGATAATAAATATCTAAGACATAATATGTTAAATAATTCACTATTGTATTTATTAATTAATAATTTATTGATACAATAGTAAGTGGCTAATATTGTATAGAAATACTCGTAAAATTATCATTTACGATATTGCGTAATTTTGTGTAATGTATCAGTCGTTATAATAATTAATACAATTACTTAATCTACTTTATTGTTTTTTTGGTATACAACTTATAGGGGTTTTTCTTTATCCAAAACCTTAAAAATCGTAAAATGTATTACTGATACAATACAATTAAATTACAGTAGAAACTATGGCCAAAGGAAAAATAAAGAGAAAACCCATCATTTACGTTGTTCAATAGTTTTCATTTCATTTACTTTTCTTTCCGGGTCAAGAATAGAAGTAACATAAAAAATGGGTAATATTTTTTCTTCCTCTTGCGTTTTTGTTTTCACTTCGCGATTCAAACATCAGGGAAACAATAGGTTAGCCCTTTCATAAACTTCAGTGCTCAATGAGGCGAACGATACTTGTCGTGATTTCGTAGCCGTGGAGCTCTTAACCCATCGGCGTAGGCTTTAAGCCGCAAGCTGGCGGAGGCCGGAGAGGTACGGAACAGGCTCCGGGGACTCCTATCAAGACAATCGACCCAGAAGGTTGGCCAACCCCGCTTGCGGCTTGCCAACTTACATCCTAGACCTACAGTTTCGCTTCGTAGGTTGTCAATCTTAACATAGATGCGTAATTATTAATATTTGTTATTTTTGTATTAATATTAGACTCTACGTTTGTATGAAAATATTACATCAACATTGATTCTAATTGATCTCTTCGACATATGCCTACTTATCGTTTGTTATGAACATTACATTTAAATATAATATATTTCAGTTAAAAACTTAAAAAAAAATATTTATAATTCAAATGGAATCGTACAAAATTTAAATCAATTAAAATATAATAATCTACTTCATCTTTAAATTAAAATATATATTTTTCTATCTCATAAATTAAATTAATTTGGATTTTTTAAATTAATGTAATCTTTAACTTGGTATAGTTTTGACTATTATTCAATAATTAGTAATGATAATAAATAATTTTTGTTATTACTTTCATTTTATTTATAGTGCTTGCTTACTTCAAAAGTCGCTCATATCAGTATGTTGTTTTGGACTTTTTGAACACAGTACAAATAAAATCAATCTCTTACTTAATTAAACTGAATAAAAAAGTTGTATAAAATCTAATAGACCACAAAACATTAGTCATTATTAACTGTAACAAAATGATTGATATTGTGCATCTCTGAAGATGTATAACGACTGATAAATTGGAAAGGTTTATATTAACATTCTATGATAAATTACGAAGCCTTTGTTGCGGTATACAATAATCTATTGCGCTGGCTTAAGCAACTTTATATAACTATTGGAAAGGAGAATGATATGTTTACCCAACGCAATTAATCATATTAGATTAATTCATATAATTGATTAAATATTGCAGTCTAGAAGTCTATACAAAGTTTCAAACATTTAACTTTAATTCGATCGACCTGCTTTCAAAAATTAATTATTTCAGCAAAACCATATTATTCGAAATATTTATAATTCATATCTAATAATATTATATACCTACCTGATCAAGTAATAAATGATCACTGTATTATTAAAATAAAAAAGTGTGAACAAATATTTGTTAAATATTTGATAATTAGTATATGATTTTTATTTTAGTTTATACAGTAGCTTCGTTTTGTATGATTTAAAAAGTACACTAAATATACCAAATCGTAAATAATAATTTAAAGTTGTGTAATATAAAATAATTTTTCACTATTATACAATCAATGCTATGATCGTTTTAGATTTTCCAGCTCCGTACTTTAGAGTTCCAGCTCGTATGGTAGGTTTGTAGACCCTCTTTGCGCTCCGCCTCATCTCGCGACCAAACCAATTTATTGTTTTCGCTCCAACTGAATATTTGATGAATTGACATTGAATTACGGCTGGTGCGGGCCCAGCCCAGTTCGGTTAGAACAAAAGGACCCAAGTTGACCGCAACGCGATGCGGGGTCCTTTGTATACCGATATGTATTGCTTCTACGAATACATGACATCTGTCTTCGGCTAATAATATCTGAATAAATAACATATTTTTAATTGAAAATGAATTGGAAAGAACGGACCCTGTAATATTTCTGTACCTCAGAGTCAAGTTAACATTATGTATAAAAATAATATTTTCGGGAAAGACTTTTTCAAGATTTTTTATGCCCTTAATGTAATTGCGACTTTATTTTTTTAAGAATTTTGCGTTTCTGTTATGTATCGACTCAAAGCATGAATTGAGCCTGACATATTTGATAATTCAGGTACAAGTTACAAAATTTGCATGTATGTATTTTTCGGCTAAATACGACAGGTACAGATATTAAACCAATCCAACATCTCCAAAATTCTTAATTTTAGATATTTGAATGTCACGTGAGCAGGAGCAGATTTGTCTAGTCGAGGGCCCGATTAGGACCATTCATAGATAAAATATATTCAAATATTAACCAAAAAATGTATTTATCTAAAATGAAGTTAACAATAAACCGTTTTTTAATGTAAATACATCTAATAGTATATGTAATGTTGTCGTCTCAAATTCTACAATTAATGTACGAGTTATTGTATTAATCAATTGATTCCGAAATATATTATTGTTTCCCTGGTTTCGAAATCTTCAGAAGTATTGATTATCTTTTTACGTTTTATTACTCATGATTATTTTGTCTCGTATCTAATATAATAATATGTATAAACTTAGCAAAAAAAACAGTTACATAGTATGAATTCTACAATAAAAGTTTTGAATGTGATTTGGAAGCCATTAATTCTAATAATTAATAATCGGCTAATTAATATTATAAGACCATGTTTAATAATTTTCATTAATTTTTGCATGAGGATTTTTATTTTTGGGGCCTTCTTATAAACGTGGGCTCTACTCCTGCGTGCACTCAGAGTAGTGGTAAATCAGACCTTATTAATAAAATTAAGTTACTCATGTATGTTTGTTTATAATATGATGTTTAGTTTACGTAGACCAATACAATCGTATACTTATTACATATTTTCAGATACTTTTCGAGCTTAATATTGGGACCATACCTAAATAAGATTTCATACAAATAAAAAGGATGTCAAGCTATAGACATTTATATTTTTATAAAAATTGATGTTTTTTAAAATAAATATAAAAAATATTAAAACTATGAATTAGTCAAAAATCTGCTCGAGAAAAAATATAAAACTTAATAAACTAAATTATAATAATAAATATGAACATAAAATATAATGTTATAATAATGTAACTGGGAGATAAATATGTAACAAATTCTAATTTTTTTAACAATACTTGTAAGTTTATCTTTGACTTAAAAATATTTTTCTTTTTAATGTTTTCAGTATTATATTGCTAGTAATAAGTTAACAGGTTCCCTCTCGCCCTACTTTCGCATCTAATAATAATTCTCATGTCATCAAAAGAATCGCAATCTCTAAGATAAAGTCAAGAAACACAATCAAAATAAATAAGGTTATTTCAGTCATCAGATGAACTAAGTATGATGAAAAACTCTCAATTGCTACCAATCGTATTTTCTTCGCCAACACAAATTTGATCGAAAATCACATATGAACAAATAAATTCCAAATACTCGACGAAGAAATTCACTACCCAAATTAAAGTCACCCACTCACTCAGGTTTCAAATCCCCAGATGCTTTTTTTTATAAGAATCGTTAGTCAATTTCACAAAAAAAAACACGTACATGGTATAAACGTAAGGCATAAACCTAATTAAATTAAAAGTTTAGGTTCTTACATTAAAAGAAATATTTATTAATTGTCAAGATAATGATACAAAATATTAATATACCTAATAATTATATTAAATTCTACAGATTTTTGTTTTAATAAGTTTATAAATATTTTGGTTGCCAGATAATTATTAAGGTAGCCAAAATAGTTATCGACTAATAAACCGATCTGAAGAATTTGTCAGTAAACTTATACGATCCTTTTTTTAAACGGAATTCTACCGAATAACTGCCAACTCAATTAATAAGATAATATATAAACACATCAAATATATTATAGTATTCAACATTCGTAGTCATTTATTCTAAATTAAAGAAATCAATATTTTTTCTCTTATTTATTGGTGGAAAGACATGTTATTTGAAAAAAAATAACGATACAATTACATATTATTATTTGTATGTCGGCTAAATATTTTTTTTATTTTTAGTAACTTTTCGTAATATATAAAAAATGATCTGATTGATACCATAAGATGTGTTGGCACAAATTGATAAAACCGTATTATAATCCCAGTCTTTTTTTATAAATATAGAAAAGTTACAGTCTTTTAAAATTACAATCATAATAATAATAGCGTTGTTATTTCTTTCAAAATTAATATTATAAAAAATTTTCTTACTTCTAAAACTTTACATCATAGTTTTATATTGGCATAGAATTTATTATTTTTAGTTGCTGATAAAAATATTGTTTCAAACAATCAATAAATTCTTTGAAATACTAATACAATGTTTTAGCTTAAATGATACTATTTTTTTAAATTAACGTACTTAATAAATAATAAAACATAATATACTAAGCAAAATAACAAAAAGGGCTCATTTTAGTATATAATCTGTTATCACTTACAATGAAAGCAATGATAATAAATCCATAATAATATAACAAAAGGTTTGACAGGATTGAATAAAACTCTTTTAAAAAAAATAATAGAATTCAATGGATGTCAAATAAAGGCTCTCAGATTGCTTTATTCATATTATGCAATCGAATTAATCACAGAAGCGATTATAGGAGGTATATCTGTTTTTAATCATACTGAATTGCTATTTTACAGAGCTTTTGGTCACATCAGTAGCCAGTCAATGAAACCAAAATTACCATTGAATATATTCGATTCTGTTCAAATCAGAAAATACGAGAACATGAATAAGCGTTGGCTATTATTTACATTTATGTATGGTATATTGATTATTGGATTTCTAGTTTATTTATTAGTATTTTGGTTAGAAACAGTTTTTTTATTGATGACAATATAAAAGATTTTTATAAAATAAAAACAATAATTTTAATTTTTTTACATATAATTTAGATGCAATCTTTTTAATACATATGTTTACAATAATTGGATCACGTTATGTATTTACAGATTTCACAATATACCCAAATAATTTACTTCGTTCACTTCCAATTATTTACAAAAAACCAAGTCCATCTTTTATTAAATTTAAAATTTTAATTTTATAACTGTAAGGACTTGAATAGTGTAAGTGAAAATTAATGTAAAAATGTGTTTTGTCAACACTACTACGGATCGTAGTGTCTTAGACACAAAGACACCGCGTCTCCGTTTACCTCCGTAGTATATGCTTCAGAATGACAGAAAATACGCCGCAAGTTGCCGCATTAACGCAGTAGCTTGCAGTAGACGGCAGTAATCTGTTGCAGACTTTGCTAACTTTTAGTAGATACCGCAAGTCACCGCGGTTTACCGCAAGCTGCTATATTTATGCGATAACTTGGAGTGCGTGTGTGCGAATAAACTCGGTTTTGCTTTACTGAATGTGACTGGCCCACAAAAGGCAATATTAGTAATAAACGTTAATTCAAAAAAAAGTTGTTACACGCTATTAACGCGAGATTTTGATTGTAGATAATATAATACGTTTGATTAAGACCGAGTGTCGTACGGAGCGGTTGGTTTGGTAAGTAAATGTTTATATTGTAGAATTGTGACCAACCTATTATATATTAATATATACTCACATAAACAAATGTAAATTAATTCTAAACTAATTTTGAACAGTGATAATATGATTCAATATGGTTAGCTATAGGTTTGTATTTATTGACATCAGAGGCAGTCAGTTGATCATGAACAATATTTTTTTCAACTCAACTAAAATTTCTAAATTTAAAAATAGTCAATAAGTAAATAAAACATAGTTAGGTATATTATTAATAATTTATATGTTAATAAACAGATAAAATTATTGCCCACGTCTCGTACAATATTAATAAAATACACACTCGAACGGCTATCATTTTATAATATAATAAATTAAAGGTATTAAAATCATTTGCGATTCTACGAATTACGATAATTACACTTCTATAATTTAGGTACTGAATTATATTATCAACATAATATATATATATACACATATTACATAAGTATAATATTATTTTAGTCTACGTATAATATTAAAATGAAACAAATATGGCTAATTAAATAATTAGGTAATTACTTTTATATCATCATGTTTCTTTAATTTCGACAAATTCTCACCCATATTGAACAGTTTACATATTTTATAATCTGGCTACGTTTTTGTTTAATCGAATCATGACAAATCTAATCTAATACGATTATATTGTACTGTTTCATGAATTTTAGAGGTAGAGTGTTGTCAAAAAATTTTATTTGTAGTAGTATCGATTAATTTACATGAATAATCTATTTTCCCAGTAATAAAACAACAATAATTTAAAATTACAAATTGAATATCTTTCACATTAAACTTTAATAATAAAAAAAAACTAGCAACAAAATTGCAGTTAGCAAGCTGTTTTAGTGTAAACACATTTAAACATGGCTTAACCAAGTGTAATTCACATGTTGCAAAAACAAGAATCCCTGCACTGGCCATTTTCCAACTTTTCCGCGATACAAGACTCTCTCTCCAACTTGTTGAACTCATAATAAAAGGCTCATTAGTGTTTTAGTTAAACAGAACGATATCGTTTTTTATTTCGTTTTTTCCGGATCATTACCGGAAAAATCACTTTCCAATGTCGGAAAATTGCCAGTTCGATCATTTTTATTATCAATTTTCTTTCGTCTGTAGCTTTTTATTGTATCAATTATACTCAGAAAAAATAATATTACATAATTTAATGTTTGACTGAATAGTTGGTATAACTTTACTGTACACCTAATTATTAAACATATTTTTATAATATAATATATTACAAATATTAGTTATTTTTAGACGTAAATATATTTTTTAGCCTACGGCGGATTTTTCAGTTACGATGATATGAGAATGACATAGTAATATCTATATACAAGACTGTATGTTATTTAATTAACGCATAAAGCCTTGATAATGGATACTACAGTGTCACTCGGAAATATCTTCACAATCAACAGTATTCTTCATAGTCTTCTTATTTCTGGTCTAATCTTCTGGATTTTATTTCAAATAAATAATTCAATAATATAATTTATCATATGATTATTGAATTACTTTGTAACACCATCATATATTTGTTACCAACAATTACATTTTTGAGAAAAAAATAAAGTCACTTACAATATATCTTAATATCTGCTCGAATATAGTATATTTGGTAATATACCTATGCATAAATATGTATTTCTACAATTATTCAGTGATATAATAGTATGAGACATTGCAATATCAATCCATCCATGATGTTACTTAAGTATGTATCTTTTTTATTTATTTATTTAAAAAATCTTTGAAATACTTAATCACAAGTTTGATTATCATCGTCTTGTATAATTAAAATATATTTTTTTATTAATCATTTAACGGCACTCATAAACAACACATTTCAATTACTGGTTTCTACCAATTAACGATGTCGTACATTCTCATAGACAACGTGTAAGTTCAGTTCTGCAAATGTATTTGAGATTGTTATTAAGAGGCCAATTTACGATAAATGAACGATAATTATTGTGTTTCAGGAAGGCAAATTGTTGTATTTAAAACTACAATTTATTGTTGTACCTAATGCAAAATGGATCCCTTAAACGTGTTATTTTTTTACTATTTTTTTCACAGATTAATTATTGCCCAATAATATTTCAGTGGTAGAATTTTATTTAGTTTAGAATACTTATCTCGTTTTAATATTATAATCTTTGGTATAAATATCTTATTTTCATATAAGCACTGAAATAACTAATTAATTGAAAATAACTAGTATATATGTATATAAAACGTTATTATTGTGATTAAACTATAATAAATATAAAGATATATATTTCTACTCAATTTATAATAATATTAAAAAAACATAAATACTTAATCAACATGTGTATTTGATTAATTTCTTATTAGCTAAAACCCCGATGCATGGAATATCGCGAATCGTTATGAGTTATTTTACCGTGTATCCGCTGTTTAATGAATGTCAACAAAATGTAAACATATTGTCATGTGGTGCATGGAAAAAGACACGCATCGTAGTTACTTATAGTAATATGTGACATGTCTCATTCGTGACTTGCGAGTACTCATGCTATCTAGAGATACGTATTATATTTTGGTTTAACTGATTAAACCAAAATATTATAATACTTCTATATAATACTTAATTCCACCTGAGTGGAATCGAAATCAATTAAAATCTGTATGTCTTTCCACCAAAATAGTTTAAGAAAACAGTGTTTCAGAACTAGATATGTTTTCAAAATTTTTAAAAATTAGAAACTTCTTTGTATAATGGTTGACCGGAAATATGTTTATTAACCATTAAATAGTCAATATCTACAAATATGAGTTTTCATTTACCATTTCACAACAAATATTTATATAATTTTTTTTTGTATATTCAGTTGATATTCACCAAATATTAAAAAAAAATATTAACTATACGTGTTTTACTCACATAGTAAGCTTTATCAAGTATGAGCACCGAAACCTTTTATATAAATAATTTGATACCTGTGTAGTTAATACCAAGTTATGTAGAATCTCATGAAACAAATTGATTTCATAGATACTGTGAAGACTTTTGATTCATATTTCTACTGTCACGGCGTTGGCAAAAGTATTCTTTAAAAAAATACATCATTTTTAAGAACTTAAGGAAGAAAAATTTTAGAACAAATTCTAGAAAAAGTAACTTAACGTTAGCTTGGGTGTGTTTCTGAGATTTTTCATTCTTAGAATTCATTAATGAAAACATAATATTTTGAATATTTTATTAATTGAACTGGTGTATCTTGTTAATTGCAGAGTATTTGGCGATAAAACCATTACTTCTAGAAGTATTATTTTTTGATGACATTAAAAATGATTATCTTATTCGCTGATGTGATTATATGTCACTTCCAGTGAATTGATTCTTACCACCGTACGTGCAAGTGCACCGCATATTTAATGAACCGCCAAGCCTTTGAGACCATCGAGCTTCACAATCGAGGCTTCGTCGAACAGGTTGTATATATACATTCTCACGTAATATGTAGGTATATAATCACGCTGTATACATAAATTCACACGTAGTTGGTATATATACTATCAGGTTGTATATATATTATATAACACGTTCACATAAAATAGGTAGGTGTGCTATCTACCTCTGGCAAACCATCACGTTCTACCGTTTGACTCGGCAGACAATACTACACGGTATGGGCGTAGATAATGACTTTCAGATTGCTATCAATCCAAAATATTCCGTAATTGAACAGAAGATTTTCCTTTTTATATACATATGTATATAAATATCAAATATTATATACTTTTAACGTATTTAAAAAAAAAAAAGATTTTTATGTAACCATAGATATGTAGGAAGATACCCATCATCCCATCATCATCATAGAATCTATCCACTGCTGAATAATGGCCTTTCCAAGCTGATTCCACTTCTCTTATACTCCACAGACACTTATATAATATAGGATATCTTCATAAGAAACATATTATTGAGAATGTTTGGAGCCGTATGCGATAAATTTGATCGATGGCGAGGAATATACAATCATGAACTGTACGTAGGTATCGTCTGGTTACCAGAAGAGAAGAACTGGTATTTTCAAAAGACAAAAAATTTTTGACTGGTTCTGACTTTTTTTTACTAATTACAAATCCGTCAGGTTCCAGTCTGGCACCCTTGGAAGAACGACGCCACCTTCGTAAAATGGCGGCCAATAAAAGTTTTTTGATAATATTCCATTAAACGCTTATTCATACAGAGATAGTACTCTTAGATGAAATAAAGTTTGTTAAATTCTACATAATAAGGTATTTTTGGGAATTTTTGGTGAAAAACGGTTTTACCACAATTTGAGAAATTAATATTAGAATGAGATTCAGTCAAAAACCTTGTTTCTCGGAGATACCAGATCATGTTACGTTTGTATAGGCTGACAACCACTAATATTATAATATATTGATCCCCTGTCATATCACACGTGAAATTAAGACAATTCCGTTAGGCAGAATCAGTGGCGCACCCAGGGGGGGGCAAGGGGCCCTGGCACCCCCCAAACATGAAAATTATCAGAAGTATTTGAAATTGAAAGGCAATAAACTATACCTTGGGCTTAGACAAATAAAAACACGGCAAAAAAATGATTTGTTATTATTCTCCAGCACCTTTTTTAGAAAAATTTCTTAGATTTTAATTTCTAACACAAAAATTTCGAAACACTAATGTCGGGTTTTTTTAGAAACCCAATCCCTAATGTCTAATGAACTGTCAAAAAATTCTCGGTGTTCACCCGTATTCCGGAGTGGTGTAGGTCATAGTTGGGGAGGGCTGTCAGGGCTCTAGAATAGGGGCCCAGGCTGTGGGGGGCCCGGCGTGTCGGGTTGACCAGATAAGTGAGATAAATACACATCATTAGCTTTAATAGTAAAAAAAGTCTATCACGCTATTATGCTCCATAGCCATAACCATTTAAAATTTTATAATTGTGCAATATATTGTCTGATTATTATGTTTCAATACTCGACAGCTCCATTATTAAGTAGATGTATTAAAAATCGCCAATATTCACTGTATAAGTAGATACCTACCATTAATTTGAACTAAAACACAATTTTAAAAACGTTAATGTAGTGTTTCACACTGCCTTTGATCTTAGTGGTAGGTAGAGGGCCCGCCAAATATCTCGCACGCTCAACGGTTACCGCCACTATACCTCCAATTAAAAAAAAACTAGGAGAAACTGTAAAAATATACCGCCGTGTATTATGAAAATATGTAAAAATAATTATATGAAGAAAAAAAGAGCCTATGGGACTAATTTATATTCTCCTTGCCCCCCCCCCCCCCAATATTAAATCCTGAGTGCCCCATTGGTCAGAATGTATCGATGATGGAAGACACAAATCACATAAGAGGATACTCTTTAATAGAATGCAAGAAGAAAGGGGTGTCAGCAGACCTATACTACGTTGGGTGAGCTATGTTGAAAGTGACACACAATTTCTGAATTGTTGACCATCAAACAAGCTTGCGGAAGACAGAGAACCAGGGCCCATATCGAACTATAGTGTCAATGATTCATAAATACTATAGTGGAATAATTTAACCTTGAACTTGCGCTAACCTGCGCAAATTAAAATTTCTTAGTGTGTACGAATTACATAAGGCGAATTTAATAATTATTGTTGCCGATACTATTTCCAGTTACTCTAATATGAAACGTATTGCATCATTTTCTCTCATTGGTGTAACTTTAACTACGACATATTTCTATGAAAACTATCAAATTTAAAGAATAGAATAGAAAGAAAAAATAGAATAGAAACTCTAGAATACATGTATGTGTGGTGACAGATGTAATTTCGAAAAAACTATTCACTTGACATTTACATGATAGTATATCACTTCTTGCACCTGTAGCGTAGGCCTACAATTTCTGTACCATGAAAAACTATCTCATATACACATAAGCGATGTGAGTGGTTCTGGGTTGACATTACAAAAAGCGCGCGATAATGTGATGGACCGGGGGAAGTATCAGATCTTCCGTTTGCCTTATATGGTATGAGGCTAGGACGTGACAATATGAATTAAGTAAATAAACGAGTAGCGGTAGTTTCTTATACATATATGTCTTGATTTATAATCAACCATAGAGTTTAGAATGCTTAATCATAACAGTTATATTTTTATTACTAAAATGATTCTCGCGTTCTCACGTTAGTCACATAGTACTGTAATATGACGATTTTTTTCTTTTCTATTAGTCATTATAATATAAAATATCTAGAAATAATATATCATAGTATGTATTATGCATTATAATATAGTATAAATCATATTGAATAATGGATAAATATTGTCCTCACAATATAGTATTTGACCTCAAATATAATTAAAAAATTGCACATAAAACACCTGTTTACCATGAATCATTCCACTGAAACTTTCATTAAATAAAAAATAGTGATATCTTGTGAGAAATAAATAAATACATACATCATAGAATAGAAATAAAATAATAATATTCAAGTAGTTAATTATTATTAGTAAATTGCTTAATTTGCGAGGCGGCATATGGACGGAGCTCACAGGGACGGACCTGAAATCATGTCACTTACCAAATTCAACCAAGCGTTTGTTGTCAGAATTTGATTTTTCTCATCCTAAAGAAGCACAGAACGAAAGAAAAAACAACTAAAACATCTGTCATATAACCATTCACGTCATCGGATTGTATTCAGGTGAAAAATCACGCTAATTATCTTTTATTTTTCTCACATTATTTCATGACATCAATTTTCTTATCATTTGTTATGATAAATAAACAATAGAATACAAATATGTTTATTTTATCTTAATATATTTTAAATAGACATTTGTAAAAATCAAATTAGTGAGGTATTTCGATGAATACAATATATTTAGATATATTATAGATATCCTGAAAAAGAATCCTAACACATGAATGTTACTCAATTAAATTTTATTTCATAGGTGAATTTCTCATAAAAGTATAATAGATATTTCGGCTATTATTATGATCTTTTACTAATAAAAATACTAGAATTTTTAGTATCAATAATTAAATTTTCGAATAGATTGATTATTTTATTTTTGTATAAAACCATAATATTTTTATATTTATGATGATTTATTCAATTCATAAATAAAAAGAAAACTTAATTTATAGAGATAAATTAATATTTATTCGAGAAAATTATTAAAACAACGTGTGGCATACATAATTAATTTGACTATAATAGTGTATATATGTATGCCAATACTTTAACGCATTTATTAAAACCAAATCGTAGGTATATAAATCAATAGAACAATTATTGAAATCAATATTTTATTAAATTGGCAATAGCTATAAACTACAAGTGCGATACAATTTAACATAAATAAAAAACTTCCCGCTGAGGAGAAAAAATAAATTGAAGTTTTGATTGAGCGCTCCGGATCTCTCTGAAAGTTTAACATTCAAAGAAAACATTTAATTGTCAGCATTGAAATGTCATAGCAATAAAGCAAACAACCACATAGTATTTACATAGATATAACTTGAAGTAGTTTCAAAGTAGTTTGCAGTACACAGGCCTGTAATAATTATTGTTCGTATGAGTTGGGTCACTTCACAATAGTCGACATTGGTTGCTCTTCACCATTATTGCACTGAAATACTAAGGGATAGTCTTGAATACACATAGCAAAGCTCATAAATGAACTTTTGATAAGCTGTGGAGATATTTTTGAATGCTATTCGAATTTAATAACTCTTTGTTACAGTTTTGACTAAACGTGATATATTTTTACTATTATAATATCATAATTCGTACGCGGAGAATATGGCGATAAAAATTAAAACGATATTATACAGAATAAACTAAAAATCAGATTCGATTTCATTGTTTTCGAAAAATAATAAGACGGACAATGACTGGGTCTAGGTCTATCTGCCCACGTTACCAACTCTTGATTAAATTTCAATTTTATGATTATCTCTGAACAAACCTACGACATCGACAACTACTAGATATATATGCATGCTTCACTACCTCTACCTAACCTCATTACAACACTATTACTATCTGACCACTTGACCTACTCGTGACGGATTATCACAAGTGCTTTATTTTCGAAAAATTATATATAAACTTTAGGAATTTGCGCCATAGAATACAAATGTCTAAAATAAAAATGAATCTAATCAGATAGTACCATCTTAATATTTAATGGGATTCTAATGCAAAAATGTCAATTTCTTCTTCAAATTAGTATAAAACATGAAAAATAAACGTCCAAACTGAAAATCAAATGGATTATAGAAAATTTAAAATTACTCATTTTAGAATTTAGGGGCTGTTTGTAAATTTTGAAGCGACTCATTTAATATTTTTTAAATTACCCTTGGGATATTTGTATTATCGTATCACTCACTGTTCATGTTATACAAACATGTAGATCAACATGCATAATTCGTTTAGACTTTCCGAGACATGCCTCCAGACTAATAGTCAAAACGCTGATCGAACAGCACGTATTTCGACATCACAGACACGAATGAATGTCAACAAATTCCTTGTTTATCGTATTAGCATGTTTTGTATTAATTTTAGAATAGAACATTTTCATTGTTATTAAGTTTGGTATCATATCGTTGATACCATTATTTACTCAGTTTAAATAAAATTTATGACATAATTTCATTTTATTTTGTATAAGTAAATAATCTGTAATCATAATATTAATTACTTTAATCCACTAAAATTAATATTAATGCTATGCAATATTCCAGATAACGATATTTTAAAAATTACATGTGGTGCATCAAAGTAATATTATGTAGTTTATAATAACAAAATAATTTAATACTTGCACACTTCATTGTGCTTATGACTAGTGAAAATTATTTATGTTTTAATTTTTTTAATAATAAGTACTTATCATAATCTCTTTTAATAAACTTGTCATCGAATTCATATGTGCTCAACTATTTGCAAATCACGGCTATAAGGAAAAAGTGTCATTAGACAGAAAAGAAACTCTTACGAAAACATTTAGAAAGCCTTATAAGAAAATTTGTTCCATTTACCAAGTTTTATATCAAAGTAACAAACAACAAGACACGAGACAGAGAATTTGAGCAAGACCTTTGGGATTAGTAGGAAAATGGTAACAGCGCAACCTCTGAAACTTTCTTATGGCTGTTTGTTCAAGAAACCTTCGAAGTTTCTCCCTTGCTATAAGACCATTTCCATATTAACCAATACGGTTGTTTATAATGAGACCTTGTTTTTACATCTTTATTATTACGTAAGTAAAGAACAATATGACTGTAATAATTATTTTATCCGTAATATTCCACGTGAATAATGTGTACGTAATATAACAAATACTGTTATAATAATGTGACTTAATGTATCATAATATAACATAAACACCATCAATTATTAGCGAAAACTTCCTATTACACGGAGAAGCAGAATTATTATCAATCTAGAAGAATAATCAGACACGACGTATAGACAGGAAATCATCGTGTTATATTTAATAATGAATAGAGATTAAAACCATATAATACACGGCAATTCATTTGAACGAATTTAGCTTAATCTTAAATTTCAGAGAAACTTAATGTATTCAGTATATTTAAGAAAAATATTTTTGTTCTGAATATTTCTTATTTTTCCAAAACTAAATAAATGTTTTTACATCAATTTAAATAAGGGTTTTTGTATCAATAATTTCCTAATACTTGCAGGTGGAATAATAAAGAAATCCACACTATTGGTGGTAATCACACTACATTTTGATCGTATATATCTATTATGTATATGTTTAACAAATTCCCATAAGTAGATTGTTTTTTTTAATAACATTAGTACGAACATTAAATAATTATTTATCATTTAACACTATAGCGCCCTCTTTGGACAAAAGACAGTATGTCCACTGCTATTAGTAGAACAGCTTAATTTTGAAATTGCGCAGATTGCGATTCCTTCTACTGCGCAAGAATTACATAGGGTAATTTTAATTATTGTTACCGTTATTATTTCCAACTGCTCTTACAAAAAGTCTATTGCATCATTTTCTCTCACTCGGTATCGCTATAACTACGTCATATTTTCTGTCAAAACTATCGAACCTCAAGCTCATATAATATGTTTATAAGACTAACGGATTTGAGCTCCATGCCTGGCAAATTCATATGTTGTTTTTCAATTATGTGTATTGAGTAGAGCGTGAATTTTATATTTTGAATGATTAACCGAAGTGCACACCAGAGAATTGAGCCAATGGTAAGACATTTTAATCCTATGTCAGGTAAAATTAATAATTTGTATAATACAGCAATTGAAAGTAAATCAAGAGTACAATAATGTGTTTTTAATATAATTTATATTAATTACGATAATGTTAAATCGGTATATGCATATTTTTACCGCCATCTCTTTATATTATATGCTATCTTCTATTGAAAATCGGTGACCAACTTGCAGCACATCTTTTTATCTTGGAATATTCATATAAAATCAGCAACAACTTGAACGTTGACCTTCTTTTAGAAGTTGTGTAGTCAAGAGAATTGCTTTCTCTACTGCTTTTTAATTTTTTCTTGCAATGTGAGCTAGATTAAAATAAATGGTACGTAATATTACAGAAAATAAAGCCGAAGTGTGCCGCCTTTCTTCGCTTAATGGTAGATATAATTTCTTTCAGCGAACTTGTCTTAAAACTCTTCATTAGTAATGTGACCAACCCATAAAACTCTCATCACTACATTTCGAAAGCTTCCAGAATTCTTTGTAGACTAGTGTGGATACTTTTATAGATATTCCATTTTTTTAAGTGCTTCTTACCACCTCAATATTTATATTGATCTCATGATCTGGGTTTCTTATAGCGACTACGGTACATCAGCATATCCGGCTTTCCCCTAATGTACTAAGGCACATTTTCGTCATTGTGCTTTTTGATGCCCATAATGACAGCACGGTGTTAAGCAATAAAAAAACATATTTAAGTATGCGTAGAAATCAAAAAAGTATTATCCTTGAACTTTACTGTTGCAATGCACCTACACCTACTAATAGATGACATCATTATTATGCGTTCAACGCATTCTTCAATACCAATGACATTTATTATTTTTCTGATAATTCGTATATTGGTATATTCAATACCTCTGTTCAGGCACTTCAG
Organism: Rhyacophila brunnea; assembly: GCF_057557595.1. Lineage (NCBI taxonomy): Eukaryota > Metazoa > Arthropoda > Insecta > Trichoptera > Rhyacophilidae > Rhyacophila > Rhyacophila brunnea. The sequence goes on from NW_028232859.1 coordinate 33,133,944, forward strand.
TATTCCGTCCTGACACTCTGGTCAGGGAACATACATTACAATAGAATAAACAATAATTATGCCGTTCACTCTATATGTCTCTTATATCCATTTTATACTTAATTATATTTTTAATTACTAATTTCCTCTTATTTTTCTTTTAAATATGGCCGATATTTTTTTTACTTATTTACCTATGTTATCTATTTGATTGTAATAATTTATTTTTATTGTATTATCATATTCTTTGTTTTGCCGTTTATATTATTCTGATTATTGGTCATACTATTCTCCTCTCGCTCACGATGGCCGCATGGCTCAAGCATCGGCCTATAACGTCGTAGGTCCCAGGCTCGAATCCTGGGTCTGGTAAGTATACATATTGTTTTTCAATGTATGTATGAGTCACAGTATGAACTTAATAAGTTGAACAAGTTGCTGACATTCATTTCTCGTAAAAACAAAACGAAACCTCCACGCTATGGAGATTCATTTGATCTTATTAGGATCGGACATGGTAAAAAAAATCTCCCTAATTTATAACCGAAAACCGTAAAAAATATTGTAAGGTATAGTTTGTAAACAAATACTTTTATATAATACTATAAAACATTAGGCACTTATTCGATCTCCAGATAACAATAAATGACTTGCGAGTAGGGTTTTTAATATAATCCCATTTTATGTGAAATTAGTATTATTATTTAAAAATCGGAGACTATTACCGTAATCCACGCACGGAATCTTTACCCATGTCAATATATTCCCAGTTTGCTGTGTATTATCCTTTATTTTTAAATACTGAAATGGTATGATGTTATCCTCTTATCAGGGATATTGTCACGGGACAATGGAGATAGCCCCGGACATTCATGCATAATCACTGTGCAATATATTTAAAGCGGAAATACGGACGAGTGTGCAGAGCAGCTTTTTGCATACGGTTCAGTCCACTACTCTGCTACTGTTCATTATTTTAAATTACGTTTCGAGCATAAAAATGCTGAAAGTTACAATTTCATTTCGAAATTTTATTTTAGCCCAATGAAGAAGATTGTATATACTTGGACCAATTTCAGCTTTAATGTTAATTTATCGTTGTAAAAATAAAGATAAAATTCTTTTTTTCCCTAATAAAATATGAAATAATATAATATAGAACGTTTTGTCCCTAAATAATATTTTTGTGTGGAAAAAATAACTTAATGTACATCTAAAAACATGCTATTTGTTTCGCAATAGGCTCAATTAAATAATGTTTCCGAGTAGCTACATTTGTTATTATTCACTAAAAATTATACTCACGCCAAGAAATAACCGTAATAATAAAATGTGATTTTATTTTTTTATTAAATATGTAGATAATATAAAATTCGAAACATTTACCATTTTGTCGATAGATTTTTCTATTTTTACGCCACTATTAAGACTGTATAATTATATTCTAGATGTTTATATGCAATAAATATAAATAATTATGTGATATATAAATGCTAGCGAATAAACTCTAAATTTGAGGATTCTTATGTTAATAATAATATTTTTCTTTTTTTGTTGAGATCTTATAACTGAGAATGATAACCCAGATGATTTGGCTGTCGAGAAGCCAATTTTAATATTATACTAAAATAGAACCACGTTAATTTTACGGTCAATAACTACATTTATTTTCAGAACTCTTTATTATTGTAAATATGTTTTCAATTTTCTTCACTGTTATATTTCGGTAGAATGGTATGATAATGAAAAAAATACATACCTAATTATTTTGTATGATAATTTTAGAATCATATTTATTAACATAACAACGATAATTATGTTATCACTTCTCATAACTAGTAGTTTAACATTTCAAAGATCTTAGAAAAATCAAACGTAAATATATATTGACATGTTACTGGCATATTTAACCCTTCTATAAATATGTAGCTCAATTTTTCCACCTTTGTATTTGAAAAATGGCCAAAGTTTCGTAAAGTAAGTAATTTCTCAATATCGATAGATTTATTTATATACAACTTGTGTATGGATTTCTAAAGTAAAGGGAAAGTTTCAACGTAAGCTCTCTAGTGGTACCTTTAACGTATTCTATTCCCATCAGATCGATTATTTAAGTTATCCGCATTTTTGTGATACAATTGTTATACAGGTTCAACCCTATTTCATAATATTATTCTTACTGAAAACGCTTTTTGTTAACCGTCTTGGTATTTATTTAATATTTTTTCTTCCGTTAACTTCAAATATCAAATCTACAATAAATTATTTTGGACCACTATTTGGATAGTTTTACAAACCAACTTACACTAATAGTATTCTTTTTTTTGCAAATAGGTATAGTTATTGTATATTTAATTTAATATAGGCTAATCTCTTATTCTTGTCGCATCAAAAATATGATGTCATTTTAATTTAAATTGGATAGATAATACTTTTCTTTGGTGGATATTATAATGCAAATGGTATTGTATAGTATTTTATAAATATTTTTGCAGCATTGTATTTTGTAAACACGTCCAAAATTACTCAAATGGTACGAATACAAATATCAATTGTATGCGTATATAATTGTCACTCTGTGACAATAAACTATACATCTATCTCCGCTACCTCTATTTTCAATCAACATACATGACCTGCTCCTATCCACTCCCTCATAATTATAATAAAAATAAAATTAATATGAAATAAGTAGACACAAAAGAAAATAAAGCTTGATGTACATACATACCATGATGATATTGTATTTCATTAAATATTCAACAAAGTTCCTATAAAATCAGAAGTATTATAATATAAAGCTTATACCGTAAAAAATATATAAATTTTGATATCGTCCTTTCGACTCGTGGCATCGAATTTTCTTTCGTTATTAGATTATGTAGCTGCTACGCGGACAGCTCTACGAGCGTCTACGAGTTGGAATAGTTTGCAGTCACAGATGTCGTTAGGCGACCGGCTGTACACTGTGATGGCGCTTAACCGTAAAAGCGCCCTTGCTTAATACACAAACAATTCATTCACAGCACTACAAATCACATTATATTGAATTTATATATTTTTCTTCGGAATTAACCAACTAAAAAATATGATTATAATAATTATTTCATAAAAATAACTATTATTTTTTGTTTGTTTCATTCAAATCATAACGTTTATAAAACTATCACTGTCTTTATTTAATTTACTCATTAAATATAGTATAAAAATAACTGGACAAAAATATTTTATTTTATTATAATTTTTTTTAAGTAAACATTAATTGAATTAGCAATTATATTAAGTATAGTGGAACTCTATTTTACTATTTTTGAAAAAAAAATTGAATGTCAAAAAAATTGAAACAAACTAAATACAAAAATAAAATAAATAAATGGGTACCGTAAAATGTTTCATGGGCAGGTTTATAGCCTGAAATACTTGTCCACATAAATAACTAAAATATAGTAGAATTAAAAAAAAAGTTTATTTCACAACCATTTGGTATACTTAAGTAAATATAATTAGACTTACTTCACTACCTGGCTTTGAACGAAACTAATTTAAGCGTTTTTATCATTATCAAAATATATTACATTTTTGGTAATATTTTGTATCAAATTTATACTTACGTTACGTTTGATTTTATACATTTATAATATGACAGTTTCTTTTCTAGTATTTTACCATTTTTTACGGAGATGAACTGTTGAAATATTCTTCTAAAAGCGTATCACAGAAACTAGTCATCTGTGACGGGCCGTGCGAAAGAGATGAAGCGTGTGAAATGCAACCGGACGTCCATCTATTGTCTCGTTTGCGCAAAAACGATTTCGATAGAATCCGAGCAAATGTTCGACTTTGTAACCAAATGAGAATATCATTTTGACTTGCTCATTTACACAAATCTATGGTAAAATATTTACGGGACATATTATTAGAAATGGATACCATATACACTTTTCACAGCGTAGACCTAAATATGAGCACATAGAGATATCTAGATTATTAGTTTAATATAAATAAGTCATTGATAGACATTAAAAAATTAAAAAAACGGTATCCATAATATTACCCATCAATTTTGAAAACAGCGAATGATACGGCGCATCCAGGAAAAATGTCAAAATATATAAATTATTATGATATATTAAAATACCCAATCTTAGAATTTAAAAAAAATCATAATATAAATGACTCGGTATTCTATTTGCTGGTCATATTTGGGGAATATGAACACGGAACTTTTCAAAGGAAGTATTTTTTTTCAACATTACGATAATTGGCGATAACCATTCTTTTTGCAGTCGTGGAACATTGAAATATTTATTTCTATATTTTTCCACAAAAAACCTTTAAATAAAAAAAAGATTATATTTATTAAGTTCTTGCAACACTTAAAATGGATTTTGTAGCTTACAACACATACATACACACTTAAATGCCCTTTAAATTTAAACCACCTTTATTGGAATAGTGGGACGAAATCTGCATACTTCTAAAATCAGATTATGTTGACTTCACAACCTCAAAAATTGGCTCAATTTCCGAAGGGTTAGAGATCTGATACAACTGACTTAAGATATGGATTTGTACTACAATTTTGTCACCAACATTGATAGAAGACGGCAGCAAAATAATAAGAACGGACGAAATATTAAATAAATGGCACATATGCCGTAAGTATAGTATCTATGACTACCCTATATAGATATATAAAATAAATTCATGAGTTTAATGGATACTTCATCACTAATACTTAATACTTATCGAATACTTGACAACCCCAAAAAACCCCGTTTTATTTTAAAAGCTTTAATAATATCTTTATTAAACTATCAACATATATTAAGAATGAACATACATAATTTGAAAGCATCTCATATATACACCAGAAAAAAATCTTTTTTTGGAAAAAAATAATACGACACCCGACGGGACTTGAACCTCTAACCACTGGATTCACGCCAATGTGCTTTTCCAATTAACCTACGGGCATCCTACTTGATTACGACAAATTTAATTAAATGAATTTAGATGAAGTGCGTTAATAATACATTATGTTCAATATAAATATAATATTGCATTCTCAAACCTTGTGAATTATTCCATGAATAAAAGAAATAGTTTGTTAATATACAAACATATTCATATACTAAGCATACCATATGATAGTTTTCATACAGTAAAGGTAATTAAACTATTTCTCTGAAGATCAATCTAGTATTAAGTAGGTATATAGTGTTTGAGTACCTGTTTAATCTTACCGTCCTTTTCAAATAAAGCTTAATGTAATACGACGGCTATAACGTTTATAGAAAGCTTCTTAACTCGACTGTTTAATGAGTAGATTTATTTACACATTATCATCATTGCAAAATAAAATGATAAATAAATTAGTTTATTAATGGACACTTAAAATACAGATAGTATTTTATTGTTAACTTGTAAGTATAATATTATGTAGGTGCAGATGTGTAATAATATATTGTGTAATATTAAAAATATATAAATATCATATTTTAACACATTTTTATAAAGTTTGTGTATTCACCTGTCTAACAGAGCTGAATTTATTGAAACATCATAAGCTATTTTAGTTTATAAACAGCTCTTTTTCTCGTGACATCTATATTTTTGTCTCTTTGTTTGGAGTTTTCACATTCAAATAAGCTGTCTCAATCCACTGTTTATACAAACGTTGCGTCAGCTTTCTCAGTTTCGCATGATACAAATTTCCTATTCAGACAAAGTCAACTGTTTAGACTCAATAGTTTTCAGATAAAATCAGCTGAAGGCTAAAGTCGATTAAGCGAATGCAATAAAAACCAGCCTTATATCTACGTTTTAAGGTAAACCTATACTAAAAAAGTATTTCAGAAGCAGGTAAATATTTTAAAGTATATTTAGTTAATTATTTGTTGTTATATTTTATTAGACTTATATAAATACATATATTTATTTTTAGTGGTTTTACTACATTTAATTTATACTATATTTCGACTTCATTTATTGGTTATTAAAAAGTTTTTGAAAACAACCAGTAAAAATGAATTTTAATTTTACTGAAATTCATTAGGTAATAATAGTATTATTAATCAATGAATATTATAAAACATTTGGTTATAGAGATTTGTTTATTTATTTTCGATTCTTCTCTCTGTGTTTTCTTCTCATCACTAATAATTATTAAGCAAAATTGGTTAAAACAAATCTTTGTATACGAGTCTTCGATGTTGGTGTTACATTCTATGCTATGTAACGTGTGTCTCGAAATAGTATGTTATTTTCCAAAAAAAAAACATTTTGAGCGAATGATTTATTTGTATTGTTATTTTATGTTATCTCTCAGATGTTAGTAAACTGATGTACTGCTACTGAGTATGATAGAGCAGTCAAACTGACTATCCCTGACTAAACGAAAAGAAATATAAGCACACAAGCTATTGTTACATACGATATTAAAAAAATAATCGCGCAAAAGTGGCGCACACTTGAGCACTTTGTTGAGCGAAGGGGTAAGTCTGCTTCATACATCTACATAATGTGGCAGATAAAACAGAAATGGCGGCAAACTGTGTCATATTTTCACAAAAAATATTGTCACGTTAGGGAGAGAAAAACTCGCGCTCGTTTAACAAATTACGAACGAAAGCATTTTTTTTTCAAAGTGGTAACACAAATATCAAGATACTCGCTTGCTTCAATATTATTTTCATGTAAATATTACATTATTTGATTTCCATTTATAAATTTTATATTCTACATAATTTACGTACTACAAGAGTTTCATAATTCAGCAGATTTTTAACGAAACTCTAATGGGTTCAAAAGAGGGTATCAGTAATTTAAGTCCTTATTAATAACTTGCATTTTGCGGAAAATATAGTGTTTATTGCAGATATTCAATAATGTTTGCAAATACATAAATAGGGTAACAAAGGCCTGCAACAAATACGGTCTAAATTTAAATACTAAAAAAAACATGTAGATGACAAAACCTGCGAAGTTAATGGAGTACCCTTGGAGAGAGCATATTCCATTGTATACTTACGAGTTGCACTCTAGATGGTAAATGGGACCATAGTATTGAACTGAAATGCCGAATCGAGAAAGCCAAGGGTGCTTTTACTCGATTAAGGAAAATACTATGTAGTTACGATGTAAACCTGGGACTCAGAATGAGAATGGTTAGATGATAATATGTCTTTTCAGTCCATTATATTATATTATATTATAGTAAAGGCGTGGATACTCACTGAAACAATGCTCAAAAAATTTGAAGCTTGAACATAACAAATGTTGGGATGAAAAAGACCAAATAAATAATTAGGTAAAGATATAAGAATAAAAAGTAGCATAGTTTGACCACATCCTGTGGGATTCCGAGATATATCGACTTCTGCATCTAATCGTTGAGGGAAGATTCTCTTAAAATATATATATATGTACTCGCCAAAATGTAGTTCGCCGGGGGTGAAAAAAGTAATTTATTAATGATAAATTAATTAAATTAATAAAAAAAAAATAATAAGTCAGTATAATTTCCTAATTTTCCATTTAATATTCAATAGAAATCCCAATTAGTAACTATATTTTATCATTATTTAAAACTTTATCATTACTTAACGTTGGTTTTGCACTAGGTAATTATTTTTGAAAATCATTCCGAATTTTCACCCACTCAAGTAAGTACATAAAGTAATTGAAAATTCTCGTATAATATATTAGTTTTGTTAGTCCTTTTATTCAGGGCCTTAATAGCGAGCAATCGAGCGCAACGAAGCTTACACGTACACATAGATCCGTTTTCACATTTCAATAGTTAGCCTTTCAAACCCGATCATTGTACATCGTAAATGGGCTCAATTCCGTTTTGTTCTCTTATATATCCGATTCAATACTTTTCCGATTACAATTCAATTATTAATAGTAGACCCGTTTCGATCTAAATCAAATTTTAATACAGCCGCAGAAATTCTCAATGCTTTTACAAAATGAATTATTTATTTATAACATCTGATTTTATGACGAAGTACGTTTGACATAACCGAATAAATTAAATCTCACATTGTGAAATTACTATTTTAGTACGCATTATCTTCCGTCTTATAGCTACACGTACCATATAAATATGGTTTTACAACTTCATCTCTCATTTTTACTTCGTAAGTGTACGTAGGTAACTTTATAAGATTTTTTTAAAGATTAAACATTGTCTAATTTAAATCAATGGTATTCAAACTATATTCCTCAGAGCTCTGGAATTTCACAACTTTTTTTAATAAAAAATAGTTTTCGTTTTTATTACAAAGTATATAACTTTATGACACTTATATTCTAACTTGTAGCATTTCTACAAAGGTTATAAATAAACGATATTTAAAACGTTGCAGGTGTTGAAATATATTAATAGAATAAAAAATGTAAACGTCGTAGCCTTAATATAGCAATATTTGATATATATTATGTACATGAGATTACTGTGATTATTGCAATGTTTTGTAATTATTATTTTTTCTGTGTGTGCATTATATCTTCAATTTTATAATTTTAAATAATATTATAAAGTAAAAAATATTTTGTAAACTTGCTGTCCATTGAACTTTTTAATTTGGGAGAAATAACAAAATTCTGAGTTCTATATTTGCCTAACATCTGATGTACCTACTTACCAAATTAACGTGATGATGTTTATAATAATATGCTTTTATTTATTATATTGATACATTATATGTGATCATGAAATGTTAACCCATAGCTTAAGGGCCGCACAAAATTGTGTTTTTGCTAATTACTTTTCAAATGCAAATTAACACGTTAATTACAAAATTAATTAAAAGGGCCCGTAAGCATTGTGTTAAGAAAAGAAAAGAGACGGAATCATAATGACCTTTACATATTTTCTACAGAATACTTATTTTCAGGCTTAACTCCCAAAGATACCAAAATTTACCATCACGGGGCACCCGGGCTCTTAAAGATCATTATTATGGATGTATTGGCTACAATATAAATGGAAGTTTCAATTATATACAGTAAGCAATATGTAAAACATTTCTCACACAATATGCTTAAATAAACATCTATATTTTCAATAATACGTTAAACCAATCAAAAACAAATATTTTTATCGTCACACGCAATTCTGTTGACATTTGCGAGCATTGTTTGAACCGTAATCAAATTAATTATTATTTTATTTCGTAACAAAATTCGTTTATTCAATAATAAATAATGAAATCATTGCGATTACAAACATGCATATTGCAAACAGGCGATATTAAAATAATTCATTTACTTCATTTTATGTAACAGAAATGTTCGCTAAAGTTATACCCTGATATTTTGGTAAAGAAATATTTTACATTGAATTCTCTTTATTTCTACATATTCAATATAGTATATATCAAGATATTAGAATATTGTGAATTAGAAAAAACTATTTCTTTTATTCAACGAATAGTTTACAAGATTTGAGAATGTATCATTCCATATTATATCAAATATACATCACTTGAAATTTTTCTTGAAACTTTCAATTCTTGGCAGTTAATATAACACAAAAACCGTTAGTCAACAATAACGTAATTTGGTAAGCATTTCGTGTAGGATCTACTAGTTTAAATTATCGTAGTTAATTAGGAGGCCTGTAGCTTAATTGGTTAAAGCATGTTGGCGTATGGGTTAAAATTCCGTCAGGCGTTGTATTCTTTCAAAAGTGTGACTTTTTCTAGTAGGTATATATCTGAGGTATTTTCAAGTGATGTATATATTAAATTAGAATCATTTTGAACAGCTCCAATGTGGTGTATCACACGTACTCAAATTTATTAAAAATCGTATAGGTAATGGAAATGTGTACCGGGAATACTAGACTGCTGTAGTTGAACAAAATAGTAAAAAACACAGCATTCTTGAGTTAGTGAAAGAATTTTAGGGTAGAAAAGACGTACGTGAAGATGAAATAAGAAGTCGCACACAAATTGCGAAATATGCGATAACACGTCGTATTACCACTACCTACGTAAAAGAACAGGAAATTTAATTGACATGAAAATTATGTTTGTGCAAACATAGTTCAAAACATAGAGTTGGTGTCAAATACTTCGTAGTTCTTGGACAGAGCACAGAACGAACCAGTCAATCATCTAGAGCAGGGGTTTCCAACTTTTTTGTACTCTAGAGCACATTCTAAAATATCGGTAGGGTGGCGGGCACCACCTATTTTTAATCGACAAACTCCTTCCATAACTTCTCATTTTCCCATAATTTATTTTCTTATATTCATAATTTATTAATAAATAATAAACAAAAATGTTTCAAAATAACAAAACTATTATTCAAATTGCATACACACAGAGAAATGTATTTACAAAACGTAAACAAAGTAAACAAAAAACACAAATACAAAGAAAACATTTTATAAAAAAATAGAATACCAATAAGTTAATGTGATCTTTGGCATTGGAGGGTATGACGATAATCCTGTTAGCAAACAATAATAAAGATGCTCATCGGTGAGTCTAGATCTATATTATCTTGATTTTATTAAGTTCATGTTTGAAAACAATGATTCGCATAAATATGTCGAACCGAAAAATGATTCAATTTTATATGCCGCTTTTTTCAAAAATGGGAACTTTTCTCTGTCCACTGTATTTCAAAAGTCCTCTGATATTAAGGATTTAAGCAAATTAAGCTCCAAAATTTCTAACTCTAGTTCTTCTGTCTTACTTTCTGCAATATATGCGGCCATTTCCATTACATTTATTTGGCAAGTAAAAGGATTGATACAGAAGGAAACAATTGGCTCGATATCTGTAAACTGCAAAAATCTCTCTTCAAATTGTTTTTTTAACACGTTTTTTTAAAATGCTTAATAAATAATGACACGTTTAATTCATTGTTACCTAGCATTTTATTCATATGTAGGAAATGTACGAGAGAATTGTTCTGCAGATGTGATATCAACAAATCCAATTTAGCTAATTTTCCACATATCTAGTGAAAACAGTCTGTTGTGCAGTTAGACTTGATTTTAGTTGCCATATTTTTGTCTTTCTTACTTCAGATTTAAGTGGATAATTCACATCAAAAGTGGCATGAATTGTCTGAAAGTGTCGTTCAACATTATGTTTTTTTGGCACTGCAAAACTACTACCACACAACAAACAGTCGCATTTCTTTTTCAAATTAAAGAAACAATATGATTCCTCCCAGTCAGTGTTAAAATTATAGGTTCGTTGTCTTTTCCACTCATTTTAGAACTATATAGAAGGAATATCAAAACTCCTAATTCGTGTTTCGTCAGACGAAGATGTCTCCTAGCTAACTGTCGCAACCCGAACGGGGCAGCAATCGCAATCACAATGACAACAACGCGGTTTCAGGCGGGGAATGCTATTTGCATATCACTCCTTGTACACGCCGAAAACCCGAACTGAGCAGATGATCGCCGAAGCAATCGGGACGGTACGAGCACGTGACTACTGTCACGTGCTTTGCGTTCATCGGCTCAGTTCGTGGCGTTCATTCACTTCGAGTTTTCTGCGTGTGTCAGGCTAGCATGAAAATTCTGTCTCTGTCGAATAGTGGCGGGCACATATGAATCGTTCCGCGGGCACCGGGTTGGGAACCCCTGATCTAGAGACTCCAAATAAAGAAACGACTCTCGACAATATGTCTGTGATGTATTCTGCAATTTTTTTAAATTTTCTGGTGGTTTTGGGTAGCCTCTAGATAAGGCAAAGCAGAAGAAGACTCGGCACGCTGGAGTCACCATATGAAGGAACATACAGAGGGCAGATTTCACTCTACCCTGAAAGAAGTAAAAGTCTGAGAGCGGTGGAAAGTTTTTGTTGCTCAGAAGATGACTAAATTTCATGGTGGTCACGATTTTCAGCTATGAAGGAACGACTAAGAAAAGAGTGAGGGAATGTATACGTTGTTAGAGGTATCCAAAATCTACTTTGGGATGTAGTGCCGATGAAGATTTTAAAATCTTGATAAACAAAAAGAATATGTTCTAATTAATATTTGTTCCGTATTCTACCTTATATTACAAGGTTTCGTTCATTTCTAAATATCGCTTTCCTTTCATCAAAAAAATTACTTTATAATGAAGTAAGACAACATATTTCCGTCTTTCTTTGGCTGCATACTCCATCGTAAGTGTCATTATTTATTTGTACCCCGACGGTGCGCTTTACACGTCTTGCCAATTACATCTCGTTCACACTACATTTTCCAATTTATTCCGCGGCCGCCCGCCTGTTGCGAGGGGATGGCGTGTTCTCCTCGCGCTCCATTTTGCGAATTTTAATAATAAAGTAACTAACTATGCTCGAATTACGCCGCTTTGCAATCACGGACGGGGTTAATTTGTTAATGTGTACACGGTGGAGTATCGGCTTAATCCGGCGACGAATAACGCCCTACGCAATAAACTGGATCATTTCTTTTAATGACAAAATAGCTCGAGACGCGGAGGAAACCGTCTCGACTTTTACCGCATTTAAAACTGAATGAAAAATGGACCCGATCCGTTTAGCGCAGATGTGACTTTCATCTTATTGCGTAGGTAGAGAAAATTCTTTCACTTAATTCACATTTTTTGGATAGCTTTACTAAGCAATAACGTTTACATTGTTTATTTTCTTACTACTAAGTACTATTTTTTACGACGTTTATGTTTTCAATTTAAAACACATTTTATATCATATTTTGGAAGAAAACAGGTTGATAGTAAGTAGGCAAACATTATTTTGTAATATAAGTCTGGGTTTAACATACATAAATAATTTACACTAATTTATATGTAATTCTCAATTGGTTTTTATTAATTAAAATAATGGCAATTATAATTTATGTAAGTTGTGTACTATGCCATTTAGGTCGTTTTTTGCGACCCGGGTTTTGCCTTTCGGCATCTTCATGTGCCGTGTACACTCACCAAAGATAAACACACACTGACAACGAAAATCTTTAACTGTAGCTTATATAATAAATCAATACAATAAAGTAGGTAAAAACTCCATTACCTACCTATCAAGTCAAAGGTCACAAAAAATACAACAAAAAAATTATGAATAGTGTCAGTAAAAAACCTAATTAGTAAAAACCCTACCTAACAATACACTCGATAGCATATTATAATAAATCGTCAAAGCCTAATAATAAATATCATTATTCTTTATAAACAATAAAAATACTACACTCAAGAGGTGTAAATCGTCAATTCTAGGAACAATGGTCATAATATTGGAAAATAAATAATGGTGTTAAGTAATGAGATATTAGTCTTTAAAGTTATTAGTTAAACAACCAACACTCAATAATACTCTTACATGGTACCTACTTTTTTATAACATTATTTTTTTAAATGTACATAATATAAACTCACCCAATATGATATATGTAGTATATACACACCTATAAATACCTGAATCTTCACCCATACATTCTCACACATACATCAGATTTTCAACGAACGCAGATTTAATAACATTTTAATATTGTAAATTTATAATTCCAGAAAGAAAACATATTTTTGTTTATAATGTGTGAATGTACTTTTGATTAATTAAAACATCGCTAGTGAAACTACCAACACCCTTAAATATATTTTTTTTTTGTTGCAAAAATGTGATTTTAATATCACGACAAAGTCAGATGTCATAGCTTTGGGGTTCTTACAAATTCTTGAGCGCATGATATGAAAAATACTTTTTTAAATAAATACATTCAGCAAGAAGAGTACTCTTGTAAACTTTACGCTGGCAGAAACATATTGCATTCTTACTGTCTAAATCGCCCACACTATATCGTCTTTAAACTTTTAGAGAATTGTATATTAATTATTTTTTTGCAAAGAATCATTTACTTATAACTATACTATTACTTGTATAATATATTACAATTACATATGACAAAACAAAACGAGTTAAATATTTATTTCAATTTCAAGAAAATGAAATTTATCTATCTCTTACGAAACCTTTGTCTATTTTATTTGAATGATTCTCTCTCATACTATGAAAAAGTAAATTTACATATAAATATTATAAAGAATATTGTATTTTTTTGTTCTCATTCAAGCCTCATTACATCCCAAAATGCTGGTGATTTCACTATCTCAGCTTATTTCCACTACAAAAAATATCTACATCGAAAGTTTCAAGTGCTTAGATGGAAATATGTTCAACATAATAAATTAAATAGATATTTCTTAATCTATGCTATTCATTTATTTTTATGTATATAATTTATAAGCAATAATGTGAGTATTTATTATTGTTGATTAATTTTTTCTAGTAAAATCAATGTTCACTTACATCTTATATATCATTTTTATATAATACTATATTCGATTACGAGTATTATTATAACATAGCTATATTGTTCAACAGAGCTATATTTGTGTTTTCAGAAAAATAGCAAAAATGTAATATAAAAATCGATAAAATGCCTTAACGTTTGCGTAGTGTAGATGGCTTTATACTAAAGCACACTCGTTCTACTTTTATTACATGGCCACGAATATTAAAAGTGAATCGCACTATCTGGTGGAAAAGCTCGCAAAACTTTCTGAGGGAAAAAGCTCCATACTTTACTACTCCCGTTTCCTCGCAATTCAAACTAATTAGTGCACCAACTGGTGCTTACTATGAAGTATTGATAAAATAAATAGTATTTAACGTTTTCAGTGTAAGTTCGTAAATTATTTGTGGCTTTAAAGATATTTTAAGACAAAACGGTATTTAGGTAAAAGTAGGTAATGCAATTTAAAAAATATTGTTTTGCAGTACTTCCAAAATGTATATTAACAACCTAAATTCGACACTAGATTAAATGTAACCTAATCTCTTAATCGATGATAAATTCAATATGGATGTACACATACCTAAATGTTTTCTTATTTTACTGAAAATGTATTTTATTGTATGTGGTGTAATATTATTTCATTCACTCATTCAATATACCTACCGTTTAATATTTCTATACACATTTTATGTTACATTATTATTATTTTGTATACTTACTGTGATTATGTATATGGATTCATGATATAGTATATTTTACCAAGAGTATCTTTAATAGTGACATTAAAAATACTCGGTTTCTTATTATGATGATTTAACAATAATTTGAGAATAGTCAAAGTGCTACGTATATGTATTTACAAATATGTTAGTCACATGTCTGCCCAAAAAAGAAAATCTAGGCTTTATAATGGATCCACAATATTTTTCTTATATTTTTATATTCAATCATGCAAAAATCATTTTCTTATTAAAATTATAGGAAATGTACACGTTTTTTCTAGGTTTTCTATCAATGCGATCCACATCTACTCAAAGTTACAATTATTTCTTTGCTCTGTGGATCTATTTATAACACGTATATAATACTATCTAGTATTAGTTTGTATGTTACCATTAATGTCAATATTATTTTATGGGTCGCAAAGTGCTTTATCCAAGAAAAAACATGGTGTTGCATAAATACGATTAATTAAATGTATATTGTTATATATTACACGTTCTCTGTGTATTTATATATAAGTATTGCAACCTTTGCTATTATCGTGTTTTGTAGCATGTTAGATGATTACTGCTACAGTAAAATAAAAAAGATGTTTAAATTATATTACGCTTATATTCAAACGTTTTTGCCTAATGGTTTTATTAATTAAAGCATTTATTACAAAAGAGTATACGTCTTCAACATAGAATTTAATATGCGTGGTAGGTACCTAAATAGTAATCACTAAAGCATTATGGTAGTACCAATAACCAATTTAACGCCATTAGATCAAAAACTAATCAATCATATTAGATAGATCACTTTGCTAACATATTTACCGCAAATTAGTTGAACAAGGTAATCATTTCTACTAGGTATGTTGCTACGTATTACGCATAGTTATGGATTAATACTGTTATGCGCTGATTGTTTTCGAAAGTTTTAATTACCTTGTATAGAGCATATCATTTACTAATAGTTATATGGTTTTAAGCCTCATATCTATAAATATTAAATGTATGGATATATTATTTTTTACTATTATTTATTAATGGAACATATTTTGCCTTTTTTATTTTTAGTAATATTTCCGCATTTTTATATTTAACTCCAATACTGTTGATACCAGAATTGTGTTAGCAAGTATACATTCTCATATTATATAAATTCATAATTATTTAATAATTAATCAATAAAGGTAGGTATTACAAATTACAAATTATAAATTCAACAGCAAAATAAATAAAATGGAAAATTCTTTAAAAACAAACAATGAATGTGATGTTTGCTACCAATCAAACATATCGCATAATGCTGAAACCGGTTATGGAGAATTATATAGAAATAGCATGTACTAAAATTTAAAAAAAAAAATTAACAATATTATGTATTTGTTATTTCATACCGTCGACTCATAATAAGTTATTTTTATTTACAAATAAAAGGATCTTTTTCACTAAAATTAACAAATAATAATATTGTATGCTATGAAATTATGACATAAATAGGTATTTTCATGATTTATAGTAAATCAATTCAAATCATTAATTAATCTATAGTAGAATATTAACTGTGTTTCATTTAATATAGGTATTCGATTCAGAAAGTCCACATGTCAAGTAATAAACTATTAGAACGTTTTATAACCCTCCACGCGGAAGTTATTTCTTTAAAGTGACGTTTATATTGTGAAAACCACTCAGCGCCAGTAATTTCATATGGCACACTCCATTTATTCCTGGCCATATAGGAAGAATTATAAATGCATAAACAATGCTTGCCCGCGAAAGCCCATAAATATTCGTTGGATAGCGATGCAAGGTGCACTGCATTCACATAACAATAAAACAAGACAAACTTTTTTTAGTTCTCATAATAAATTAACAGTACACAAAAAAATCCTCATATTGGCTAGCCACTGGCATTCATTTCATTCGTCTATAATTTATTCGCTTTGTAGCCATAATTATTGTTTCGTAGTATTTTCAGTCACTTTGTTTTTTAAACCAACTAAATAAAGGTCAGTAAAATTTAAAATTCGCGGAAAAATGTTGACCAGTAAAAAAAATATTGTAAACTTGCTAGAAAGCGTCAGTCAAATTCGGTTGATTTAAGAGAAATAAAAAATGTTCACCACTCTAAAATAATTACCAGCAAAATCTCATTTGCAGCACGGTTAAACTTTGCTCGTTTAACGGTAGCTGATTCAGGTCTTATTTACATTTTTTTTTGGTTGAAATTTTTACAAAAAACTGTTTTTTTTATCACTCTAAATAATGCAAACTTCATTCCGAGTATTTTTCATCAGCAGTTGCTTTTTAAGTCATTAAAAAAATGTTTGAATAATTTTGTTTATTTTATATAATTATTTAGACAGGATAATAAAAATAGTCGACGCAATAGATTTTCTATATAACTTTAACATAAATAATATTGGCAAATAACAATAGGAGAAAAAACATTTAACCTGCAGTTATCGTTGTTCGCCTGGATTATTATTTGTATTCCACTCCGTTGCAGAAAACAGTAAATATTTTCCGTTATATTTAAATTTATAAAAGTTCTAAGATGCCGTGTATCTCTCGGCACATCGTTACGGACATCTAACTTTTGTTTACTTTTCAATTCTTGAAAAACGTATTTTTCGTTAGCAACAGCGGGAATAGAAAAACAATGGAACTTTGCATTTAAAAGAAAATATACGACCGAATGCAGCGAGTAGTGAGCTTTTATTATGTATTTTATTTATATGTAGGTTAAACGTAACGTTTTTCTCGATTTCCCAGGATAAAGTAGGTCAGCACCGAGTCACCTGTGAGGGATGGGGAAGGGGGGAGCTTTGACTCTAACGGGACTCGGAGGCTGCGTGAAGGGCGATAAAATCCCACATAAAATAATCATCGCACTCGAATATGTCTTACAGCTTTTTCGAGCACTTTCTTTACACGGGGGCTCAACTTGACTTTTCGCTTTATCTGCGAATATAATAAACTCTTGTCTCTTGGAAAACGGCAACTTTGCATATTATTTTTTGATAAAAAATTTATGGCTGTACAGAAATAATGTTACTTTATTTCGGTGCTTTTAAGATTTATATGTGTTGTTAAATTTTATAACTACCTATTTTCAACATACATAAATGTTATACGATGAAAATTATTTTTAATCATAAAATCAATGCGCATACAATATACTATCGATACACGATGTATAATATAAAATCAACATAATTTTATAATTATATATTTTGTGAATTCAAAGTTGTCAATCTTGAACAAGTGGGACGACACGTATAACTCGGATAACAAATGTTGATACGAAGGACTTCAAAAGAAATCTAAAATGGAATGCATTTCGGTGTCGCAATAAAATATGTATTGAAAAATGACCACCATAATATCAGTAACATGAAGCGTAAGGCATTATGTTAAGCATAGGCCGTGAAGCGTAACATGTTTAACCAGTGTATTCTGCCGGTACTAACTATGTGTGCAACATGGGTTTTGGCAGTACAAAGAACTGTATATTGAGCATAACGCGCAAGAATCGAATAAAATGACTAAAAACCCAAATAAAAAAGAATAGATCATCTTTTGACTAATCTCACCATTCAGTATTACTCGATAAATATTAATGGATCTTACGATCGACCATGAGCCTATTAGATTCATTAAATAATCAGGCTCAGTGGAATTAGAAATAATTTTCTATAGTCGCAATAAGGGTAGGTACGGCAAAATAGTTTTGCAGTTATACTATGTTTATTATGTATTATATGATTGTATTTAAACAGAGTATACGTGAATTATTATGACGAATTACTATATTCTTGACAATTTATTTTGTATATAAAAATGTGGATATATTATATACAAAATACACATGTAAGTGAGTACAAGGAATTTACCTATATTATTCGTTTATTAAAAACAGTTATATGTCACTCTTTTATTGTTCGAATTAGGTATATGTATATGACATTATTTATTTAGTTTAAATCGGGATCTAAAAATAGATAAGGTACGATGAAACAAAATATTAACGTCCGAAAAGAAGGCATACATAAAATGGAAGCCTTCATCCAGCAATGGATTGAGAGTGACTGGGATGATGATATTTTATAGTTAGTCTATTACAAATGGCAAATATATTCAATTCTAACCTGATCAGGGCCATTTTTGCATACCATTACTACGTGCTATTTTCGTTGTCATTGCTAAAAAAATCCATTCCGCTGAATAACGATTTGTATTTCAATTACCGTGAAACCTTACTCACTACTCTACTCAATTTCCTATAACGATGGTTCCATCGTGGAACGGTATCGCCGGCTACCTTTTTTTCAATTCCTTCGTGCATTTTCTTTTCATTTACACAGTTTTACACTTTTACGTTTTATTATGCAGTATGTATCCGACTACTAGTAGAATTTTTCTTCGAAATAAAAACAACAGTATTCTAATGAAATGTTAAAAAAATATTACACCGTAACCATGTACGATCTTTTTCAAAATAATCCTTTTTTCAACTGTTATAATTTACTATTAACCACGTCTTCTCTTTCATCTCTTTATTTCACTTCTATCGTAGAGTTTACTCACATAGTAAACCCTAACAAGTATAAATTCCAGTATTTTAGCTTTGATTTTTTATAATAATCATTGTAAATAATAAATCATCAATTAGAAAAAGAACTACTTATATAGTGTGAGAAATCGACAGCTGACAGAATTTCTAAGTTACAAGTGAGAAAGGTGGTGCGAATTTTTAATAAGGAATTCGTGAGTAGAGAGGAGTGATAAAATTAGGATATATCGTTAATTTATGTCATATTGCTATTTAATTTAATTCTAGGAATTCTTTACTATAAATTCTTAATCTTGTTTTATTCACGTGTTAAATAATTTCAGAATGCCTCTCTTTAATTTTACTAAGTAACTATTTCAAAATATTTTGTTGTATCCTCTACTTCACATTATTAAATTTAAATTTTATATACATGTCATTAAATGTAAAGTATTTATTAATGTGACCTTTCCAAATTTATAACGCCTCAATATCATATATTATATTTAACTTATTTTACAAAAACATAAATAAATTTATAAAAGACAAATTTATAACAAAAACGTAGGTGCTTATTTTAATTGTTTATTAATATGTGATTAGCACAATATTGTTGACCATGACCGTCTCACCTTTAGGAAACTTTTGTGTAATATTCATCCTATGAAATAGGTCACCAAGTCTGAACCCAATTAAAGGGAAGGGTTTTCAGCGTAAACGACAGTCGCTTGTTCTGTCTCATTTTTATGAAGTTAACCAGAAGACATGAGCAAGGGCTTTTACATATATTTATAAAAAATATGAAATAGTAACTATTTCAATATTATAATATTAAAAATATAATGATAAAATAAAACTATTATTCAAATAGACGTGCTATATCAACCAGAATTAGTCGTTAATAAAAAAACATGTAAAGAAGTGTAATATAATTTTATTAAGTATATATAAAATAATACCAAATCGCTAATATGCTAAGTACGGTATATAGGTTATACAAGAACTAGTCGTTATCTATTCCCACAATCTATTAGATCAGTATTCTGAATTAAACACGCACTGAAAAATAACGTATTTTTTACAGACCACGGGATTGGACCTGCGACTCATGGCTTCAGATAGAGGTGCTCTATTAACTATATAGTTGCAATGCATAATATATACCTATGTATATTGTGATACAATTATAAAGAATGGATGAAACTTCTCGTGTATTACGATTTCGAGGTAAGGATTATAATAATAATCTTTATTTTGATGAAAGCATATAATTATTTCAAATTACGATTATTTCTTGTATATCAAAGCTTTTAATTTGATATAAAATTTATTTTCCTGTATTTTTTCAATTGACATGATATATTTATCATAATATAATATTTCACAAAGAAAGCACATTTTGATTACAACTTATTAATAATACATTTTATATTTTTAATGATATGTTTATCGGATTATTATTTATATTATGGAAATCAAAAATTCAAAGAACATTCATACAGTTGCTGAAAAAAATTGTTTACTGAGCTTAGTCCATACCAAGATACATATGCGTGAATAAATAAACACTGTATAAAAAATGTTCGAAAGTTGTATTAAAACAACTATTGATGAACATTTGAAATGTTCTGATACAATAATGTCCATATTTTTCTTGTATCTCACCTTATAAGGAAAACATTGTTCATGCACTGATGTTCTTGGCCTGGACTAGGCTTTAGTGAAAGGAGACAAAGACTAGTAGCAACTCGTTACATTAAAAGCACGTCTTTGTCAATTTACTTTGCGTCTGTTTCTAATAAAAATCACGATTTTATCTAAAAAGACAGGCTCACACGACTAAAATTTTAAAGGGCATTTTATTTTATTTAACGCTCGTAAAATGTAATTAAGCTCGCTTTAATAGCTCTTGACGGAATGTGTTACACGTGGATATACGTCTAAATTATGTATCACGTTACTGCAATTACAAGCTGTAAGAGTAAAACTGAAATAATCTCATCGTCAGTATTTATATGGATACTGTAAAAAGGCTTAATAAAACCCAATGGTGCATTAAATTTACTATGTTAAATCGTTCCGAAGACTGTTTAATTAAAACGAAAAAAAAATCAATTTATTACTAATAAAACTGTCTATATTAATAATTTTATTGGTGTGTACTAATAGTAGTAGAACTACATTATAAAATAATAAATGCATATTCTCAATTTCTCTCAAATTATGTAAATTATAATTTTCAGTTTTTGGTGATCTTGGTGAATTTAATCATTGGTGAAATACTACTACTTCACCATGTTCAACCCTTAAATGGTCATATGGGCCCCTTCAGAATTAAGATTGTATTATCAGATTTTTGTTTTTACGAGAAATGGATATTAGCCACTTGTTCAACCTATTTGGTCTATACTCTGACTCCAAACACAAGTTGATAAAAAATATGTGTATTTGCCAGATTTATGATTCGAACCTGGGACCTACGACATTACATGCCGACGCGCCGCTCAGTTATCGTGAGCGTGGATTATTAGTGAAATACTTAGTGAGAATTGATTTTCATTTAAAATTATAATTAGGTAGGTTCCTACTAATTTTTGTTATTTGAATTATCTCCAAACCGTAATGTCGATTACAATATTATTATAATAAAAAATAACAGAAAATTGCAAATCTATTGAATTAATAATATAATTATTTATCTCTTTGGATTAAGTACCTACTATTAAATTTCAGTAGATGCTAATTTTCACAATTTTAATTTATTAATATTATTGTATTTTTTTTGTTATTTATAAACAGTTGAAGTCTTATTTTTATTAATTGTATACATTTTGGTTGTACTCATAATATACAAAGGTTGCCGAAAATCGAAAGCTGGACGGTGACGTATTTATAATACCTACAGTCTATGAAACGGTGAAAATATTAAATCATTTGGACCTATATTATTCTATTTTATATATAAGTAGCATCGAAGTGTATTTTAAAAACAAAAAAGTATTTAATTAATATGAGTGAAATAATACGTAATAATAATCAACATCTGTAAGGTGCTTTAAACCAATTTATAATTACTTTTCTTCTCCGATTTGTCAATTTGATTAAACACGTTTAATTAAATTATTTCTTTTATTATAACGTAATCAAAATGCTTTAAATGGTACCTATCGAGTTTGTTTACCGTTGTTACATAACAACCATTTTATAAAGAAAAGTGTGCGTCATAAGGCTCTCACGTTTTATTACTCTTAGTTCCTCTAGCACACAAAGAGCACCGCTCTTCCCAATTTTCTTTATTGAAGTGAAATAATGACTTTTCACGTTTTACGTGGATAGTACCTACGCCACTGACAGGCTATGCCGTTGTGTTATTGTGGCATGCAACGTATTGAAAGCAAAGGCACAAACAAAACGGGCGTGACAACCGCAACAATGAGCTTTCAGACTGTACCGGTTGCCGTTGGGCTAATCTGCGTCAGCTAACTCCATGCTGACGACACCCATGCGAAGGCTGTCTCTCATATCAATGTTGATGCCTGCATCGGCTCATTAATAATTCCGCGATCGTACATTTCTCATCATTTTTGATCCTTTCATAAAATATTTCTCATATTTTTTTTTAATAAACCGGCTTTTAAAGATTTTATGAACTTCTCTTATATTCAAGTAATAACTACTATTTTATAATAATAAAATTAGATGTTTAGTGGATATGGAATATTGTAAAAAGAACATTTAAGTACTTATATTAGAATATTTAAATCGGATATAAAATCGTGAAAACCATAATTAATAACTACTTATTGATCCTTTCATAAAAAATTGTCATATATTTTTTTTAATAAACCGGCTTTTAAAGATTTTATGAACTTCTCATATATTCAAGTAATAACTACTATTTTGTAATAATAAAATTGGGTGTTTAGTGGATATGGAATATTGGAAAAAGAACATTTAAGTACCTATATTAGAATATTTAAATCGGATGTAAAATCGTGAATACCATAATCAATAACTACTATTTTTCTAATCATTATACAACAATAAATTAGATGTTTAGTGGATACGGCATAATATTGTAAAAATAACATTTAAGTATATTAGAATATTTAAATCGGATATAAAATTGTGAATACTTTTTTTTAATAAATCACCCGAATATTATAATACTGTACGAATACAGTCTTCTATTGTTTTATACCCATATAAATCGATTGGTCTCACGGTCACGTTATATACCTGATATTTTGTGTTTTTGGACATGGGATTGGATCTGAATAGATTCTTCAGTGCGAAAAATGCTGCATTTCCACTCTTCAGTTTACTGGCGAGTTCGAAGTTCATCTCATTTTTTAGGGGTTTTCCAGTACTTAAAAACCCAACTGAAGAGAGACAGTTCAGGATAGAGATTTCTAGATGGCGTTTGTGCTGTCGCCCATGAACATAAGTCGTCCGTAACACTAGCTTAACTAACTTAGTATATACCCGTTTTCTTAACGTCAGTTTTTGGTGTTGTATGTGATCACAAAGAAGCGGTTTACGTGACTGAGATATATCCTCAAGATACCGACCAAGAATGTGACACTTCGCACCCTTATACTCATAGCATAGTCATACAGATGCTGCCACCGATTCTCTCTCATGCCACTGACTGTAATCAGCGACGCGTTTCTTTGACGCAACTTACGAAACTAATTCAACATTTAATTAAAAAAACGGGTCTTCGAATAGTTAAAACTAGTCACAGTCATTAAATGTATTATATTTGAATTTTAAAAAGATGCGCATTTCGGTGTAAAATAATACCCAAAGCATAACAAAATTCCTGCATTTATTAATTAGAAAATTTTAAATATATTGTCATTGTTTTATAATATTGCGTCATTATTAAATGCTCCACTGACTATTATACTACAAAAATCAATCGTTACGCTCTATAGATCTGACATGGCAAAAGGCAGCGGACGTAGGGATGGACCGAGAAAAATACCGTAATCTTCTTTTTTCTGTAATGCTATCTATGATGCTGAAATCGCACAATATAAAGTATGTAAGGTAAGTGATAAACTCAAAAATTTAAATAATAAATAGTTTATTTATTAGAAATTGACAATAGTTGTATATAAGTGCAGTGATAGATACTAAAATTATTATTAAATATTATTCCAGATACCTATTAAAACTTTACCTTGAATAATCGGGGTGCATAGAGTTTTACGACAGAAAGACCCCTTTTAATGGTAGTAATATTAATAACCCCTTTTAAAATAATTATTTCGAGGGTAAAAGGGATAACACGAACCGTAAAATATTTTCCAATTTTCTCCACCATATACAAAATGGTTAGCTAAATACTGATGATTTGTTTAAATTATTCATTACTATGATAGCCATAAAAGTCACTTTACGATCCTCAAAACGTCAAAATAAATGATAATTGTTGTTTTCTCTTTACGCCATCTAAATTAAACTAGTTAAGCTGATATAACCTAGTACATATTCAAATTGTGAGTAGTAATAAAACAGTCTTTTATATAAAATAATACAGCGAAATTACATATAAAGGAGTTATTATGTTATTTATTAAATCTTAATATCATAATAATATTATCAATATATTATATCAACATCATTTTTATTAATTAGTAGATAGTGTGTGACAGATATATACTCTCATTTCATATACTTACTAAATAAAGGAACATCATTTTTAATCATTACATAATAAAATTCTGTTACTAGTACTAAATAAATATAAATCATACTACTTTTATCGGCCGTTAAAAGCTTTAGAAGTAGGCGGACTACAATAAAAAAGATTGTTTTAATTAAATTGTAATCTTCGATTTGATTTACACTTCATTGCTCTCTACTTCAACACAATCTTTTACGCGCTGGTAAAATTTGTAAATGCATTATTGAATTACATTGATTAATTTCAATAAAAATATATATATATATGGAAACTCGATTTCAAAGTTTTCAACAACATTGCCTTCATTTAAGTCATAAATAATGACAGTCTCTGTCTATATTGCCTTCTCGACGTTAATCTCTTACAAATTTTCTGCGTCCCTTGTTAATGAATTTATAAGCTTTTGGGAATTTTAGAGGAGGCTGCAAATGGGAGGTTTACTTTTACTAGACATAAAACTTGAACCAGTAATTTTTCATACCCGATAATCATTAAAATTAACCAGTCTTGCGATAGTGTTAATGCCGCTTCTGTTGGAATATTTAAACCCTCTTAAAACCGTTTTTAGTAAGTAATAAATTTGGTACAAAGGTATTTTAAGAATATTTTATCTTTTTTTTTATACATATCATTCTAAATTTGAAAAATCCAACTAAAGATCGACGGTTGTCTTGCAGAATTAAAATATAAGAAGTCATTCAATATTTTTAAAGTTTCAATGAAAATCCTAATATAATATAGCCTTTTAAAAAATATATTTCTTAAGTAGGTAATATAATATTAAGTATGTAAATAAATTGGCATTAATAATTCTGTGGAGTTAATTTACATACACATATACAATAACTATCAAAATAATTACTTATATATTTTTGTATTGTTTGGGATATTCACCACAATGCTTTATATTAATTATTTTGTTAATAAATATCGAATTAATATTTTGGTGAATAAATATATTTTATAAGTAATATTGCCGAATAAATTATTTGTATTTCAACATAGATTGTTTAAAACTATACTTTTACTATTTTCCTAGTAAATCTGTTAAAACAATTGACAATAATACTACGTATAAGATATCGATATTGGATTCTGCAAGTAGTTATTTAACGTACCTAGGGCGCATTTGTAAAAGTTGAAAACTTTTAGGTCGTATGCTTTATTTTGTGAGACCAAACCGAAAACAACAAAATTTTCGAACCCCCTGGATTTCTGCCAGAAAATACATGTTTACCAAATTGTAAAAATCGCGTAAAGCTTGACATTCGATTTACGTTCAACTATTCCCAGTTTTACGAAATTGAAACATTTCAATGCGCTGTGCAATTTAAATTCAATAAAAACGTCGCGAAAATGTCTCACACATATATCAAACGTTTTAAACATGTGTGGAGGTACAAGAGTTGAATATTGATAGTTTTTATCAGAAATAACTTTATGCTAATACAATGAAAATACGCGGAATGTTCAGTAGAAAGAGAGCAGCAGCTTGTTAAACAATATTCCATATTTACGTTAAGATGAGGGTCGTAAAATTTTATATTGCCTGAACCATTTTGGTATTGAAATTCTCGTATTTTACTAATGCTATTTGTTATATTTTGTTACACGTATATACGCATCTACATATACGCTGTGGCTTATGTTCAAGTTATTTCAATTGTTTTCCATTTGGTATAACTTTCCTGTCATAATATAGTAAGTATTACAATGATAAATATAATTTGGATTATTTGTACATACGGAGCAGGACTCGAACCAGTATCCATTGATTCCAGCTAACATGCTTTACCAATTAAGTCATCTTAGTTAAACCTAATCACGACAAAATTAACTAATAGCTATGCGACTGACATTTGTGGTTAGAATCAATGTGTTAATAATAAGTATCTACTTACTTTGATTCCTCGCCGGCGTTGTGGTATTTCGAAGTTTTAGTTTTATTTACTTGCTATAATTTTTTATTGTTCAATGCATAAATCATTCGTTACACAATATGGAAGTCACATAAATATATTACCTTTATATATACGGATATATTCAATAATAAATGCTGCATTCTTAAATATTTTCAATTATTCATTGTATAAAAATACTTTTATTTCTATATTGGTTTGTATTTATAGATTAATTATTTCGTACCCACGTATATATATATATATATATATATATATATATATATATATATATATATATATATATATATATTGTAATCTTCATTTTGAAAGAAGCTTTAGAAAATTTAATAAATAAATGAACAGCGTTGTCATTGAATTGAAAAAATAAATGCAGTATCAGTTAACTACGTGTAGGTTTCAATAGTAACAGTATTATTATTAAAATGCCTTTAATAGCTGCAGTATTTTGTTTAAATTTTAGAAAAAATAAATTTTACAACATACATACAATTAAAAATCATATTAAAATGAAATAATTTTTTTAATAAAGCATATATATGTAATTACTAAAACAATATCAATAATGATATTTATTTGAATTTAACGGAGTATACTATAAATGCATTAATTATTTAAGCACAAAAATATCCTAGACTGCTTTCAAATAACAAGAAAATAAAGTGAATGTTTTCTCATTACAGAACAAAGCAGAATATTATGTGATCCCTAAGGAGGCTGTTGCAATCTCATTTAGTTAGAGACGTTGCACTAACGCGCATAGAGCACTGAGCACTTCCAGCCCATACCACGCCACCATGCATTCATTCGTTCCAATTAGGCGAAATTATATCGCGATCTCAAGCGAGCTTTCGAGGCCTTCACAAAAGCTTGCATCAACAGTTTTTAACCATTCACAGTAGTTAGGCATTAAATATTCTCGAGCATGTTTTGAGCCGGCTGCTGCCTACGGTAGAGTGTATGCTGCTTTCTTGGCTCCCGACTACGTCTTATTAGCGTAGCCCGGTTAGGCAATAAAGCTTGGAAACGCCTATTAAACATTTAAAGGCGGTGCACTGTTTGTTATCTGATTTCATTACCATTAATTCATTTAACTTCATGCCGTCTAATCCTAGTATTTTTTTCAATTTAAAATAATTATAAGA
Organism: Rhyacophila brunnea; assembly: GCF_057557595.1. Taxonomy (NCBI): domain Eukaryota; kingdom Metazoa; phylum Arthropoda; class Insecta; order Trichoptera; family Rhyacophilidae; genus Rhyacophila; species Rhyacophila brunnea. The sequence continues at coordinate 33,162,254 of NW_028232859.1, forward strand.
TTACGTGACAATGAAATCAACTGCGCACATAATTAGTCATAATTATGTATATTTTTTTTTATAATAAATTACAATATTATTATTGAACGATATAAGATATTCGAATATAAGTAGGTAGGTATAATTTTATTTTCTTATTTTTTTTTACTTCGCAATAAAAATTCACTTAGATGATCATTCTATAAAAACAACCATAAACTTTTTTTTATGTAGTCAATATCGTTGCCATATGGCATTAATTATTAATTAATAAAGTTATATTATAACAATACAAGTAGTTACTAAAGCTAAATTTTAAAATAAAACTTCTCAACTGCAAAAGATGCAAATGTCATAATTATTGTAGACTAAATCCTTCATAATGGTATTAGTATTTACGTTCATATTTAGTGAGATATCTTATTTTCGACATTATAATGCAATAATGCTAAATTTAAAAATTAACGGTCAAATTAACGTATGGGCGCATAAATTTGCATAATAAAGAAGTATAATCGTATCACAAATTACGATTACACCGTAAAATTAGTTTTTAAAAAACCCTCATGTACGAGGGTGGGTCAATAATTCCTTAGAAAAAAGCATTAAAACAGTTTTTATTTTTGTATTTTTTTTTAATTTCTCAACATAATCTCCTTGGAGCTCAATACACTTGGTTAGACGTTTCTCAATTTTTTTAAACCGTCAGAAAAATAAGTTTTCGGAAGGTCCTCAAAATAAGCATTTGTCCGATCGATGACTTCTTCATTTGAAAAAAAACGTTGTCCACTTAGCCATTTTTTTAAGTTTGGGAAAAGGAAAAAGTCACTGGGGGGGGCTAAATCTGGCGAATACGGTGGGTGGTCGACCAATTCGAACTTCAATTCTTCAATTTTAGCCATTGATTGTAAACATGTGTGAACACGGGCATTGTCCTGATGAAAGAGGATTTTTTTCCTGTTTAAATGAGGCCGTTTTTCTTCAATTTCGTTTTTTAGCTGGTCCAATAAAGATGCATAATAATCTCCTGTTATTGTTTTTCCTTTTTCCAAATAGTCAACGAAAATAATTCCACGTGCATCCCAAAATACAGTAGCCATAACCTTACCAGCTGATTTTATGGTTTTCGCCTTCTTTGGATATGGTTCGCCTTTCGCAATCCACTGCTTTGACTGTTCTTTCGTCTCGGGAGTATAGTGGTGTATCCATGTTTCATCTACAGTCACAAAGCGACGAAAAAATTCATCCGGATTGCGTTGCATGAGCGACAACAGGGCTTTAGAGGCCACCACCCTATTGCGTTTATTGTCGACTGTGAGCAAACGCGGCACCCATCTTGCAGAAACTTTTTTCATGCCCAATTTGTCATGTAAAATAGAAATGACGCTACCTTTTGAGATCCCTGTAACCTCAATTATCTCACTCAACTTTAATCTTCGGTCACTTAACACCATATCGTGGATTTTATTGATCATTTCTAGTGTAGTCACCTCTACAGGACATCCTGAGCGTGGTTCATCCTTTGTTGATGTACGACCACGTTTAAATTCATTTAACCAGTTATAAATAGTTGCAAGTGAAGGAGCAGATATGCCGTGAACTAAATCCAACTCATTTTTTATTTCCTTTGCTGTTAACCCTTTTATATTAAAATGTTTAAACAGCTCTAAACTCAATTTTCTCCATTTTCCATTTTTCCATTTTCCACAAGCAATTTTTTTTTTTAAATGTACGAGAAACACACAACAACCCGACCAATCTGATTGAAACTTCGCAGCATACTGAATCGGTAGTGCCGCTGCATGAAAACAAACCGCTTACAGTACTAGTCACGCCACCTGTCGGCTTTTCTAAGGACTTATTGACCCATCCTCGTATAATAAGGTAATTAGGACAACCTTTTGAACCCAAGTCAAGTTCAACATATGGGGATGAACTACCTATATAATATTATTAAAGGTTATCATATCCAAAACCATACATCTTCACTTTTTAATATATTTTTAATAACGCGTTTTTAGACGAAACGTGGTTAACGAATTATTTAAAATAATAATTAAAAAATAATCGCCATCCTCTAGTAAATATTTTTTTGTACAAGTCGGTTATCCTGGATATAGCGGGGAACACATTTTGAAAATAGCCGATATACTGGATTATTTTTTAGGATAACCTAACCTAACCTAACTAACCTAACTTAACCTAACCTAAACTAACCCAAACTAACAAACAATCCAGTATATCGGCTATTTTCAAAATGTTTTTGCCGCTGCATCCAGGATAAACGTATAGAACCTCTTTTTTAATTTCAACTGATTTTTTATTATTACATTCAATTTGTGAACATTTTGGTGCAAAGAACAACACAAACGTGGACCTACCAAATCAACCCGCTCCGCACCACATTCGGTTTTAATCGAACGGATCACGAAATTTTATGTTTGGATGTGAAACATCAGCAGTTTATTACAGCCCTCGTATAGCAGTGATTAAGGCGCTGACCTTTCATCGGGGGGCTTTGGGCTCGATTCACGGTGAGATCACAATATAATATATGTGATTTTATCAAAGTCTGTGTGTGTTTAGTGATTGTTTTACTTATATTACAAACTACACTACTGTAATTGGGTCGCATGGCATGTTGTATGGTTTAAAAGAGTATACATATTTTAATAATATATATTTTATAAATTAATATTTTTTTACACTTGGGAATATTTCAGGAGCATTTACATAATACTGAAGTCACCACGCACTGTAATTTACTTTGACTGAGTATTGACTTATGTATTGAAAGGTGCCCATAAAGCAGAGGAACAAGAAGAAAACAAGAACTAATAGCAACAGAACATTACATGAAAGTACACATATCCTTTGCTTGCGTATCATGAAGAGTAATAAATAGAGATATTGAATCTTCGTCCAGATGAAGCGTTCTTTAAATTCCCTATACAATAACATTTAGCAATTTTATTTTTACGTGTCATTTTTGTATGTAAAAATGTAAATTCACAACGCTCATTTCAGAGTTTCTAGAAAAATTAGTCATTCTAGTGATCCTTTTTTCCATTACTTCCATATGTTTATGTTCCATCTATATACGTGTATATATATAGGCTTTTCATTTTGATAATATAGTAACACATAATATATATATATATATATATATACAATTTTCATTTAACTTAGCCGCCCTGAATTATATTAAAATAGTTTATTTTTATTGAGCTAAAATATGGACTAAGCAATTATAATATAGTTTTAAAAGTATGTTTAGTTAATTTAAAGTAATTAGAATATATTTAGGTAAGTACATACAATGATGGTTGTATAATAGTAACAACTATAATATATTAGAAACTCGTTACTTTACTAAATACCTAAACCACAGTGACTGTATACTTGGTGTATATTATATTTCAGATATTCAGAAGTTATCTTCTTTAGACAGTTTAAATAATATCAAGTAAAATAAGGTCCCTGCTAAGTCATATTCTAAATACACGTGGCAATCAATCACACATATACATAAACTAACTGACACTATTCATGAATTCACAACAAATAATAAATGTTGGCTAATCACGCACAAATTAGATTTATATTACCTACTAAATAAGATTAAAAAAAACATTTAACAAGTATATTATGTATTCTTCATACACGTTAATTTAGATAATGATGATGATAGAAACGTACCACGATTAGCGTATAATTATTTCTCTATAGGAAAAGTTTTAAATTCAACGGCCTTATAATAATATATTAAGCAAGTGCTGGTAATTGTTCGTCACAACAAACCCTTCAGGGAGAGGAGAAGAAGCAAGTGCACCTAATTTGATATTAAATAATAAACCGTAGCGACGAATTGTATTATGTTGCTGCGGCCAACATTCGCATGGCGGTGAAATTAAATTTTGATTGACGGCACAAAATTTACCCGAGAGGTTTTCCGCATTGTAGATTTCATTCTGACAATAGCTGTAAACGTTATTTAGAATCCTGGTAATGATTTATAGTTACAACAGTTTTAAACTATTTACAATAATTATTGTACCTAACGACATATCGATATGAGAGAGCGGTTTGTTAATGAGAAACCTTTTTGTTTTATTGCTTCCGGAAGTAATATGTGACCTTATAGTTAATACCCAATCATTACGTATTTATATCGGTTTCATAAGTACTTATATTAATTACATAAATATTTAAGTTACATAATGTAGAAAATAGCAATATAATACCGACGTAATACATTTATTACACCTACACACTGATAAACTGTTTTGAATTTGAATTGAAAAAATCGTAATAATTTATGTTTTATAGTGCGTGAAATCCTAATTTTATAAACACAGAAAACTATAGAATACAAACAAATTTAATATTTGCTCGTGAGTGAAATAGAACATATTACATAATTCAAAAACACTTCTGAGATAGCACATAGCAACCATGACTTGGGGCAGCTTCTCTGTTAATTAATGGTAATATATATCATATTTTTCATCATAGTTTTTCATATTATTACATAATTTTTATATCATATTCAAACTGCAAAAATACTAACTATACGTTTTTATCATCAACTTAAACAAAGAGTTAATAACAAAGAAGCTAAATTAATTCAAATATCATATCTCACAAAAACACAACAGTACTTAACGTAATATTAAAATTACTATTAATATAATTCCAGTTTTTAATTTTTTAAATACCAATAGATGACGGAGATTTCACTGCAGAATCTATATTTTAGTAGGAAAAATTCAAACACATTGTAAATAACACAATTATCAATGATACTTGCTGTTATTAGACTGTATTGTACCAATCATAAATTTTCCGTATAATTTGGGACATTGATCAAAAAAAGAAAATCGTCAACCAACCACAAGTATCATGAATAATATATTAAAATATTAAAATACAGCTATATATTATAATATTCTAAATTTACTCGTTATATTATAAAATTACATAAAATATTGGGTTACAAATAAACAGAATAAGTAAGGATATTATACTATTTATCCACAAGGATAAAACTACATTTTTTTTTAGTATCCCGACAGTTAAAATAAATCAACTCAATTTTTATTTTTTGTTAATATACGTTATAATTACAAACGTCAAATAATTATTGATATCATTCTATTTATTACAGGACCGAGTATTTTCATCCAATCCTAATAAAATAGAGAATTAAGAACTTAATAAGAAACCTAATTCACAGGATTCGTAATCTCAAAACTTTTTCTCTGTAGATAAAAATAAAGCAACTTGACAAAATGGCCATTAACACTTCTATTACACACGTTTTACTGTTTCCATTTTTTGTCACGCAAGCTACTCAACACTATGTGAACTAAACACAGACGGCAACTTCACCGTTGTCTCAATTACTTAAGTAGATATAATAACTTACAAATTGTGAGAGAAGAAAATATGAATTTACTTATTATTAGATAAATATACGGCAGATCTTTATATTATACTACGCAAAAGATATTATCTCTACAATAATTCGATAATATTTAATATTAAATTATTTACAATGTTATTGTAATTGGTATAATAAACAAAATATTAGTTATAGAACATTAATAGCATTGAAATTTTGATGTGCCTATATATTATTATTATGAATAATACAATATTGTGAGGTTACGTGATTCATTTGTATGTAAATGATTTATTATAGTTATGAAAAGCGTGTAATACATCTACAATGAAATATTCAGAGAAATGTTTTTTGTTTGTAGATATTATCTGATTGTTTCCAAATTGTAATAAGTAATAACGTATGTGTTCAAAATACGTTAAACACGGATCTCAAAAATAATATCATTATTTTGCACATTTGCTACAATATTGTATTCGTTCAATAATCATAAAAGCTCTGAAAATATCGTCGAATTTATTTTAGATTACTCTGTGACAACATTTCACGTGTCGGTTTTTTGTAAAAATATGACATGTTTTATGTTAAGCTGATACTCAAATTTTCTTTATACGATAAATTTAATGTTCTATTCAATATTGGAAAAAGTCTGTTATTATATGAATGAAAAATTCCAAATTATAATACTTACGTTTTGTATAAGTATACATCTTAATAAAAATCTTCATATATTAAGAGTGTTATTTCTGCCAACAATATACCTACTTTTTTATATACATGTTAACGTTAGTACACAATTTCACATATCCAACTAAAGATAAAATGAATTGCTACTTAACTAGATAATCGTGTATAGATTCCACAGCATTGAATAGCTTTTGCATTACCCTTACCATAATGTATAAATAAATAATGTTCCCATTTACCAACATTATATTAAACTAACTTTAATTAAAAATGGTATATTACGATTTTTGCTCCACAGTCAAGAATATGGACCTTGATAAAGTGGACTTACACAAGTTATACTAACAGTTTAATAATATAATATGTATATTGTATACTATGTACGCGAATATATATAATCTTAATATGTATATATCTTATTGATATTATCCAAACAATACGATGCAATGTTTGCATGAATAAAACGAACGATCTAATTATTTAAAAGCCTCTTTCTTAACCTGATGAAATGTATATCAACAAGCATTATATATTTTTGGGATGACGTTATACGTTATGTCGATAACATGACATCTTGTTAGTAATGTTAAACAGTCACAATTATAATATTTTCACATCAAATAATCTACTAATTTGATGATGCTATGTCTTCAAAATCAAGAAGCGTATATATTATGAAGTTAGACTGTTCGGTCCATATATTTTACGAACGGCTTACAAGAAGTCTATTCTGTCAGGTGTGGTGATAGCTTACCACGTCGATGATCTGCTGCAGCGTGAGGCCGAATTTGACTTCCAGCGCCTCCGACTCGTTAGCCACTGGCCGCTCCAATGTGTTGTATGTGCCCAGCAAGTTATTCAGAAGGCGCTTCTCGTGCGGACCTCCCTCCGAGTCTGTAAGAAATCAAATTCACCTTATTTATACATTGTCAATTATCTAGTAATCAAGTTTTACCACGGTTTACAGAGATACTTTAGTTCAAGACTTCTCTCAAATAAAACAAAAACATGCCTATACAAAATCTTTATCAAGCCCATACCATGGGTCGGAATTACGAAAACAATATGAAAGGAATCTGGCTAGCCTTGAAAGGAAAATATTGATAAAGTGTCTTTTGAGCCATATTTGTAGATATCGCGTGGAGAGGAAGGTACAATGACCTTTTTGTCAACTCACATTGAAACTGAGACGAGTTTGTTGGACAGACCATGGCTCTTTTATGAAGGTCATCCAACTACTAAAAGACTCTTTTCAATATATCAGAAGGAACAAGAGTGCCAGGATTTTTTTTTATAATTATTGTACTGTTTAAAAAAAACACCATTCATTCCTGAGGCTATGACAGTGAAAGAAGTTTACTTTTCCTGGAGGTGACCATAACCAACATTGATTTATAGTGCCAATGATGATGGTACATTTTCATTTAGACAAGATTTAGATGATTCAATGGGGAAAATATTTTTTGCAAAATTGTTAAATGCATACATAGGTATTAAAAGAAATATACATTACATTTAAATTAACATTAAAATGGGCGTAGATTTGATTTATTTAAACTACTCCATAATATAATAAATTTTGTTCAAGTGCAATTTCCAACACAGTTAACATAAAATATATTCCATAAAAACAGTAATGAAACTGGGAAAAAAGTTTGACTCATAGTTCTCAATCAAAAATATATTTTACATACCTTCTGCAATGGGATAGGTATAGAATATCTTTAAATTATATATTATTGATAGTTCTCACAACTGCCATTAAATTATTCAGTTATACAGAAATATATTCAAATTTATCATATCACATTATAGTGAAAACTTCAAGAGTAACTCGAATGCATTCAAAACTATAAATACTTGTACGTTCTTTATAAAATCTTTTTATAGTTGTCATGATTTTAAATGTTATTTTAGCATGATTGAATAACCTTAGATCTATTAACATGAGAAATAATTATCGATCAATAAACAAATTAATTTATCACTATCATTAATACTATTTTTTTTCAGGTAATATTAATATTTCAATTAAAAATAAATCACTATATAGAGCACATGGTAAAAGTACATATTATTATAAAAAGAAAGATAATGAATCTACTGGAAAACCACTTAATTCAAATCCCACTACGCCCAACTCTTTTTAAAAATTTGATTACTGTTACTGAGGTTTTTCAAAATTATGTATTTTCAATAAAAGTTCTAAATCTTGTGTATGGTCAGTATTGAACAAATAATATAATCATTTTTTTTTCAATATTATCTTTGGCGGTTTTCAAGTATTATGCTCACGTCATTACGTACCTAAACTTAAATGTTTAAATGTGTATGCCAGAGATAAATCACCATCTATATATTCATATAGATAACTTTAAAGGAGATATAAATTAGTGTTTTTTCTCGTAATAAACATCAGATGTTTTTAGTGATAAGATTAGAGGGGTAATAAAACAATCCAGTGTTGTTCGTTGCTATTAAATGCATTATGCGTAGTAAGAATAACAAAACATTTTTAAAAAATATATTTAGTTATAACATTGGTCGTACTTATTCCACAAATATTGAAATACAACTTGCCCGGTTTTATCCAAGCGGACATTATTTATTGGTAATATAAATATGCAGAACGACTTATTTATAAAATTATTAGATTACTTACACAAATACACACATACTTAATAAATGTATCAACATATACATAATAACCTACACTAAACAATGATAATAAAACTTAAGGTACCCAGGTACCAATCAATAACATACTAAACAACTAAAGGGCCATCCAAAAATCTGCAGAATTGAAGTCAGCAAGTTTAACGGAAGTAAGTGGTAGAGAAAAACGAAGGACCGAGAGGAGTGAAAGAGTCTAGGAGAAGCCTAAATCTACAAGTAGATCGATTCGGTTGATGCTGACGATATGATGGGATTGGAATCAAATTATGCTAAATTGATAATGTGGTATACTGTACTATTGAGATAGCAAAATAAATAGGTAGAAAAGTAGGTACAATAATTAATATTATTATTGAATTAAAAAGGACTATTTTTTACTATTCATTCATATTATTGTCAATCCATTTGTCAATTTGATTGATATTAGAGTAATCAAATGTTTATACCTACTTATAATTATCAAAATGCCATAGACAATATTTTATTACAAACGAAACATTATAGCAACAATAATATATACAAATACATTTTCTCCTGTAAACGATTTTATCATTTCGTAGTCATTTTCCAGGAAATTTCACGCAACAATGTTTTATTTCCAGCATGTTGACTACATTGTCATGTCTGATTGATAAGCTTGTCAGCAACGAAGAGCAAATTGGAAAATATCTTCTCAATTAAACATGTACAATAAAAAAAAATCACACCGCCGTATACACCATGTTAATAATCAAATCATTTCACGTTGTATTTACAAGTTATAACTAGTGATATATTATTATTTAATTATTCATAATATTAAAAGTAATATATACGTCAATGTTTATCAAAATTCGATAGATATGTGGATAGAAGTTTAAATTAAAAAATGTGATTTACTACCAAAAAATACATTTATGCTTAAAAAAATATTTATCAAACGAATTTTATTAAGGCTTATAATTCAGTTTATCACAAAGCTTCAAAATCAACAATCTAACATCACCATGTTATAAAATGCTTGTGTATAGAAACAGGACAACGTTTTGTAAAAATATGGCCCATAATAGAGTGCAGAAGATGACGGTGATATCACATATTAAATAAAAAAAATGTGAATAGAGGAAAAATAAAATTCTACGACGTTGTACTCAGGCCTTTCAATTCTAATTCTGAGAACATTACAATATTTTTCATCGCCTTCCTTTATAGGCATTTCTACTGCAGAGTTGTTGTATTTTTATAGGGGAAGTATACAAAACATGCCTTTGAACATCATTTTAAAATAGATAGGTAGGTACTTGAATATTTTTGGCTGGGAATGTGTTAGTTATGGGTGATATTGAAGTCTAGTCATTTGTATAGCGTCGTTTTTATAAGCTGATTATAATAATATCATATAATTAGATTTATATTTTTGCTTCTTCTTTGAGTCACAAAACCGCTCTGGATATTTTTAAAACACCCTTTATTATAAATTATATGAAATTTCCTTACAAATTACGGTATTTACCATCATTTTAAGTACGTAGTAAGTATGAAGTAAAACAGTGTTTTGTGATTTAAACTTTTCTGAAATCTAATTTTAACTTTTAATAATTTCTCAATGATTAGGTACATGTAGGTAATCTTTATGTTTAAAATTATTAATAGGTTAGTAGCTCTTTTTAAACTGAAATTTAAATCCAGTTTAAAGGCAATTTAGTTTATCATATTATTTATTAACTTCAATCGAAATAAACACGTCGATCTATTTACTATTTTAGAACGGACTGAAATATAATTTATCACTTTAACGAGAAGATAACCCCTTTGACAGGGGAAGAATGAGAACTGTTCAGAAGACAATAGGAGTGGGTGAAGGTCTCCATTTACAGTGTCTCTATTGATAAATTTTCCGCTAATTATATTGCGTCGAAGGAAGGAGCTACGGTAAATCGCACGCGATAATTTGGTCCCTGATAATATTTTGATTGAGTCATATTCACACATACTTACCTACTTGAAGAGATATATTTTAATTTAATGGTGACGCACGAGAAATTATGTCTATAAAGCATACTAAGTAGGCTATAATGTGTTGTACTAATGCTTAACATCCGAATACAGTTAAATATCACTCTTATAATATTAAATTATTTTAAAACACAATTGCTCACCGATAATATAATAACATAGTATCCCAAAAATCTAATACATTTAAATATATTACGCGAACTAGAAAATTTCCGATAAAAAAATATTATTAATTATAAAAACCTAATATTTAGTGCAATATGAAGTTGATAAATCATATGGTTATGTACCTATTATCGTATCGCATACAATAACTGTCTCGTTAATGTTAACGAGCCCTGAATTAAGCCTGTAAGCTCTAGTCGTTTGGTATGCCGAATACGTCATCTTTTTGTAAAATATTTCAGTTACCTAGATATTCTTAGCGAATAATCCAGTGATGAGGTATGAAGATGAACGAACGCCGTAAAATGATGACATTATAACAAATTACCGAGGGGTAAAACATGACTGCTTGTTACCACCGACTATCCTTTACCGAGTTATTAAGATATTGTCGGTACATGCGGTTATTTTCAAAACCCTAATACATTTATGTGGTTGTCTCCAACCGTTGTCACTGAACTGAACAAAGGTTTCATGTGTTGTACATAACATTGTATACAGAATTTTCCAAATTCTCTTTGGCTTATTAATATTCCTGGGAATACACTTGAGAAGTGTTACCCGAATATCGTTTTGGCAATTTAATTTATGAAGCATAATTGGTGTATACACAATATTATGATGTAAATCAAATACTTAAAAAACTGAACTAAAAACGTATTTTGAAACCGTAGTCGTAATTTTAAGCAATCTACTCATTCAAAGTCCAAAATTTAAAATAACACACTTTTGTTTTTATTATATTAGAATACTTTAAAAAAATAGAACAAATAATTCAATTTTTGAATTTAACATTTTAATCTTGAGCCATCTTACTTTATTTTTATATTTTGAACAACGATTTAAATCACTCGGCACAACATTTAGAAATTTTATAAAAAAAAATCCTTCTTTACTTTCGCATAATCCAATTAAAAATTCCTTTTGCATTAATATCAAATTATACAAAGATCGTATTTATATATGATTAAATCTCTTTCATCACTGTAAACTCTTAAGCACATTAAGCGTTATCAAAGAAAAACGTGAAGAAAAAATGCACTGCAAATATAAAGCAACGACTAATAAAAGCACTCGAATTTTTTCGTTAAAATATTCATGGCAAAATACTCAAGATAAACTACCGGGTACTTAACCTTAACTTTGAGGAACGATATGAATCACAAACGACCCCAAATAGGATACTTAAGTATCCTCTAAGTGATAAAATTAATAACATTTTTTTCATTATCAGTATGTCATGATAAATAACTGAAAAATATACTGTAATTAAAATTTAGTAATCTTAAATGCCACATAACATGCTCCGGAATTTATGAATTATTTCTAAGCTATGCGATATCATTATCCATTGAAAATACTATGGATAAATTCAATTCATATCGAGATATATTTTAAATGAAAAAAAATACTAATATTTCATCATAGTAGATGAGACTTTCGTTTATTGTGTTAACTATATTGATATTATGATATTCAGGGTTTTATATTATTTATTTTCGAATTAATCAAACATATTAAATATGAGAAAAATTATTTACGTTTTAAAATCTTGTATCATTAGTATACTGGTAAACATAACATGTTCTTCGTATTTTACTGTAATATAAAAACCTACATGAAGAGCCTCCATAAAGCTCATAATAATATAAAGTTAGTGATAATATAATTAAATAATATAATGTTTAGTCGTACATTTTGTACATATTATTCACCTTCCTTGGTGCTACACCCCGGTCTAGGATTTGGCTTCCTCCATAAGCGCCTTATACTAAACTTAATCCCATTTCTTACAAGTCCTCTCTAGTTTCCATGGGCCTTCCCATATTTTTCCAGTCTTCCTTCATACAGTAACTTTACCTCATAATTGGCCTCTGTATAGGTCGCTTCCGCTGCCCGTTCTATTACCCACCTTGTTACAATATCTAAAGCCCTGTCATATAGTATTCTCTCAGTGTGATCGCCCATCTCAATCTTTACACCTTACAGAATTTACCAGTATCTAGGTTCCCTATTGGTATATCTAATCCTTGATCATTTTTTTTATTTATAAGTCGATTCAAGAATTCTTCGGAACATTCTTCTTTTAAAGACTGCTAACTTTATTTATATTTTATAAATTCTCATTTTTCTATATTTGTTAAAATTATAATATTACGTTATAATTAATTAAAACATTATGAGGGGTTGATTTATTATCAGATTACATTTTCGCTTTTTTCAGCTTTTGTAATATTCTATAAAAAAATATTTCAACATTAAAATACTTATTAATAACATAAAGTTGAAGTGACAGATATCTCCATTAATAATGGAATAGGACGTGACATAAAATATATTATCATCCTGGGAAATCATTCCTAAAAAACGGCTCAATTTGTATGGTGTTCAACAAATTCAAAGTCTATAAAGACAAACAAATTCTCTTGGCGTACTTTTTATTCTGCAATCTGAGCCACCCAAATATTTCACATACTTTTTATATCAAATAGTAATCTAATATCGTTCTCATTTTTATTCAATATTTTATCTTATTAACTACATTATAAAAGCATTTTTTTCTGCAATATAAATAACGATGTAAACCTCGGCTTATTAATTATGCCGGCATGTTTACACATTGGTATATAACATATACTTACCAGTTTATAATGTTATTGAGATTTTAAAATAAACATCTGTCATAGAACCAAAAATTGGGGTACAAGATCGAAGAGAATAAAATTATCGACTCAACGATATAAAATATTATAAATATAACATATTGATATAAATAAGTTTCGTATTATACAGCTTTGAGTATTCACTATTTTATAGTAATAGTAATAGTTGGCAATCGCAAATTGGGTATTGTTCAATAATTCTACGATTTGAGCTAAGTATTGAACATCGACTAAATGGTCGTTAACCTAAATCAGCATTTCACTAATATCAGTTCAATTACTTCGTTTTGTGTGGTCTTTGTAAAAAAATACCACTATTGTACTATTTTATATTTTATCATGAATTCAAAGGTTTATTTTTTTCAAATAAATTTACCCAATAATTATTGTATGTAAATGGTATCAAACACTTTTGATTTACCAATTACAGATTATGATGTTATTAAAAGTCATTAATTAAACAAGATTTTTTTTAAATATGCACTATCAATTCAACGTTTTTATGTATCTTGTATCATAACTTCCTTATATATATGCATACACGAAGCTATTATAATAACATATACATAAATATTTCATTTATTTTATATAGTAACATCTAGACGCGTTTACCTTAGATATAATATATCTGAAGTTGAAAGCTTAAATATAATATAATAAATATGTCATTGTCGTGTTGCGTAATTCGAAGCTGAGTATAAATACCCATTATTTTTGTTGTAAAAAATTGCAAACATTTCTATTAAATCATTTGTGTTTTTATAAAAGAACGCGAAAAATGACATAAATTGGATTCTTGTATATTTTATGTTTGTCGATTCGAATACGCGAGAATCAAGAAACCGTAAATAAATAAAAGTTTTGGAAAGCATGCTCCGGGAGATAAAATTTCGCCTCATTTTGTGTGACATGGGCGTATAACGACAGTAAAAATTGTCGTTTGTTTTTATTCGACGACGGAAAAAAGTGAGTCGCGTGCGAGAGTTTCTCATATTGTTGAGAGTTGTTCGGGAAAAGGTCGCGTCGAAACAGTTGGCGGAGGGGTATAAATCTGTCCGTGAAAATTAAGGGTGCTCCCAGACGAAAGAAAAGTGCGCGGAGCTGATACGAGAACTACGCGTAGCGGCCCGGCGATAAAATGAAAAAGTAACACGCCCAGTAGGCGGTTTTATGTTTAACCCAATAAACAAACATACCTTTCACGAATCTTTCCAATTCTAGCGCATCACTTTGACTGTTTAAGGAGGAACACTTTAATATGGCTCTCCATTTTCACCGCTCTTTTACTAGATAACTATTTTCGGACACGAAAGAACAATAGACGGTAGATAATTCTCAGAATTTTCTTAACAATATACTATCACTTTATTATCAAACTATAATGTAGCAGATTAGTAGAAAAAACATTATATTGTTGTTTTTAGTTCATTATCATTGCCTCTACAATGCAATATGGTTGCTGGTCGTGTCCCAATATGAGTATTTTCCAAATACTTGATTGAAAACCATGACGAACGGCTTAAGAAACTGATATTATCCTACTCTTTCATCGCTGGCACTTTGTATATACATTTGCACTAATACATTCTTACTAATTACAGTATAAATGACCCGTTATATCAGGGCGACACATACTTTTATAGATGATTTCAAGATAACTATGTAACAACTCCTAAAAACTTTCTGTCATAACTTGATTTTGTTATATGTGATTAAAATGTAGCATTCATAAATGAAGTATCACATAGTTTATAGTGTCTATACTATAAAGTGTAACTCTGTATTCTTGAATCTACATTAAGCATCTACCATAATTTAAAAATTATTATGAATCTAAAGCCAATTACTTTTTAAAGCTCTTAATAATAATAAACTGATGTCATACATCTCTTAAAACTGCACTCAAGGCATAACTTATAAAATAAACACTTTTATATAAATATCCCAGTCCAGAGACGTTTCATACAAGCACTAAATGTGAGTTTGAAAATATCAAATTATCACAAGAAAGCAAAGAGAATATTTGAAAAACTAAAAAACGATGAATAAAGGAAGCTAAAGCAAAATGTTTAACTGGCTAAGTGAATGGCTGATTGGGCTAACTTAATAGTATTTCTATCAGCTCTAACATCCCCTTTAAGCTATAGGTACCTAATTTTTTTAACCTACGCACATAAAAATTTATAGAAAATAGATTTCGATGGCAGGTTTTTGATTTATCTAAATACATATATTAAACGTTGAATGGCCAACATATTTTAAAGATTTTTAATGTGATAAAGCACCAAAATTAGTAAAGGATATTGTATGATAGGTAATTTCTTTGGCAGCATATTAATTTGGCGAGTTCATTTATATATGCAAAAATTGTGAATATTTACAATAAAGGGAACTTTGGTCAGCTGCCCAACTTTTCTAGGATTATTAAGGTGGATATAGGCAAATCCTCTGCCATAGGTCGTTTCATCTCTATAACCTGATAAACGTAACACAATAGTAAATATATGCACTTTGTAACAGTTCAATTGAGTCGCTTAGAATCATAACTCACATATTGCAATTTTGTCGTTTTTTAGTTAAATATGCCAAGTGATTCTAAATGAATTAATCTATATACCGAAAAATAGTTGAGTATTAAAAGTCAATTTAAAGCATGTGAAAATCGTTGACAAAGTTCATTGTTGGTGTAATATGTCGTATATTTCAAAGAATAGAGTTTTGTCACCAACGCCTTCCTAACCAATCGGGGAGCTCTATTTCGCATAATATGCTGTATGTCTGCAACGTTAGAAGTATTAGGTATATATATTTAAAAAAAAAAAAAAAAAAATTATTTGACTCTCTCACTCATTAATATTCTAGGGAGTTCAATACTGTTCTTCTAATTACAAAAAATAGTGCTCTGTTGGTTTTTAGGGATTATCTCAAAACTTGATTTTTGGAATATGTGAGTTATGATTCTAAGCGACTCAATTTTAATACCCCGAAATTGAATCTTAACTAGCTGTAATATATGTTAAAATGCGTTATTTCTTCATATATTTTACTTTACATATTATATTACATGCATTTAGCCACAATCCAAAAATAGTTCAGCGAGATTGAGTCCCTATAAATAAAATGCTTTCCGGGTCTGCTGTAAGGAAATAGAATACAATAACGGGCATACATAAGCCGAAATATTTCATCTTGAAGACATCCGTAGAAATAATATTTGCTGTCAAAATTTCAGAAATGAAGAAAAAAGCAATCTCCTGGAAAGTGAAATATCAAGTAACGTTTAATATTTTCTGTGGAAATTCTCAGCGTATAAGCTTATAGCTATGAAAAATATATAGTAATGCGGATATTGTTTTCGAAACTGATACACGTGCTTGTTCGTGAAATAATTGGTCGACGAGTGATTTCTTACGCAGTATAGAAAATATAAAAAAAACTATTTAACTTATATAATATACTTTTTTATATATTAATAATAGGCTTTTTTCAGATATATTTTCTATAAACGATATTTTCATCAAGTTAATAAGTGTGTACCAACTTAAATTCAATACTCACTTCGATAGAAAATACAGTTTTATTTGGTTTCGTCTATAGCAAATAATGCCCAATATTTTTATGTAGGACCTAATTAAAAAGTCTACGCGGAATTTGGTGAACCCAAAGTAAACCAAAGCATCAAAATATTCCTACTAAAATGGTAAGGTCATGTCTAACAAATAAGCTTGGACAGACAGTCCGGAATATTTTTTATGCAAATCTATCTGGTCGGAGGTATATCGGGAAATCAAAGTTCATGTGGTTGGATTGGATAACTAAGAACGGACAACTAATTATTAAAATTTACGTCTCAAATTGAATAAAAATATCAATATGCAATTAAGGGAGGTCAGGATCTACATCAGGCTACAACAGTGACAAAACAGAACAGCCAGGGGAAAAATGAAACATTAATTTTTGTGGAATCTATTTAGGTTAGGTTAGGTTAGAACATTAATTCGTTGTACCTAGTCACCCAATCATTTTGAACATATTATATTGATTAAGATGAGATATCCAAGCTTGCCGGCAACACCGAGTTAAGTCCCGTTTATTTGAGGCTTTCTAAAGATTATGAATGCAGAAATTAGGTATATAATTTGATTTATTATCGCGTATTGAAAATCTGTGCTATTAAAAATCTATCAACATAATAGATATAGGACAATTTCAATATTAAATTTATATTTTTCCTGAAAGGACATAGTTATATTTATCGTTGTTCTATTTTGTCAATTTCTGTTTTGTCGCATCTTAATTCCTACCAGTACTAATTTAATGTCCACGATGGCCGTGTGGTAGCATTTAGACTTAATAGTGTCGTGGGATCTCCGGTATGAATTCGGTGACTGCCATATTCCCGTGTTATTTTTCAATGTGTGTTTAGACCTGGAGTATTTATAGACCGAATAGGTTAATCAAATGACTAACATCAATTTTTCATAAAAACAAAAATCTGTAATAAAACCTCCACTTTGTGGAGGTCAATATGATCCTCTTAGGATCGAACATGTAATGTAATATAATTCAATTGGGTATATCCATACTATGATTCTTCAAATGATACATTTGGTTGAAAAATATAAATAGGTATTGCTAGCTAATACTTATTTCACTGACTCACTTGACTTATTGTCAGTGTATATGTAAGAAATGTAGACTAAGGATTAATATCATCTTATATGGTATACTTGTACAAAAAGCAAAAATAAATATAAAATCATATCTTTAATTGAATAATGTATTGCGTTTAACTTCAAAAAATATAAAAATACATCATTTTGGAAACACTTAGGAGAAAATATATTATAACCAATAGAAAAAAGACACCCAGCAGGAATCGACCCTGCATTTCTCGGGTTTCATGCCCATGAACATAGACTACTATGCTATAGGCGTCACTTAAATTACTAACCGATGTCACGGATCATTCTAAGATTATTTGTTGCAACTCACTTGAACTTGCTAATAATTTTTAATTAACTATTTTTTGTGAAGCATACATTCTTAAATCAATCATACAATTGTTCGTAGAATAAAAAAATAGTTAATTTAAAAAATGTGTTCAGTGCCTGTAATAATAATTTACCTTAATGCTTGTAAAGTTCCCTGAAAAACAATACGCACATCCAACGGTAAACAAAGACCAACTAAAAATTTCGATAATAAACATGTAAACGGGTTATGAATACTAATGCTTTGTGTTATTCAACTTTTCAGGTTGTATATTTTCACCGTGCTGCCGCCCCCGTTTGGTGGTAGTTCGCGCGACTGCATTGTAAATGCGACCTCATCAATTTTATCGCGCGGTCAGTCAATTTGGCTCAACAATTGGCGGGCGTGTAAAGCCTTTTTTAGTTTAGCTTAGCGCTTAACAGGGGGCGAGTTTTTGTGAGCTTTCTATTAACTGCTGATAACAAAGGGGCGGCGTCGCGGCGTCGATGGAAAACAGCCGTCGTCGCGGCGCTACGCCACTTGCGGGAAACAAAACCGGATAAAACAAAACCGGCGCGGAAAACCTTTGAAGGTAGAGGCCGAACCTGTTGTGGCTTTGTTTGGGTACCTGCAGTTTAATAGAACGCGATATTTTAACCAGAAAAATCAAAATCTCACCATGCATGTATCATAATATAATATGCAACATATTATCATCACCATTCATCAGAAAATATGAGTAAATACTACAAATGCATATTTAACAGGAAGTTTATCTTTGACTTTAAAAAAATCTTTTTAATGTTTTCAGATACATATTTAATAATTAATACAGTTGAAATTGTATATTATCAAAAAAATGTCTCAAATTGCAAGTTTTGTATTTTTCCGCTAGGTGCCTCTGCTGCCATGCCTCTCCCCCTGAACAGATTTTTGTTTTATGACAAATGGATGTTAGTCCACAATCTGGATCCGGGATCCGAACCCAAAACCCATGACGTTATAAGCCGACACGTTACTCGGCTATTGTGAGTGCCCAAAATATAATATAAGTTCCACATAAATTACATATCTGTTCCGATAATTAGTATTTAAAACATTAAATAATTATTAAATAATAACGATTGGTGTGATAATCGACACACATTTATAATTATACCAATTTAACTCAAGCACATGTATTTAAATACATACACTTAGAATCGTTATTGAATCAAATACAACGTAATTATTATTTTTATCAGTAGAGAGTTGTATAATTGACGTCATCATAAATTTCTTGTGATATTTATACTTATCAAATTCAACAGTATAAAAAGATCCTTACAAAGTAATAAATACAAAGCATTATTTTTAAAACGTTGGTGTATTTTTCCACCCTGTAGATTTAAATTGAACTATGAATCACCGGTAACCATTACTGCAAACAGCCATGGCACTAATGTAACGCAACTTTATCATCTATTCACTGGAATCTTCACTTAAAAGCAACCTTCGTTAAATCGCCTCCGAGGAATAGAAATATAGTCTCCATAATGACATGAAATAAAGTTCCGACACTAAATGCTTTTCGACCGTGTATAGAATTTCAAATCCTTAAGGAATTTTCTGCCATTGATCGCTACTTATTTATTTAGATTACGTTTTTGATATTAATTAAATTCAATATATGAACATATAAGCATGATAAATAATAGAATATTTGTAAGTGAATGTAGATATAACAGAGTGTTGTTTAACAGTAGTTTTGATCTATTTTTTTGTTAATTCTGAAATATTTTAATTATTTATGTTGATCCATGTTTGGAAATAAAAACCCATCATCAAAACAATCTTAATATAAATAAAAAAAAAATTTAAACAACGAAAAAGTGTTTGCAATTTGCATTATAAGAAAAATGTGGTATTTTTCAAAAGACATCTTACAACTTACTTTGCAGTTTGCACGTGACAATTGCATAATAACATTTCATTTTAATTATTTAATTTAACTATTTCATTTTATTAGATGTAAAAGATTATTATTTAATAGAAATGAGGATTTCGAGTTATGTCTGTATATATGTATTAAGCGGCTAAAGTGTCGGACTATAGCGTCGTTAGTCCCAGGTTCGAATCCTGAGTCTGGCATGTATACATATTGTTTTTCAATTTATCTATGAGTCAGAGTATGGACCTAATAGGTTAAGCAAATGGCTGACATCCATCTCTCGTAAAAACAGGATATGTCAATACAAACCTCCACGCTGTGGAGGCCCATAATAATCTTATTAGGATCGGATATGGTCGGAATGTATTTCCTTGGACTGACCGGGTGACAAATATCGACGATCTAAAACGATTGGAAAAGGACCGAGAAATGCGTAGTATCAAAACTAGAAAACTTCGGGATAAAGTCAATATTATGTCAATATTATCAAAAGTACGGCATTCCCCAACTTGTCATCAAAAGAAAGGTCATTGGCAAACGTAGCAGAAGAAGACGCTGCTTAAGAACCTCCGTGATTGGCACGAGTACAGCTCCACTGAATGGTTCCAAGTATCAGATAGTCGACCTCCGCTAGGGGATAGCACGACGAGAAAATGACATAAGAGAGTAATTGTCAGAGATGGCGGAAATGAAATTAAGTTACTAGAAAAATCGTTGACTAAGTAGATATTTAATCAGTTTTAAGAAATTACTTTTGAAAATCCTAATATCCATATCAATTAGATATCTTTAGACATTTTTTCATTGTATTATTTATCTCAACTTGCTGAATCGGAATAAATATTATAAGTTATTCTCAACAAAATTATTAAATAATATAAATATTAGTTATTAGCGTTCAATATATTAAAAACCTTTTATAACCTACCACATGATTGAATCTTTTTCAAACCACCAAATTCTCGAGAGCACTTATAGGTATTTTTTGATATAAAAACTCTCCAGACGATGTGCCAAAAGTAGGCTGATAGATAAAAGTTCTTATTTTATTTATCCCACTAAATTATTAAGAAACTGAATTAATTTTAATATATTGAGAAAACAAAATAAATATGTACCTACATTTAATTTATTAAATTTAACATTTTTTCACTAATTTAAATAAAAAAACTTGTATATTAAACTGTTTCAATGTACCAATAAATTGTTGTGCCCAATATTTTCTCATTTGACAATGAGCAAATAGTTTATTCAAATACACTATTGACTTTATCACAAATAAACTCAAATTCCTATTTCCTAGTAAGATAAAAAAAAATTCAATATTTTATTGAAAGCATTCGCTGTAAATAATAAAAAATATGTATCAACAACTTGATAATATGATCGAAACTTTAATCATACTTTAAAAAACATTATTAGACAATAAATTAAAGTGTATTTTAACGTTTCGATAAATTGTAGCCATAAAAGAAATTATGATTACAAGATAATAAATAATATGTTATTCGTAATTGGGCAACGCGAGGCATGCCAAGAGATTTTTTAGGGCGTCGAGAGCTTTTCTGTTTACCAATTCCGGCCAAACTTTCCTGCAACTTTTTAAGATGTTTTTGGTATTGAATAACACTAGTAGTATCTCCATAAGCTGGATGCATTTCTGACAAACCAGGTTCCTGTGTAAATGCTATGCTTGTATCTCTGGATTATACGTTGTCCAGGAAGTTCTGCGTATCAATGGTTAAAATTTTACATGGTTCTGTAATTACTACCAAAACCTCGATCACATTATACCAGGACAAAAGTACTCAATTTTCCATACAATAAAATATCAACAATATACACAGCAGAATAAGATGCCGGAATTTCCGTGACGGGTATAAGTGCAGCTCCTCTTAAAGTCTGCTCTAATCAATTGAGGAATGAACAAAAATAATTCGATCCATTTTAATACTATATAGATACTTGTATTTGTGTTAATTAACACATTAATATATACTTCAACAGAATTAAAAAAATAAGAATTAAAAAATTCCATGTGCATAGTAATTTACACAAAGTTATATAAACCAATTTATTTTAAAGTTATTGTTCTCCCGGTACTTTTCCTGATTTTTTCCGTTTTTATATACAAGTGGTTGCATACACGTGTGATATTTTCATGCACATATTAATTGTATACGTGATGCTATGAAAACTATAATACCTAGCCCGTTTTTTATTCATAGGTCACTTGTACCCCATTAATCATCGGGCTCTAAATTATTATTTATCGAGCAATATGACGAAATAAATTATTTAAAATTAGCTATATAATGACTTAAAATTCATAGGGTAGTAAAATGAAATGCACAATAAAAAATAATATTGTTAAAAATTTAACTGCTTTTGTATGACATTGTATCAAAATTAATGAACCAATAAAAATGTTACGTAACCGAATGTATCTTTCAGGTTTCTCGTTAAACACGAAAAAAAAATATATTTAAAAACAAGCAATAAAATTTCCGTAGTCTAAAGTAGATCCCTGGGAGGAATTTACGTTACAACGGACCAAACGATTTTATAATAAAGATTAATGTTCCCAAAACAGCATGAGTACTTTATAACAAACGAAAACACAAAAGCATTCTAACACTGCGATCGTAGAATACGTTAATGGTTAAAATAATTATTTGTTACAGAGAAATAATTTATTTATAGTTGAAAACAAATACATAATATAATTTATAATCATTTATTATCATGTTAAATTAGCTAACTTAACGGTTATTATATTTTAAAGCATTCATTAAAGTATTCTTGTTGAAAATTTTATAGAAATGTGAACTATTATAATCGCGTTTTTAATAATATGATGAAAAGAAGACGTAAATTAAATAATAAAAATGAGTGTCAGTTTACATAAGTAGAAATATGATATATTTCTACTTATGTATTACTCGATCGAATTTTTCAGTCAATTCGAAAATATTATTTTATAATAATCAAAAATATGCAATAAATATCCTCAAGCAACGCAAAAATAAAGTGGGTTACTTTCTTGACGGTGCTTTAAAAAGGTATAATTATTCTCGAGTGTGTAGAAATACGGGTTAAACTTAAACACGTGTTAAATAATGTGTTCTTTTTAATAATTACGTATGTATTGAAAAGCGCATTCAATATTATTAATATTTGAGGACACTCGGTAAACTTTGTATAGCTTATGTGTTATGGTCTGACCATTGTTAAGTAATAAACGAAAACTGGATTCATAGTCTTCAACAATAGCAGTCGGTTATTTCTAAGTCATTAATCTGTTCATTGATGACGACGAACCTGAAGAGATGAATAAAATATTAAAAGACTTAAATTAAGATAGGTTGAATGCATGAACAGATTTTCACACTGGGTCTTCAAAATTTGATAACCACAGCACAAGTATGCATGTACATATTATCTTAGATGTATATAAGGTCTTCACCGGATTTTAGTTTCAATAATGGTGATTAAAATATGGTGATAATCTCTCTAATTTATACTAACGGTCATTTAATGTGAAGTGAATTTCAATTGAAATAAGTATATTTTTAAAACATTAAGCCAAGTGGGATTCGATTACATATCTTTCGTTTACCCGAAAGACGTATTTTATTTTTAGTGACATACTTTTACATAAAAAAACCATTTCTTGTTGATTTTATGCATTTTTTTTAATTAAAAATATTTACAAACAAGTAAATACCCTTAAATATATATTCAAACGTCAATTCATAAATATATAGTGAACACTGTTAATTCATAATAGTATATTATAATGTTTCCATCTAAAACTATTTTACCATAATAGTAATACAATCAAATAATATGAGTAAAATCAAAACATGAAACCGCAATATGCATTTTCATTTAGCTTTCATAATTACATGCATTTTCCATATGCATGAATATACTCGTAGTTGTGGCAGAATGCACCTGTGATACTAATACAATATCACCAGGTAGGTGGTACAGTTTTACGTAGTAATACAGTGCAACCTAAACATAGTTGTCACATATTCGGAATGTTTTCATTAGCATTCCAGTTACAGCACGATTGTAGTGGTTAATACCTTCTCCGTCCCATACACTACGTTGTTTACATTTCGATATTTTATGGTAGGTAAATCCTCTTTTTCACATACAAGCAATTTAATTGTCTGTGGTGCATGCTAGTAGAAATAAAATACATGTTTGTGCCGAAGTAAATGTTATTTTTTTGTTGATATAAAATTTCTGGTTTTCTTTTGAATATTTTTATTTTATCTACAACGGTAAAATCCGATTTGTATATTATTATGTGCATTTTATTTGAAGAAAAATAATTTATCTTACTCTTTCTTGACGGTATTTTGAATCAAACCATGTGTAAATAACCATGTAGTTCGGTATTGATTATTATCGTGAGATATTTCGTCAACGACTTTCAATTGAATATATGAATACCGGAATTCGATGTCCTCGGATAAGTATTATTAGTAGAAAAAAATCGCATGCAACATAGACTGTTCGATAACTTAATTAATAGATCACTCTGATAACTATCTTAGAAATCGAAAGCATCAGTTGTTTGTTCTCCCAAGGAGAAGAACTAACCTGCCATTGGTGATGCCAATTGGGAGGGCAATAACTCTGTTCAACCAAATCGCTTCGGATGTTGATATATTCCATATACGTGAGGATGAGTATAGGTGGACGTTGTTTTATAAATTCTTAAAATAGGGTCCACTTAGCTCATTTGGTGTGTTTCCATGCTTTATTATTTATATTTTTTTATAATTTTGTACCTTTTACTTTACTTTTCATACTGTTTTTGTGATACTGTATATATTTATTTATTTTTTACACTGTTTCATTGTTTTTAAATGTCATGTTGTGAACGTCTTAAATTTGTAATATGTAATGTTCACAGTATGTAAAAAAAAAATTGAATTTGAATTTGAGTTTCAACTTTTTTTCAAGATTTTTTCTAAATGGTATACCCACCTACATATTTATTAGGTTTTTCAATTTTTTTTTATTTTTAAATAATATATTGAATATTAGGGAAAACTGTCAAGGTAGATATATCTCTAATTATCAAATAAATGATAAGCAATAACGAAACATCTGTGTGTTTATTATACAAATTACGAGAGTTTTTATAGCGAGAAATCTCGGTCAGTGGTTTTCGCTGAACTGATAAATTACTTCAACAGTGAAACACATTGCGCAAAATTTCCAGTCAGTAAATAACGGGGAATATTTCAATTGTAAATTGAAATTAAACCACTTAGTATAAAACTATCAAAACGTTAATGGACTTGTTGATAATTAAAATTTTATAGAATGTATTTATGTATACATATCTGCATAATTTAATCAAGATTTTCAATTAGTGAAACAATAAAAAATACATTCAGTTAAATGCGACACCTTCGAAAGCTTTAGAAGCAGATAAATAATTAATATTTTATTTTAGTACTTAAGTACACTGATATTAATTAGCCTTCTGGAAGAGGGTATTGCTCCGACACGCGTCCGCTAAAGCAATTTATTTAAAATTTGAGAGAAAACAGACGAAAAAGTAAATCGAGCAATTAATTATTTCTTTAGAATTAATTGCTTTTATTGTTTAGGATACCGTAGTAATATTTTTTCCAATATAAAATAACAGCATCTTTTCTATGAGAAAATCTGTATTTTTGCTCACCTACATAAAAATATTATTATCAGCACGTGTGTAGTAACAAATGAAGCTATGTGCTTTGCGATAAGAAAATTATTTTTCTCGTAGCTTTTCCTCTATAATAGATAATAAATCGTGATAACAAATGAGCATTATATTTATCACCCGGCTTCAACACACACCGACTTCATTTCCCATTTCCATCGCCGGAAGTTCACAGATACGGAATACGCATCAGAAAAAAGATACACAGAGTACCGTTTTTGTTACACGCCCTGATGTTTTCCTGCAAACATAACGTGATATTATATCAATAAGTCATTATAAACATAATCCTAAAACCGATGTACACCCAGTAAATTATTATATGTATAAAAATATTTATTATTTTAAGAGAACTCATAGTAAGTATTAATTTCTTTCTTGACATGACATGAAAAAATATGTGTTAATATTATTTAAATTAAAGTAATATGAGTAAAAAAGTACATATAAGCCTACTTACAAAATAACGTCACAACGACCTAACCTAATTCACCCTAACGTAAGTAGAATATATCAATATCCGAAGCGATTTGAGTGAACACGGTTATTGCACAGGTAGGTTTGGCACCTTGGTAGAACAAACATATCAGAGACACTTAAAGTTAATACAACCAAGAATGGCCAGTAAGTTTCAATTTACACTACGTATAAGTGGGAAAAAAATACAAAGATCTGAAATGTGATGTCTCATGTCCAACTAGAAGGACGATGAAAACTTGCCTTTATTACTTATTTTAACAACTCTCTTATATGTATAAATGTTACTTTTTTCCAGCTAGTGAATAGTAATATATTAAGTTTATTATTTTCATAAAAACTCTTTATAAAATCATTTCATAAAAAACCTAATTTTCTCATAAATTTCATTTGTTATTTACCATTTATATTTTTCGATTGTCTCTTAAAACTATAGGTAATATAATTTTGCCTTGAACTAGTTATTAAGTTATTATTTCTCTCGTTCTCAGTTACAAAATTGGGCTGGGGTAAACCACCCTGATTCCCACCCTTGCCACCGCCCAAGCCCTTGGGCAATCTACTAAAGTGATGCCGCAGGATATTGCTTGACGAATAGTGCCCCGATATTGAGTAAACTATTCCGATAACAGAGAATAAATCTCTTTACACAATGTGATACTCTACATAGATAAAACTGATGCCACCAAATTTAGATAGAGCATCTTATTTATCCAATGTGCTAAAATCACGCGTTGCAGACACAGTAAAACGATACATAGCTTTCATTGAAATATGTTCTCGGAAAGAACTTCACAAAAATGTGTCCTGGCTTCATCTTTTACTTTCTTCACTAATGGTTTATTCTTTTTTCTACGTAAAAAATTAAATAAAACCTTTTATCATATTTTAATATTCTTGTATTTTTTCCCAAACCATTATCATTACAGTTTATTTGCAGTTGCAATAAATTATTATAAATTATTTTTTTATTCAATGATGAAATTGTATACAAGATTAAAAATTGTTAAATTCAAATTATTAAAACACGCATGCAAAAAAAAATCTATAAAAAATGGATCGAGTGAGATTCAAGCTCACACCTTTCACTGCCCAGGTAACTGCTCTTATACTTTAAGCTACCGATACATCTATGACTAGTGCGAATTGGTTATAGCAGCTGCTCTATTTGCCGTTTTCAAAT
The DNA here is from genome assembly GCF_057557595.1 of Rhyacophila brunnea. Lineage (NCBI taxonomy): Eukaryota > Metazoa > Arthropoda > Insecta > Trichoptera > Rhyacophilidae > Rhyacophila > Rhyacophila brunnea. The sequence continues at coordinate 33,190,121 of NW_028232859.1, forward strand.
TTTATCATTGAAAGCTATCCAGATTTTTAATTAAATCAAGGTAATGATGTTACTGACACATATATATAAATTATGGCGTCTGGTATTCAAATTTTATTGATGACATCTTTGCACAAAATTATATATATTATTATCAAATACCTACAGCCAACTAACTATACACAAAAGCAATAATTTATTATATAAGCTATTTGATTTATTCGAATATATTATTTAGATTGAATTAGCAAAGTAAACGCTGAATTTCTTTAAAAAGATTGGTGTTAGTATATTTATTAAAGCCAGAAAGATTTCCGTAATAGGTACGTCTTAAAGCTTGGATATAATTATTATCTTTGTTACATATATAATGACTTTAATTAAGTTTAATAATTAATTTAATGCCATCTCAAAAGGCGGCGTGTTATCAATATCGCGTGCTCTTAAGATCAAACAGTATTATTATGACTAAATTTAATAATGTACATATCACGTTTTAAATATTAATAATCATTAATAAATACGAGTTTTTAAAGACCTTTTTGGTATTTGTAATAAGAAAATGTGCTTTTATAGAAAATATTACATTAAGTATATTATATTATACTGTGCAAATATATTATGTATGTGTATATACTACTCGTATAATATTGACGCCTTATATATGCCGATATGTCCATAAATCAATATTTGTTGTAAGCTCCGTTTTTTGTGTTTCAATAGTAAATAATTGGTTATAACAATAATTTATATTTTCCATCATAACATTTTTTTTTAAATTATAAGATAAATAAAATGGCATGTCAGCATTTGTCCACATAATTTTAATTTATCGGTTTCGGTAAGTTATAAACATTTTTTTTAGAATTATCTTGCAATCAATAATATAAAATTACACACCTATTTAATAATATGTAGATAGTGAGGTTTTGGTTATATTGAATAGATTTTACGTGGGGGCTAACAACAAATATTTCAAAAACTGATTTAGACATTTCTTCAAAAACTACTGGTATATAACTTTTTTGAGTGTCAAGCGTAAATGGTTGATTTTCCCATGGTGTCTTTTTCTATCGTATTTTAATTTCAACTTAGAACAATAAAATACCCCTTTATATTCGCCCATATACCTATTTTTAGAATAATTATATGAAAAATATATTTTATATCAGTTCAAATACCTACTTAAACAATTTCTGTATATCGTTAAGCTTTTAAACATTTTTAAGCGTTTTTGGAGTTATAGATTATTGCATATTGTGTAAAATTACACTTAATTATAATATGCGTTGTTTTTTTTTCTAAATTTTGACCACATTGTGAGATTTTTTTTAAATTAAACAACTCACAATATCTTAATTTATAGTGGGCTATATTATCGCACTATAATATTATATTGTTAATATTATTTTATCAGTACAATATTTTTACATAAAATTATGTCTTGTCATTTATTTGAAATCATACGAAGAAAATGTTGGTTTAATAATTTATTATGTGTTTTATTTAGTATAATAATAATAACCTTGTGAGAAGTAATTATGGTGAAAATTCTCTAAATACCAAAATAGGATCTGGGTTATATTCTGAAGAGCGCTTCTTCAATGATATTAATTCTTCTGTTTATTTACAACAATAATAACAATAGTCTTTCTCTCAAGCCCATTCGTGGCAAGTCCAGGCAGGTTTCTACATTGTGTTGTGGAGAATCTCTTGACGGGCGTTTGTAAAGCAAACAATGTGTATTTTACGGTGTCTCTCCTTCCGTCGCCGTCGTTAGAAAACCGATATCTCATTCGACGTCTCGTATAAACGACTCTCCTTGCCACTTTCCCGGACTTCGTGAGACTGACGAGTCACCGTCACGAAAGACCTTTATTCAAAAACGAGCCCTTCAGTTGATCTCTTAGAATCCAAAATAATTTCTGATAGATTATCATAATTAACTCTTTACCATAGTACAATACTTAGATATAATAATTAATTATGACAAAAAACTTCTTGATAGACATAAACATTATAAATATGTTTCATAATAACTTAAAGAAACTACATAATTTGAAATGACCTAAGAAACATATATATTAGAAAAAACCTGGTGCTAAACAGGACTCACATCTGCATCCATCAGATTCTGTTAAATGTTTTTTACTAATTTAGATAGTTACGATGAAATTAACTAATTTAAAGCGCTACTCAAATGTTGTTAATACTGGATATGTAACGACTTCTCCGGTTTGAATCAAGGTACTAATAAAGTATTTCATTATTTTTAACGTAGGTACTTGCATTTGCTAATAATTTATTAACATAATAAATTAATAGATTATAAAACTTAAATAATGATTAACAAGTTTAAATCGGTGTTTACGTTAAAACTCAAACAAATAACAAAAGATTGTCACCAATATTAATGGAACTTTAGAGACCTTTCGACACACAGTTATTATTAAATTTCAGTGCGTGATTAGTATTGCACCGAAGTACAATGCCCGAAATTTGATAAAACGTGGGCGTAAGTCCAGGTGGATATCAACATTTTTTCTAATATATATATTCTTGAGGTGTTCCATATTAAGAATGTTGAATAGCGAATGATACATTCTTAGATGGTGTATTTTATTCATTGAATTAAAAAACGTTTAACGTATTAATTAACTGATTTAACAGATTCGAGTTAATAATGGAATCATTCATTTTGCATTTATCAGAGATAGTTAAAAAAAAAAAAACAATAGTCGTATCTTCTATAATTTACCATTGGCAATTTAATACCTATAATGTATCTGCAAAAATTGAGTATGTAACTAGACATCAAAAAATATCATGTTTTTATGTAATATGTATATTAAAAAAAATATCTAATATTCAACATTAATTGAATAAAATAATCTAGAAATAAAATCGTAGTTTATATGGACTGTTCCGGACTTGATGATAACCTGATAAACAAAAATTATAAATTTATTTAACGTATTGAACCTCAACAAAGAATAAAAATATTACGTTGAAATACTATGTCGTAAAAATGACCTTCTGAGATGACTTAGTTACGTCACCCTATATCTCTTCAGCCCGAGTGATTCGTCTTATCTGAGGTAGGTACTCACTTGCCACCGGATCTCCCTACTTCACCCTGATAGTGACTACCAGTTTTCTATGAAATTCGAAAGAGGAAAAATACTCCTTCAAAACTTTTCCTTTGATATAATTTTCTTCGCAACTTACGATAGACAATAAGTCTAGACGCGTTTTTCTAGATCCTTTTAATGCAATAAACTTTCATTATAATATGCTTAGTAATATCTCTAGCTTTTTTTTTAATTCAAGTATTTCATTTATATCATTTTACATATTGTATAATATATTTTTTAATTTTTCCACAATCAGGAATAGGTTTCTTAACAGATTTTTGTTTTACGAGAAATAAATGTTAGTCACTTGCTCAACCTATTGAGTTTATGCTCTGGTTTTAAAATTTCGTTGAAAAAACAACATGTTAATTTTCCAAACCCAGGATTTCAGCCCAAGACCCGTAACTTTGTAAGTCGACACGTTACCGTTCGGTCACGGTGGGCTTTTATACTTACGAACTCTAAATTAACCAGTTAAATTAACTAGCAAATTACAAAATAAATATTGGCTATCAAAATAAATCGATGTACATAATTCCTTCCATCACTTATTTTATAAAATTATTATTGAGCTAGTGTTATTTTTTTTAGCACAGTATAATAGTTTTGTGTTTTTTTATAGTACCTAACGCATTTAACGGTTGATTTGTAAAATATAATTTTACATGAAATTCTAATTGATTTATGTATGTATTAATCCATTTGAATCATTCTTTGCCTTCTTTGGTTTCGCCTTTCGGCATCTTCAGGCGCACCAATGACAAATGCACACTGACACAGAATATAGTATTTTTTATTTATATAAAAAAAATTAACAATACAATAAAAGGACGTGAAAACAATATTATTAGGTAAAGAAGCAGATATTTAAAAATACTGTCCTACATTAGATACCCTATAATTAAAATTAAAATTGCTTCAACTAATCTTGGTCAGTAGTTTTAATTGTACATTAAATTAAATTTTTAAAACATGTTTCTATAATTACTCAATTCATGTATCTAACATTTTGGTAGTTGTTATATTTATAAATATAGCATGCACGTGGCAAAGTTTTCTCTTATCTGGAAGTATTTTATTATGAGAAAAATATTGTATACATCGTAAATTCAAGATTCATCTATATTAACAGTATTTATTCGTTTAATGGAATGATCATAAAACGTGAACGTGATTCAGATTGAAAAAGAAATACGTTAAAATTTGCTGTATTCATTTGCATACGAAATATAAAAGTTTTATTATTATATAAAGCACATCATCAAAATGAATCCGTAATACGACCTCGCATAAAAACTTTCGGTGCATCTCAAAATAAATCAAACGGCCGTAAAATCTTGAGAAAGCCCGCGAAACAAAGAAGCGACCTTACACTGCGACTGTTGAGGAAAGAAAGGGACGGGGTTGGTGTAGTGTGGGGATACTGAGACTCTCAGGTGATTTGATTCTCACAGTGTTTACTCAACTGCAAGCTCACGGCATGTCGACTTCGACTTGTATCACAATTCCCGACAAAAGATCGGATGAACATTGCCAGATCGAGGAGAACATAAAAGTGCCCGGATCGATCTTGGGCGACCGAAATGTCCCACCCACCTGGTGATAGGGGGTTAAGGGATGTTTGGGTGTATTTTATTATTTCTTGCAAAAGCTCTTGGATAAAGTGCAGCTACTTTCGCTTTTCGAATGGATAATATGCGTAGGCTCTTCTTTTTTGCTTTTAGAGAGATCTCAAAGATTGTCGCGAATGTAAGGACGCTTTGTTGGTATTATCCGCGATGCTCGGCTTAAATAACTCCTTCTTTTGTATAAAAGATAAGTCTTGTACGAAAATGTGCGAGATTTCTTAACAAAGAAACTTTCCTCGAGTAATATGTCATCCAGATTTATTATTTTGGTTTACACTTGTTTGGTGTTAACGATGGCGAACTGTAAATTTTATACATAATATAAACCTACCTCTTTCTAACCCGCAAATAGTGTGTTAAGTGAATCCCCTTTTAAGTATAATGAATTTTCTTTCCTTTATTGGATTCACAATATTTTTTATGATAATTTATTATCGTGTCTCTTTTTAGACATATTATATAATAGGCATCCTTATTTTCTTCAATGTAATGTTCTTTTATAGATGAAATTAGTAAACATGTACCTTATTTCAATAATGATATTATCATTGTATATTAGACTGTACTATAAATCTACACCAAAATGAGATTTATTCATTATGTTTTATTAAATACATACTATATAAAATAATATATAAATTAACTATACTTGTATTTATTGCTCAGTTAATAGTTAATAAGTTCAAATTTTTCAGTATTTTGAATATAACATTGAAACTTTCTTATCACGTATAACCATTAGTCAAGTCTAATGTACGAGTATATTTAACTTATCTATTGAGTTAATCCCTTCGTCAATAATACCTGTATTTATCTTCTCTTATGTGTGGCATAACAACGTTTGGTAAAGAACGTCTTCGGTGATGGTGCATGTAGGATGCACGCGTCTCCAGGGATATCAGTTCATTTCCTCGCTACGGCATAAACCGCCCACTCTGTCAGTATAAGAAGATACCCCAAGTATATATATATTGCGATAACCTAGTTTTCTAATCGTGTCTTGTTCACTCTATATAAACTTTTTGCCCTGAATAACTTCCAATGCGGATTTTGTAATGTCACTTCAGAAGTGGTGAACTTACAAGTATAACTGCAATGATTTAAAAAATATATAAAATCCACAAATGCTCTAATAATTATTATAAGTAAAAGTAATCAATCGTTTGTTAATTTAACTCCGAATATTATATGTATAATTAAACGATAATTGTATAGTTTCATCTCTCAAATAAAGCGTAAAGTAAGTAAGTATAAGGTATATTATTAGAGAAAAGTTCATGGTTTCCTGGATTTTTTATAAATAAATAAATAAAAAATTGCATGTTTCTTGCATACAAAAATATAAAAGATGGATAGCTAATACAATAGATATTTTATAAGTACATTTTATTCAAATTCACATACGATGATATTTTCAAACCTATGCCTAATTTTATTATAAATCCATTTTTATTTTTTACCCGAAGACGCTATAATACATTAAAAATATATATGTATATAATATACTTATATCATAGTATCGTGGATCTAGGTAAAATAAATAAAAAATATAGGGCATGGTTTATCAGCCAAATGCTCTTAAAATGACGCTGGAAAAGTAAGCAAAGACGGTTCTTTTTATGAACTTCATACAAGAATGTGGAAGGACATCGAGTCCCATGAAATATTTTACGACGCATTTGAGGTTGCCGCATTTTGAAAAATGATTGAAAAAGTTAAAAACACTTTTATATAGCTGTTTGTGAGAATTAAATTCATGATACAATGTAACAAAATATTCTTAAACATAACTCTGTTTGCTTCGATACCAATAAAATACATAATTTTTCAAACGTTTTAAAAATATTTCTCTTAGACTTTTTTCATTTTTTAATGTAATCACACTAATTGAGTGCTAAATCAATCACTCAGCGTCTATAATATTTAAGTTTTATATCGACTAATAGTGATAAATCACCTTCAGAGTGTCAATCAGCGTTATAAATAATGATGATATTATACAGTACAAAAATTCTCAAATAGCGTGTCTGATAATTAGCTAATGATCCCTGAAAAATAGCAAAGAAAACTTTTATGAAGAACAAAGGAAGAAAAAATAGAAACAATCATTTATCATTGTAATTTTGCAAGTGTCCTCAATAGAACAGTTATCTAATAATCTAATTGATGAATGTTGTATATCACATCATACGAATCATTTTCTGCGATTACGATTCTTATGAAATGGAATAAAATATTCATCAGATCTGTCATAACTAGTGTGTTTTATTTTATAACATTATTGTATTGTAATCGAATATCGAAGAATGTTCCAAGTGGATTAAAAATTATGAAGACATAGAACAGACAGAGAACATAATATTATTATGAAATATTATGTCGAACGGCCCACGGTGGCCCCGCGGCTTAAGCGTTGAACTATCACATCGTGGGTCTCAGGTTCGAATCCTGGGTCTGGCAAGTACACATATTGTTTTCCAATTTGTGTGTGAGTCAGGTTATGGACCTAATAGGTTGAGCAAGTGGCTGACATCCATTTCTCGTAAAAAACAAAATCTGTTAATACAACCCCCTACTTTGTGGAGGCTCATATGGTCCTATTAGTATCGGACATGGTCGGAAAAAAAAATGTCAAAAAAGGCTCTAGGTAAGTACGTTGCCTTCATACATATAATTAAATAAATAGAATAAAAAAAATGATAATTGTCATGAATAATCTATAAATGATCTTTGCCATATTATTGTAAAAAAAAAACAATTTTATTTAACTTCAAATACTTAAAGTAATATTATACATTACAAATTTACGATTATCATGTGGTGTATTGCAATTGTTTGACTAAAAAATGGCTGTAGACATAGATAAATACTAACTTTATGCATTAAAACGTCAAGTAAAGAATTGTGATACATCTGGGATGTGAAAAGTTAACGAATAATCTGAAATTCAGCTAGACTTTTCAACTTTTTTTGCCGTTTTCATAAATTTCAGCCTTTTGTGCTCGACAGACAGAAATACACGCCCGAGAACATTTCACTATAATTTTTAAACAAAACTAAAATATATCTTTTTATATCAAATTCATACAGTAAAAACAAAAGCGGTAGACATGCATTTTTAAACTCAAAATCTGTTCTTAAAATATATTCGTTCCTAATTCATTTTTAAGTTCTTTCTTTATAAATCTTAGTAGGTGACAATAACACTACTAATTTATGAAAATTATTTTTGGAAATCGGTAATATTTAGTTTCCATATTTGATACTTACAGTTATTTGTTTAAATGATTACAGATCTATTTTTATGATTTTGAGTCAATCGATTTCAGATAGTTATTATGTTTTTTTAATTTTTGCTAATACCTAATCAATAAAATGCCAAACTATCCTCTACTTTTATTTTCTTGTATATTAATGACTATATCACATACTTAATATACATTTATAATACTTATATAATAATACATTTTTCAAGTATTATAATTACACTTATAATTACAATATTAAAATTACACTATAATATTATAATATTATAACATTGTTTAATAATTTTCACATGATATCTAAAATACAATAAATTGTATGCTTTAATGTTAATTAGAGCTAATGAATCTATTTTAATTAAAGTCTATATACTTTTGCTTTAATTATGGAATATTATTAATAATTTATTCAGCAAAATTCGAAAGATTTATTGCATAACACTAATAATAGCATGAGTTTCAACGTGCTACGTATTCACAACTACGCATGAATACGCGTACGATAAAATGATCACCTTCGACTGAGAAACGTGGCATAGAAACCATTACTTTGCTCCAAAACCACATTTAATTTGAAGCATCCTTCACATCTGGCGTATGACGAAATAAGCGGTCGTAGACTCTCGATATACTGAGCTAACCTCACTACTAACTGCGATGTTTTGGTTCATTATCTCCCATTAATTACCCGTACAGCAGTCGATCCGCGGTACAGGGTGCGGTAAGGCATGGGCCGGGGATGATTCGCCAGAAGGGGTGAATTAATCTACCCTCCCCCACCGGCCAGAACGGCCAGGCATAGGCAGGGCGTGTTGATCAACGGTTTCCGGCGATTAGCAGAACGATGGCCGCCGTATATATTTTTTGCTGCGGTGAAAGCTCATAAAATATTACGTTCATAGTGAATTCATGAAAAAATATTATGTTACACAGCGATAAACGGCAACCATACACACAGTTTCCGGTGTCACAATATTACAACTGCTTGCTTTCTTTTAATGTTGTTCTATACATTAAACCCAAGGATAAACAGATCACAGATTTTTCTGCTGTATGTACATTTCATATTTTCATATATAGAAACCCTTTACAAGTATTTTCCTCGTGAAAAATCATATTTTTAATATTAATTATAATATAATATAATATAATATATATAATATACCTACTATCTATAACATTGAATATAATTAACTGTATTGTATTAATTTTGTTATAAAAGTCAGAATTAATTGCATTCGTTGTCAGTGTGTATTTACCTTTTGATGAGTGCACATAGTGCCTGAAGATGCCGAAAGGCGAAACCCGGGTCGCAGAAAACGTCTTAAATGGAATAGTATAAAACTTAAATCATATTTGTTTTAACTACATTTCATTAAAGGCTAGTGGTAATTATTTTAATTTTCTTTTATAATCTATGAATGTTTTAACTACAAGTATATAGCATACTCTACCTAACTTACAATTTCCATTGATTTATTAATACAAATTTAATTATATTTACTCAAACAGAATAAAAATGGTGCGTTGCCCATCAGGTGGCCATTAGATATAATTATCATGTTATTTAAATGTGGTAATTAAATATTAATTAAAAGGTCCGTGGCGAATGGGTTTTAAGGTGAATACCATACTAGCAGGAAAAATTGAATTGAAGGTTGCAATTTGAGAAAATTTATTTATAATTTACATTAAAAAGTGTTGTAATTGATCAATACCTAAAAATTAAAAAGAAAAATGTTTTTTATTTAAAATAATAAATAAACTTATCACTGAAAAAATCTTACAAATGCGTTTTTTAAAGGATCCTATCTTATTATTACTTATAAATATATGTTTTGTATTTTTCATTAAACAGAAATTATGTTTTTCTGATAAATTAAAATGTGTATAATCGATGTTTGGTGTTTAATCTTTAAATATATATATATATTTATATGTACTGAATACTAAATATTGCATTGTCGATTATTATTTATCGATTGTGTAGTCTTTGGTGTGGTCAATTATAATATGTACTTAAGGGCGGACGTGCTCAGCGTGGGTCAAAATGGAGCTTTTTTTCTATTTTCAAAGCATGATCCTGGACATACCTTAAACGTTGTAGATAATCTATTTATATACTTTTGAAGCCTTATTATCCTTTATATTTATTTTAACTTATTATGTATAGGTTGGGAGTAAATGTACATAGCTACCAACAAGTTTTGTATTACGTAATATACGCTTTTTGTGTTACTGTCCCGGGTGATAAAATAACTTGCTATGCCCCTGAATCTAAGTAATTACTTTGAAGACATTACCAACGCCATCTGAAATGTTTTAATTCAACTCGAATCCTACACATACAAAACCTATGTTTCTGCGACTTTACCTAGTTATGCACTAATAACAATTAATACTACTGTCTCCTAATATTTTATTGTTTTTATGGCAATTAGATAAAGCAAGAGGTATTCCATTACAAATATATTTCAAATTGTATGTACGTATCAATGAAATATTTTTAACTGAATCACTATCTAATGTTGTATGATTTCCATCGCGTATTATGTGACTAGAATATTTCGCCTGCCTAACTATTATTCCTGTGTACGATTTCCCAACGGAATCAGCCTGATCAACAGATGAACGTGAGTTCATAACTCCATCTAGAATAAGATCTGGGGAAACGGCTAAAGTATTTCCATTTCTTGGCATACCGGATTACACCATTAAGCCGAGAACAAGCGACTTCGTAAGATAGTGATTAATTTCTATAAGTGCCTTTTCTGTTAATAACGAGAGAAAGATTCTATTACCATCATAAAACAAACTGAAATATATTATACTGCATAAGAGATACAAATTTAAGTAAGTGTAATAATATTTGCAAGCTTTTATGCTTCTATATTATATTGTTATCAATGGACAATTATATTAGTATTCAAGCTATTGACTAATTGACGTCGTGTATAATATTTACTATTTAAGTTATATTATCCAAATACTAAAAACATTATATTCCATTTGCATTTATTCAAATACCTTTTTAAATAGACTGCCATGTTCAATCCTACGAGAAGCATAATATGGATCTTTATAAAGGGGAAATTATAGTAACAGACTTTTTTACGAGAAATATTTATTAGCCATTCACCCAACACATTAGTTTATTGTACGGGGACCACATTAAAAATACAACATCGATTTTTAACAGTAGTGGGTTGAAACTTGTTACGCTCTAAACAGTTTAGGGTTTGTGATTTTTTTTTTAATTCTAAAAAAACATCGTTTTATTTTTTTAAATATACCAGCTGCCTGGAACTACTCCCTATAGGAGAAAAAGTGGTGTAATGTGATATTTTCTATTTACTGTAAAAATGATATTGGTATATTAGAAAATTCAAATTTTGATTTTAATATTATATAAAAGTGGAATAATAATATGATAAAAAATATTTTGTAAATGAGTTCACTAAGCCCACTTCACATGCATGTTTATTCAATTATCAGGGCACTCAAGTTGTTTCAATCGGTTTAAAATTCGCAACAATCAATAATGAAATACTTTTTGTAAATGACACTTTTTCACATTATAGAATAAAGCGCGACCCACATTGAGGTGCGTGTCACGGTGCATGTTGCCTACTGTCACGCTGTTGCGGCGACAATTTAGTGTATGGTTTCGTCATTTTGCAAAATATTTTGAAGGTGCACCATCGCCGTAAATTCACTGAAGAATGACACTGATGAGTGCCTACTACGATATATTAGTAATATGAATTATTATTAATTATTCATGCTAATATCAATTAATTTTAACAGTTTTTACGTACGTTAAAATACTGCGGAATGACATCTATAGATAATAGAACCCAACCTGCATACCATAGATAATAGACAACATTTTTATCGAAAATACATAGTGCCAACCGCTAAAAACAAAAAAAAAATCGTGATTTTGACATGACGATCGAAAAGTGTAGGCATGTGAAATATGATAAAAACGTTCAAAACGTCATGCAGGTGTCGATGCAGTACATTTCAACGTGAGGTGACCTCATTGTTGTTTTAGTGAGTACGGCAGATTTTTCCAACTGACAATGTTCGATTAAAGGTTTAAAATGTGCTACGGGATGGGAGCATCAGTTTGATAACATTTTAAACACAAAAAACAACGACATTACACATATTTTCCCGTAACGGCAGCCCGTGGCAGTAGGCGACATGCACCGCAACACGTTTCATATAATACTAACGGACTACTATACTAGATAATCTTCGCTAGACATTAAATTCGGGTTGGCATTGGCGTTTAATATAATATATTACGATATTGTGGCGATTATACATCTTATTAGTATAATTAATACGTTTAATATATCCATCCAACATAATATACATAAATATTTAAGAAATTAACATACAAAAGAATATTAATTGAATAATTTGATATTAATATATTCCAACTGATATGATTACATTTTATTGATTGTCTAAATGTATTTATTATGTAATATAAAGTAATAGTAATCACGCGAGTGGATGAAAAATAAATACAAAACTATTAATAGTCAACAACAAATCACTGGAATTATATTTACTTTCCATTTGCAGTTGATATCGTGCACGGAACGTATCTCATGAATACAACTATACCCTTGAGGTTAATAAAATATTCACTCCACCAACATTATGGTAATTTCTTTCACCGGATACCGAAGCCGTGAGCTGCGTATGCGCCGCCATATTTATTGGCCAATTCCTCACATCTCAAATCTCGTATTTCCTCTTCTGCTTTTATAAACCTACTCGACTACCCTCACAGTGGCGTGTCGCGTCCACATTTATAAGGACATGTTACTGGCTTTTTTGTACATTATTTGACAATCCCCACATAATTCTTTTCGCTCGCATTATTATTTAACGCGGCACAACTACAATATAAAATGGCCTCTCACAGCATTCATGCATATTTCAAACGTTTTTCTTTATACTTGAATTTTCGTTTTTTATGATATATTGTTATCGTTTATTTAACACATATTTATCCAATGGCCTCACTTAGAATATGGTTAAAAAGAAGTTTCTAAGAATCAATAAAATAATATTATTTATAAAAAAAAAACACTTTTATTGCAAGAATATTTTCCAGATTTTATCAGTATATTGGTGAGAAATAAACTTTTTTCGTATTTCATATCTATTATTATTACAATCAATGTCTTCCAAATAATCCCAAGATCATCAGTTATATAAATTTTTCGGCATCATCATCTACAGACCTATGTAAGTGTTAGTGTTCTCCAGGAAACATTTCTATCTTCCTCTGTCTGTTATAAGCTATCTCTACAGCACTACTTTCGTTTCAACACAGTTCGACTACCTCATTTGAAGTTTCCCAAAACTTCTTTTTCTATTCAATCCATTGAAGTCACTTATTGGTTGAGTGTCTTAGATCATTAAGACTTGGCCCTATTTAATGGAACAACCCAACTTTTATATTTGAGACGATACATATCATTGTATGTACTATGCATAAAGTTCGTGGCATTTTTTTTCGCTACGTGACACATTAACATATCGCTCTTTGGAGATCTTTCTTAAGTCATTTTTTAGAAAATATTTAGGTTTTGGTAAATCATGCAGTTAATAAGTTTGGTTTTCTTTGAGGTGAGTTTTGGTTCTAAGTGTATTTATAAACCTAATATGATTATTTATTTGCCAGTAGTTCTACTAACGTCTTAGCTAATGCCGTTTTCAAGAGTGATGCGTGATCCCGAATGGTATATAAATTCATTAAAATTCTTAATAGAAGCCATTGATCATGAGCGTTGGTTGAGCTTGAAAGAACCTCACTTGTAGGCTTGTACTGTATTCTGGCTTGATTGATCTGTAGTATTAAGGCCTTGACAGCTTCTTCTAATGCAATGAATGCCTCTTTCAGGCTGATTTCGATTTTGCCATTATAACAATATCGTTGGCATATTCGAGGAGATGTGCGACTTTATTGCATAAAAAAGTAATTTGGATCAAAGCCGCACTAAAAAACAGTTGGTATGTCACTTTTATAAACACTTCATTCGAACCCACACTAACTGCTTCAGACCCACTTTCTCCCGACGACGACAGCGTGAAACACACATTCAATTTAAAATTCTAGTATATAGTATACCTACTCACAAGTAGTAAGACTAAATTAATAGTAATTTCTAATAAAAATCAACAATATATTTTTTGATCAAGAAACAAAACCAACAAAAAAAATAAAAATACGATTTAGAAATAATTTAATTTCTCTTTATAATCATTAATTATAACAAATATATTATACACCTTTGGCGCCACTGCGTCAAAGGAAATATATCTCATAGCAGGGATTAGCACGTTTTGCTACACAGGAAATACCCAAAACTTAATAGATGATCAATCCTTTCGAAGGAAAAGTCAAGCAAATTGCCTGTAATTTATGATTTACTGTCCAAACCCCGTACAAAGTAGACTTATGACAAAGTTTCTTATTACTTTGAGTAATGTCCTTGATTTATTTACTACAATTTTTTAATTTGTTTTAAAGCAAATCATTTCATGATTTTCTTGTTTTAGATATTTGATGAAAATGGATAGGTACGTTTTAATTGGCATTTGTATTACAATTAAATATGTATCCTCTAATGTTTTAATAATTCATCAAATGAGATAAAAGATAAATCCCATCCCGGATACATCTGAGGTGTTTTCGAATTATATATGTTCAATTAAGATTGTTACATTCTGAAGTCTGATGAATTATTCGTTGAATTCTATTTCCACATTAAGCCAAACTAAATTAGTGTCTAAGATTTACATCTCATTTAAAAATTGTTGGCTTTTGAATTCTGGTATATGCTTGATAAAATCATGTAAATTTCATACAAGCCAACGGAATTCATACCCAAGTTTTGAAAGTTATTACTTCTTTTTCTTCTCGGTCGTTTCTTCATAGATAAGGAACTTGACCACTGCAAAATGGAGACATCTTCTGAGCGATTGTTTTCTCTCAGATAAAAGTAATAGATACCTCCGACCTTCACTTGGTTGATTGATCAAGATCTATTTTTTATTTTATATAGCTTCCTAAAGCAACTATTGGTTTTCGTAAACATTTAAAAAGTAATTTAAGTATTGTATTAAATTCGGGTACCTACCCTGTATTTATGATCACACAATAATTGTCTGCACCCAATTCATAAAAAAAACTTTATGATACCTACTTATGATTTATGATGAACTGCTAAAATAAAACTAGACATTTGAATATTGTTTTGATATACATGTAAATATTGATAAATTTAAAAAAAACGGTCGTTTATTAAGTACGTAAGTGCCTGATGCTATATAATATTACCCAAAAAAGGAATTCGCTGCTCAACAATTAAATCTTTGACATTTTTGACGTTAAAATTATGACTGGCGTTAAATAACAAAAACAAACCATTCATATCCAGTTTGAAGTACGTTTCAGCCAATGATACTGCCAGATACACATCCGTCACTTTTGCCCTACTCACGGGCGACTCTTCCTTTTATGAAAATTTCATTCATTTCCTTAATAACCTTTGTTTAATACATTCTGCTTTTAACACTCAAGACGTCAAAATTTTGCGTTGACATCTTAATAGTCTCAGAGACTATGGAGAATAGCAATGTTTCAATTCAAAATTTTCGTACATTATTTTCTGGTATATAATAACAATATACTTAGCGCAATTTATAAAAGTATATAGCTACTATAATTCCAATATTTAAATACGTAAATTGAGTCCTAATAAATTTTTTTTTATGAAGTATTAACTTTTTTTCTGGATCTGGCATACCATTATTTTGAAATATATACTATAGCTGTAAAGTTTTTTAACACAATCATAAATAATATCAAAAACGGATAGGTATTAGATTTAGTGTTCTTATACATTGGTGTTTTTTAGAACCAACAAAAACGCCGGCATACAGTGAGGTTCAAAAGTGGTGGAACTTTTTAACCAATTATGTATGCGTCGCATATAAATATAATATGTAAATGGAAAATCGGTGTTTGTAGCACTTCTAAAAACGCCAATAAGTAAGGGTTCTTATTATAATTATTCTCAGTGAGGACAAACTTCATAATTTAATTCTACAAACCTACTTTAATCTTTGTTTATATTTTCTAATGGTAGAAAATATCTGAGGGTATGAAAACCCATGAATTATTATAAAAAATGTTAATTACCTATTATTAATATTATTACATTAATACAATTTCTGAAATACTATTATTATGTTTGGGAACGTTTTTTTGTGTATTCATACATACATAACATACATAAATATAACATACATAAATAAAGACAACTCGTTTATTCACACAGTCAATAGCTAATAGTGGTGGTACCTATAAGTGGAATATTAATTGAACAAAAAACAACATTTGTGGAAATTAATATATTTTTAACATTACAATATTATATCTTTAATTTGTAAATTTCCATATTAATGTTTTTTTAGATTTTGGGCAAGCAGTCTATGTGCAACTAATTTAACCTTGTCTTTAATATTTTTTATATCAAGTATTAAACTTATGCTATTATGTTCATATTTAGTTATGATCATCTTTATATTATTAATAATTACTTTTAACTAACAACTTTTCTAGAACTATCAAACCCAAATCTATAAGCTATTAAAATACAATTATTAAAATGGAAGCTGATTGCAAATTATCACCAGCCGCCATTTTTATATCGTATAAACGAACTTTAAAACTAGGTTTTTATAATATGTTTTATGACACTATATTTCACCATTCGCTTTATTTAATTATTTACAAATATTTTGGCAAAATAATCGATTTTTATGGTTATAATATATTATAATTAGGATAATATTAAGCTTGTACTTTTATTTTACTACAAATATTTTGGCACCTTGTAGTCAAAAGGTAATATTACACGTATTTTATATTATTAAATATACATATAAAAAGCAGCTTTCGTAGCCTTTATTAGTATTCATCTTCGATGTAAACTTATCAGAATTACCGAAGTATAAACTGCACTTTTTAATGAATTTCCCGCTGATTGGGGAAAAATGGCATAGTGATATATATTAATACATACGTAGAGGGTATTGCTCAAGAAACAGTCTAGATTATCGGGCCAATATTTGTCAAACGGTTTTCGCAATTTCAACAATATGTGAAAGCCTCACTGTATGAGAAGGTACCATTTATTGTGGAAGGGCACTGAGGTATACACAAGATCTAAACCTGGTTGGCTAAGATGCATGAAATGTGAAAAATGGGCTCATGCTGATTGTGCTAATTTAGATATAAAAACAAAAATATTTTTCTGCGAAGTTTGTTTTTCATAAAACATGTCATTTTTATTTGAAATTATACTTCTTCTTTTCTATTTTTGACAAATATTTATATAGTATGCCATTTTGTACACCAGGTGGGGTAAAATGGTTTTTAGCTACTCATGTTTTTTTTTTACTATCACGTATGTAATATTTTGTTATTAAAAATATGTTATATTAGTGTTACTTTACAGTCATATTTATACTTATAATAAATTACATATTTTGATATTCTTTTTCTCAATAAACTAAACACTATGCCATTTTGTACACCCTTCCCCTACTTATGAATACAAGACTTTTGAAACCTATTTAAACATAATTATTAGGGTATTTTACATGGGGATCGATATGTTCCATCTATATCTATAAATGGACATGTATATATTCATATTTCTAAAAAATAATATTTAAATGACTAAGTGAATGTAATTATAACATAATTATGAACATATTATTATGACACGTACATTCCTTCTATAGTTAAAAATAATACTTGACGAATTCGGATATGCAAGTCGTTACAATAGTTTGTATGTGATATTAGTTATTTCCATTTTTCAAACAATCATCAATAACCACCAAATTAATGCCAAATCGACTGGGAGAAAAATCTGAAAGTAAAACAAAAAACAATATCAATCCATCATTCATATTCGCTCAGGTTGGACTCTCTTACGTTTTGCAAAAGTCATAAACATCTTTTTATCTACTTCGAAAAAGTATGAAGTTACAGAATAAGGAAATAAATAATACCTAGTCTACAAATAATATAAAAGATATTTGTGTTAAGTTTCGAGTTTTTCGTAACAACACTAATATTCAACACCGCCGGGTAAACAAGAAACCTCTGTGCTCCGTGGAAAACACGCCGCATTAATGTAACACGGCGCAGAATTATAAATTTGTTGTTTTTGTATAACATTTTTCATATCAAAGTTTTTCGCGGGAAATTTTCAGCAGGCACGTACAGATGATTAGGTCGATGTTAATATTTAAGGAAGTAATTTAATTTTTGAATAAAACCATATTTTAAACGTTTTTCGGTCGTTGGGTTTCGAATATTTTGAAAATGTTCGCTCTTCCGGCTATAGCAGAGTTGACCAACAAATAATTACCACCATTAGTACTGTTATGTTCTCGGCAACTGAAATCCTTACCAATGGACCCCGATCCTTCACGTGGTCCGGTGGAAGATGTATATTTATAATAAGACTCAGTGGATGTTAATCTTCAGTGATGTTTATTCCTCATGGTCTCTAAGTACAATTACATGGTGTAAATAAAGGGAAAAAACTTAGGAGAGTTCGATCCGCAATGATAATATTATGACTACGTATTAGAGATATAGATACATAGGGATGTCAAAAATACTTTGAAGTACTAAAAATACTTTTCTTTCGACACCAATACCGGTATCGATATTTTCTTTTGACATGAAGTCTTAATATGTACAATACAGTGGCGAAGGGTGGAGATAGGCTGTTAATATACGACATAAATAGTGCACACTAAACTTTTTCAGTCAAAAGTATTTGTTTTCATCGAACTATGTAGATATTGTTTGTTACTTTCTAAAATTCAATTAAACCCTGCCTAATCCAAGCAAAGTAGATAAAAGTTTTAAAAAAAACACTCGTTTATCTATAGAATATCTGAAATTATACCATTAAACTAAAAATAATTAATTTTTAGATATTAATAGACATAAGCATATTTTTATCGATCACGGTTTGGTTTAGCGAGGCTTAATGGATTTAAAAAAAACTAACCAACACCATCTGTAATATGTAATTATTTTTAGTTCAACGAAAACAAATAAGTACTTCTGACTTAAAATGTATCCACTGTCGGATCACACATAGCATACCTAAACTAGTTTGATTTGATTTATTGAATTAAAAAAACTAACCAGCACCATCTGCATATTATATTCTTACATCTACGAAAACAAATAAGTACGACTGAAAAAGTTTAGTATGCACTAATTATGTAGAATTTTAATAGCCAACCTCCACCCTTCGCCACAGATACAATAAATCCCTATGTATTGTTTACTTGACATAATATTTTTGGTGTATAGTTAAAGCTTTTATGTTGTGAATTTGAAAATAGATTTGAATGTCTTATTGTTACTTTGTTATTTGTAGAATTTATTGATAATATAATATTATTGATTTTACACTCTGTAGAGGCCTATATGATCTTCTTAGGATCGGACTTGGTCAAAAATTTGAATTTATGGGGAAAAGAGATATAAAATGTATGAAACAAGCAAAATACTTTGTATTAATTGAACAAAATATATTATATAATCTTCCGATACTTCTTCCACCGTGGGTTGCATACAATCTCAAATTTCTTAATCTTGATAGTTCTGTAAGATTCTAAATGTAATAAAATTCATAAGTCACAACCAATGATATATTTTGTGATGTCACCTTATCAATAATTATTATTACTTTGCTTTAGTTTGTGTACAAATTTTCATTAAGGACAAAGTCATTTTAGTTCTCACACATTATAAAAAAAATGTATTCATTCATATTTTTTGTATGATTAATTACAAATAATAAACTCTTATTATTGGCGTCTCTTGTCATAATAACATAATAATTGTTTTAATTAAATATGAAAATTTTGTTAGTATTAGGTGCTTATCCTAGACGTGTAAACATTTCGATTAAGTAACCAAGCTTTCCCCAAACTTTTAAGCAATATTACGCAATGCTTATATAAACTTAATTCACAAACCCTTCAAGTATTATTATCCCAGTTTAATATTATTTCAGCAGCTCATTTGACTATCTAACTACATGTTATATTAACTCATTTAGGACAAGAAGCATCCTTAAATTATTCTCACACATTTCAGAAGGGGCATATTTTCATAATGTTGCAACATAATCGTTTAAACTCAATTGTATAATATTATTGTTTCTGCGCTTTCAAACAAAGTAATTAATCATCACTTTTATGTACAACATCTCATAGTATTATTTATTACACGATTGTTTCAATATTGTTTTTTAATAGTTTCTTCATGGGCTATGAAACAATTAGAGAAGAGAGAATCTCAATAAAATCCATCTTCTATTACACGTACATAAATGGCTAGTTACTTGATAAATTATTATCCTTTAAAACTTTTGTGTAGTGCCAATAATCATACTTTGAATAATTAGTATTTCAGTATACAGTATTCACATAATTATTACTTACCTATTATTTTGTGCAAAACTCATTTATTTCACTCCAGACGTAATACAATTATTACTACTCATGCAGTCGACAAATTATTGAGGATAATTGGCTGTTAATGTCCACGCATTATATAAAAAAGGAATATAACGAAATCAATAGTTCAAGTCTCTGTCTAATATTATTATTATCTAATATTATATACGAAACGATCTTAATAAAACTTTTAATTTATATTTTCATATTTACATAATATGTATAGTTGATATTTTTATTTTAATAACACTCAATTAATACGTGTGATTGAAGATATTATTATTTTATTAATGTAATATTATATTTTAATAAAAATGCATTGGTAAGAAAGACAAATACTAGTATTAAAAAAGAAAAATATCAATCAGGGAATATGAAAGTATTTGAGTGAATGAAACTTTATTGGTAAGCAAGGAAGGTTTTTTTTATATTTGATGAATGTGAATGTTCGATTTTCCGTTCGCAATAATAATATTCTCTATAGAAGAATGCGGGAGCACCTTAATTATATTCGTATTAAGGCGAAGTCGTTTTCCGGCCGTTTAAATTGTTTTCACCGGGATGGCGTTCTACTTCATTTGATGTCTTTTCTCAGATTCTAAATGTGTTTCCCTTCGATAAACAGGGAGGCTGAAAAAACGTAAAGATTCGTAAACATTTTGTTGAAACGGAGGCAATAATGAGATATTTCCAAGTATAAGAAGCAGTTCTGTAAGCTTTTATCATAACGAGCGATTTTTTTATTATTCTTTCTCTGCAGTATTGAGATTGAAGATAAATTTGGCTAAAATAATTTTCACCGGTTATGAAATTTTTCTGTGTCAGGAAAAATAATTCTTTATTTTTCCATTGACAAAACGTTTATTTTAAATGGAACAAGACATTTTGAAAACGTTTAAATTTCACACTACACATATATAAAATATAACAAAATGGCTTACATATTGATTAGTGGATAGATACATAAGATTATCCAATTGCCCATTTTCGTAATTTTAAATTAACATTAAATTAAATTAATGTGTTCAAGTATTCTGTATTTTTTGCGTGTGGTTTATTTTTTTTCTGAAAATGATATTTATTTAAAAACGTGTTTTAATTTCAACATGTTGAATAACAAACAAAAAATTCATATTTTTAAATGTTTTTTTGTGAAATTTCAAATGAAACATTTCGTTGTTTGATGTTCGCCATATTGATAGAGTGAATTTGACATTTAAATGTAAAATCCAATTTTAATAAATTTAATTATGGTGCCTCACACTGCAAGAATACATGTTGTATTTATTTTCTATTTTTTTTTTAATTAAATACTTTAATATTGCGGTTTTGCCATTAGTAAGGGTATGTTGTAAAAAAATCAAGTTTAATAATGAAGTATATCACATGTACCTGGATTCAAAACTCTCCACCTCCATAAAACTTCTAAAAGTAAAATGGGTAGGTACAGAAAGTTATTTTCTCTGAAAACCAAAAATAAAGAAAGCCACTCAGGAGGTCACGGGTGCGCTAGAAGGTAAAGAGCAATGACCATGAGCATGTGACCTTCCTAGCTTCAATAATTGGAGAGGTGCTGCATAAAATCGCGCCGCTGGAGGATAGCGGTAAAGAGTCAAAGCTCGACGTTGCACGAAAACGTACGACGTTCTACGAAGAAGAATAAGAGAAGAAGAAAATGCGGTTTTATAGAATTATCTAATAATCTTAATATTTTATATTTAGAGTAGGAGAAATAGTAAATTGATTGTAAAATTTACTTTATAACGTTGCGAACACGCCATTTACAAATACAGAATATATAAAGAATGTCATAAACGTTAATAATATTGTTATATTATTACTATATAGCAACAAAGACATTAGGCTATCCATATGAAGTTATTTATATCGTCAAATTAATCTTTAGATTACGGCAAACATATTATGAAAGTCGGCAAAAAAGATAAGTAATGCACAATATTAAACAAAAGTGCGCCCGCTGCAAATGTCATGAATTGTTATCGCCAAACATAAAAAAATATTCAATTGAATTGAGTTTCCTAAAAAAGGGTTCTTCATATTGGCCATAAAACGTAATATTTCCTTTTATTCATAACTTTTTCTTTGCTTTATGGCACAAAGTTTATCATCTAATACTCTAGTTAGTTTTCATATTGAGCACCCAAGATTTATTACCCGTAATAATTTATAAGGTTGTCCATTCCTGATCGTTCCAGTCGCCACATTGCGGACCAATATTTTTTCTTACTACCGCTTACCATTAAGGACCACTTTATAATGGGCAGCAAGATTATGTGTTCAATAAACGACTGATATTACAATATATTTAGAAATCTGTACCTCTGAGACTGCCTTATGGTAATTTACTTTCGAGTGTAAATCGAATGAGAACCTGATAACTTTTTACTAAACAATGCTTCTTGATAAACGCGTGATTATAATTAGTTCATTCCAACTTTACTTTACATTATTGAATAAATTTACATAATTTTGATCGCCACTTAAAATCAAGCCAATATTCTCTGAAAAAAAAATATTCGCCGATATAATTGCTTGAATTTTATTATCATAAAATAATTCTATAGTAATTAATTATACATAATAAAAATAATATATTCTTAACAACAAATTTAAACACGTAAAACTCCTTACGCTGTGGGATACGCTCTTTAAGAAGAATGTGTCACTGTCATCGTATTCACTTGAAATTCTAAAATAAAAATGATGTATATAATATATCTGCTTAAATATAATATAATATATTGTTAGTTGTAGATATTGTATAAGAATTAAATTGATATCTTAAGGTAAAAAAATATATTTTCTTAAAAAGATAAAATATATTATTTATAAGTAATAAAAATATAATAAATCATTAATACTTTCAACAAATTTTACTTTTTTATTTTTTGGTGTATTCCTCGCTTATCAAAATAAATATTCCAATTCTTCTAATATTTATTTTTATTTCAAAGTTCCATTAAATTATAATATAAGTTATATATATCACATCGATTACGAAACTAAAAGCTTACAAGACTCCCATTAAATTCACACTTTTAATTAATTTGGACCTACTTCGAGAAAATGTATTGTTTTAACTAAGCCGTTTAAGGGGGTACATGCTCGTCGAAGGTCAAAATTGAGTTTTTATTGTATTTTCAAACCATGATCCTGGACACTCCTTAAACGTTGTAGATAATCTATTCATATAATTTTGAAGCCTTATTATCCTTTATATTTATTTTAAACATTTGATGACTGCATAAAGTATTTTTGTTACATAAAATAGTATTCTTTTAAACCTCTCGCTCTAATGTTTTAGAATATAGTCATATTTCAGTACATTACTGTGCAGTGGTGTTAAGATTTTTTACATTTATTAATTTTTAAACGAATTTATAAAACCATTAGTATAATTTATTATGAGATAATTTTTGTAAAATATTCACGATAAAAAATTATATTGATAATCTCTGTGATCCCAAATTTGACAAGAATTAGGCATTTTATTATTCAAAAAATCGGCAAGATTAACACATTTGAAGATGATTCTAAAGATATTTATTATAAGCTATGTCTTTGACCATTCAAGTGTGATAAACATCTTATGAATAATGATTGCTTTATAATAATTATTGACCTAAAAATAAGGTAGTGTTTTTTTGAAATACGCCATTTCTTTTGTCATTCCCTAGTGGTTAAGCTACAACATACGGCCGTAGCCATAAATTGACAAAATATATTCTTTTCAATAAAAAAATATACTTTCAGGATTTTTTCAAATACACAATTTAAATTGTAAGGTATGGTATGGCCACCATGGCTACAAAATATTAAGTTTATTTTTTTGTCGTTGAAAAAAAAATACATAAATTCATATAGTTTTTATAATTTATAATATATTTTTTTTAAAATTAGATGCCTCACGAAACCTATGATATTAAATTATTTCTAACGAGTGTTTATAAAAAATCATTGATTATTATTTCAGATTAATTTAAAATATTAGTACCTCTATAATCAAAATTGGTATAACAGTTTTCTATTTTGGTACTTAAGGAATATTTTAATTCTATTTTTGTAAGAATTTTAGAAATGTTATGTGTTTAAATCATGAACGAATTTATTTATACAACAATCAATACTTATATCAATAATTATATTATACAGAATTAACTAGTAAGTTAATGGTTGAATTAATATTATAACTTTACTTTAACTGTAAATTCTTGGTGAATAGGGATTGAATTTATTGACAGCATATTGGTGATACTTGTATTCCACATAAATTAATAACGATCTAACAGGACATTCTCATTTTTTAGTTCTCTTTAGTTTAGCTTTAGAATGTCCAGATACTCAGACTAAACCCTGGCTATTTTGATGTTAACATATAATATAATCTTTTTTTTTATTTTAATTAATAATACATAACATGTTAATATGGTTTCCGATTATCTGTATAACGATGATAAAAAAATACATAAATAGGCAAAATATTAGCACGGTAATATTAGATCAAAATTATTATACATTAGTTTAATAGGAAATACTATATATTAAAGATTGCTGTTTACCTAAATTGCAAGTCAGGGCATTTTGAATGTTATTTTGATATTCTTATACTTCATCTTGTAGGAACGCCGTTGGCAAATAGATTAATATATTCTAAATAGCTGCCGCACTATGTAAACACTTGTTTAACCTTCGTGGAATACCTGTCTTAATTTAGTATCATCTAAGTTGAGTATCTTAATAACGACGTTTATAAGATACCCTAGTATTTATCTTTAAAAATATGTGTTTGACACAATCTCAGCCTAAATTCATCTTCACCCTAAGTTTATGTCGCAGATAATGCGATGATACCGCAGAATAATGGACTACATAAATAAGGAATTTCCCGCGAAACTTTTAACGGGGTCTGGTTCACCCAGGGTTTATGTGGGGCACTGTGACTGGGAGGCTGGGGGCTTTAGGGGTGCGCGCGACGAGTGGGCGGGGCCAGCGCCAACCCAAACCACCTTCAGATTGATACACTCCATCCGCCGCCGAAGCTGTTAAAAGCACTGTGCGCCACAAACTTACAAACAATGAAAAATAATAATTTTGCATTTTTAATTAAAGTTGGTTATAATTCATTAAACAAAGGAAAATTTAACTAGGACTTACTAAATTAAATTTTATATGAAATTATCGTACTCCAACTTTTTTAGGTTAACAAGGCTACCATAATATGTTTTTATCAATACAACAGTTTAATTAAAGAATAGTTTTCATATTTTAGTGATAATTATGCTTATTCAACATATTTTATGTTTATACGGAATATATTAGGATACCTTAGAGTTCTTTAAATTTAATGGAAGCATATATCGACAAATTAATGGTTTGGCAATGGGTAGTCCCTTATCTCCTATTTTGGCAGATTTCTTCATAGATATAGTCGAATCTAAGATTAGCAATTTAAACTCATTTAGGAATATCATTTACTGGTATAGATAATATGTAGATGATATCTTAGCTTTGTGGTCAGGCACGGAAAGACAATTGGATATTTTTTTAAAAGACATAAATAGTATTAATAAGTCAATTCAATTCATAATGGAACTAGGGAACAGTACAATTAACTTCTTGGATTTAACAATCAATGTTACAGATAACAAACATACATTTAGCATTTTTAGAAAGGATACCTTCAGTGATAACATTATTAGTAACTCTTCTAGACACCATATCTCACATAAATTATCAGTTTTCCATGCTTTTATACATCGTTTATTAATGGTTCCTATGTCCGAAAATAGTTTTGCTTTGGAGTTAAACACAATTAAACAAATCACTTTTTATAACGGTTATGACTCACGTTTGATTGATCGCATTCTGGCCAACAAATCTAAAAAATTAGCTTTATTAAATGTAACTTCTGGCTTGGTGAAAGATGAAGCCAGTGTTAAAAAATGCTGGGTTAAATTATGTTTCCTAGGAAGAGTGTCTGAGAATATTTCAAGAAAAATAGATAAAAACTTTTCAATGTAACATTTTACAACACACAAAATTTGAATTCAATACTGGTGAATACTAAAGATAGATTAGATAAACTTAACCATAGTGGAATTTATCTATTAAATTGTGACTCTTGTGATGCCAAATATGTTGGACAAACGGGACGTTCTTTTAACACTAGGGCCAAAGAACATTTAGCTTGTGCCAAAAATGGTGTTGAATCTTCATCTTTTGGAAATCATTTAAGTTTAAATAATCACTCGTTTAATATCAGTAAAAATTTTAAAATCCTGCATTTGAATGAGAAATCTATAAAATTGGATAAACAGGAAATCCTAGAAATTAATAGGTATAAAGTTTTGCCCAATTCTAATTTGTTAAATGATCAATTATATTTTGTGTCTTCTCCATTATTATACCCTATTTAATATTTAGGATTGTTATAACATAACTTTATATATTGTACATTATTTATTATTTTAATTTTTATTTACTTTTGACTCATATTTTGGTTGTATTTGCTTTGTATTCGATCTCACTTCAATTGATAATATTAATTATTTTATTTTTTGTAAAAAAAAATTATTGTAAATTTTGACTAATCATAATTATTTGTTGATATATTAATGTTATTGTAAGTGTAGATTGTTTCATATTTTGTGGTTTGTTAATATTTAAAATATTTTTTTTAATGCCCCTGACGTAGTATGAAATATTAATGTCCAACCTCATTAGTTTTAAATTAATCTGTTATTGGGAAGGTATTATTGGACGGATAATTATTTATGTACCTATTATTATATTATTTCTATCGCTTTGGATTTTGTTTGATAAATATTGTTTTAAAAAATGTATTCAGTTGAAAATGTCCCACTGAGGCGGACAAAACCGATCCTAATATATTGATATGAAAAGTGGAATAAGTATTACAAAAAAATTACGTTTTATTAAATAAAAACAACAATAAATAATATACTTTTATTAAAAACATATAATAAGGAATACCCTATACTATTTCTGAAATAGTTCTTTCATAAATATATTTATGATAAATTATCTCTCGAAAAATATAACACAATGCGTATTATTAAGATTAATTACCACAGATCACAGTCACAATCATAATACTAATTATTATTATCATCAAACACAAACTGCGGTCCTCGAAACTTTCCGTATAATTCGTACACAAATGTAGGAAATTCGCTCAGCTGCTAACTAAGTTCCCGACCGTGAGCCACCCGTCCGCCCTACAGCCCCTCGCCCTAGAGACAGTCCGCCCTACATTTAGCCGCCCACGAGGTAGGCGACGTAGGCACTCCGAGCCTTTCGAAGCAACAGTGGCGAGGCGAAATACGGCGTGGGTGTCATTGAGAAAACGTATAGAAACGTTTACTTTCACAACCTGAGTACCGATAGTGTATTAGCGACTTTTTTCGCATAAATCTAGACTTCGTTTAATATATCATTTCTAGCGCACACTGTGCGAAGCGATGAAATTAGGTGTGTGTGCCTTACGATAAATTTCAACATGTTACTTATTTTACGTATATTATTCAGGTACTTTGGTTATTTCTATTACGGATTGAAATGTTGAAAACGGCTTTTAGCTTACAAAATAACTGTTTATTTTGTAACACGTCAGTAAATAAAAATATCGTTTTAATATTTTTTTATAACAAAATTTATAAATCTTATGAAATCACATTTTAAAACATATTTTCATGCCCCTTCAAATATTTGAAAAGGGTAAAAAAAGGTTTTTTACATCGTTTTCAACGGGTAATATTTGAAAATCTTACAAAAGTTATGAAATAACATTTAGATCATAAAACATAATATTACGCTTCTACGTTTCGTGCTTCATTTTGTATCCTGTCCCTCTTTCATCTCAAGCGTGAAAGTAGAACAATTCTGTTGGGCAATGCATGTTTCAAGGATAAAAGATACTCAACAATCAGATTTTCATCAGTGTTGCCAACCATAGTATAATGCTATATATTATTATTATCGAGAAAAATTGTAAAATTAATACTTGACTTTTTTACACCAAATATATTGAAGGATTGTAGACGAAAAAAGTAAATATTGAGTAAACCTTAATGGAAAAGCACACTAACATGAATCTAGTGGTTACAAGTTCAATTCCCGTGGGGTGTCGTATTTTTTTTTTAATTATTTTTTCTAGTGTAGAGTGTGTTCAAGAAAGACTTTAATTTTTACATCTGTATACTATTAATAATTAGAATATAAAAATGGCAACACTATTTTTAATACACACACAAATTACTATTGCTTTACCTAGACCAGTACTTTTCAAACCGGAGGGGCCTGAAGCTCCTGCCAGGGAGCCGCGAAATATTTCGGTATATCAACAAATATTTCCCAAACTTAAATGAAGACCAAAAGCACAATTGGATAAGAGCACCATTATTTGCTAAGTTCTTAAAATATGATCATATTACGTGGGCAGCTCAAGAAAAATTGATTGATAATTAGATCAGATAATTCCCTTGAAGTAGAATTTAATGAACGAAGTCTTGCAGAATTTTGGATAAGGCGACAGCAAGAATATCCATCAATCGCAAAAGCAGCATTGTTAATCATAATTCCTTTTACGACAACATACCTATGCGAAACAGCATTTTCATCATTACTGGTAATAAAAAAATAAACACAGGTCGTGTCTTTTAACGGAGATTTTGGAGCAAACCCTGCGAATTAGCATTTTCAAGCAGATATTGATTTATTATGTAAAATTATGCAATCACACCCCTCTCATTAAATTGTTTTGTAAGATGTAGCTGTAATAAATTTAAAGTCAAGTTTTGTTTGTTTTGTTTTTTTAATTTTTGCTTCACAAGCGGTGAATGAAATTTTCTATTATGTGTAATAAAAATGTACCTATAATAATAAGTAATGGTAAATAAAGTACTATTTTGGGAGCCTTGATTTTTTTCTGATTTTAGGGGCCGCGGTATGAAAAGGTTTGAGAAGCACTGACTTAGGCTATGTAAATTTGACTGTTAGTATAGAATAGCGTTTTTTTTGTAATGTGGGATAGAGGAATCTTGCGGCAGACAGAAGTACGTGGAAACGAAAAGAAATTTGACTTAAAAAATTGATTAAACTTTACGTTCGTTAATTAAACAGTTACAATGTCGTATTAAAATTGTTTCAAATGTTTATAATCACAAAATCCAATCAGTGGATTTGGGGGTATTAATAATTAAGAAAATTTCATTTTTGTAATTTATTCGATACCCTCGGGGGTATCGCAGAAAATCTGCGGAAGAAATTTGCGCAGAAGATTTGTCGGGGAAATTATTATTCCTGTCAAACATGCGACATCGTGGCCCACTCGACCGCGGAGTCGCGGACTTTTTGTCATGTAAAATGCAGAAGAGGTGTCGGGTGAAGGTGACGACGGCATTATATTACAGCCGTTACACTGCTGCCATCATATATTCATGTCATTGTGACGTCACTCATCCCTGGTTGTCCTACTGCTAAATCGTATTCAGGGCATCAAAAAAGCAAAAAAAAAACATAGGCGTAAGAGGATATGTTGAAAATATTTTTGTCACATTTTCACTTTTCTGTCAGTATTACACACATAAAAGTAGACAATCTTATAAAATATTTATTATCATTGTCAGATTAAATTACTTTTCTGTTCCCAGTATTAATATATGAATCAAAATGCTAGATGCTTAGCAAATAAGACGACAGAAAATTTTCTATATACTGAGAGTTTTGACTTAAGACTTTTTGGGGCTGTTAAGGCTATATATACTTCAGCTGAGGCATGGTTTAAAAAGATTCTGATTACGCGACGCGCAGATTGTGTAAACGACGCGTGCAGAACAAAACCTAATTTGTAATAAAACTTCAACATGCGTCCATTTAATGTTATGTTTATTGTTATATTAGTAATAATAACAATAATATATTCATTGAAATGTTTTCTTTTTCGAGTAAATGCGTAACGTTTTTTAGTAATCTTTACACGATTTAAGAATATATTCCTCCGACGCCATCACAAAATAAATTGACGTGCTCACAGCTCGACTATCGCTCTCCGATTGGCAAAGAGTCCGAAATTTTGTCCCATCTATTGTTGAAAATTATTTGCCGTTTCACTGAAGTATCCTCTTTAAAGAATTTGCATTTGGGGATCAACGTACAATGTAGACCTGTCTGTACAGTGTACGTCATACTTTTTGGGAGAGAAAATTACACATATTATATGAAAATGCAGATACTGTTCTGGTTGGACCACGTTTATAGAATTTTATTATGGAGGAGTTACCAACACAGTAAACTATCTATGCATCTTCTGAGATCAATATAATACCTGGACGGCCGAAAGTGAAATGGCTGGACCGTAGTTGGACGGGTGATTTAAAGATGTTCGTCCAAAGCTACTGGAAAGTGACGTCACTATATCATCCATAATTGAGAAAAATTTTGCAAACACCAAGACCCGACAAGGTTTGTATTGCCAAAAATAATGATAATCGTAAATTGTTTTAATGTTTTCTTGCACAGCATTATCTATATTATTTTTTCGAGATTGAACGAGTGAGTCTAGCCAAATTGCCATTTTTATGATGTTGTTAACTCGTGTGTGTACAGTTTTTTTAGAACATATAGGCGGTGTCGGTATGAATTATTTGAAACTGTCAGATACCTACTTCTTGAAATAATGCGGTTGATGTTAAAAATTTCTACTTATTTGAAAATTTAACAAATCGTCACCGCAGCTCTAATTTGTTCTTTTAGTAATGTTAATCGTACATGAATATTGAATCTAAATGTGATATGTTTTCCAAGTTCGAGAAAATAGTGTAATAGTAACAGTAAAATAATCACATAAATACCCGGACTTGGAATCAAACCTGGATCGCCCCGATGAGAAGCCAATGATTTACGCATTGGACTACGGGAACTGCCAATATATATAATATTACGTCGTATATTCGTATTTACGGCAGAGTATATTAAGATTATTGGTAGCAAAGATTTATTTGTTTACTTTATGGTTGCCATTTATCCATAATTTGACAGTAAAAAAAATCAACGTCGAATGTTATATTATTCATATTTCAAAAACTAATTCATTTAATTGTCTGTTGGCTAGAATTATTTCAACTTCTCAAAAAAGCACCCCAATCCGTTTGACTGAACGATATTTCTTGTGCGAAAATAGTTATTAAACAACTATTGTTTTGTAGTGAGTAAGTAGGTATTGGTTTTGTATTAATAATCTTGTGAATTCGCGTGAGCAATTTTTGTGTGTACTAAATAAAACTACTGATATCTCTCAAGTCGCGAAAACGTTCAATCAACAAACGAAATATATTATGTATAAAGAAAGCATTTAATTTACCCACCTAGCTACAAAAATACTTAAACAGTATGAATAAGCCTGTCATCTTTTAGATCATTTTCTTTTTACCAAAACTTCATTTACAAGTACAGTTAAATAATAATATTTTAGAATAGTGTCAGATTTTTCTGGCAGTGTAGGCGATTCATTTGGATGTAGGTATTATTATTTTCAAATGACACTAACACTTGTTTCGTAGAGATTTTATTATGGCTGTAATACCAGAAAACTCTTTTCTTCTTCTACAGTAGCAATAATTTTTAGCCCTACAATCCGATGTGGATATTTGCCACTTACAGAAGAGGTTTAATAACAAATGTTTACGATAATTAGCAGATGGCTATTTTTTCAATTTATCAACAAATCAACTTGCCAGACGCAGGATTCAAACTCACTTACTATGGTTTCAGATGTGAAACATACTATAGTGAACATAATTTGATTGATTACCTACATCAAAGCTTCTCATGATTTATTTACATAATATGTGTTTAATTAGATTAAAATAATAATAACGCATTTAAAAAATACGTTTTATTTCTTTTCATACAGTTTAAAAAGATATGAATTTTAATATGAAAACATTCCGTTTAATTGCGCTAGCAAATGCACTTCTTATGTATATCAATAAGCATAACTGAATAGAATACGACGTTTAATTCAAGATTTTGTAGCTTTTTGCCGCCAGGAAAACTCCGTGCGGTATTTTTTGATGGAAGTTTTTCCTCGTCGTAGAGGTCGTTTGTGAAATAGCACTCATTAAGAAAAGTAAACTGCTTAGGAAATGGCACCTAAGAGCTCATTGAAACTGAGCGTACAGTAAACGAACAAGATAGTACAACAAGAGCGTTTATAAGCATGAAATCAAACATATTTTGTTTATAATTTATGTGTACTACAATAATTTATAAAAATTGAAAACATCATGTTACATTATTCAATTTTTTGTCACAACAGGTTACAAAACTCATTTAGAATGGTAAAATATAAGACAGAAAATAATATTTAGAAAATTAGATAGTTATACTATTGTGAGCTTACCGGAAATGGAACTCGAAACCCCTTATTTCTCATCGACAATGCCTTGTGTACGTTGCTACGAAGACTGATAAAAACCCGACATTTTAAGAAAAAGAACAAATGGATATTTTTTATATATTTTGCGTATGAAAAATCAACAGTTTTCTTGTTTAAAACCCTTTTTACGCTATTTGGCTAATACGGCTGCTAAATGGCGGGTCTTCAGAAGGTCGTTTGACATTATTCCAAATGGCATTACTTTAGTCCAATTTTCCTATTACGTTATGTTCGCTGTGTTGGGTTTACTTTCCTTAATGGTTAAATTTTGGTAGCCAATGATCTTCACTATGAACATACCGGATAAAATAATTCTGATTTTTATGTAATTCACATAATGTATGCAATCAAATATGGCTTATGTGGAATTCATAATATTATGTGATTTTTGTCTACGTATTTTGTCTATATATTTTTGGATCTACACCACTAATCTAATAGTTTTATCGAATGGTTAACAAACTATTTTGATTACATGCGATCGATTTTGAAGATCGTATGAGATTGTAGATGCAATGAAAAAAATAATGTATAATTTTAAATAAGGAATTTTGAAGGTACATAGGAATTTAAAAAAAAAACAATATAACGTATGAATGCCCTACTCCACTTCACACACTTGTGGCATAGCCTCGAAGATTTTGTCGCTGAGAACAATGCTACTACAGCCTGAAGTGATGCTACAAGAGCAAACACGCTATAGATCTCACATGCCAAGAGGCGGGAGACGTGGCACTGGAGTCTAAGAAGTGACACGACCTTGTGCTTTGTCTATGCTCTGGTGCCATAAAATAATAAATTTAAGTAAGTAGTAAGTATTCATAGCAACGATACATAGAACAGTTAGTTTAATGACAATTGTTTCCTATTTTGTAAAAATATTCTTGTCTTCATTCAGATATTTTCTAATCGAAGCATAGGTATAAATTATTATAAATAATAACAATATTAAATAATGCGTTACTTAAAAAACCTCGAAAACTTAATAATTGAAACAATCCTAGAAAAAATCTAACACACTTTTTCTCCTTTCCAGTGGGTACTTTACACAAATAATCTTCCAATGCATATTAATTTATTGGTGAAATAACCCGCTCAATAATCGAAAGAAGTATGATCGGTCAAAGATTTTATTTTCTAGGATTATTTGAATGTCTTTTTCTGAAGATTTTCCAAATTATCTAATTTTACTTAAAATTCTTAAATCTTATTTAGTTGTAAAAATAGTTACATTAAAATATTATTTATACTATGTATCTATGATTTCACTTCTGTTTTATAGAAAATATCAATAATTTGTTATCATTAACTTCTATTTCGGTAGGTGGTTGTGAAAGCAGTATTCAATATTGATCTAAACAGTTTTTACGACACTCTGTTTCTGTATCAGATAACGGTAGTATTAAGTGATAGTAGCACATTGGGATACTTTATTACTTCTTAAAGATTTATAGGATTCCGCGTGTTGGACGTATTGGATTCTGTTAGACCACACCGATAAATCACTTTGGCTTTAATGATTCCTTTCGCGCAGATGTATTACGCAAAATATTTATGAAGAAACCTAAAATATTATAAATAATCTTGAGTAGGTATATATTGGTTATTTGTTTTATATCAAACTATCTAATAATTTGACTCTTTAAATCTCAGGTTAACAAATAGTATTTTTTTTAAATGTATTTATTAAGCTATGAAATCTCAGTTGAGGCGTATTTACCTTCATATGTATAGAATATATATAAGATTAATGATGATAAAAATAAAAATAAATATATATTATTCATAACAGGTAGCTACATAATAATACATGTTAATTTAAACCATGCAGTATAATCATTTTATCAGAGAAGAGCTCAGATGCTTTCAAATAAAGAGAAAAAAATAATCATTTTATTCTTGTATTTTACAGTCTCTCCTAAACATTCGGGTACACCTAAACACTTTGGTGTTTGGCTGAGTTATAAATATACATAGATGAAGTGATAATTGATAATTTTGACTTCTTAAATTTTCAATGAGTCTTCATCTTTATGCGTCATAAAGCGTGCATTGCCAAATAACGTGATTTATATATTTAGTTTTACTTCCGCATTGACATAATATTATGATCATGTATTATATCTAAGCAAGCTAGGGATGCCGGAAGATTATAGCGGTCAGCTCTTTATTGATTACTTGTTACAAATCGGGGTTTTAGGGTAATAGGGGCGAAACTACAAAAATGGCTGTTTTGAGTTAAATATTGCATCGTAATGCTAAAACCCAGTTCTATATTATACGTAGATACAGAGTACGTATAGCGATTTGCGAGATATTACTTGACGTATCTACAAATCTATAAGGAATTTTAATGACATATAGGCGAATATCTTCTTACGACCATATGACTTCGGCGGTTAACCAAAGGTACTCCGGCATAAGCGGCGTTTCGCCTTTATGTCACTGATATTAAGTTTTGTTTATGGAAATTCGTCAATTTTAGTTTGGCGTAAGGGTAAGTAAAAGTGGCGCATGAATACGGTAGTTTTTTCTCCAAGCTCTGTCAGTTTGGCCTAATAGAATCTCCAACTTGCTTATGTGGCGAATTGCACGATGCCGATAACATCCTCTGGGAGTGTCCCCATATGTCGGTTGAAAGGGAAGGGCTTCTCAAGTCGGTCCGACCCTGAGTTGGACCGGTCGGCCATTGCAACTTGGTGTCTACGAGGGAAAATTTCTCATCTTTTAAAAAGTTTGCGCCATTTTACGGCGAGCCAGAAGGTCTTTTCTCATCGAGAATTTACCGTAATACATTATATCGAAGTAGATATCACGCACACTCTAGTCAGTCTAGTGCACGCCAACCAAGGTCTTAAGAAGGTGCTCCTGGGATATTTTTGGCAAAAATTTGAAGAGCTCCTAACGTTCGTTGCCACGGTATACGCCTGCATAACGGGTATGGAGACGTGGCGGGTGGTAGAGGGAAAAGCAAGTAAACACTTGCTATCGGTTCATATTTGTATATCGACAGTGTTTTCAAGAGGTAGAATGATTGTAGAGATCTTAAAACAGAACCAACGTACAAACATTCCATTAAGTAATTATTTATGTATCTTTATTACAGTATTATGGCAATATTAAAGTTGTTTAGGTTATGTTTTTTCAACTCTTAACCGATTGCATTCTATTTAAATGTAATCTGATTAGATATTTACATACTTACCGCATCATTATAAATCTTCCTTTCTCAGATAAAAATACAGAATTGGAAGATGAAGAATCGAATGTTTTGAACCTAATAATAATAATAAGTAATACCTACACCAACTAATGATTATAGTTTCATGCTTAGACTATTATACTTATTTCATGGAAAATAACTCTGGTAAACAGTTAACCTTAAGGGCGGACGTGCTCAGCGTGGGTCAAAATAGAACTTTTTTCTATTTTCAAAGCATGATCCTGGACATACCTTAAACGTTGTACCTAACCGATTTTTTTTTAAACGGTACATGTTCAAACACGCGTGTTAACATGATCTTACTCCCTACTTCAATTTTAGTTTGTCAATTTATGGATACGGCCGTATGTTGTAGCTTAACCACAGGGGAATGACAAAAGAAATGGTGTATTTCAAAAAAACACTACCTTATACTTAGGTCAATAATTATTATAAAGCAATCATTATTCGTAGAATGTTTATTACACTTGAATGGTCAAAAACATAGCTTATAATTAGTATCTTTAGAATTATCTTCAAATGTGTTAATCTTGCCCATTTTTGAATAATAAAATGCCTAATTCTTGTCAAATTTGGGATCACAGAGATTATCAATATAATTTTTTATCGTAAATATTTTACAAAAATTATCTCGTCATAAATTATACTTATAGTTTTATAAATGCGTTTAAAAATTAATAAATGTAAAAAATTTTAACACCGCTGCACATTCATGTACTGAAATATGAATATATTCTAAAACATTAGAGCGAGAGGTTTAAAAGAACACTATTTTATGTAATAAAAATACTTTTTGCAGTCATCAAATGTTTAAAATAAATATAAAAGATAACAAAACTTTAAAATTATATAAATAGATTATCAACAACGTTTAAGGAATGTCCAGGATCATAGTTTGAAAATGCAATAAAAATTCCATTTTGACCTACGCTGAGCATGTCCCCCCTTAATTAAATATCAAATGTATTTTTCAATTGTTGAGATATGGCTTAAACTTAAACCATTAGCAGCTTGTATTAAAAATATGATTTTTTTCTCAGACATGCAGAACATCTCAGGATTTACCTCATGGTTGCAGAGCTCAAAAGTATATTTTCGAGAGTTTATCCCTGATACGTTATCAGAATGGTCAATAGAATTACCAATAGATAATTAATTATGCAGAATATTCACATGAATCATCATTAAAGATAGAATTAAACACTGGTAAATATTATGTAATTGATGATATTATATAAAAAAAAATCCATTCCAGAAGTTACTTCATGGTTGAACAGCGAAACATGATTTTTTGAAGAGATTGTACCTGAGCCATTACCAGGACGATTGGAAGAATTTTTTCAGTGGAAAATATATTAGAACCTACTCATGAACCACCATTCAAACCACCATCTGGAATTGGATTCCGTTCATGCAAGAATCGAAAACCAAGCTAAGCATTTGGTTATATACCATCCATCCGCAAGGTACTCTGATGTTTATATGTTAAATAAAAAATACACTGTAATCGAGATGGATCAACAAGATTTTGTTGATTTTCCTGAATTACAAAAATGCATATTAAAGAATAAGAAGATTGATGCGGATGGAGAAAAAGTTAATTGGTTGAAGATTAAATGGTTCCAATATAGAAAGGATAATCCAGACATCATCTGTTTTAAATATAGGTATGACGAGCCATTCAAAATGCTCCAAGTCATATAGGACTTAAAAAACTTAATGTTCAATGGGCATTATTCGGGAACAATATCATTATTTTTACAATCCTTTAAAGTTTTCAAATCTTGAAAATAATCAGGAAAACGTGTATGAATAAGATGCAGAATAAAACGATGTTTATATTAATTAGATTTAGAAATAGATTATGATAAAATATATTTCACCTATATTTTGTATTATCCATGTTTTATTAAGAATAAAAATTTACCACTTACCTACCTTATTTCAAAATATGTTGAGATACAAAAGGGCGAATCTCTCCCTTTAATTATATTTTTTTCCAATCTAATTATTGTCTTAAAAGACAATAACAATGTTTTATATTACTCTTATGAATATGTTACAACAACTTTAATAAATATGTTTGTAAAATTGTTTTTTTTTTAACAATAAAAACTATTTTACCGTTTTCCTCAGTTACACTTTACTTTTGTAGTTTCGCCCTTATATCTATTTTATTCCTTTATACCCATGAAATATATATCTATTAATTTTTAAAAATTCATTTTAATGGTTTTTTTTTTATTTAACCAAATTTTAGTTATTTGCATACAGAATTGTTTTGTACTACAAACCTATCCGCAGAAAGATATAATAAAATAAAAACAACTAATTGTACATACTCAAAGAGTAAACATTGACGATCCACAAATCATATTTTACAAAAATAGTCTATTAAATCTATATGCCTACCCCTCACACATAACAGCGGCATATTAAGTAAACTAATATTGAATAAACAAAACCAATGTTCCCAATATCCATTTTCTCTTAATAGAGTTAGACCACTTAAACACTAATTCAAAATGAATTATAAATATAAGGATGAAGCCTAATATCACTAACAGTGAAAATATAGATGTTTACGGAAAGTTCACATAACTTATATAATACATAGAGGTAGTTAAATAAATATTAATAATATTCGAAATTTCATCAATATGAAATGGAAAATGTTTGTCTATTTTTGCATGGTACTTATTACAACTATTAATATAAAACTTGGTTGTAATTTTCCCTTTTTTGTGTTATATTATATGTTACTACAATACTGAGGAAATATATTTTGTCGAAATTTTATAAGCAATCTACAATCATTTGCATTCAAAATTATAATATGTAATTCAATGTTGCGCCATATTCCCAAACTGTGTATAAAAATGTCAAAGAGTTTGAATTACCCCGTTGGGTAACCTCATTTCTCTCAGGTATGTAATTTAAATTTTTCCTCATTTTTTTCTGCCACGTTGAAACATCAACTATAAAAATGGTCGTTTGCATTTTTACGCCAAGTATCGTTGATTAAAAAGTAACGTTTAGTTTTTTTATAAATAATTGAGTTCAGTTTCAAAAGACGTTAACTCACGTTTTCTTAGTTCCTAGAGAAAACGAGAAATTTATTATTCTAATTTAAATAAGATCATTAAAAATATTTTAAAATATACATGTCATTTAAAATTACTGGAAAAGCATCAAATTGGGTCTTTAAAAACTTTGGGATTTGATATTGTATTGAAATTAACTGTTATAATATCATACATGGAAGTACTGAGGAAAATGAAATCACTTACAAATAATAATATTCTTTCCATTGTAATAATTGAATAGTGTGATGTTAAGATCGGTTATATACTCGGAAGCAGAGTCAATAAGGTTTTAAATTACTATAATTTTTTCGAATAATTTTCAAACCAAACAAGATGTATTATTTTAATAATCATGTAGAGACATGCAGAACTTTAAATTTTTCATCAAATGGCATTACTAACTGTTGCTGTTCATTTATCGTGACCAGGTACATTTCAATAATCTTATATTAGGGTGTCAATTAGAAGTTGTATAATATACAATTGTCATGAAAATAATCCTATAGTGTTTGTTCTCTATATTTTTATACGGTGCCTAGCCATAGGCTCTAAGGGCAAGATAGCGGAAGACAATAATTGATTAATACTTTCGAAATGTGGTGGTGGCGCCGAATGCTTTATATTTATTGGATAGAGAGGACGAACCGGTCAATTATACAGCGACTACAGATATGGCTCTCGACATTGAAGTTAATCCAAACCAAACCCGCCCCGCACCACACTCGATCTCAATCGAGCGTATCACGGTACCCTACAGTGGCGATGTGAAGCATCTATTTAATGTATGACTGGGAATGTCCTGGGCCCAGATACCCAAGACTGAGGTTGCTGCGCTCTAAGTGAGCTCTGACTGAGTTTAAAGAATTTACTTTAATGCAAAGTGCCGGGGAGAGAAGAGCACATGGAAATTACAAAAATAAAAAGAATTTAAGGTATATGTAACAAACGAAGCTAATCATGCGGACAGCAAAACTTATGTAAAAAGATCTTCACGTCTTTCATGGCTCTCAACGTTTGAGACCAGTGTTTTTTTACATATTGTTCTGCGTGGACTAGATAACTTGGAGAGACTGATGGTTTTGGGTAGTCTCCAGGCAATGCAGAGGAAGAGCATCGGTGCGCTGGAGCGATCAAGCGAAGGAATTTAACCGCTTAAGATCTTCAGCCATGAGTAAATGACCAAAAAGATGAAACACACATAATAATAATACCTACTTGCTTTTAAAACAACTACATTAAATAGGAAATCTTTTCGTATTTCATTTGATATTTAAAATATATCACAGTGAAAACAGACCAATCATAAATTTTATTCGCTTTGATTAATTT
Organism: Rhyacophila brunnea; assembly: GCF_057557595.1. Taxonomy (NCBI): domain Eukaryota; kingdom Metazoa; phylum Arthropoda; class Insecta; order Trichoptera; family Rhyacophilidae; genus Rhyacophila; species Rhyacophila brunnea. Next base: position 33,230,838 of record NW_028232859.1, read on the forward strand.
TAATCGTAAAAATAAAAAATGCATTCATTGCCATGAACTTTCAATTATAAAAAAAAATATAAAAATACTATAAACACAAATGAAGTATAAATACCCAAATACTTATGATACACGATTTTATCACCGAAATAGTTATAATAAGTAATAATATAGTGATTATCAGTAGCGTATGTTATGAAATACTAAATTATCTGTTGGTAGGCACAAGTAAATTATTATTCCTTATTACCTAACTTCTTCGATGATTGCAGAGAAGGAACGGATCAATCATGGAGGGTAATCAAAATTAATGGACCATGGAGATATAACGAAAACGAGAAATATAAGTTGACAAATAATACTCAACATTATAGGATGACATGGTTGATATGAAAATTATTACAAGAAATTATTTAGACTGTGGACATAGTATTATTAAATTGATAAATAAGGCTGAATCCTCTAATCGCCTTCAGAAAGTTTAAATATGTATTAATATAATATTGTTTAGGTTGATAATCACATTATAACATTCATACAAAATACATTGTTCATACAAAAAATAGTGATATTATGTTGTGCTAATATTTAAAATAAAATACTCATCAGGATAATAAGCAAGTATGTATAAGAAAATAATTACCTATTTTTTAAAAATTCACATTACTATTATTCGGCGAAAATCCTGTCGAAAAGTGGGTCACGAATTAAAGCTCATCATTAGGTCAAATCCTCGTAGAAACTATAATATATAAAATACCTACACAACGAACAGGTATAGATGCTTCATTTTTTCAGAAACATAGACAATGTGATTCATAGAAAGATTTTTTTTAAATTTATAATAAAAGAATTTTCTTATTATAATATTTTATGATAAGAAAACAGCTTGTAACAATAATAAAATCATCACCTATAATATCAGAGAAATTATAAAAACTAAATCAATAGTATTAATTACTTTAATTTTATATTATTAAATAAGAGCTTTCCTGTTATGGTGTTAATCGTCTACTTTCGGCGTAAATACATTTTATGAATTAAAATAAAACACAACATGTAGTACTAATTTCACTTTACTAACGAACTTATTTCACTCGTGTGTTTATTAAATTTATTAATAATAATATATTTTGTAAATAAATAAATTAATTAATGGTCTCTAAAGTTTATCATATTGATAGAAATATAGTTTTCTAAGTTTCTTTATTAACAATCGAGGATTTTTTTCCTTAATTACTAATCAATTTTATTTTAATTCAAAATGATTTTTTGAATCCTTTATAACTTATTCATAATTGAAATATTCGTTTTTTGCATCTTATGTATGTAAGTACCCATAACTAATAATGTTTAATGTTCGAGAAAGAAAGATTTCAATGAAAAAAGCCAGAGAAATTTAATTGATATATTTTTAAACAAAGAATTTATAATAATTTTATTCAATTATTGTTCACACAGTTATACTTAATCTATGGTTCGTAGTACCTATATTCAATAAATAATTTTGTTTTTAAAAATTTATGTATTATCGTATATTATTCCTTATCAGTTAAAAAAAGTCCATGTAAACTGAACGAAATCGGTCATGTTTATTATTAAACTAAGTAGAATTAGTACTTGCTACATAATATTGTGTTTTATATTAATTAATTTAGAGCCTATTTTTTAATTAAAATCACATATGTCATATATTTAATTTGCTTTATATTGAAAATATATAAATAAGTTCTTTCCTTGTAATATTGTATAACAAGCTACAAGCATATATGCTTGTAGTGGAAAAAAATGCGATAAGTTTCTTTTGAGGACCATCATAAAAGTATGACAAGATCTTTACAAGAACAGATGATATATCACATCGAACAAAAAATGGAACTGGTACTTATTGATCGATGACTCTTATAAGACTGCTTATAAGTTTGAGCTACTCCAGAAGCAATAGATTTTGTGTAACCAATAAATTGAAAAATAAATGATAACTTTTTGTGTGATATGTCCGATCCTTATAAGATCATATTAACCGATTTTTGTTTTTACGAGAGATGGATATTAGCCACTTGCTCAACCTTTTACCACCTATGTTTTATTGTACATAATTAGAATATGTAAAAATCATTTAAATAGTATCATAACCTGGTATCTTGGAAATTTATAAAAGATTTAACAATTCTAAACTATTTCATCGCCATCGTCATCATCATCATCATCATCATCATCATCATCATTGTATTATCTATTTATTCTCAATTTACTTGCACTAAACTTGATTATATCATATATTTAACTGTCTTCTGGGTATTCTAATATATCTTGGATAGGTCTGGCGATTATCGTTTCTTCAAACGAATTGCCTACCCTAATCAACTTCAAAGTCGTGAGACTTTATATTATGTTTCTTCACGCATTTCCTTTATTTTCGGTTCCTGCGTATTATACCCAATATGCATAACTTGATATCATGTTGTGTTAGGATTTTTGAACCGTTTTTGAATTTGCATCCATAATTCGCTCCCATATGTTAGTAATGCCTTCACAGATAAAAGAAAGTCAATCTTTAATACTGTATTCAGATTTCCAAATGGAATTCTTCCTAGTTTGCATCTCCGGACAGTTTTTTTGCAATCCTAATTGCTATTTAATCATAATTTTTTTCAATGAAAATATTTTGTCGGTATTTCAATATTTGAATGGTTAATTTTTTCGTGCCAACTGAGTGAGTAGGTACAAAAAATCCGTAATAAAGATATTATGATATCCTTTTTAGCGTGTTCTTTCAAGAGACAAGATAAAAGATATTTTTCCATTAAAATTAATTCGGGTTTTATGGGATAAACCTTTTTTCATTGTACATCATAAAGAAACAGAATGCATGATCTTCGTATAAAAAAGCTTACAATGTATAATAAGGTATAGCTGCTTTTATTATCTCATATTTTTTTTATTTAAAATTGAGGCTTTAAAACTAACGAGAAAATCTTGTTTAAGTGACGAATATTATTATCCGTAAGTATTTTACTTTGATTGAATTTTTTACTACATTCAATCATCTGGATTTTTTATGTTTAATTAAAAAATGCTTATGAACAGTTGTATAATTCAACTGAATAAATAGGAATATTGTTTTTCTTTAAATATGTCTACCAATTCGTTTATGGTTTCTAATTGATTTTGTTATATTATATAAATAAAATTCTAATTTGACCTGCATAATTTAATCATCAGTAAATAAGTATTACTTAACAAGATAACTTTATTGAACTTATGTATGATTATATGTTCTACATTCATTTTTCAGTTAGTGTCATTATTACAAATACATACTATTAAAAACGGTACTTTATGAGTATCCATCATATTTTATTTGATAAAATTCAGAATATAATATTTAAGTGTAAGACCGTGTTGTCAAAACAACCCTTACTTTATTACAAATAAACATTTTTTCATCATACCATGACGTTATTAAATTTTTGCATTGTTTAGTCGTATGCCCAACCCCTTTGTGATAAGTTACACTCAAAAAAACTCACTGAAGGATTGCGTCGACGTCGTAAAGTTTGATGCCATAAGAACCAGATATATGTTAAAACCCAGTTTGTTACGGTACACTTCACTCTCATAAAACTCTTGTTCAACGAAGGTTATCGCTAGTTTTTTTAAAGCTACTACAAGATCCAATAATTTAATATAGATCAAAAGTTTATTTGTCAAGATCAATTTCGAAGAGACTATCGTAATATATATTACGTACATTATTGAAACGCTGTTACGTATTTATTTTTAAAGGATTATCTAAAAAGATTATTTTCTTATTTGTGCCACTATTCACATTGCATAATAGCATTATCCAAGTGCATTCTAATTTGTGATAATATAATTCATATTATAATGTTTAATTCTCACTCAAACATCTTAAAGTCGTGTGTTGCTTGGACTTTTAATAATTAAGTATTTATAAATTATAATAAAACTAAGTGATGGTTAATCTCAATAAGCAACTGTTACCAATTTTACGCTAGTTTATATATCCACTATTAATAATTCTTTTCTAGTCTTATTTTCAAATGAGTTAAGTAGTTATTCTCTTTCCATGATTTATTCGTGAATTAACAAAAATTAATAATAATTATAGTTCTTACTTATTTAAATTATATTGGAAAATTAGTATATACAACAAAATTCCAACATTATGTCAGTAATTTCTAATGGCTATGTAAATCCAAATTAAGATACAAATCTCATTATAAATTGTAACAGATAACAAATGCTTTCATCTGAAATAGTATAAAAATCTTAAGGGCCAAAGCAATATTCCTGATTTTAGCAATACTTCCGCTGTCAAAACGACGAAATCATAAAAGGTATTGCCTTATCCTTTTTAATCATATCAAAAATATTTGAGGCTGAATTTCCGCATATAAACTCCATGATTTGATTATACTGTCGGCAGCTTTGAATCTGGCAACGCTGCGGAAACACGAAAGGTCGGTTAACATAAAGTTTCTATTTGATGCTAGCAGCGAAGGCTGTTTTTTATTAATTTATGTCAACAATCCTAATAATCATATAGACTACTTACTATTTATATTACTATCGATATTTAAAATAATATAATAAAATAACATGTATTTGTTCGAAGAATAAGATTTGACAAATATACTTTTTCAGATTTCATATCTTATTACAGTCGCTAGGTTGATTGTTATTTTCACTGATATAACCAAAGAAAAAAGAAATACACTTACTAAAAACAAAAAAAATATATTGAATAAGCAAAAAACTAAATGAAAAAGGTTTCATAACTATTCGTGTAGTAGTTATATTATATACCCTGTATATAATTCTACAATTTCTCTGAATGGAAGGCTATTCTGCTTTACAGTGGTTTACAAAAGTATACATACACTTTTTCAACTACAAACACAAATAGTTACATTATTAATAATACATAATTACGTTTTTGTTCACAATATTAGTTCGTCACACTAGACATTTACGTTTGATAAATTCTTGTACAATTTTCATAATTGAAATATTTGGTTTTGCCAGGAACAAATTTATTGTGAAATAAGGGTACAACCTGCATTTTTTCAATTTATTCATTAACATTCTCTCTCCTGGTCATAGGCATTACATTGCCAGACAATGTGGTTAAGATCTTACGTGGGATGCCCACACTGACACTGCGGGCTATCTACCACTTTAATTTTGTACAATGATTCGTTGAGACTGTAATGCCTTATCCTGCTTCTAGCTATTGTCACTATTATATCTCGTTTTGTTAAAAAAATGTTTACTAAACCAATTTTTAGGAGATCTACTATAATAATTTTGATAGTAGTGTGTTCCCTTTTCTTTCCCAAAATTTTCTAAATATTTACCGTTATTTTCGCTCATTGTTTGGTAGTTATGAATAAGATTAATTATTGTCATATTTAGTTAGATTTTTTTATAAAAAACACCTAATTTTTTTAACCACAGAAACGTACAACTAACGTGAAAAATTAAATTTGAAGCAAAGCTTCCTCCTAATGATTAGTACAGTTCCGTATTGTACTCGAAATTATACTAAAAAGACTGAACCAATTTCTGTATTTGATAACTTGTATGAAAAACTTAGGTCTCAAGATGAATACAAACTTATTATTATTATAATAAATACAACTCAAAATTCACGGGCGCCGACTGAAAAATAAGGTAAGTTAAGCCACTCACCACTATTTTTATGAAGGATCCCTATTTCGCATGCATACCAGGACCAAATTTACTACAGAACTAAAATGGCTTCAGCCCAGGATATCCAAATTAGTAGGTTCCATGTGGTAGAAATGATTAAAAAAAAAAAAAAAAGCATATAAAGTGTAGAATGAATTAAATTGCGTGTCACGGAGTAAAAAGAAGAAACTCTGTAATAATGACGTTTACAAATTATTTAAGATCAATTTAATATACCAATGTCTTTATATTGAAAATTTGGTAAAAAATCACGTACGCGTCGTACACCAATATCTTTAATATAATTTAGTTCTAGTGGTCAATAGATGGGTTTGTACAATTTTATGAATCATTTCAAGACGGTCTCCGTAAATTATAAATTGCGTAAATGTGCACATTCTAGAGTCCAATTTCCACAAAATGATTTTCTACATAAACAATTAATCTTTGCACAATGATTATTAAATTTTATAGTACACTTCAATATATTTCCATTTATTATTAAACTTCAGAAATTATCTACTTTCAATGATACGTATGAGCTTTTCCACCAATTTTAATGATTCGTGTGATATCATGGAACATTACAACTAACTCCCGTCATAATACGAACTAACATGAGAGCGTCTGGTTGTAATGAACTAATTGGAGGTACCCCATCTCCACCCGTCATATATGTACAGCCGCGGTTTGTAATAAACTGTCAACCTTTACCATATATGTGCATATGAAACCATTTTCAAACGTATATGTATATTATATATTGATTAAAGAGAATTACTTGTTTGCTGACATCTAAAAAGTATGTGATGCACCCACCCACTCTTCTTATCGGGATTAAATTAATTAATTATTAAATAGGTAATAAATTACGTAAATACTACCAGTAATAATCAAATGTAACCCATCAGCAAAAGCATTAATGCATGCCAACGGTGGGTTTAGACTTTAAAAATATTGTAGAAAAATACAAAATAATATTATAAATTATATAAAATAAATTTTGGGCAAATTGCGGATTATACCTACTGATATCTATGGTGGTTCTTACAAATAATTTTATACTTCAAAATTGATGTTCTATTAATGGTATAAAATTAAGATATTTTGCAGCTCAAAGTACAATTCAATTATCTTATAAGTTAATTTTAATATCACAACATCCAGTTTACGATGAAAAGATTCTATTGGTATATAATATATTAGTCTTCCAATAAGAATTTATAGATTTTATTGCGACCAATCATTTTGAGATTTCTGTTTTATTATAGGCGAGAGTAAAATATAAGCAAAATGCACCTATCATATTTTGTTGACTTTTCCAATTACTAAAAATATTTTATTAAAATACTCCGTATTCCAGATTTTTTTTAGCTGTACGAATGACAAGTAAACATACAAAATACATACCTTAATATGAAAATAGAATAATACACAAAAGGCATACATTTTATTATCTTCATAATATATGACATAAAAAGAGTCTTTCCAAGTCTCTTCGGGCCATACCACCCTTTGTATTTTTGTATGTTACTCTTTGTTTATTTAAGAAAATTAACAATACTAAACAACATTTAAATAATTTAACATACTTAATTGGTTGTTGCGTACAATATGAATAGAATATCTCCGTAGTTTTTATTTTTTTCCATGAGCCACGACATTTATAATTCTTTAAATTAACACTAAGATGAATCATAGATTAAAATATCATTTAAATGTGACAGAATAAAATTTAAAAAAAAAAATCTCAAATAATACACGATATAATCATCCATACAACACAAAATTAATAATTACAAGATAAAAATAACTTTTTATATACCACGTTTTTAAATTTTCTGTTGAATCTTATAAACTTGACAATTCTTACTTTGTACTTGATAGAAATACTGAATACATATAAAATACTGAAATGTCATTTTGACATTTCATATTGATTTTCATAGTAACGCACGTATATATTAATAATTTAGTTGCTAGGACTGGACACACAAGAAAAAATGTGTACTGGACAAACAAGAATACGAACTGATTAAAAACGTGGTAATAAATGAGATCTCATTTACTTAATATATTTTCACTCTTAAGTACAATATTACTATATTTTTATCTTAGTACTAGAAATGTAGTTTTACTAATTCTGATGTTGCCTTTTTTTAAAAGAACCCGTATATAATTTTCTAAGAATTATATAATGATATTTTTCATTTACATGAAATTTACATGTTTTATATACAAAAAAAAATATTTAAGCTAATATATACAGTAGAATTGAATTATGAATAAAATAATAAATGTATTGAAAATGTCAACGCCAGCGAAAAAAATACAAATGACAAAAAGCCGATGACATTAAAAACATAAATTGAATAAAACTTTCCCTCATCCGCTTTCGAATTTTTGTTTTAAAATATCAAAGACAATTTGTGTTTCGACTGACTGGAAAGTAAGGGGGCAATGGATGTGGTAGTGGGTAAAACATTTCCGCTTTTCTCTTTTGAGGCATCAAAAAGCGACCTCGCTACCAGAAGCGCAATATTATTATACCATTTCTTTATATATTACAATATTTACCAACCCTCGGAAAAGCAGTGAGCGAGTAAGCTATTTCCATAATAGAAAATTCTGTAACGTAGTAGAGACATTGGCTGCTGTGAAATCTCATGTCATAATACCAGGATTTATTTTGAATTTAAGAGCACATTCAGTCTACTTGAATACTACTTAAGATATAATATTATGATACCCACGCTAATATTTAGTATACCTGTACAACCTATTCATGCTTTACAAACAAAAATAATTTTAGATATAATCTTGTGAACTAAAGTGGATCTATTTGACATATTTGATGCAGTTTGTTCTGAAAGAGTTTCAAAAAAAAAAGTATTAAAAAAATAAAAGTAGAAGAAATACTATACTAAATTGTATCCTGAATTTTATAAAAATTACATTGGTATATACTTATTTAATTTTATGTACAATTAAAATTAAAATACACCACATTTTTTGGTAAACTCGATGAAAATAATCCAATTCTTTTCTTGTAATATTTTCTTATATGAAGATATTTTGAAATCATCGTAAAAAGTATTAGATACATACCTTTATAAAACATGCAGTAATTTACACATATAAATCAATTAGGTAGATTAAATTGGACATAAATACTGCACAATCTGGGGTTTCGCATTGGGCTTCGCTTTTAGCTGGGGCATCGCGGGATACAGCACTTTTATGGCAATATGCCTATATGTTTACATTCAACATTCAAAATATTATGGAAAATTTCATTTTTCAAATCACCATTTTTTTATAAATATCTGCAAAATAAAATGGACTGGTGATATTTTCAAGCATCCACTTTTACATCATGATTTTCATACATATAATTTGAAAAAAAATCATTAGTAAATACTATATAGGTACTGGTTGCGCCGTCGCTTTACCGTCGCTAGTAATTCAATTAAAAATACAGACAAAGTCAGGAGTAACTTCAAGTCAGCCGTTGCGCGTCAATCATTACGCAAGACATTCATAAATACAAATCATTATCATTCATCATGTATCATTATCATCCATAAACTGTGTACCAAGTGCCACGAACAGGGTGACCCAAAACAACATTACCGCGCGAGTGACAGTTGAAACCAGACCACGGAGCTATCATAAATCATCATAAAGTTCAATTTCTGGCATTTTTGTACATCACCTCCCTCCCTTATATCCGGACTACTCATCATCCTTCACCAATAATATAATCCACTTGCAAAAAGCTCAACCAGTGGGTCTATTCTATACTTATCGAACACTAAATTGATAAATAGTATCAAACTTAGGGTAGGTTTGTATCAAAATATTAGCACTTATTGTAACAATTACACGAAGCCGGTTTTTATTGTTGCAATAAGTGCGATATTTTAACAGCAGCAAGATAGGTGCTGTTGAAATATAGCACTTATTGCAACAATAAAAACCGGCTTCGTGTAATTGTTACAATAAGTGCTAATATTTTGATACAAACCTACCCTAAGTTTGATAATATTTTTCACTTTATCACTTTAGCGGTCGATAAGCATAGAATAGACCCACAGGTACGTATAATAAAGGTAGCCTACGTAAAATAAAAATTCCCAAGTAAAAATTTCCAAAGATTTCCCATGTATGTTATTTTATTTAATTTTATGTTTTTTCTGTTCTATTATTAATTTTTCACTGTTCATACTTCATGGAAAAATATTAATTGCTTGACAAATGACTAACTAATAATGTAATGTAGGTACATCAGTACAAAACCGCCATTTTATAAAAATTATAAATAAATTGTGGAAAGGTATAAATAATAAATAGCTACTTAAATACATATAGGTACGTGTTTGTTTTTACAACAAATTACATATTTTCATTTCTTTTGATGTTCTTGTTTGGTTTTCTTTTGGGGATACAAATTGTTTTTTTAGATTAATGATGTTTTTATTTATATGTTTCCCGGAATACGCTAATTGAAAAGACAAGCACAAGAATTTGTAATTCTGATTGGCTACGGAAAACAAACAAAGGCTATAATATATATATTAACATACACTAAGATAATATACTCGATAAGTTTGAATTCCGCTTACGTAAATGTGTAAACATTTGTTCCGTATATGTGCCCCGTCTAAACCTCGCTTGCATCCGTATTTCACTGAATTCCCGAATCAAAAGTCAACAGAATTGTCAATCACTTTTTCCAGTTGACATACGTCGGATGATATGAAAGTAAACAGACTTAAAAGCTTTGAATCCGCTTTGCTGACAATGCGCAAGCATGGTTTAAATGTATTTCGCGTGTATGAAAATCCATTGACACGTACAAATTCAACCGTTTATAAAAAGTCATAAAGGCCGATTTCAATAAGCCTCACCCAAACGTAGCCTGCAGTACACATATTATTTTCAAAGCACGTAGGTTTAATAGTTGGATATTTTCATTTGTCTCATCATCATCGTCATCTCAATCCCTATTGAATCACTGACGGATGAAGACATCTTCTTGCTGTCTCCATTTTTCTCAATCTATAGTTTTTTTGACACGTATTTCCGCTAAAATAGAATATTATCTCATTGATCCAGCAGACACTTGGTCATCCATTAGGTATTATGATATCTTTTCAGTATCACTAGATAATGACAATTTTCCAGCGATGATCTGTTCATCAAGTGCTGTGGCCTATCGATCGCCCTTTTATTGTCTTTCTACCTTGTATTAGTAATAAGTTCAACATTTTCGTTTGTTTTATTATCCATTTAAATACGTCTTTATCTCTGCGGGGTATCCCAACATGACTCTTTCATTAACTCTTTTTTACTCTTAGTTTTAAGGGTAATTTAAAGATCATATTTTGTAGCCATATTATGTTATTATTTGAAGAACAGATCTTTAAACACTATTCGATATAAAAATAGTAGGAGGCTATTTTATTCGGATGCTCAAATGACTTTTTATCAGCTTTGATCTACGGACATGTTTTCAGAAATTTCTTCATCTATGTACCTTTGCATAGTTTATGTTCGCAATATTTCATTTTTGTACCACGATGGTAGAGCGCTTACGCGTCTGGTTCATAATATAGTGGGTCTCGGGTTTGAATCGCGGGTATGGAAAACTAACTTGTTGTTTTTCAATGTGTGTTTAGACCCAGAGTACTCAATAGTTTGAGCAACTGGCGAACATTGATTTCTCTTAATAATATCTGTTAATACAACCTTCACCCGGCATATAATAGGTAATAAATATAATAATCTTAGGATCGTACATGGTAAGTAAAATATAGTCAAACGATATATATCATTATATTTTTCATCACTAACCAAAAAATGAGTAAATATTATAAAAAAGGTCCCATAGTGATAATCCATAAAGATACTATATGTGTACTGGGAGGAAAAATTGCAGCCCGTGCAAGAAACTTTCTCTATTTCGATAACTGCAAATAAATCACATATGATAGTATCGACTGGAGGAGACTAAAATTTGAGTTGACCTATAGTGCCATCGAAAAAAGAAGAAAACATTTAGAGGTACAATGCGTAAGGCATCGGTTTCTCATTTGAGCGCTCCAGGCTCGATTTCCGGAATAGTTTCAATACATTTATGTGATTTTCTCAAAGCCCGAGTATTTTTTTGATGGTATTACTTACTCTACTATTGCCTATACTACTGTTTCACTGCCCTACTATGATTATATAAATATATATCTAATATATTTTTTTTAAATCATCATCAGTATATATATCATTTAAAATATGATAATTTTAATACTCCGATATCATGAATGAAAATCATGAGTATAAACAAAACCTTACCGCTTGACAGCGCATGAAGGAAAAAAATGAAAATATCTGAACAAAATACCAATCTCGTTTGTTTCCATCCGTTATGGATTTTTACTTGTAGAGTTTGTCGGAAACATTTCCCGCAAAAGTTTTCACATATCAAAGGAAAAACACAATAGACGCTCCCGTCTGATTATTTATATCCTTTGGTTACTTTGCAAGCGGTCGTTCATTTGCTCACACACGATGGAAGCAATTTCATGCGAAACAGTGGCATGAAGGCGCTTGGTACACTTCTGGCGGCGCACATCGCAGATGCCACATCTTTTTAATATATATCTCGCGCCACCTACCCGCGGTCGTTTATCTCTTCCTCCGTACAAACAGCTGTGTCCCGGCCGACTTCCAAACTGATTAATGCCGGCCAAACAAAGCTCCAGATTAATATACGTCACATAATATTTGATCGAGTGTAACCGTATATCTGTTGAGTTAAAAAATTCCTTCTAGTCGGGCGTCAAAATATTAAACTGATAGCAGAGCTTCTCTCATACTTATTTGACAAGTGTACTTTATTATTGTTGGGTTTACATGACTGCTTAGACTGAAAGATTCGCACATCATCTTTTTGAAAGTCGAGAAATCTTGTCTGCAATAATTCACAGCAATACATTAATTGTATTTAGAGTTCATCGCATATACAACAATATAATTATTACTACGCCATATCACTGTGAATATTATTATTACATGATTGTTCATTCACCATTCCCATTACAGATGGAGCATATTAAATGATTACAAGCTAATAAATGACTTAACGAACATTTTTGAAGTTTATTTATAAATTATAATATATAATATTTTCAACGGTTGTAAATAATTCATTTAGTCTCAAACGAGATTACATTTCAAGCATCTATGTATGGATAATAGTATATGAAATACCATAATATACTTCTCGAGTACTTAATCCTGCCGCATAGTGGGATAATTCATATATGAGGAAATATTTAAGAACTTTTTCCGGAGATTTTCTAATTGTGGAGATAAAAAATGCATGGTACTGATTATGAAAAAGGAATAAAATATTTTGAGAAAAAAATACTAAAAACCAAACAAAAAAAACAGTATTGTGGAATTTCCATAAATTAATAAAAAAAAATCGTTAAATTGATTTTAAATGAATACTTATTAGAACGCCGCAACCAACAAAGTCACCATTGTCAACCCATCGATAGTAATCCACGAAAAAAGTATGGAGCCATAAAGGAATTTTGATTTTCTCTAAAAGTGTAAAGTTTTTCAGAAATGTTCAACTCAACCAGAAAAATCTCACGGCTGTTTATAAATATGAGTAAAAGTGTCAGGTGATCAACAAAGGTGGCATTTACACGTGATTTTTATTGGTTCTACAATTTTTTTATCTTAATAGTATATACGATAATAAATAAGTTAATAATAACTAGTAAGTAATTTGAAATTTGTGAGATATGTAATTAGATTAAAATTGTATTCTAAATAATATTGGTTGAGCTGATTTTGGCTTTGACGCTATTATTATAGTAAGATATTTTTTTAAATACGATGATTGACATAGTGTTAATATGAGATTTTCCTTGACAAATGTATTTTTTTATCAAATTAAAATATATAATTCTCTAAAACCACAAATACTTGTATATATTATATACAAATGTATATTTTATGGGATAATTGATGGCAAAAAAATATCCGCCAATTGATCTACAAACGACTCATTCTGAAGTGAACTGTTTCAGTACATAAAGCTTTGATAACTAAACTTTTTATACTGTCGGTGTACTTTGAATCATATTCCATAAAATAGACTGAACATAATACCGATTAATTCAATTAACTAAATGTATACTTAGCGCTTCAACAGGTAGCAAATCGAGCATGTCGACAGCTTTATGTATTCCTAGAACCAGCAAAAATATCACATTAGAAAAATAAAACGGAGCGTTGTAGCAGCAAATGGGTGCTACTTTGGTCTACAAAAACAACTAAAGTCTAGTACCACGGCTGTCGTACAAAAATCCTGATGTACAAAACGTTCATCTGACCAATATTGACCTACGAGTCGGGGTGTTGGACTCGCTACAAGGCCGATATACGTGCATTTGATGTATATGAGAGAAAGGTACTGCGTAGGATATATGGACTAACGTACCAGACTTAAGCGAATAACGTATACAATATAGCTTGGAGCTCTTCGACCTCCTTCGAGAATAATGTATTTCTACATTCGTTAAACTTTATTCGATGGGAAAAAATGTAACCTTATTTATTGTGCGTAAAATTATAAATTGTCGAGATGTTGAAATATTTTCATTATTACATGTTCATTAAATTTAATGTTTAGTTGAACAGAGATGTAAATAACGATATACAAACTGATAAGCAAAAAAACACATCATTGAATTAATTTATTATAAAATAAATACCTTTATTCATTTCTGCAGATCTACATAATATGTTATTTACAAATATTTTGCACAGCATAAGGTTAATATTTGAACGAAGAAAAATAGCCAATACACTCCAAATTGTTTATGGAGGACGAATAGTAATTAATATTTTTGTTGTGGGTCTCGAGTTTGAATCACTTGTCTGTCATTTGGATATATTATTTTTTAATATATGTTTGGTACCGGCCAATATAGATCCAAATCAAATTTTTAAAATGATTTTTTCCTTGAATAAGCAACTGTTATAAAAAGATTTTTTTTATTTTTAACATGACTTCTCATTAAAATAGGTTGACAAAAAATTTACATCCGAGAGCTGAATTATGGTAAGTTCATGTTGACAACTTTGAAGGGAAAAAAATATTATACCTACATTATATATATATTATAATATATTCTTTGTTTTGAGTTCTTTCTAGTTGAAATTTTTTGAAATGTAAAAACGGATTTAACAAACATTACCTCGAAAGACATTTTAATATTTTTTTCAGTTATGTAGTACTGTTATTTTATTATACGATTATAGAGGACAAAAAAAAATAACGTAGTATTAACTTATTTTCACTAAATAATGAATATCTACCAAGTATCATACATTAATATTAATACTATCGACCGAAGGTACTTGATGGAATTTGAATTTAAATTCTAATGGATTTAAGTTTGTACTATTCTATTTGAGTAAGAAATAGTCCAAAACTGAAATCCATTAGAAATTATGATAGTTTTTTTTTTGAATGGGTGGGTTTGTGTTTATTTTGATATTTTTCAATGTTGAATTTAAATACTCGCAATTTAAATATTTACATAACTACGCTGCGTTTAGTTAAATATAGGTATCAATTTTTATGTTGTCATTTTTCAAATTAAGTTTTGAAAAGACAATTAAAACCGGTACGTTTTCGTAGAAGCGTTTGGGCAAGTTGAATTGAACAAAACTTGAACACTTAAAGCGTAATATAAAAACACTTTCGGGAATCTGAGCTGCAGACCAAGGGACTACTTCTTGGTAATTCGTATAAGAGTTTTTCGAGCTTGCCGTTATTATATAATGAAATACTCACAATATACCTCGTGTGGCCTCAGTAGGCATCGTTCAGTTTTTATAACATAAAGTTTTCAAATGCTTACCTATACCTACTTATATTTTATAAGATTACCTTCAATTAATATTTTTTGAAAAAAATATGTGGACATCAGGAAAAATATTTTATTTAGGTATAATATTTAATAAAGACATTTTAACGCATTGACTGAGTATAAAAGTAAACTACCCATTTTCGCGTTTAAGTGGTGTATATAGGTATTTTGTCTTGGGTTCATTGAGATGAAGCCTCTAGTTTCTTGTTCTAATTTTCAATGTAATAATTAATATTTCTTTTGGATTCCGATCTTCCCACTATATCGATTTCGTTTGCATATTAGAGATATTGTATAGCTTTATTATACGTAAGTATACGACCCGTGCTGTTAGTATTAAGCATTTGAAAAATATCGAGTTAAGAGCATATTAGCCTGGACATGATGATACCGTTAGAAAACATGGTGTTTTTTAGATTTATTTCATTACGAAAACCATAATTTTCTCGGTTATTTTTAAATATCGTTTGTCGTTTAAAAAAGACAAGATTTTGGCGGAAAAGCTAATTGTTTTGAATAAAAATATAGAACAATATGCTCGACTTTTATTATTTTACGGCAAAAAAGCTAATCTTACTGAAGGAGAAGAAGAGCTGAAAGCGTTTTCATTTTATATTATATTCTATGTGCGGCCTTAAAAACGAAGTCAAAAGGTTGGATATCTATGGTCAAAATCGTATTATGTTGCTAAGTAAATATTTCATAATCAGTATTTTTTTTCGTACTCATTTGAAAAATACTATCCAATGTAAAAAAAAAACAGAAAAAAATATTTTGAAACCTTGGAAGAATCTGTTTGTTCGAACCAATAAAAATATGAAAACTTAACAAACAACCGAATATTCAAATTTCTACTTTGGTAAGTAGTACAATTCTATTCAAGGTTAGGTCAAGGAAAATTACTGATAATAAAAGATATATTAACCGCGCATCTCCTATTATTATTCTGATAAATATTTTTACCATAATATATTTTATTTTATAGATGTCTCAGATGTAACAATAAGTAGTAGTTTCTTTTTTGTACATTTAAAAACGATAAAAAACTCTCCCATTGCAAAAGTATGAAGTACACTTATATAAAAATAAATGAAAGAATCAACGATAGTGTATAAATATACTATATAATATCCTCATATATTTTTAAATTAGAAGAAGTATATATTTTTGTTTATTAGACAGCAATATTAAATAATATTATTCTATTATATTTATAAAGTATCACAAGTAAGAACAATTACATAAAATAATTAATATATAAATATACATACTTGAAATTAACACAAAATTTTACTAAGATAATCTATTTTATAAAATCACATGTAAAAATTATAAAGACATTAATATTTAAACCTAAAGATATCATTGTACTACGAATATTTACCTTAATTTGAAATATTCAGTTATATTATTAAAATCAAGGCCTTATGTAGTGATAAGAAATTTATTAGGCTATATTATTAATTGTCTACGTTTAAATTAAACCAAATTAGCCAACTAAATTGAAATATGGTATTATTTCTAGGCCACGAAACACTGTCGCCAGAATTCCGCTTTTCTTCCTTGAACAGAAGGGATGAAGGGGGGCGACGGCGACGCCAACGCCTTAATGAGGGTGAACCCTACCCTCCCCCCTTCCAGCCTCTGACCCTGGCGATCCACCACTTGGCACCCTGCACAGGGGTAAATAAACAAAATTTAAGAACACTTTGCGATAAATGGCAGAGAACTTCCCGGCGTGAAAATTGAGCGGCGCTGACTCGAGTATGATGCCTTAATCCCACACTTGTGCGAGTGAGGAGGCTTCGCGGCGGAAATGCCAAGATTTTTCAAAGAGGCTTTTTAGGAATCTTTGTCGACAAAGTAGGTAATTATTAATACCACAAGACTAATAAAACGAGAAAAGCTTCCGACAAAGGAGCACTGATTCCGAGTGGAAAAATTGACGCAGCTTTTTTTAATGTATTCAGAGGTAAAATTAAATATGCAAACTCCCTATATTTCCTTACAACTTAATAAGATAAAAATAAAGCTTATAATAAACATGTTATTTGTTAGGTCTTTTGTTATATTTTTCTTAACGATTTTCTAACAAGTGAGTTGTTATCATTTCAGTAGCATGATATTTATAGCATTCATATATTACTGACTTTATATATTATAAATATTATTTGTTTTTATATATAAAAAAACATGTAAATTCAATTGGTTAGTTGTTAGTCATAAATTAAGTGTAATTAAATATTGCTTATTCAGGCATAAACAGTAACACGAATTCAAATACTACACCTACACATAGTATGCATGTTTGTTTTGTCTGATAAACCAATATTTTTTTAACTTTATACAAAACAAAATGATGTTTATGAATTTTTCAATTATTTTACCTGAAATAAAGATATTTTCAAATCAGTGAGAAGCTTTGTGAATAAGATAATATTTATGGTTTTTTGGCTCACTGGTCTTTTATATAATTCAGGATCAATATTTTTTTATGATTTTATCTATTTTCAAGATAGCTTCAAAATATTTTTCTTATATTGTCAGAAGGACAAACAATCCTATTCTATGAACTATTTCTGTGAAATATATTGAATAAAATAAATTGCATAAAGCACGTGTTTGAAAATGTGTGTTATTGGGTCAAGTATTTTGTGTTTACAGTTGTGGATAAAATTGCATCACATTTCTGAATGCATTACTAGAGTAATCAGTGAGAGTGTTTGGATGCAAGCCAATTGATTTACTAAATTAGTAAGTACCAAGTGATAAAAAACATGATATGTGTAAAATATGAGCAGTTACAACTATTGCGAATAGAAATAAACCTAATCAAAGTGAAACAATGACTAGAATCATTGCAATCATTGACACGATTGACCTTTCATAAGCAAAATCCATTGAATAAAAACAAAATACTACTCTAATACTAATAAGAAACATGACATTTCAATCATAGCCAATAATATATATATATATATATATATATATATATATATATAAAGCATATATGATAATTATATTAAATTTATATAAAAAGTAGGTATTATTAGTACTTATATGTAAGTTAATAAAATATAACTGCAAATTATATTAGTTGATAAGCATAAAAAGATAAGAATGTATTACAAAATACTTCAATTATAATAAAACACTGTAAATATTATGTAGGTATACGTCAAAATAAAAAAAATAAAAAATTAGCATTTTCGGTCCTAAACGGAATATACCCAAAGTGGTACTGAGTAAAGTTGACTTTACTGGAAATAGTTGTTAGCAATTCTTCCATCCATTGAACTCATGCTGTAGATCAAATACACATCGATTGAAAACAACATGTAATTTTGATCAGATGCGGGATCAAATCAACTTCCAGACTTCTGGGGGACGCTTTGCCAACTACGACACCGTGAAGCAATAAGTTATACAATAATAATATTACATAAACTGTGGATTCTATTCGGATTAAAAAAATATATTAAGCAATGCGGGAAACCAAGTAGCATTCAAAAATATATTCATTTATCATCGGTTACTTAAGAAACTCTTCTCTCAAAACCGACTTCATCAATAAGGAACTTTTTTGAAAGCAGATTTTGTAAGTAATCATTTTACAGAAGTATCATAAGTACATTATTTTATTCATTTGCTTTCTAAGAACGCGAGCCTTTGCAAACAAAGGCAAACTTTTAAGCCAGCAAAAAGTTATCGTATCGTGCGAAGAATTAATATTTAAAGGAAATGCTAAAAGATATAGCCGTGGCTTGGCATACTCTGCTTACAAACATTTTAGTTGTATAATAATTTAGTTGTCAATAACAAAATTATTTATTAATCATTAAAGTAAATCATAAACAATGTTTTGTGAAATGTAACGAACACATATTTTTTTCTGGGGTCATCGTTATCATGGTTTAAAAAATATTTGTAAATATCAGTTTTACAATCTTTTAATTTTTTTAAACAATATTAATTAAATAAACTTTTTATATTTCAGTCATTCAAATTGCCAATAATAATTTTTATAAAATATAATTGAAAAAATAATTTATTTTAAGACGTTTTTCTTCGATAATATATTTAATATTTAAATAAATGGACACGTACGTAGAATAGTAATCAAAATTAAAGATATTACGAATTATACGAATTTTCAATTGTTATTTAAAATTAATTATGTTGAGTAATACCAAATAAATAGTAATAATGTATGAATCTCGTATTTTTGTAGACATATCTAGAATAAAATACATACATACCTGATTTTTTTTTTTATTCAATACAAAGTTCAACTTGCAGTTACTTTGTAACATTAATTTAGTTAATTCTTCGTAGTATAATAATTAATATGTATACCTAGAAACCAATATATTGTACGAGTATATCGAAAATGAATACTTTCAGGAACACTCAATTTAAGATATTTTTGTAGTACCTATGTTTATGGGCTTTTGTTGTAGGAACATCAGATTTGCATTACGAGTAGACTCAAAAACTTAAATGAGTCTAAAATGCCCACGATGGCCGCGCGGCTTAAGCGTCGGCCTAGAACTTCGTGTGTCCGAGATTTGAATTCTGGATCTGGCAAGTGCATTTATAATATTTTTCAATTTGTGTATGAGTCCGAGTATGGATCTAATAAGTTGAGCAAGAAGTTAACATCCATTTCTTCTAAAAACAAAAATCTGTTAATAATACAAACCTCTACTATGTGGAGATCTAACCAGAATCGAACAAGGTAAAAAAATACAATATAAATGTACTTCATTTCTGCGAAAAGTACAGAATTAGTAGGTAAGTCAAAAGATTTTTAACACCTTGATAAAAATTTATAATTTGTAATTAAATGTGTAAATATGGTTTTTAATCCCAAAATCCCGTACAATTTATTGGTTATAAAAACTTAGTGCTTAAAATGATGTAATTACATAATTTATTATTTGCTTTTAATGTTTATGTTGTCAAAAATATCATATTTTCTCAAATTAGCTCATTTGAAGGAAGAATAACATGTAAATAATAAAAATATTTATTTAATTGATTGATGTATTGGTATTTTATATGCTTATTAATTTAAAACTGTATACGTACTCAAGTATGATAAGTAAGTGCTGGTAGATATATGTTTAATTTGAAAAAAAAAACATGTTTATACGTTAATATTTTACTAATTCCGTCATACTGGGATCCCAGGATTGAAAAAATATTAATCGAATAATTATTCTGAAACTGAAAAATTGATTGTAAATTTTAAACGCAGTTAAAATTTTAAATAAAATATAGTTAAATATAGTTATCAAATTAAATAAATTAAAAGTATTACACGACCAATTTACGATGCAAATACGTTACGCGGTAATTTGTACAATATTTCAGGTGTCTCAAATTTATTGAATATTTACATAATCTTTATTTATTCTAAGAAATCATTACCATAAAGAATTTGTTAAGTGTCTCAATTTATCTTATATATTTGTTTACTAATTACAGTTTGCGTATACAGAACCCAGCAGAGACGCGCACCTCCGACCGAGCCTCCAGCCGGGCGACCAGAGGGACCTCGTAAATCAAACGAGTGGTAAGCCTAAAATTAAATTGCGTAAACACTGTTAAGTGTTACACACAAACACTTTAAAGTAATTAAAGATTCGGAGGAGGGTTCAGAAGAACGGTTCCATAAAAGAAGTAAGTATTTATCTACCCATTTTCGGAGCGAACTTTACCCAAAAGTTGAAAATAATCTCCGTTGATTAAAAGAATATGTAAGGGTTTTCCAGTGTAGATTAAATCGTAAAATGAATAAAGTCAGCTTTGTTATTTTTTGTATAATAACACAATTAATGAGCTTTTTTCTATAGTTTTTAGTTGTAGAGCTTTTAACTAGATTATGTGATCAACGTAATATAGATAATAATTTTACAAGTTAAGTTGTATGAAACCAAATGTTCAATAGGTATGGAATGATTTCAGATTTTGACAACTGATTGATTGATACTTGAATAAATATCGTTTGTATTTCACGTTTATAATCGATTTTATTTTTCTGACAACTTTAAAAACCTATTACCGTACTACAAATTTTGTCGATGCGATATTTTCTAGTATCAATACTAAATCCGTATCCGTGGTGATATCACTTTTTCAAATATATTGTTTACTTACTGAAGTTTCAAATATATTGTTTACTTACTGAGTTGAGTAAGCTTTTATTATGTTTACATTATAATAATAATAATTATTGAATAAAATTATCATACTTCTCTCTCAGCGATAAAATATAAATCTTCAAAAGCTGGATCCAATATGAAAAAATAAAATCATGAATATATGTATATTTCACGAGAGTTATTCGTTTTTCTGTGAACGAACACACCGACCAACGTAACGCGTTGACCGGAAAATGCAACCGCTGGTTTCCCGTGTATATTTCACATATTACCCATTTCGACGTTGGTTAAAATTCATGCATTTTTATTATTAGTTTTTCAGGCAGTTTTTGCGCTTTAGCTCACTTCAGTGAATCAACAAGAGATATTTTTTTATTCAGAGAATTTAATATCTATATAAATCTCATATAATTACTTTTTGCGTAAGTAATACCGCAGATGTGCCAAGCAGCAACCGTATATAAATACACACATAGTTATACCTACATCTACATTGACAAATATTAAATATCAATTTACAATAATTATATTGTTAGAAAAATACATGCAATTTTATTACATTATATTAGATATTGAGACGTTCAAAACTATTGGCATTGCATTTACATAATTTAGTGCTTCCGCAATTGCGAAGAAGAGCAAGAGACGTTATTTTTTTGGTATGTCGTTTTTTTAATTACATACAGACTCCAGTTTCTCTAACTAATCTGGAATGACATAGTTTTATTATAGTGAAACATATTTTAGTAAATTACATATTTTTATTTTTAGTTAATTGAACTATTATAAAACCAATATTATATGTAATATATAAATGTTGAACACAGTCCAATTTGATTAATGTACTTACACTTTATTAAAGAGAGTAAGTTAGTAGTTTAGAAGCGGCAGAAGTATGATCTTTATCATAAAAGACTAAAGAGCAGAGAAAGCCTGACATGCAAATTACTTTCAAACTTGAGCACTCGACGTTACAGATCTGTGACATTTAATCTAATGACAGGTTTTTTCCACTGTACTTACTTCGTCATCCCGTTAAAAAGTCAGAGGTACTTAGGTGAAGATGGGACAATTTACAGCAAAGTATTTTATATAATTTTAATCTTTTAAACAAAATCAAATCTTTTAAATTTTATTAATTATAATAATATAAGTATTCATATCGGATAGTAATTATTTTGACCATCGTGAAGTATATACTGAGATTTTAATCTCTTGTTTTATGAATCTTGAATTTTTTAAATTAATATTTTTGTGCGTATTCAACATAATACTTTATCTATTATTAATATAGATTTAATAACAAATTGATAACCAATTTTCATAAATAAAATATTAAAATACCTCTTGCATACATTTAGTTTAACTCCATAATCCTTTATTTGAATACCAAATTTACCAAAAATAGTGATTCACCTATTCGACTTTTTAGTTTAATTAACTTTGCAGTAAAATATTAAAATATGTACAATGTTTAATCCTTCTCTAATTCATAAATAACACCATGTAAGATGGTAGAATTATATGTGATGATATTGGTTATTATTAAAACTGAGATAAAGACAAATAACTTGGGTGTCAAAATAAAATAATTGAAAAAAGATAACGTGTTAATCGAATATAGGTGTGGAGTTTTTGTAGCATTGGATTGAAGATTAAAAGGCATTGAGTGAAGACAATAGCTCATCAAGTATTAAAATATTGTCATCTCTGATAATTTCTTGACTCGTACTTTTGAAGATGTTAAGATAACAATAGATAATGAAGACGACTGCCGGTGAGGAAAAGACGAGTTTATAATTAATTCGAAGCTATTATGTCAGAATTCATTGTACGCAAATGTATACCGTAGCATCGCCAACCGTTATCTGACTAAAATATCGTCAAGGGCCAAATAAGACAGATTCCGGAAGCTTTGAACAATGTATTGGCCTGAGGTACATTAGTCAACGTCCGGTAAATTTACACAGCTTAATAGAAAATTTGGGCAAGCAAAACATTTCACTCTAAAGTATTTACCCCCTTCGTAAAGGATCTTTCGTTATTCCGTCGACGTTATTTTTTCAGCCGTGGAATTGGAAGGCTTTTCCTTTTGTTAGTGGTGCCTCTTTCAGTTTTTACTCAGATAAAGGTTAGAGTATATTGCGGCCTCCGAGGCTCACAAAAAGTAGAGTGAGCTTATTAGCCAAAGCGATATTTGTTTTTTTTTAATAATTAAAAATTCTTATCAGATGTTTAAAACATAACATTGACAGGTACCTACAATTAAACCAAAAGTGGTTATTTTACAATTACTGATCGGTAATAATATAATACAAAGTTAGTCTAAAACGCATAGAAGACGCTGAGTGAAGAAAACTTACTTAACAAGACTAAGATAAAAGTACTTGCATATATCCTATGGCATAAAATATAAGATCATCAAACTCGTATAGCTGCGGAAGATTTTATGGAAACCTCCTGGTTTAAAAAAAACATGAGGAACTGGTTCCATTGCAGTGCAGCATCAATATTCAAAACAATTACTTCAATGGTCCAAATCTGATTAATGATATCTAATCTTTTTCGAGAAAAGGAATATTAACAAGAAAAAAATTGGTAAAAGCTGACGCCAATTCAATATAAAGAGAATAATAATTGCCGAGTCATGGATTCGATAATATAAATAAAGTATAGCATGAAGTTGTATGTAAGTATTCAATTAACATTACACATATTCAAACTATTAATTATTGTAAGTTGATATAGTGTTATCATGTCTCTATCTATTCTATTCCCGATTTTAAAAAAAAAAGTACTAAAGCTTTTTCAATAAGTCCATAATAAGTCATTTCGTGCTTTTTGATTAATTTATTAAATTATATAATTTCTCAAATGATAAAATTTCTAGTACCTTCCACAGTATTACTTACAATTCAATGTTTTCCCAATAATATTAATAATTTATCTGCTTTATTGGCCAGCCGTATTTTTATTAGTGTGAATGCCACTCGTAACTCCCACTTTTGGAAATGGGATATTGATTACATATTGGATTCCGAACATCAGATTACACATGCGAGATGGCATCAACAAAAGAAAATTATTACACCTACACTCGAAAGGTAATTTATAAATAAATAAGATTTTATTGTACCAAGTTATTCATTATTGTAGCAATATACCGCTAAGTTCTTATGTATATATTATATTGACAGAATTATTTACACTTTTTCACTACTTATATATTTTTGCTATTTTAGTTTTTCATTAACCCATTCGTTATTTTTTTTTTAAATATATTTCTTATCATTGACAGACAAATTGTCGGGTATTTATTGCGTGTAACTTCAAAACGGCTTCATATAAACTTTTCAAAATCATTTATTATGTCATAAAATTATTTTGCGGTTAAATTAATAACTCTCTTTCTTTTCAAGCTAAATACAGTCAGAGCCGGGACACCTGACCTTGATATTTTAGGTATGTGGCCCGCCAACCTGAGGTATTCACGAGAGATATGCTCACTAAAATTCCTCTCATCCTTTAGATAATTTCAATTTTCCCTTTCCCATTGGACGTATGATTAATTGCGAAAATTTTACAGGCGCAAACTGGAACACACGCGTTAAATTGCATTACCCCTGGAAATCTTGTAGGAGCGTGCTTGGAAAGATTTATGAGGCACTACTGTACGAGTTTCATGGAACCGGTCTTAGAATCATTCTTTAGACATTCTTCAGACAATCATGTTAGCAAAGAAATATGTTGTTTCACAGGGACTTCCAACACTTTCATTATAAGTCTAACTGAATAGTTCTGAAATTTAAAAAAAAACACTATAAAAATCTTATAATACTAAATACCTAATTAATGTAAAACAATATATTATATTACATAACTCATTAACTGACGGCATCCCCCTAAAAGAGAAAAAATAGTCCTGATTGATATTAAAGTATGTATAACAGAAACTTTTTGTATAATGTTTTTAACCAAGATAAAGTGACTGAATACCAACTTGAATTTTTTATATTATAAAACCGATTTCAAATATTAAGTTTATTTGATGATTTTTAAAGATTACTATCTAATTTTAATTATAATAAATTTTCCTAATCGATAGCTTTTTTGGTATAATTTGCAAAACTGCAAAGATAGAAATAAAAAACATTTTACTTTTCCTACCTCTATACATTTTGCAGAATAATCAAACAGTTTAAATTAAGTACCTATCGTAATACTGCTTACAATCGCACAATATATCCCAGCGGACGGTATAAAAATAATCATATAATATATACCACACTAACTTATGCTATATGTAGGTATATAGTTATCCAATAAAAATGTTGGATCATTATACCAACACAATATAGTTAACACCACCTAAGCTATTTTTATCAATTTTAAATTCATTTTGTATCAACGCTTACTCCAAAATTACTTCATATTTAATTGGTAAGATTTCGCATAATTACTAACATTCATACAAACTAAAATTTAAACTTATCGAGGTCTACCCAACATTCAATTACCTTAAATTTTGATTAAAGTTTTATGAAGCAACGTGGAGCCAGCCTATTTAAGTAACAACATTGACTCTTATAGTGTTCTGGTCCATATTTAATATATAACATTTTGTATTGAATGATAATTACCTTCCAAATAACCAAAATATAGCATATTCTGCGATAAAAGGATTTTTTTAAGAAATATTTGCGATATAATATGTAGATTTAGTATAACGTTATTCCCGTCTTTACTAAAATGAGCGAACTTCCCATTAAATTTAGTATAGAATCTTTTTATTTTATGCATGTATAATTTAAGATTAGTATAGCAGTCATAATATAATATATCACGTAAAAATATGGCTATTGTCACGTGATGAAAGATTAAAGTAGCTTTTTTCAGCGAAAATTGTGTCACACAGCTTTGTTATTTTTTTTCTACTAAAACTACACATAGAAAACAACCAACTCACATTGCAGTATCCATCTACCTTTTAAATGATTTATTTTAAATTGGTTTCTTTTTAATTCTTTTCACTAGACATGTACCCGTCGCGCCCTAACAAGCGCCTTTGTTAGCAAGTGCGTGAGTGAAAAGTTTTTCGGTAGCCACCCAAGTTATTCGTGGTGAGGATACTTTGTTACCATCCTTTTTAGACACGGAGAAGGTGTGGCATATATCACCCAGTGGGCGTGCACATGGAAGATCTACTATACTGCAAATCCAATGCTTTATCTATACAAACAAAATAATAAATGAATATCAAAAAAGTACATATTGTTTCTCTCCGAGAATTTAAATTTAAAATATATCAGCCTTCAATTAAAAAGATTAATACAATGCTAATAAAACATATTCAGATATGATAAATTTTTTTTTCAAGAAATAGAAAGAGACAATTATAAATTATTGGATGTATTTCATTTATTTTACAAGTAAGTCAATTATTAAATAATTTAATTAAGTATGTATTTATCACCTTATGAGACCCATGACAAATTTTCTTAATTTTCATTAACTATGTATAAACCTAATTTAACATTCAAAAGATACTACTTTGAATTTAATTAGCTTTCATCTCAAATCCATTACTATATTTAAATTAATCGATATTTAAAGACCTTGATGTGTCTACACTATTATTATTGGACTGACTTCAAGCAATACAGGAAGACGGAACTTGACGAATAACTACATGTATATTATTGTTCAACGATTGTCAGTATTATTAAAATAATCTCATAATATAAATCAACATTTTCAGGCATCCGCGATTAAGCAATTGTAGTACCTATTTCAATGAGGTTGAAAATACATACAAAATTTATCGTATAAATTTTATCGTGATTTATTATGAATTTCGTTTTTAATATTAAAAATCAATAATAAAAATATTCCAACATCTTTTTTCTTTTTAGACCGAGCTTAAAGCTATTCTTTTTCTTCGAAGCCTTAATTATTGCTTTACTTTGTCTGTTTGCGGTTAATTAATAATGATTGCTGGCTTGCAAACTTTTTGCTTTTAAAAGAGAAACACTCTGTGTTAGTTTAGCTTCATATTATTTAAACAGATTTAGTGGAAACTAACTTTGGACATATTTAAGGTAAGAATACAATATAAGTAAGTATATTACTAAATAATATATGAATACGATTTTCACTCATAAATTTTAATATAAGTATTATAATTTTACATGAATTCAATTTTGATGTGGGAGAAAATTCATTTATAAGCTGTACTGAATCGAAAATGCGCACAGTTTTCCAATGTAATAAATTCAGATACTGCATACCGGACAAAATTTCGAGATACTTCATTTTATTTTTCTGCAGGCAAAATCTTTCAGTGTATTTCACATAAATCATTTAAGATTCCACCTTTTTTAGCGTTTATTTTTTGCTTACTATAACGACAAGCAAATTGTTTCACAGAGAACTAATTTTTCAGTCGAAATGTCAGTAGGTACCACCTTATGTCATAAACTGCATAATATATATTTATATTATAAATTTTATATTTTTTATGTAAAATAAATACCATAAAAATATTACCGTTTCCGCTGCCATATATTATATATACGAGTATCATAATATAAATACACATTAATAGATTCTTTTCAAAGATTTGAATATAATACATATCATATTAGCATGTTTGTAGGTATGTATTAGTAGAAACTTTTTTTCCCAAATAAAATGTAACTATAATAATGTTAGGTGACCATTTTATTTTATTATATAGGTACTTAATTATTTTTACCTTAGAAATTATATTATAAATACGTTTCATATTTTGATTAATACCGCCTTTATTACTTTATATTCAGACTGAATTAATATAATGCCTGAATTCCAAATCGCTTTTTTAAATAATTTAAATTGGCTTACATAGCAAGAACTTTTCAAATACTTCAAGTACACATTACATTCTAACATTTGTGAAACAAAATAAATTAGTTACCGCTTATAACTCTGTTTATGTAAATTAGTTTCGTATAATTTATTGAACAATTTTAGAAATTCATTAGTTTTTAATTTAACTTTAGGTAGGTAGCTAATCCTAAGCCATCCAATTAAATATGGCTAGATAGCTTTGTTCCATTCCGTCGGCCTAAACATTTTTCCGCGTGCTAATAAAGCGGTGTGCAGAGGATTGTGGAATTAACATTCTGCCGGTGATAATAATAATTATTCGTGCACAGCATTCCCTCATAAAATATTGCGCGGGTAATACCTGTGCCATGACCCTCGCCCTAATCGAAACGTTCGCCCCAAAATAATAAACACAGGTCAAATAAGCTGTAATTTATTCAAATAAACTTTCATATATTTTTAATAAAAAAATAAACGTAAACATGTCGTTTGAGACAGTTTAATCTGAAAAGTGTACATAGGTACACGTGTTTTCCTCACGCGGTATTATTCTGCTTAAATATTCTTCTGGATTTTATCCGATCTGCATAAAAGAGACACAACAATAATAATCTTTTTGAGGCTGTGTCACAATCGCCTATTTACGATATGTATTCGAATTAGTAATATTTTTATTTCAATTTTATTTTTCACATTCATTTTTCAAATTCACTTTTTCACTGAATCAGACACCTTACCTAACCTAATGTATATATGTAGTTATATTATGTATCTTTAAAAAGTACATTGCATATTGTATACTTAGTAAACTTGTTCCATATTATCAAATCTATATTTTATTTATATAAATAACTTGTTGAAAATAAATATAAGAATTAAAAAATAAAACTTATGAATATGTTGTCTTGTGTTTTTCGTAAAATATAATGATATACCATAATATTTGTCAAATTTTTAAATATTATTCTTACACTCCGATGGCACAGTTTTTTGTTATGCGGTAGGATTAAATGTTACTTATAAAAAAATAAGTTTTTTAATTATTATTTTACTATAATATATTCTTTTTAAAAACATTTTAAGACGAATCATCGGGAATCAAACCCAAAGCCCCCGGATAAAAGTTAAGCAACTTAAGTACTGGGCTGCGAGGGTCGCTATTCATAGCCATACTATTTATTTAGGAAATGTTTTATAGTAGGGAAAATCATGGCGTTTTAGTGCAACTTAAAAAAATCCAGTAAGTACAGATAGTTAATACCAAAGATGGCATAAAAAAGTAATGGATTTTTGGTAATGGAGATAGATAGCAAGATATCGTAAATTTTTTATTCATAAATTTACCTTAAAACAGCTTATTTTTCAATGATATCATCAGAACGTAAAATTTATATTTAATAAAAAAATCTGTGCTGTCATTTGAGATCACATTTTCGCAACTTATAAATGCGATTCAATGTATTTCAATTGAATAGATTAATGTGGAAGGTCAGCTTTGAATAGAAAAGGGCATAAGAAATTGTAATGGGTTAAAGTGCCTATTGTGAGAAACCGATGGAGGACGATTAGATCTAAATGTTTTATTACAAGCCAGGCATACCGTTATGTTAGTTGAATACCCTTACATCGAAGTAGCATAGAAAGTTTAGATGATTTTATCAAGAGATAAGTTCAGTTTCAATTAGATTAAAAACACAATTTACACTGAACTTCTCTCATTGTGTTTCAAGTCGAGAATTTATTGCAATTAGTTGAAACATATTTGCTATCAAATTTTACCTGAACACAATGAATAGTTCTTTAATTCTATGCAATTATGATAAAATATTCAAATATATACAGTGATACTACTAAAGTGTTCGATTCAAAACTACCCTGGATCTACCATTTTTACAACCATCCTTATTGATTCGATGCTTTATTTTCTCTTAAAAATTATATTTTTTCATAACATTTACTACGGTAATTAGTCAAGATAATATAATACTTATAAATAAGCAGACCAATATATTTATATTATTTTCCAATGTATTTAGTCAGAAACTAGAAATAATTTAGAAATGGAAATGAAACTTTAATAAACTATATTATAATCTGTTAGTAATAATGAATTTGAATTTCCATGCGCCTGTCAATTACCTACGTGGTCGCAGTCATGATTTATTCTGGATTGGAACCGTTTCCTCGCGTCAAGCCTATCAGGCACCATTAGCGAGGGGTGCAAGACTAGTAAATGCGCTCCCTAAAGACATAGACATTTTCAATGATGTACTTTGCATTTTATTTTTGAAACTGTATTTTTCTGTATAAAATTGTATATTTTCCGTTCTCAAAAATTATATTTTTCTGTATTAAATTATACTTAAGTATGTTTTGATTATATATTTTTTTTTTGTTATTATTATTGTTATTATATATATATTTCTTTTTCTATATTCTCTTCTCTCTTGTGAGGGTAATGTTTGACTTATAATGTAAATCTCATGTTGTGTACGTCTTGAATTTAGATTTGTTATGTCCACAATGTTTTGTATTCTTAAATAAATAAATAAATAAATTAATAAATTATATATATTTCTACCAGTTAACAAATTTTTCAGAAAATTATAATAGTATTTTCTCGACATACCCATCCCGTAAAATATGTAAAAATATTAGTGTTTCAGAAAACTTTACAACAAAAACGTAAAACATTGTGGTAATGGAAAACGGTTAGAGATGAAAAAATTTTCGCCATTTTTATACATAGATTCAAAACAAAGCAATCAAAAGTTTTGACGGGAGTTTTGCTCTCACATATATGTACACAAACAAGCTGTAACATATATGAAAAATACACACGGGAAAAACGCAGCATGTTCAGGGGATAAGCTCGCATTCATGGACGGTGAGGATAAGATACAGTTATATCGTAAATCTTTGTTACCATGACATGATAACCCAGTGGAAAGGCGCTTGTTACCCCATACGATTTCCATTTGACCAAGTGGAAAAAGAAAAACGTACAATATTTCATACATTTTTTTATGATTACATTGAATAATTTAGTTATAAAATAATGATGTCAGCTGAAAGACATTGCTTTGTATAATATGTAGTTTATAGTCAATAGTAAGAAATAATAATAATACGAGGCATCAATCTTGGTATAAGATAAAACTAAATGTCTGTATTGTTTATATTTTATTTTATTTTTATCCTATACAAGTTTTATTCAACTACGTATAGGTACCTGTGTCGCGTAGACTATCTACAAGATATGTCTAAAATACATACAAGAATATCAGCATCGTCTTGCAGAGATAAAAATAGAGCTTTTATTATATTCACCGAACATATTGTAATTCTACAATGAAATAATTTAATAGATTACTAAGTATGAATTCCATAAATATTATTAGCCCATTATGATATCAACCAAAATACAAATAAATTAGAAGAGTTCCAATGAAGTAGAAGAATTTTAGATTTTTTTTGTACTGTATCGGTGAACATTTATAGCTAATACTTTAGATGGTAGCAGTAAATTTTGGAGAGAAAAACATGGTTTAATTTCAAGTCGATGAGTTTTCTGAAAACTTTTGGTTGTTTAATACCCACTATTTACAAAAGGATCCTTTGAAAACCTTTACCCAACTGTGAAAATAAATGTTTGGAGTTATTTATTACACGGCTCTCCAAGGCGATTAGCCTTGCGAAACGATCGACATAGCCTTTCGATTTATCCTAATTCCGCAAGCATTGTTGAAAACTACGAGAAGAAGAATCTAGAAAAAATACTCTTTGTATTTTTATAAATGTGTTTCTATTCTTTACTTGTTTTGCTTTTGCAGTCTTTAGAGTATGATTTATCAGGACCCAGCATTCACTTATATTTCAATTCTAAACCTTTTTACAGTTTTTATTGTTGACCTACTTTTTGTGGCGATATAATCGCATTAAATAAATCTTTCACGTATTTGTAGATTCAACAAATTTATCAGTTGATACCGAGAAAAAATGGCAATAAAGCGTTAGCTTGACCACTTTTGTATGGTTTTTATCCAGCATTATAAAAAAAAACCCATTTAATTTTTAATCGCGCCAAAAAGGTACACGCTTAATGTCAACAGGATTTACAAAACAATATTTTCCGCCAAATATTATCCTGGTGTAACAACGTGTACGATAAACCTTAAAAGAATATTATACATTTAAAGGTTTATCATATATCGTTTAATTTAATTATATGTGACATCATTTCAAATATATTTTTGTTTGAAAAAAATACGATAAATAATATTATCGCATAAATTACACAAGTAGCTATTATATTTTGACGTGATAACAACTAAAATGTAAGTACTTACTTTCCACGATTCAAAATTTAATAAAATAACTGTGTTATATTATACTCGTATACAAAATATTTTGGTAGGTTTAGGTTTAGGTTAGGTAGGTAGGTAACAATATTCCTGCTATTGTTGCGGATTTAGAAATAACTATATGTATTTTTATTGACTGAGGAAAATCACAATATTGTTATGAAGTTGGATAGGTACACAGAAAGCGTTTGGTAGAAAAATAACTAGTAGAATTTTACCTGAAAATCTGGAATTTCCTATCACAACAATAATTCGAAAAATATTGAGAACAACAAAGTGTTTTCTGTGACATGGCTATGCTTTTAGCCTTTGAAAAAAAATAACAGCTTCATTACAAATACTTTTGTTATTTTGGCATGCCTTCTTATTTGCAAAGAAATATTTTCAGCAAATATATTTATTTCGTCTATGATTTAAATTATTACAGAGGCGAGGTCAGTGGCCGCTTTTCAACTCCTAGATGCGGGTTCGATTCTCATATCTAGCAAAAATGAAATGTAACATGAAACGTATGCTATGCAAGGACTCGATTTGAACAAATGACCAACATCCATTCCCTACAATAATAGTATGTAATATTTATAATCTTCACTCTGTGGAGACTCATATTATGCTCCGCTTATGTTATTTAGTATTTAGTTTTTGTATACCAATGTGCTTTCTTGCTGCAATTGTATTATGAGCTGAATATCTCTACATGTGAGATATACCTACGTATTACGTACCGCAATTCAACTACTTCAAGGAGCTAGACATTCTGTCTGGTAGACTGACAAGGCACCCTTGAAAATTATTAAGCCTACATAAAGATGGAGTGCTAGAAAACTACAACTTTAGCAGCCATATAATATAATGCAGAAGGATTTTTAAGGACGACACGTCAACAATTAGCGTAACATAGTGCCAAGTTGAGAAGAATAGAGGCGTTCGTTTGAATAACCCTGCTAATCTAGATTACTTTTATGTAGACATTTCTTGGATGTGCTTTACATTATAATATATTATTTTATATTTTACGAAGAAATCGTTAAATTTTCTAATGATATTATTTAAACTACATCGTATTTTAATAGAAATTTTGCTATTATAGATATTGTAATTTCCGGAGACTCTAAATACTATATACTACTCCGACAAGGTTTACAATCCCTCACCGACCTTAATTTATGACTGTTATAATGTACAATATCATAATATTAAATAATGATGTTTCTTCTACTTATTACAACGCATCGCAGTTTGTATCATTATTTATATGCTGGACAAATACTCATTGCAATGCTTATCGTTGGCACATCACTATTATGCTTATGCATATTTCACAATCAAAGAAACATTCAATAAACAGTTTTCATCGATTCTGTCTAAATCTAGGAAAAGGAATAGTCTCATCGAATAACATGGTAAAAATAGTCCTGGAGAATTAAAATTTATTTATCAGATATTCCTATGCAAACTTTTGACATGAGTTTGACATGAGTTTCATAAAACGTATGAACATTTTATACGAGTACCTAGTAGCTAATTAAATGAAAAGTCCGAAAAAGTAAGTAGGTAATTCATTATATAGTGAACGGAAATACAATGTATTACTTACACATGTTTTTCAAAATAATTATCTTATTTGAAGTTTTCTACACAAAAAAATCGTTCTGAATACTGTATCGTTTGTGTTTTACTAGACCTTATTATAAGATAAAAAAATTCATTGCAAAGTAATAATATTTTTACCATAAAAATATTAATTAATATTATTATAGCCCAGCCCAATCAATTATTATTCGTAACGTTTTATTTTCAAAATACAATGTAGGTAGGTACTTTAACGCTACAATATTATCAAAATTTAATCCGCCAGACTATAATGATATTATCCTTTAAGTAAATTTTCATAAAACGACGCGATTTTTACGCGATATAAATCAGTTTCATTTGACGTTAAAAAGTAATCTCCATTTAACGCGCTGGCCAAGTTTGGTCTGAGACTGGGGCGCACGTTTTTTTTCAGTGTCGTAAATATATTCAGCTGGCGATTAATTCAATCCGGGCCATGGACGAGGGGTGGTGTGAGAGACCCCAGACCTGGACGGCCAGGTAGGTGCATACAATTTCACTTCACTCGGTCCGATTCGCGGAATTCACGGTGCGTATGTGTTGGGGTTGATGACAATAATAGTGCAATCTCCGACAATTTTCCGTCAAAATCACTATCATTATCAATACTATACATTTATATACATATGGCATTCAAAATTTAAATATAACATTCTTTATGTCATAATTAATAATTATTTTTATTTAAAATTCATGTTTTTTATTGCGTAGAATAATATTAGGTATTAACTTTGGCCATCATTACAAATTCATCATTAAAATTACGTGTCTGAAAATTTTACATAATATCATTTTAAATCTATGTTATAATCTTAAGAATGGACCCGATAGGGAAAACAAAAATTTGTCGTAAAACCACTATTAATAATGCTGTGTGGTGGGTGACTGAAATTTGCACCGGATTTGTAGAGCCTATTAAAATATATCAATATGCATTCATTATTTAATATTGTATATGTACTATCATTTTAACTTAAGTTTAAAAAAATATGTAATAAATGAAAAAGTATTTGTCTTGAAAAATTTGCATTATTTATATGGTCGCGTTCTATTGGCACAGAAGGGTAGTTTCATTTTCTCTTGATCACGAAGCGTAACTAGATGTTGCTTGGTAGATAGCGCGATATGAAAAATGTACGGGTCTGAAAATCTCGCCGAATCTTCCACCATTCGGAGAAATATAGAGACGAAATTGATGTCTCAGAAGTATGTCAAGTTCGTTAGTTCAAAATATCTTACCCCGGGGACGAATTTCTGTGGATAAATTGTCCGAGACCTGTGCGAGTGAACGTATAGGTGTGTGTGCGCGTCCTCGAAGAATGCGCGCGCTGAGCGAAAGAAAAATTAGCCGGTTGAAGAGAAGTGGCGCGCTCATTGTGAGCGAAACGACGGCGGCTGTAGCCCGGACCTGTAGCCATGGCAACGAGCTGAGGCCGTGCGCGACAGGGACGGCGATATAAACCGACGCCCGCCGAGACGAGACGAGAGCCGCCGGATAAGGGCGAGCGTCGCGGCGCTGGGCGGCTGGGGTGCGATCACATTGTTCAGGGGACGTGTTCGTCAATTTTTGGCGGGACCTTGGATCACGCACCCGCTTGACGCCAGGTGACCGAAGGTGCTCATAAATAAATTTTCAATTAATAAAGATTTATCAGAATTGATAAAAAGTTCTTTTCATCAAATTGCCAGTCGATATTATCATATTTTCAACAAAATTGCATTTATTTAGTACAATACTTTGAGTCAGATTGAAAACTTCATATTTTACAAATAAAACTATTTTTTTTAAATCGACATTTAATTCAATTGGTACCTATATAATTACATACATGGTTATCAATGATTTATTAAATTAAATACCATGTTATCGCAGTTAGATATTTTTACCTCAAAATTGCATTGGTTACTTCACATGCATACAATTTTAATAACATACTAGGTATATCTCAATATAAGCAATCATTGTTTACGTAAATCTAAAACATAACACAGTTATTTCTATTAAGCACAGTAATCTGATATCAAGAGAAAATATCAGATAATTTATAAAAGAAAATCTCTCTTTCGAAAAATATTTCTAACCTAAAAAATATTGATAATCAATGAAGTCCCTCGTAAATAATATAGAAAAGCTTCTATTCAGCCCAAAGCGTATATTCTCATATTATGAGCTATTGTTTAGTATGGTTCAAATTTCTCTGTTCCCTGTAACTAATATTCGCGTATCGTCGTCGGCTTCATATAGACAAGAGTCAATAGAGAAAGCCTTTTGGAGTGTAACAAAGCGAATATTCTTCAGATGCATCTTAAACTTTGGTTCGAATAACAAAAGACAAATTTACTTATATTTTTATATATATTGTTGTCATATAATATGAAGAATGCAAACATTATTGTGATAGTCAGACATATTGTGTATATTACATAATTATTTACATAACTAAAAAATATTTTAATTGTTCTGAATTAAAATAATCATGGAAGTATCTGAATTCTTGGTGTATTTTATTCTATGGTAGATTCTCATAGCCTCATGTAAAAATATTTTACAAAATATAATTTTTATATAATTTATTTAAATTCTAATGGATTTACGTATTGTACTATTCGATTTAAGTCGTTTTTTGCGACCCGGGTTTCGTCTTTCGGCATCTTCAGGTGCCATGTACACTCACCAAAGGTAAACACACATTGACAACGAACACTCCACGGTGCCTGAAGATGCCGAAAGGCGAAATCCGGGTTGCAAAAAACGACCTAAATGGAATAGTACAAAACTTCATTCCTTTAGAATTTAAATTCAAATTCCATCAAGTACCTTCAGTCGATAGTATTAATATCATTTATTCAAAATTAAAATTAACATTAAATATATGCTGAGGATTAAAATATTTCATTAATGAATTTAATGATTTTCGAGGCAGGTATTTTATCCACTACTCTAATACCGGTTGTAATTTTATATATGTTTATTAACTGGACGATTAAATAAACTGATTAATTTTGAACGGAACAACATAAGTCATTTAAAAAACATCATTGTCTATTTATTGAGATTCGTCAACTTTCGAATTCTAATTTCTATCTCAAAAATGGAAAATCAAGTAAGGATTCAGTGAAAACTCTCTGATGTGCTGCGTTCACACGATGGTCAAAGATAAGATGAGAAAGAAAAAGAACAGAAAAGATATTATAGTGGAAAAATTGGAACCAGCTCTAATATAGATAGCTTTATCGCACTGAAAAGACTAAGCTGCCAATAAAATGTAAATCCAGGTCAATAAAATAAATCAATATTCATGCGAGTGAGACCACATCAAATTCACGATCAATATCACTAATTTTTAATTTAAAAAATGTGAAGGAAATTCTCTGGCAAACAAATTCTATTATGGTGTACAGAAACACTTCAAATCAAGACTCCTCTCAAGTTTATTCAGTCTTATAAAAAAAAGATAAATAGAAACTAAATATTTTTGAAAAGAAAATACTAAGATGATTTTTTGAAATTGTATGCGATGAAGATGACAAGTGGCAAAAAAATTAAAACCACAAACTATACGCGTTTAATGATGATCCCCCTATCGTTTCACACCCAACCATCAAAGAGGTACGTCTTCAACAGACCAGAAAGGAAAAAGAGTGTCATAAGAAAAAAAACACAGCATCATTGAGGCTAAGATGGTCGTGGAGATATTTCATGGAAGTGGTCAAGACCCGCATTGGGTTGTAGTGCCGATGATGACGATCAGTAGAAAATTTTGACACAACAAAAAATCATGAGAAAATGTATTTAAAATAAGCTTGATAGAGTTTTTAATAATTCAATCTTTTCAGTTCTACAAGAAATTTTGATGTATACACATTTCTAAAGAGACAACATTGGGTTTTTATTAAGCCATATTTTCTAACATAAATATATTATAATATATAATGTTTAACGGAGTTCTACCATAAAAAATAATAGATGAGTTCTTCATCACATTGTAGTTTTTGTAGTAATTAAAATCACCAGCATTTAAAAAATGCATTGGATATACAAAATAAGTTTTAATTTATTAATAATGAGTTTGTGGACCAATCTTTTAACTTTTTTCAATAGTACATAAAGAAAAAATCTTCTTTATTGCCCGCATTTTTTCAGATTATTTTCCATCTCTCAAAATAAATCTCGGTAGAATTTAAAATCCTACAGCTTACAAGTCTTAATTTAGAAGTTTGTTGAATGTGACAGGTGGTGATAGTCAAAAAACAAATGTAAACTTTTCCAAACAATGTACTAAGGTTGATTTTTATAAAAATTAAAAAATGTACTTTTTACCCATAATACATTTTCAATAATATTGTACAAGTGCTAAATTTAATCCAAACAGTTAGTACTACTCTATCCATATTGAATAGACATTGTTTATAAAAATGTTTTCAAATACGTGACGGTTTAAATAGAAATGTTACTGAAATTATGGAATCAGTATTTGCAACCCCTATCCCAATATGATTATAATTATAACTTGATAAAACAGCGATTTTAAAGACCTACATAATATATTAATTTTCCCCACTAGTTCAATATAAAAAATGGATTGATTATGTTTACACATTCTTTTCCTATATTATGGAGGTATGCATGCTAAACCAGGGATAATACAGATAATTGAGATTTTCACGTTCTGACTGTCGGGATGTATCCCCATAATTATTCCTTGGACTGACATGGTGATAAATGTTTATGTCCTCAAATTAATGGGAAATGACATAGAATATCATATAAGTATAAAAATCAGAAAACAACAGTAAGTACCTTCATTCACCACATTATAATACGACAAAAGTACATCATTGCCAACTCATCCAAAGAACGATCAACGGTCAACGTATCAGAAAACAACGCCGTATTTCATAACTTTAGAGCATCTACGATAGTCAGCTCTCGTGGTGCAGTGCGTAAGGTGCTGGGGTTCAATTCTCGGTGAGGTCACGATACATGTATGCGATCTTTTGCAAAGCCTGGGTGTTTGTGATTGTTTTACTTATATTACTAAATACACTTGTATCATTGGGCTTCTTGGCATGTATACATATGTTATCAATTATAAATTATATTATATTAAATACCTATATTAGACATGGATGCAACTCCTTAGAATCATTCTCGATAGCAAAAAATAGAGCAAAGATCGTTGTGATGGTGGCTGATTTTTTATCGGGAATGGCAAAAAAGGAAGTAGATGGATTAATTTTCTCATATATAATTAGAAATTGAATATATAAGAAGTTAAATACAATTTGTATATTATATTTTTATATGTTTTACGTATTGTTACGATTATAATTGTATCGAAAACCTATCCATCTCTTTGAATAACACTTATTCGATTTTTGAACAATCATATTTTGATTATTTCAGATTAAAAAATATTAAAAGTAATACTGAAATCTTAGTAATCGGGATTTAAACAACGCAAACTTTAGGCAGCAAAGAATCTATAAATATAATTTATATTTTATGTTGATACATAGGTTATTATTTAAATATGAGTTTTAGTAAATAATAATAACATGAAAAACCGATTAAGAGCCTTAGATTATAGTTTTGCTCGAGAGTTTCGTGCGGTTAAAAGCATCTGCCCGCATTTACTTTGGCTTGTAGATTTTCGCTGACCGAAGTCTCGATAGTTATTAATGACAAACACGACTGGTTATTAGTTTCAGCTCAGAACACACAATAAAAACTTGTTATGCCTAACCAATGATCTATGGTTCCTAGTTAATGTAGCCATAAAACTTTTTGACGAGCACTTAATTATGTTATGCCCATAAACAGCAATTATACTAGTAAATATTCTCATATAATTTGTCAACCCTACTTTTTATGCTTACTATCATTTAATAACATGAATTTATATAAGTAGTTATATTCATAATCTGAGTTATGTTTACTATCTCCAATAAATAATGTATACTGTAAAATCGGGTATATACTATCAATTAAAGCATAACTTGATAAATTACTAAATTTCCACTGTCTGTAAAAAATACTTAAGTACCTACTCATATTTATTAAAATAATATTTAAAACGACAACACCCGTAACGTTTAAGTCTAATTAAAGCTGACACAGTAAATAAATTCATAAAATTTTGTTTCATAGTAATGCTCGAATTGCGAATGTTATACAGTGTCTAAACGTCAGAGCACCGTTTATATGTAAGTTGAAAGACGGCAAACAGAAAAGGTGGTATTGAGATATACGTGAATGGGCTAGGGGGATATTTACTTTTATAGGTGGCAATGATCACGTGGCACCCACTATATTATATAATAGTGATTTTCAACTAATTTTAGTTGGCGGAACCCTTGAATCATTTTGTAAAATTTTGGTAAATCCCTATCTGGAGAACACATTTTAAAATTCAGATTGAAATATAAAAGAGACGTGTAATTACCTAAATCAATAAGCTGTCACATATTATCTTATTAAATTGCCTTCTATTACTATTATTTAGCTTAAAATTTAATGACGTTGGTAAGAAGTTTCATTATGTACAGTTTATTATTTTTGTAGCAAATATATTATGCATTAAAATTCTGATATATACATTCATACTTATTCAACGAATATTAGCGCCGCATGCAAAAATTTTGACATCTCCAGCGAAGCAACTATAAAAACAATGTATTATTCATATGCCATTCTTAGTTTAACTCCCCCTTAGAATGTTCTACCACGAAATCACGCATGATATACCTACTTTCACTGGATGTCACTGGCGATTAGTAAGTAGTAATAGGATGTAGGTATACACACAATGGCCGCACATCTTAAGGATCGGCCTAGAACGTCATGGGTCCCAGGTTCGAATCCTGGGTCTAGCAAGTACCCATATATCGTTTTTAAATTTATTTATGTGTCAGAGTATGGACCTAATAGGTTGAGCAAGTGGCTGACATCAATTTCTCGTAAAAACAAAATCTGTTAATACAAACCTCCACCCTGTGGAGGCCCATATGATCTTATTAGGATCAGACATGGTTCAAAAAAATTGCATAATCGTATGGTTAACTTTACTTACCGATTCTAAAGGTTCTACATTATTTATATAGAAAAGTTATTCTACTTCATTAGTTACTAACCAATATTCAATTAGTTATAAACCCTAAGTAGATAATTATGTAGCAAAATATTAACACACTACAAATAAAAGTCAACGCACGCTATCGGTGTCAACACCACTGACCACTAAATTCGTTACTTTTTATTCCTTCATCCATTATCGCTACGAAATTTTTAGTCCTCAGTATGTCCTTATCTCTAAGGAAGTTAAATTTTTAAAATTAATTAATTCAATTTGTTTAAAAAAACATATGTTTTTACTCTATTACCAAAAACTTCATGCAAATTCTCGCTGAATTAATGGTACTACTTACGGATATCCTCAAAGTCCGTCATGTACTTTCATTCAATAATTATTTTCTAGTACAATACTTATTGGAATAGATCTTCCCATCATAAATTATAAAGAATATTATGCCATAAGGCATGTCTTTTGTAGAACTGATTTTTTTACTCGTATTTAAAAATATGTTTCTTTTAGTACCTCTTTTAAGGCCAGCAAAGAAATAATATTTTTGGTTTACCAGTAAAGTGGAAAATAGTTTCATTTATTTTTTACTGTAGGCAGTAGGCACTTAGGGTAAATGCAAATTCTTATGAAATAAATTACGTTTACTTTCCAATAAAGTCTCAAAATATGATGGCAGCAATATTTTCCATAAATTGTCATCATAAAAACTTCTAAAATCGCTTCTCTTCCATTTTTCACCCTCACTGTGCGATTCATACAAAAATTGTACGACACGCTTTACACAAAATAAAGGAAAACTCAGCGAAAAAAAAAAGAAAGAAAATAAAACTCCGCGACACTTTTCAAGAAAGAAAGGGGATGTTAGAAGCTGAGACAACAAATTAAAAAGAGTTACATCGCGTGGAACATGGTGTAAGAATCCACTGACCGACTGTCCTGGGAAAGCTGCGACTTATATTTTCGCAGGGCAGTGGAAACCCCCCGCCGCTGAGCCAGTCTCCCCACGGAGTATCCGAAAAATTAAGCTTCTTTGAAATATCGCTTTCGGCTATAGTCTACTCCATACTGTCGATGAAAACTCGAAAAGCTTTTACGAAAAGAATCTATTGGTTTTCATTTTGGACTGGTGATTAATGTTTTTATTATTATATTTATTCGAGGAAAAAATATTGCATCGTCATCTAAAATATTTAACACACGGTAAACATGTTTTCCGTTGTGTGTTGAAAGATTGTCAAGAAAAATGAAACAACATCGTTTAACACATAATACACCGATGTAAATAATTCATTCTTTTAATTTTAAAACTGTATGTAAATCACAGGTTATGTTAATTAAGTATATTATATTATGTTGAATACTAACAACTAAAAAAATAATTTATATCTATAATTTATAATTAAATAATTAATATGAAAAATATGTTTTAAAAATGTGCTGTCAATTTTCAGACCTTATTACAAATCTTAAAATTATAAAAAAAACTATTAACAGTAAATACGTATTCAGTATAATTTAACATGTTATATGAGGGGCAAGTTTATCCTTATAAATACTGTAATTAAGCATTGTTAACAGATTCATAACATACAATTTTATTTAACAATATTCAACCGAGAAGATGAAACTGGTGTTAACCTATATTATATTATTTGGATTAAGTTGTATTATACTTATATTGCTTTTGTATTTTAACAAAATACTCTTCATCATTATGTTCAATTATCAAGGTTTGTAAATGTTTAATTTGACATGGGCTTATAATTAAAAAGTTTATTCCATATTATTTCAATAAATTTGTGAAATAATTTTATATGACAGGACCAAAAATAATGTTTTATCCTATGACAACATTGACATATTTGTAGGTCTCTTCATTTACGAGACCTGTAAGATAAATCATATTTGATGAAAATGCTGTTTGTTAACTCCAGTTTTTAGTATTACGACCTTGTTGGGGGCAGGTACTCTTTGATAAATGACGGTGAATAACGAAAGTACGATGAAAACAACCCAATAATACTACAATGCGCAAATCACAAAAGGTGACCTTACTTTTAATATATAATATAATACTATCTGAATTACAAATTTTAATTACTCATTCATAATCATTTACCTAATCTATAAAGAAACCTCTTCGGGAGAAATCCAAGATCCATATTAGATTACAAGAAAAATTACCATTGTTTATTACTTGTACATTACTGTCACCATTCTTGTCACTCGATAATACTATTCTGCTAACAATGATATCATAAGCAGATCAATATAGTATAACAATATGCATAGCTAAAGAACGCGTTGGTTTGAATACCAAAATAGATTGGTATATATCTATTTCGATAAATCCAGTTTATTTTACATGAGTATGCAAGTGCTCTAACTACACAATATACATACTGACTGTTTGAGTACAGCGCGGATGAGAGGGATACAACGTATATATTATAACGTTATATTTATGCAATCGCGCAATAAAGACGCAAACTTTTCAGATGTTACACATGTCTCAGACTTAAACAACCTATACATTAAATACAGAAGTCCCGATGATCCTAAAAGCCTGTTGAACTAATTTGAGTAGCTTTTTATTTTCCGTACATATTTTAGAACGCTCCTAGAGGATGTGGTTTGTCTGTGGTTTCCACATTTACGTGTTGGACGGGTGACCAAACACATAGAGCCTGCCAGCGAAGCCACCATGTCCAGTCAAGAATTCACTTTGTAATGGTCCGGAGTCAAAGCGGTTATCTCAATTTGCCATTTAATATACTGAGACAATATAAAAGCTAAAAAAAATATATTGCTTGCTCATAACATAAAAAAATAACTTATAATATTTTGCGTTCCCAAAGGTGA
Organism: Rhyacophila brunnea; assembly: GCF_057557595.1. Lineage (NCBI taxonomy): Eukaryota > Metazoa > Arthropoda > Insecta > Trichoptera > Rhyacophilidae > Rhyacophila > Rhyacophila brunnea. The sequence goes on from NW_028232859.1 coordinate 33,275,447, forward strand.
AAAATGTTTGAAATGTTTATTAGCATGACGTAAGTTTGGAAAAATCTGGTATAAAATATTTCGAGGATTTATCGGATGTTACGGTACTTTTTTTAATCTTCTATAATACACTTATTTTACTTAAATAAACAGTGAGTAGTAAAATTCTGTGTCAGCTGGACATTTGCAATAGTGTTTGAGTTTGTCAAAAGGTCAAACCTGGGTCGCAAAAAAACTATCCAAATGGAAAGCCACTAAATTTTATTAAATTATAATTAATGTTTATACATAATACAAACTGATCTAATCTACTAAATATCCTTAAATTTCTTGAGATATTGTTATAAAATGAAAAAATCTACGACTTCAACATCTACATAAATTCAAACGAGTATATAGCGAATATTATTGAAAACACGCTATCACATGTCTTTTTATAAAATATTTGATTTTCTCACTCAATTTTGTGCCATTATACTGACTCATTTATTGAACTCGCGGTTTTTGTTTCCTATATCAAAAATTAATGAAAATCGCTCACTTCTCTAAAAATAAGTTCATAAAAAAAGGTTTTCTGGGAGTTTAACATTGAATTTCTTCGATACGGGAAATGAATGGATGCTTTTCTGCACCTTATTGGTTTTACACATCTTATAAGACGGTGTGCTTAGAACGATGTTTATTTTCTTCGGAATGACGGTTTTATTCATTTTAAACGCGGTAAAATCCAGAACCTAAAGTGTTTTTCACTTTTTTCAATCAAAACCTGAACGTCCATAAAATAAGTTTGTCAACTATTATGAATAGTACAAATTATATGTAAACAATAACAAAAGTGCGTTACAAATAATAGATTTATAATATTTATATAATTGGTTCTACAATTCATGATATTCATACAGGATCTTGACCGCCTCCCAAAGAGTTGACAGTTTTATTACGAGAAATGACTATCAAACATTCGCTTAACTAGTTAGGTCGATGCTCTGGATCCTTATAAATTTTCCAGACGCAGGATTTGAACCCGTGATGCACAGCTCCATAATATTCTAACCATAGTCGACGTTATTCATAAAATATTACCATCAATTTTCTAGCTACTTAAAGTATTAAAAAATAAAGTATACTAATATAATTTATATTTTTATCGACATTAAATTTATTATAGAAAGTTCTTTCACATACTGTTTACAGAAGCATAAATGGTTTATTATAATCATAAAACAGGAACAAAAAAATACTGTAAACACTTTTTTTAGTAATACTTCATTGAGTATTGAAACACCCGCAAAAAATATTCCTTGGTTATTGGTACTAAATGTGACTCAGGATTTTATAGGGGAAATAAAAATAGCTCGTCTTTTTTCCAATTTTTATTCCATCTGTTAAAACAAATCTATGTAGATATTATTATGCATGTAATGTTGAATAGTGTATTTGACATATAACGTATAAAAATACCGAATATTGTATACATCCAGACTCAGCATTAACCAGTACGTTCTGAAAATATATCACTAGTGTTCATATTTGAATTATGTCTTTAATGGTACGATATTATGAGAATAATATTATAGATATAAAACATCCATACATTGAATTTACTCAATAAAAAATAACGTAAGCAATTAGCATACCTACATTATAATACATTCCTCATCAACTATGTACCTATTTTGTGTCAGGAATATTATAACCCATGATTATTCGCGTACTAATTTGGTGTACTGGTGTAATATATTATGGAGTACTTAATCGATTCTGATAATTATGCTGTCTATCAACTAAATATAAAATTGTGTTAGCCTCCAATATTTTAATCTGGCCTAATCAACTACAAAACACTGATATTATGATCAGATGATAGGTACGGCGTGGAAACCCGGTGCATGATCTGGAAAAGAAGAATATATTTTACGGAGTGCGCATATCGTACAGTATATCAAACTGTGTCGCCTTCTTCAGCTGGGAATGGACATATGATGAACGAGTCAAAGAAAAAGCTGGTCAACTTCACACATAATAAAAGAATAATTTTAATTTTGAAGACATTGGGAGTCTAAAACTTAATGCCAGTTGCTTTGAACAATCATGTATGAAGGCGTATGCTAAAGGAAGCTATTACTTGCATAATGTTTGTACAGCTAAGAAGATGAAAGCATTCATCCAGCTAACCACTGCAGTTAAAAAATATATTATAATTTATTGATATAATCATTGTTTTTGGGAGAGGTTTGACATATGTTTTAATGAGTCAATTATATTATTAAATATATTGTCGATCATAAAAATAAATAAACTTAGTTCGTACTTATTTTGTAGATTCGCTGAAAAGACATTTCTAAAATATCCCCAACACTGTGTTGACGTTGTAAGTATAATATTCCCGAAATGAATTTATATATGATGAAAAGTTATGACCACTCGATGATATATTATTAGCTTTTCAATCTCTTGTATTATATCGCTCAAGTTGAAAAAGATTTCTTTAACACGGTGTCATGTGTCCTATTGGAAAAATGGGTGCCATATGACGTGCGTACGACAAGCAATCGAAAGAATAGCCTCGCCTCGGTCTGATACTCACGGAATGAGAAAAAACGGTCGACCGTTTCCAATGATCGGCCTGTTCATTTATCACGATATTGCGGTACATCCCTTTACATTATCTGGCCGACATTTTCTGACTTGCATCGCAGCAAAAAAGAAGTCATTATTTATGGTCGTAAGTATTAGAACAGTTTCTATTAAACTCGTGTAATAATACTATTTCATTTGAGACATCTATAGTAATCATCTATAAATTCTGATGTACATTCAAAATATTAAGAAAGTTTTTCTGGGATTAAAACACATCTTGTGAGTGTTGGTTAATATAACTTGACTAAGTATGTAACGATTTTCCATCTGGAAAATGATTTCACCTAGTACTTATATAATTATGGTTAGCTACACGTATAACTTCATTAAATACCATTTAAACGAGCTGTTAAGACAAATTACATAATAGCAATATGTACCTACTATTGAAAAAATGTCTTGTTTCAATTCGGTATTTTGATCAGTTAGTATTTGGCAGGTTACTAAAGGGACACACAATTTGTATAATGGAAAAATTCTATTTTATTAGTATACCCCATTTTTTAATTATTCATTGATAAATGGATTTCTGAATTTAAACTTATCAAATAAACTGCAACGATGAACAAAACTAAGGAATTAAAACAATTAATGATCTAAAAAAATCCACAAAATTGTTTTGGCCTACTACAAAATTATGATATATACTAGCAATTGTATTTAAATATATATTTACACAACGTTTTACACAATTATACAGCCTAATATTTTAACCAAAAATGTATAAATTATCCGCTGTTTAATAATACCACATCCTAACATTTTGGCGTTGATGTTGATGTTGAACTACAATAGTAAAGTTATTGATAATGTATATTGCTAGAAATTTTTATAGTTGTTAGTTAGTTATTGTATTTGATTTTTGGGTTATCGTCATAATGTTTTCTTCATTCTTTCCTTAACGTTTTAAGTTCACTCAGAAACTATTTATTCTTTAAAATAGCCTCTCTAACGACCCTGAAACATCGAGGAAAACATATATAATATTGCCACCATTTTTTAATTCACCGGATTTACCTACTTTTTATTAAATATTTTACAAATTTAAAAACAAATACGGTTAAGTATTACGCTTATATCGATGAAACCAAGAAAAAAACGCTACAGTTGGTTAATAAAAAACTGTCGTTTTATCATGATAATGCTCCAGTTCACACAGCAGTAATATCAATTGCCAAAATCCATGAATTCAAGCTTGAATCACTACTATATCCAGTCCTCTTGCTAGATTTAGCCCTTGGCGATATACATATATTCCCAAACCTAAACAAATGACTCGCTGAAAAGAAATTTTATGGTAATAGTGAAGTGATCGATACTGTGAATGTCTATAAATATTTTTCCAACTTTCTTTATAAAAAATTGGTATAATGAAAGACTCTTGATTATCGTTGGACTACGTGTACCAAAGTTAAAAGACATGAGATTTAAAAACTAAACCAAAATAATTTCTGTTATTTTTTTGTTTGCCTGCCGGATTTATCGTAATTATTAAGTAATACATACTCAACTTGCTGATCAAAAAAGTGATAATTTGAAAATTTACGAAAGAGCAAATTGAAATAAGAATTTTAATTATTTCGTTATGTATTTTTACTCTATAAAATATCTACTCTTGAAGGTCCTCATCAATGACACTCAAATTGAGCTGGTCAATGACTACGTCTATCGTAGACAATAAATATCAATTATTGATGGTGGGGTGATATGTATGATGAGATTGATCTAAGGGCCAAACTAGCATGGATAGAATTTAGGTGCTTGAATTAAAAGTTCCCTCACATTGTATTTAAGTGTAAAATGTTCAACCAATGTATGCTACCAGTGCTTACGTATGCATATGAAAAATGAACCTTTAACGTAAGATAAACCCAAAATTACGAGTAACACAACGTGGCGTGTAAAGGTGCATTCTGAGTATAACGCTTTAAGACCACAAAATAAATCAACAGATATAGAAGCAGACACAAGTACATTATGAAATAGAGGCCAAGGCCCACTAAACGACTACACTAATGCTCTTATACCTACTGGATAAACTAACTCATAAAGTTCGGTAGATGTGCGTAGAAGCGAATAACTAGGGACCGATATGAGTGCAAGGAACTAAGGGAGGCCTTCTTTCAGTAATAGATATCAACACATAATTTTGGATCGTTGATTATAATATTCAAAGCAATCTAACCCCATAAATAATTCATGTTTACTAACATATCACTTAGGCCATTTTGACATAGCAACTGAATTTTATAAACACCCACATTAAATTCATTGTAGTACCTACTGTTTTTATTAGTATTTTTAAAAACTATTAACTTATTACCAAAAAGCAAACTTTTTTTAAAATAAGGGCTAGGTATTTAATCAACCAAAATATAATAGTACATGTTGTGTCTATGTCGTTTATTTTATTTAAATAATATATTCAAATTTACATAAAACGATTGATTACTTTTCAATATAATATTGAAAAACGTACCGTGACATTTCCAAATTTATTGTATTTTATGAATATTCAAAGAAAATCAACGTAAAAGTACTCGCGCGCTCGATCGAAAACACAATAAGCTAACTTAATCCTCTTAACTAAAAGCTTGTTTAGGTAGACTTTTATCGCCAATATAACCTTTTTGTTATAATGTACGTGAGAAAAATATTAAATAAACTGATACAACATGATTAAAATCAAATCACGTTAAAACATGTACGTCTATAAAATGAGCGATGAAAACACGAACGACGAAGACTGCGCGCGCATTCGAACTTTCATAAAACAGGATTGAAAGCTGCCACGGATGGAATCGCTCCATAAATCGTCGAGCTTTAAATTACCTTGCCTACTGAAACATGGCGCTTTTGCCATCACACACTGACAGATATACGTACAATGGCACCTGCTTTATATACTACATACGTCTAGGTAGCTCATATAAAAGCATTTGTACCTGGAGACGCGATTTATATGACCATATTACACCTCCAGATCTGACTTAAACATAACCAACCTAAATATTCAAAACAAAAGTCTTCTATTGTAATAAAAAAATATATATTTAGCGCTATTGTCATATTTATATCCACCGACTTAAGCATGTGCTACCCTGAATTCTACTTAACCATAATATACCTCCAACAATATCGCTCAAACTCTATAATTGAATTCAATTCAATATCGATTAACTTAAAGCTAATAAATCTCAGCTTGCAATAATTTTAATTGAGATGATTTCATTACATCTGTATACCTATTTATTTATCAATGCCATGGATAAAAATTTTGCGGATTCTGTATTTGATTGGGGGGTTACAGATTTTAGACCAACAGGGATTTTAATATTTGGCTATTATATAATTATTAATGTACGCCATATAGTTTTAATAAAAACATTGAATTACCTTTTTCAACTATTTAGGTTTAAATGACGGAGTTTCTAACTATAAATAATATACCCAATATATTTACAGAAACATAAAAAATTATGTTTTAAATAATCGGCTTCTGTCTCTCCTACGCTCACGTAAGACTTCATCGTTTGGTATTAATGATGAGAAATTTTGCATTCTTTATGTGTAATATGCTACCCAAAACATATAATTGAACCTTAAGGTGTAATACGATCACACGCAGGTAACTTCTCCGAAACAAACGAGCCTAACGACGATTCATATTTTGGAAAACGGCAAATAATGTGTGAACATGTCGTGACTTTTAGTGGTTCCAAGTGCGAATACGTTTGGATTTTATTTGCAATGTTTTACAGCTTTTCCGAGTTGAATAACAATTTGTTACAGAACATGGCCTAGACATTTAATACCAACTTATTCATTATATTATAAACGATGTCATTTATCCTTCTTCACATTGCTCTCGACTACAATTCGCTCGTAATAATAATGTATATACTACCATTCAACAATTTTATTGTCATACGAATAACCAAGTATACTAGAAAAATCTTGAAGAAGGGTTGACTTTTATGAATACTGAATAATATTTTTACTTTTTAATAAGGTTTCTCATATAAAACATATACCTGAAATATAATGAAAAAATATTTTATTTTTAAATACGTTTCTATTCACAGCATATGATAAATGTATTATTACATTACAATTTTGATACAACATATCAAATAGTATTTTGTTGTATTCAAATAGTATATGTTTGTAGTAAATAGTTGTATTCAAATTTATTTAAAACGTAATTAGGTTAATTTTTGATACCATCAAATTAACATAAAAGTCATTAAATTTAAAATAAATACACATTCTTAATAATACTAGTTTTGTATGTACCTATGTATTGACTATAAATTCTAACAATAAAAATCTACTTCCATTTGTTATCAACCATTATTTATAATGATGACAGTTTATCAGTAAACCTTTGCATATACGTCATATACTATAATATTTGAAATGTAAATAAACAAAATCTTGTAAAGGTTCTGAATATCACAGCAGACCTAATGAGTTTAATTGTAATAAAATTCAATAGATACTTACCTCAAAATATATTAATTCAATTTCAGTATAGCTTCGCAATAAATTTAAAAAAGGTCTGGCTCTAAGCTGCAAGAAATTACTGTCAGCCATTTTCTCAATCCAATAAAACCTTGCTCTCACTGACTTGATATCAATCACAGGATTCGACAAAATCTACTTCATACGAAGAACAGATTAATCGGAATTTCTCTATGAATTCATCGACTTTCATTATTACCAAATCTTAGAGACAAAATTTTTAGTACTCTGGTAAAAAAACCATAATGTGACATAAAACCAAATGACAGCTAATCGGTTAACTAATTATCTTCCTTTGACAATTATGTCATAATCACCAACGTGCATGATTTTTTTAACAGTACCATACATGGTAATGAGGTGTTAACATATTTTCATTATGACACATTATAGCATCATGGAAAATCACTGTGCAGAAAGCCACGTAATATGTTAGATTTCATGTGAATATTGGGTTCTTACAGGATATTTTCATTGGCGTATAACACTTTCTAATGTATTTTTCTTTTCGAAACAGTTTTTTTTACTATCTCCATATTATTATGATCTTGGGGTATCTAAAATTATCTGCCCTAGCTCTGAATCCAAATACATGTTAGAAACTTGTGGTTTTGATCAAGACCTGGGAGTCACTACACCGATTTTCAGCTTGAGAGACGGTTATATCGCCACTACTCCACTGCTACCACAAATCATATATAACCAATATAATATGTTAACAATTATTAATAAACTATATTGGTACCTACTAAAATATAATATGACTATTAAAATCATGTAACCACTATTACTTCCATATTCTTCTTCTTTATTGATAAGTTGTTTAACAATAATTTACCCCAAAAAGAAAACAATAATTGTCGAAATTGGAAAAAGGTATTTTTTCGAATTATCTATTAATCATATCACGTGCACCTATTTATTATAAAAAAAACTTTTTTCTATCAACAAGGCCTTATCTCTTAAGGGGCCGTATTTGAGATTTTTTCGCTCTTGTTCTTTTATTCCTACATAAAAAATATACCCAAAGGCTGTGTAAATTGACTGAGCTTGCTCTAAAGCTGGAAGAAAGCCAGATTCTTTTTTCTTGTATCGTACAAATATCAAAATTGATCTGTTTACAAATGGATAAGGCGAAATAAATAGAGTTTTAAACTTTTAGCACATGACATAAAATAAATCTTTATATTCAAGATGACAGTTTCGCAAGTTTTTATATTGAAATATTATTATCAATAACCAAAGGATAATATAAATATTCAAGTGAAAACACAATATATACTTTTGAAATTTGTCATATCTGTTTCCCTTATTCCATAAAATAAATAGAATCCTTACTGTCATAAATAAATCGTCTATAATCATTCTTTTACGATTAAACAACAATAATTAATGCACTTTTTATTATTAACACATTCAATTTGAATAGTTCATTTATTGATACTAAATATTAAAATTAACACAATTTGATATTTTGTGATTAATTTGGTCCACAACTATGGCTTAGTCCGTAGAGCGCGCGGCTCTGAAACCGTAGATCCAGGGTTCGATCCTCAAATCCGCGGCTTCAGATTATTATTTTATTGCGTGTTTAAGCCAAAATAAGGATGTTATAATATTATGATCCGTAAAACATAGCTGTTAATGTTATCTCCGCTCCAACGAGGCACATAGCGCCTATAATAGCGCTATACTCCGTCTGATAGCGAAAATGGTCATTTCTTTTTTATTTATTAATTTTAATAAACAAAAATTTAAAAAAATTTAAATAATAAAAAATAAATATTGCAAATAATAAACGGTTAGAAAAATATCTAGTCACGGATCTTTGTTGCGATGCAATATAATATGTATACATACGTCCTAAGGAATAAGCTGAAATATTTTCACCACTATCTCTTTATGATAAAAAGTATGATTTAAAGATCAAGTATGTTAATATTATCCATAAATGTTTTTTTACGTTTCATTTTGAAATTCTTTTTGCTTATTGTAAAAAAAGAAATATATAAAAATCAAATAATCGTACTGTTATTTTATTGACCAAATAACGTAACAACGATCTACTTTACAACACTTATAACATAAAAAATACACTTAAAATGTTAATATGGATAAACGTTTTATCGGAAACATTCAGGCGCGTATTTTTACGATCAAATTAATTGAACCGTTTTATCATTGGGGTTTTTCACCTTTTATGAAACACTCAAGTGTTTATCCTATTAAAATAACGCGTTTTCTTGTTAGAAAATTTACAGGTTTCGAATTTTCTCGGAAAATCCCAAGATTCCCTGGCCCGTTAAATTTCCGTGAAACGGTGTTTACCTTTTCATACAACGTGAACGTTCAACGCGTTAGGCAGGTGGTTGCTTGATCGATGAGGTTACTTGACTTTTAAGGTATCTTTAACTTCTGCGACCTCAGTATAACGAAGTTTCTTCCTGGGGCCAACTACTTACGCGTCCCCTACATAAACGCTTATGGTTATTTTTCGCTCACATATGCTTGCATTGTACAAAAATAATTTAATAAAATAATCATATGCTAAAACACCATTTTGGGGGTTTGGCCTTATTTTAAAATGTATACAAGGAAACTTTTCGGGTAGTATCAAAAAGCTTTTTAATAAAAAGTTTATACGCTCATGAATACATGGGTAAACATTTTGAACTTTGCTTATTACCAGCTTTATGATTAGGTACTATCATAATCTCAATTATAATAATATAATATATAAACATAATATTATGATGGCATACAGATGATCTAGTATTATCACTTTTTTTGTTTCCTTTGTTTACCGAATGATGGGTGACGCAGTTGCTATCTAAACCCAAACAGCGTCGTATTAGTGAAACAATAATAATATTATTCCGAAGTTATCCATTACGGACGATGCCGTGACATACTACTTTGGCCTTGCCAGCCACTTGTAAACACATAGGTAGTATTTACCTATAATTATTAAAAGTATTCTTTTCAAAAGATTCGTCGTTTACTTTGTGACAAATTATGATAATTAATGAAAGGTATTCACCACATATAAAAAATCTTTTATGAGACGCATTTCTCTCACTATGTGATCTTTATTATTGTATGAGTACAGAAATTGATTATTAATTTAGACACATAAAAATTGATAATTATTCAGAATTTGTGAAAACGCCTAGTTAAAGATAATAATTTAGATATACAGTTAATCGACATAAATGAAGGAGGTGTAAAATAAAAAATCGTTTAGATTTTTTATACATACTTTATATAAATAATAATACATTATTTCAAAAAAATATGTTATTTTGACTTATGGTTTTTACCATTCTACTCAATTCCAGCTTGAAAATTACATTGAATAGCTCATTTTTAACCCCCAACACATCTTCTTCTTCTTCCACGGCGCTACATCCCGGGGTGGGATTTGGCCTCCTCCACAACCGCTCTCCACTCACTCCGGTCTCTCGCCACACTTCTCCAGTTATCGGGTCTTCCTATATGAAGCCAGTCTACTTCTACGGCGTCAGCCCATCTCCTTCTTGAACGGCCTCTGGGTCTCTTCCGTTGGGGTAGCCACTTCGTCATGATCCTTGGCGCTCTAACTTCAGGCATTCTATCCACATGTCCTGCCCATCGTAGTCTTTGACTTCCAACACATAGTAATAATAAAATAAAGAAATATCTACGGATATAAATAAATTCACATTGTCACGAATGGTTATCACTAGAACATAAAACTCATAAATTACCTTTGTATAATTATAATTATAAATATCTATTTGATATTATTTTTGGTTATAATGCAGTTTATCAATTTAGTCAAGTCAGTTGTTTATGTTTTAAGAAGAATATAAACGCAATATTATCTCCAGTGCATTCCTTTATCTTTAAAACTAAATTATGTAGTTTTGTATATTTATATTCAATACTTACTCAAAAACGATTATTTTTTGGGTCTCCTGCAAAACATGGAATCGGATTAGGAAAAAAGGTTGCAAAGGTAACGAATAAAAATACCATCTCGAGAAACTTTATTGACCCCTCACAGTAAAACACATTTATTGGAAGAAGTTTCCCGGTATTTCGACAAATATTTCTGTCGTATAAAAGATATTTACAGTTTTGATAGTGTCTTTTCACTATGCTTTGCAGCGATAAATTTGTGTAAACATGTTAATCAAGGAGATTTATTTTTTTTATTGAATTTCAAAGGTTAATTTTTTACATATTTCCACTGAGTTTGCAAACAGTAATATGTTTATGTGGCCATAATAAAATAATAAGATTTAAAATTGTATAAAAGCACTAGTAGGTATAATATAAATACTACTAATATAATATAAGATAATATTATATTAATTTATAAAATAATTTCGGTTATCTTTAAAGGAAATAGTTCTAAATTGTATCATAATTCCAAATACAACCACGTCAGTATCATTAAAACCTTAAATAATCCTTGTCTAATATATAAGTTAATAACTTCAAAGTAAATAAAGTAGTATTCACTATCTTAACCCCCTTCTGGTATTAGTCCGAAATCGGCTTCTGATGATCTGATAACCAGGAGCTGCAGTTTAGCTTAGATTAATATTTTTTTATATTCAAATATTTTTACAAATGTTCAAAACTGTATCTATTCTTGTACCTAAATGTTCTGCCAGTGAGCCATTTTCAACGATTAGATTTTATCGTAATTTTCTGTTACCTGCAAATTATATATAATGCCGGTCAAGAGCTCACATGGTGTTCCGTTTCATTTTAATTCTTTAATTTATCGAATTGTTATTGTGAACTGTACGATTTCTATCATGACCTTAAAAATATATATATAAACCGTGTTCCAGCCCAAGTTATTGTGCCACTCTTCAGTCTAATAGTTGTGTTCACGTCGTTCCCAAAAAGAAACATAATATGAAAAAATTTCAATAAAATTGTCGATGTTTAACTAACTATTGTCTGTCAAAATTGATCGAAGAATGAGTATGTAGTATTTTATGTAGTATAAATACTCAAGATGGTTATATAATAAAAGTGTAAATACTGAAATACTTATAATGTGTGAGTATAATACGTAAGCGCAATCTTAATAGAAGATTTTTCTACCTATAAGCGATAAAACAGTTTTATAGGGGCTCAAACAATTAAGTCAATAACTTCTTCTCACGTTATCAACCGGTTCTGAAATATATTTCTCCGAAGCGGCAAAAGCTCCCGTGCATGTGCTGGGTATTAACTCTTGAACAAATACAGAGTGCCTACGAGTAACAAGATTACATTTTGATCCCGCGCTGTGGCTCTACGCCTCGCCTGCAAATAAATAACCATTGGCAGGCGCCTTAGGAGAGTCCATTCCTCTAAGTAATGACAATGATCCTCTAAAAATAATAGCGCTGTTGATGATGGGTTTAATTTCAACGCTATCACGTACCTCTCACGACGTGCTGAGCGAACAAAAAAGCCACTCCAAATCGATACACGGACCGAGAGCGATATACTATTTATCGTATCTCTAATTTTCGTATCGAAAGCTTAATTTGTATAGACTTAATTTATAGTAAATAATTAAGAGTACCCTTGAGTATACATAATATCAAAATAAATAATGAAATAACAATAAAACAATGCAAACACACTGAAATAAAGAAATGTTGACGACAAAACCATTAAAATACTGCACAATTTCGAGATATCAATTTATCGATTTATTTTTAAGTTATCCTCGCCAGTTTGTGTTACCAAAATAAATGACGATGAATGACGAGTAGGTCAAATTGATAAGCAATAATAAATAACGAGATGATTTCTATCTTGTAAAAAAGGGTCTTAATATTCCCATGACATTTTGATATTTTATATTGGTGCTTGTAATTTTAATTGTAGTAATGGATTAACAAAATTGTTCTTGTACTCGATGGTTGGCATGGCGTATCCATCATGCATTACAAATGTATTTACTCTATACACAATTTAGAACGCTCAATAAATATAGATAAACAAATCCGTATCAATTTTTTTTTCAAATATATATTATATCATCATCATCATCATCAGCCGGGGTCAATCCACTGCTGGATGAAGGCCTCCCCAAGCTTTCTCCAACTCTCTCGGTCCTGTGTCATTCGCTGCCACGTATTTCCGCCGAACTTTACCAGTTCGTCAATCCAGCGGCTTTTAGGGCGACCCTGTGGCCGTTTCGTACCCCTTGGGTACCATTGGATGACGGCATTTGTCCAGCGGCCGTCCTTTCGGCGAGCAATGTGCCCCGCCCATCTCCATTTCAGCTGTTTGGCAACGTCTATTACATCGCGTACTCTTGTCTGCTTCCTAACCCATTCGTTTCTCTTGCGGTCCTTTCGCGTGATGCCCAACATGCACCTCTCCATGCCTCGCTGTGTGACTCTTAATCTTTGGACATCTCTCGTGTTAAGGGTCCACGTCTCGCAGCCATACGTGAGCACGGGTAGCACACATTGGTTGAACACCCTACGCTTAAGACATAATGGTAGGTCACTCTTGAAGATACTATTCAGACGTCCGAAAGCACTCCATCCCAGCTTTGTTCTTCGAGCAATTTCATCGTGCATGCTTCCGTCTATAGACACCTGCTGTCCGAGATAGACGTAGCTGCTGACTTGCTCGAGTTGGGTGCCAGAAATACAGATAATCGCAGGGTCCGAAAAACAGTTACTCATCACTTTTGTCTTTGAGACATTTATCTTTAGACCGACCGTTTGACTGACATCCGCGAGTTCTTGCATTCTACCTTGGAGGTCTTTCGGGTCTTGTGAGAGTATAACAATATCATCTGCAAAGCGCAGGTGACTGAGGTGCTCTCCATTAATTGGAACACCTTTTTCCTCCCAATCAAGTTTCCTAAATAAGTCCTCAAGAGTAGCGGTGAATAGTTTAGGTGAAATGGTATCACATATAAATGGTATCACATATATTATATATATATAGGTATATATGTTTCGGAGGAATTCCAAAATGTATTTGTTCAACAACGAATCCTATGTTTTAAAAATTAATTTAACAAAAAAATAGTTAACATACATAACTTGAAACACCTCAGATAATACACCCACTAGAAAAAAATATATTTGAAAAAAATACGAAAATCGACGGGATTTGAACCCGTATAACATTGGTATCGCGCGAATCTGTGCAATAACCAATTATGCTACGAGCCTCTTAACAATATATGGAATGTTACATTCTCAAAATCTTTTGAAGTATTTATTCATTGAATAAAAAGAAATGGTTTATTAAAAAAATATTTGTTTGAATATTAGTTTATACCGATAATTTGTATACCTATCCGTAACAACGTGTAATTTTATTATTTACATGTGCGATTTTTTAATTATATACGTACCTTCATGGGTGGTACATACTTTATAATCTCCTTTGTGGTCAATTATCAAGAATTTTGCTATTATTTATCATATTATACCGAAATACAACATGCGCGTTGGTTTAAATTGCCATTTGTCAGTTCTACAAAGCGCAAGACTTATTTTGCATAACTGTACGTGATGACTTATTCATAACTTTCAAGTTCCATTTTGAGAGAAATTGCGTCGTAAATAGTAGTTCTATGAGTGCTTTTCTGTGTAAAAATTGTAGGGACTTCGCATCTTAAAAATATTTATCACCTCGAACACCGATCACCTACCGTACTAGGTGTAAATATATATGGAAATATTTACCTTGGAACTATAAAAATCCCCATTCATTCTCTAATTTTTACGACACAAAAACACTTACTTCTTACGATATCCATAAAATTTATACAATATCAATAAATATTTATAAATTACAAGAAAGATAATAAATGGTTGTTAGCCACTTGCTCAACCTATTAGGTCCATACTCTGACTCCAAACACAAATTGAAAAACAATATGAGTAATTGTCAGACCCAGGGACTCCACGGCATTATAAGCCAACGCGTAAGTCGTTCGGCCATCGTGGGTAAAAAAAATCTGTTAACACAAACCTCCAATGTATGTAAAAAAAAAACACCTGTACTTACTATGTTTATGACAATAACTAGTTCAAAGATTACTATATGTATTCGTTAATAATTAATAATATCATAATATAGACAAATGTATATACCAAAGTAATTTAATTATAGTAGGTACCTATTCTATATTATATATTATCCAAAATGATTCTTTTTAGTCATAATAATCTTTAAACGAATGGAAAATAGTGGGATTATTAATAAATTACAAGAGCTGTATAATAATGATTGAAAATACTATAATACAAATTAATTATAGTTAATCAAAAATCCTTTTTGAAAATTTAAACCATTTCTTGTTGTAAGTAGATTATCATTTTCAAGCAATCGTGGAAAATTTGCTTGGTTTTTCCACTTTATCTTTGCTATTTCGAGATAATATTATGTATACTTACTTACTCGACTGCGAGCTTTCTTGACAGACTAAGGCGCACTTGCCGAGGAAGGCATTAAATATTATTATGTGAGCAAATGACAATTCCTTGCTAACAATAAGACTCTCGGTTAACTCACTAAAGTTATCATACATAATACTGAGTTCTACTCAATTCGAAGACAAGAGTATTATGGCAGTAGGTAATAGACCATTATGTTTGGCTTTTATTCTTTGGTTATTGGTTATTAGTTATTTGATTCGGAAAATATTAAGTTTCGGGATTAATATAAAATCGACCTAACCCAATTTAATTCTATAATTGAAATATGTTTAACATATTTTTTAAATTATTAATGTAAAGTACAGCACTACTATAGTTCTGCCAGAGACATTTAGAGAGACATAGAATACGATGCATGCAATTTAATATAATTTACTAATAATTCACACGTAAGTATTTTATTAATCAATAAGTACTTTATCTTATTCTAATAAATAGTATATATTATTATATATAGATCAAAAAGAAAAATAAAAATAAACATAACATATACATATACATACATATACAAAGTCAAAGGTACATTTAAAACTGAAGTATACTGATTTAAAGAAGAATGTTCTTTAATAGCTTTCATCTTATTGTAGATTTTATTTCATAGTTATTTTGCATCATTAAAATATAATTTGTAAATTCTCTTAAATGTGTTTATAGCTTTATGTATTTTTATTTAATTTATAAAACATTGTTTTTCCCATAAAATAAAAAGAGGGTATACCATGAAATCATTTGTATTTATATTGTACCAAGCTTCGGTACGGTTATAATACCAAATAAAATCGGATTAAATAAAATCTATTTTTATTTGTGTCATATTTTATTGTCATTAAAATGTTTTTAAATAAGTTCTTTCAAAGGCAATTACAATCTCTAATAAAAATTTTACGGATAATATTATATTAATATATAATATTATTTATTTGTTTATTCATTGAAGTTTAAGATATAATGCATGAGTTGACCAAATAATTATTTAAAAATGGCTATAACCGCGAATATCTTATTTACCAATTATTATTAATATGACCGTATTCTCAATTTAATCACTACGACGATTACTATAATAATCTTTTAAGTATGGAATTCATTGATCATGAAATATTAATTTTTAAGATAAAAAAAGTGAATTATAATGAAATAAACATATTTTCTACAAATTTTAAAATATTTTAAACTTATCCATCAAAGGTACCCGAAATTCGTCAAATTTTTGAACTTTATACAGTACTTCGGCCCTTAAAAAGAAAGACGGAAAAATACTAATAGCCTACCTTATTTTAAATGTTTGCCTATATTATGTAATGTCAATATTTACGAAAATAATAAATAAATATTGTGTAATGAATTGCCTAAGTGTCTGAAAGTAGGTAAAAAGTAACATTATTTCTGTACTTTATAAAACGCCACTTTTTTATTTTTTCTCACGTACGCTAAGCCTGTACGCTGTGAAAATTTTAAAGTGAACAAACTTTTTTTTTTGTATTATCAGATTATATTAAACAAAGCGTAAAGATTTTGTTAAGCTAACAAATTCATTGGCCCATCCCTATATCGTAGTAAGACTAGAGTAAGCGTACGTATTGTTTGGGGAGATAATAAAATTATTAATCATTATTACAAAGAGACAAATGATAAATGACGTTGTATTTAGGGCAATAATAAAGAGAGTATTAGTAAATAAACAGCTGCTTATGAAGAATTTATGTGGACATGTCTCTACGAAAATTATAATTTACAATGCCTAATTATTATTACAAACAAAAAGTAGATTTTGTATTTGATATGTTTACAACCTGTATTAAATCTTGATGTACAAACCTTGGGTTCAAGGACTTCCTGTATAATAAAGGTTGTTAATTTTAATATTTAAACTACTTGTGGTGTTTTATTTGAAGCTTTGTGACTATCTCATTAGAGAAGCGAGCTCTTACCGCGAAGTGACGACGTAATTCAAAACGTGTTTTTTGATGAATCTTCAAAAACCGCCCTCGACTTTTTTCACTGAATTAATTCAAGATTTTTGATTATTACTGAGATTTTTATAAAAACGTTTGTCCATTTTAAATTTAAATTCATCTCTCTAAAAATATAATGAAACGGAATAAATTTTCGCAAATTTTCATTCATTGTAGGTTTATTTAAAGTCATTGAATTTATGCAAGGTATGTATATTTCTTTTAATTCTAAACCATTTATAGGCTTTGTTATGAATAATTAACATTTTCTTCATAAATCCTTACGGTATTCTAGTTAATTTATTTTACTTGTTACATATTTAATACTGACAAGTGAATTAACGAATCATTTACATATATAAATAATTCACGTATGTATATTATAATATAATGATTTTGTAAGCAAATAACTTTTGATGTAAAATTATTAAAATTTAAATCGATTACAATATGTATATATATATATTTAAAATGCATCGATATGATTAAAATACATATTTAATTAGTTGAAAATACTCAATTAAAACCCGAAAATAAAATGTTATTGAAATAAATATATTAATATTAAACCATTTTTCACAATATAATAATAGAATAACCAATATTTATACGTCCACAATGGCCGAGCGATAACGTGTTGGCTTATAATATTGTGAATCCCGAGAAAGAAACTGGGGTTTGGCCAAATTCACATGTTGTTTTTCACCGTGTGTTTGGACACAGACTATGGACCTAATGAGTTGAGCAACTGGCTATTATCCATTTCTCGTACAAATAAAAATCTCATAATACAACCTCTGTTATGTGAAGACACATAATATATGATACTCTTAGAATCGAACATGGTTATGTAATATAAATATTAAAGTTATAATAAAGCTCTAAAACACTTATAAGAAAATGATTACCAACAGCATTATTACACCTCTACAATATTTGTAATCTTCTTTGATTTTATAATATAACAAATGCAGTGGCCGACATCCGGCATTATTTATTCATTACAAAGGTAGCGCAGCCTTTCGAGAAAATTAATTTAGCTAAACAGTCACCTGCATATCACCAACTACAAAATGTCACATCCCAATGAGTTGGGTTTTAACCAAATATCAGTGGCGTAACTTAAAAATAAATTATTAGGAAGTTTTCAACATTAAATTTATTTGAAACAATTTGAAGCCTTTTCGATGTTCTAATATTTTTTATTGTTTAGAATTATGTTTTAAATAACTTTAAATAACTAAAAATTAATAAGTTGCGGCAACATATTTAATTTAACACGTGCCAAATAGTCGTCATATTGTCCACTTAAGAACAAGCACCATTAAAGCAGCAGTATGTTTTTTAATGAAAGCGTATATTATATTTTAAATATGTCAATGTAGGTAATCCAATAACGTGTTAATGACAATTTGAAACTTTACTCCTGTAATTTAATAAAATCAATTTAATTATTTTTTAAATATACGTTCATTTATATATTTTTACAGTATCCTAAAAATAACGGTTGTAATTTCATCACAGAATAACTCTTGCTGACAAACGTTTTAGAATGCTGTAGAAGACATTTTAAATAGTATAACACTAAAATAATTCATGTTCAGCAAATCATTGTGTTGTTGTTGTTGGCGTAGGCGAAATCGTTCATACGACACTCTAGTTCTGAGGTAGCTATAGAAATATTGAAGAATGACTACGTATAATATTGTTTTCCAAACCGTCTTTTGTATTACTTTTTTGTCGTGTGGTGAAATTAAAAATATTTTCTTAACAATAATTTAATAACACGTTGATTTTATAAATAAAAATTTTATAAACTTCTACGCAAAAGGAAAAAGGAGAGCAATCTTCTTCTTTTTGGGATTGTCGAGAGAAGATTGAGCTTTGGACAATTGTATACATATGTGATATTTAATCGGTCTATTGGAAATTTACTAATTCTGTGCCACTGATTCGATATTTCCCAATTACTTTAAGCATTTATACAATATTTATAAAAACAAAATGAATACCTTATATACCACCAACTGAAAATGACAAATACCTTTTGAAAAACCTCTTTAAATAAACGCACGTAGCTTTTTAGTACGCTTATCATATTCAACTAGTTTTTTTAGACTTATATTATATATTTTGTATATTAAAGATCATTAAATAAATTAGTTTTTGATGATAATAAAGTGCCCAAATATAATATTAAAAATAATAATTTAGTCATATATATATACTGATTGTAAAAATAGCTTTAAATGCAAACAATAATTCTTAATTATTCACAATGAAATTAATGCGTAATTATTTCTGTAACTGTCATACGATTATGTCCGTGCCTTATAATATTTTCCGATGAAGTACGGTGACTCTATTATATAATAGGTATTAGGTCGATGAAAAAAGATTACCTTCCGACAGGCACGCCAATGATTTACAATCCGCAGTTCTGATTGAGTTCTTTGAAACGTTTTTTTTTTGTGTGTCGTTGTGTTTCATTGTGGGGATGCTGTCAGTCGTTTTCTATTTTCCCAAGTTTCCCATTGGCCCCGGGAGATACGCGAGGCATATGTCCTAAGCAGACGTAAAAACAAATAAGTTTTGTCCTAAATTACGCCTTTAGCAACAAATGGGTTGAAACTTAACTAACAATGATTCGATTACAGTATTTCAATCCACATTTTGCTATATTAATATGTTAAAATACACTCTGTCATATGTTACAAGTTATGTATATTAGATTTAGTATTATAAAAAACAATACCTTTACATCATAAAATGGTCATATAAAATATTATAAAAAGGTTACAGAAGATCTATGATAGCTTATGATTAAAAAAATACAATATAAAAAATACAAATAAATAAATATAAAGATACGACGAATATAAAAGGTCTCAAATTCAATTCAATTATTTTTACGTTCTAAATCTATAAGTGGTGTATACGTTTTATAACTTTGCATTTTTTGCACTTTTTACAACACGATACGCATATTTGTATAAACTATTAGATCAAAAAATGATGCTCACTACTCTCAATATATGTAGTAATATATAAATAAATAGATAATAATTATGTAAAAACAATATTTTTAGAATATATCACATAATTTTCATCATAGAGCCGGAGTGCAAATTTATTTAGCATATACTCTATTTTATTCTGTTGATATTTATATTATATAATGATATTTAATCAATTAATAAGTCAAAATAATTTTCTCAAATTATTTTCTATATACTATATATATTATATTGTTAACCAAATAATGTTTTTTTCCGTCTAAAAACAATAATTACCTACGGCTTCTTTTTTCCAGGTAAATAAATAAAAAAGGTCCCAAAAAGGTACCCGAATCCCTGAAAAAGAAATTAACCTTTTTTTGTCGACGTAATTTAATCAAAAATGAGAATCGGTAATCTGTTTTTCTACGTAAAAACTACGCAAATTAAACATCATCTATGAGTGACATTCACTGTCTTTGCGCTACCGACCCAATATATAAAACCCCTTGATCCTTACTACCCGTATCTATAAATGTGTATGTACTGACAATGTTTGTAGTTACGTGAACAGTAGATAAGCATTTTTGTGCCCTGTTTTTTACAGCCAGATAGACGGCTGATTTTTTTTTAAGCAAAACGGCAAATTAATCTAGAATGTTAAATGATCCGCGTTATCGTTCCCTATGTAACACCCAAAAGCACTCAAGTCACCAGAAACCTTGATTGTTTTCACGGCGCGTGACTCTGTGCTCATCCAAAAGCCGCCCACTGAATACAACCCACCACACCATCATGTCTTATAATATTATACCGTGCGTCGTCTCAACAACAAAAGAGATCCCGAATTGCGTCAATTTTAGTCCCCCGTATACAGTCACTTCTTCATAACGTGTGTGAAACACGTTTCTGTCATTCCAGCTTTACCGAGTTTAGCCATTTTTTTATAGTTGAGAACAAATTGACTAATCTTACTAAGCGTGTTTATCAAGACTGAGATAATCCGTATCAAGCATGTATGCTAGCTTTAGTAACGAGAACATGCGCAATAAAAAAGACGGAATATTCATAATCTTGTTTATACTCAAACCGTAGGTACAATACTCAAACTATGTACAAAAATAAAATCAACATTTCCGCTCTAATATAGACATTTTTTATCCCAATGGTAGTAGTGTAGTAAAAAGTAATATAGTAAGGTAATGAAGTAAAACAACTGAACACCAAGGCCTTGAAAAAATCTCATACCTAAATAATATTTCGTGACCTTGTCGGGAATAAACCTGTCACCCTCAGATGAAAGGCCAGTGCCTTAGACACTGGCTACGAGGAATTTATAGGATTATTTAGGGCCAGGGGTGGCTCTATTTTAATGGTTCGTAGGGACCATCCCCATATCACTATCATTTCAAAAATACACGTCCGATATTTTTATCATTGTCACAATATACCTTCTTAATTAAATGAGTAAATGAACTATTTTATCCACTCAACCCATCGCAATTGTATAGAGGTATTTATTATTATTATACAAATAAAGCAAGAGATGATAAAAGCCTCTGCAACGAGCCCGAAACGTCGAGGAAAGAAGGACACACGGTGGAAACCCAAAAATCTAATACGATAAAAAAAACAACCGTGAAAGCCTTAAACATTATATAGTCGCATGGACCATTTTGAACCCGGAGTCATTTTGATTTCTAGGGGATACGTTATATCACTAATATATTTTAATAAGGTAACATCGATCAACACGTATTATAAAAAAACTACCATAATAATATAGTATGCAAATACATAATGAGTGTGGTAATAATTGATCGTTTCATATTATAATACGTAAGCTCATAAAATATTATAATATTGTTTATGCATTTATGCTGATCGATAGTGGACGAAACTATTTTTACAAATGTCTAACATATATCAAAATAAAGTTCACACACTGTAAATCCTGTATTAGAAATAACTCTGTAACCAAAAGTGTTCCGAGTAGTTGTAAGCAAACCTTCATTGAAACCCACAAGCAAATCTGTTCTGACAGCTTGGTATTAGTACAAGTAGTCCTACACCTTTTCTAGTAAAGGGAATAATGGTTGAAAGGTCAATAACATATATCATTAGTACATATCTGTGAGGCCAACGCTTTAAATGTACAAGTCAATTTTTGGTGAAAACATATTAAGTGCATATTTATAACATCAAATATTTATATTTACACTAAAAAGTGCGAGTTAAATGTATCTAACTATCATAATATGACGTCGAAATAAAAAAATCTTCTTAACTATTTGCGATAATAAGAGTATAAATTTAATAATGCCTACATGTATTCTGTTTATTATTGGTGTTTAAAGAAGTAAGATTAGTGTGCGATTTAAAAGTCAATTTATGATCGAATATCTGCCACAAATTATGTTCACGGTGAAAGCAAATAAAAAAACGTGTATTGATACTAAAGTATAATTTTTTGACAGTTTTCCATTCTTCCAATCTCTTGGATAACTGTAAACACAATTGAAAATCTTCGTATCTATGGCAAAACAAAACTGTTAAATGTATCCTATGGATATGTTATTATTGAATAATACAAACAGTAAAGAGCCGATATTAAGGAGTTATCGCAAGACAATGATATGCCACATAATTATGAATTTGTTATTTTGAATAAAACCAATTCCCAGGGCATACACTCACGTTTTACTTAAGACATTTTTTGAAGAAGAAAAAATACACTGTTGTCTCAATAATTATGATCAATTTGTAGTTCTTACAAATTCAAATTTTGCTATAAAAATGGTTATAACAATAATATGATATGCCATGCCAGTCAAAATTGATATCGGTCAGTTATCCACGCTTTTTGCTCCAAACAGTATTAGATGTGAGATATATCGAACATTTTAATGAGGATAGTAATTTTTCCTGTTACAATAGTGAACGAACAAGCACATTAAATTGCTCATATCTCCAAACTATGTTTCTGTGGCATATCATTGTCTTGCAATAACCCCTTCATATGAGACTTTTGAGAAAATCTAGGTCAAGTATATCCAAATTTAAGCAGAAACGCAATATTAAAATGTATTTGGTCGTTAGAAATAGAAAAAATAAAACCATCGTTGATATGAAGTATAGGGGGAGAATTTCCAAACATACCAAATGTCATTTATTTAATGAATATGAGAAAAATTTGTAAAACTTACATTCACAGCAAATTTTATTGAAACCATACGTATAACAAAGATAAAATATATGATTAATCACAAAAATTTAAATTAATAATTATATCAGTAAATTTTTCATAACCGTTATGATTTTTAAAAAGTCAAGTTTATCTGGAATACCTGGGCATTAAAAATATTTTTATCAAGCGAAAGGATAGATGAGGTATTATAACATATTCAACCATTGACATCTTATGAATCCTACGACACCAAACAAATCAACAATTTCACAAATGTAGAATTTATTCAATTACAATTCCGTCATGTAAGCTCATTTCACTCATATTATATTAATAAATGATAGTTATATGGTCGTCTATCGTGGAATATTCATAATCACTTATTGTGATAAGCTGTCTAAAGTAACACCCTTACGTTTCATAGCAATATCACCTGTATATTCAGTAGGTATCATACTGATGAGGGCTCTCCTTGTCATCCTTAATTATGAAGGTAAGTATAATGCAGGTCTTGCGTCTTAAAACATTACATTAATGATAATCGCGAAATCTCAAATAACACTTACAATCCATCAATATATAATTATTATTAAAAATGTAATAATTTACGCATTTGAATACGTACGCGAAAACACTGGCTACATAATATATGCTTTCATGGCTTTTCCATCAGAGTCTACCATTATTTTAGAACATACAAGCAATGCAAGCCGTTCATATTGTATTTTGGTTGGGTTACGTTCGGCTTGGTGAGTTTATTAATTAACACCACATTTCAAACGTCGTTAAAAGCTTATATCATTATTCAAATGGACCGACACATCTTCCGATACATATACTATGATACACAGAAAGGTTTCCAATACAAATTTGTATCGACGAAATATCCACGAATGTTTTAAAAACACGAATGATAATAATTTTAGGTTTTTTTCCAGAACTTTACTAATATGTATATTTTGAGGTTTTCCATATTATATATTATGCATACATTTTCAATACCTCAAAAATATCGTATTTTAATCAATGTAAGTAGATACGTCATATTCTTAATACTTTGGTTTTAACTCACACAATTTGTCGCCTATATTACGAAATTTGATTATAATATAATATGATACTAAAGGTTTCTTAATTGATAAAGCATAATAGCCGGTATCCGATTGAGGCAGGATCTTGAGTTGAGTCCCGCTCGTAAGCTTTATTATTTTTTTTTAAATCGATGTGTGTACTTATGTACGCGCGTTAGAAGTTATTATACTTCTTTGGAGTAACAAAACAAAAAATTATTGTATTGGACCAAAACTCATCTTTGCCATACAGCGATTATAATCAATTCAGAAGTACCCATGATGAATTAATAAATAAATAATATTATTTCAGAATTTACCTACTTTGGAAGAGACAAATCTCAAAACCTGTGTTTGAAAAATTTAGCAAACCGCTATTTCGACCATCTTTGCTTAAACAGATGACTATACAACTATTTTCGTTAACAATAATACTTTATTACAAATCAAAAGCAAAACATAGCCTATTTAATGGTTTAACTGAAACGTGATATTGGCTTTTGTGATGAAACATAATATAATTATTGTATTGAATTTTTATAAACCGCTAATAAATAAATTGGCATGGGATATACGAAAAATATTATCCCAAATTATAAAAATATGAATTTTTGTGTATGAAGTGTCTAAATATTGTAAATTTACAACATACCATTGTTTGAATTATTTACCAACTCAATATTCACAAAATTTATTTATTTATTGATATATAATTTTACTCATAAAATAAACAATACTTACATAAATATAGCCTCAAATCTTGATACACAATCTTCACAATGAAAAATAAATATACTATATTTTATGAACATAAATCAACAGTGTAAAATGTTATAATAGTTATAAAAATGAATAATCATAATAATAAATTATGTTGCAACTTCCGTCATACGCCAAACGCGTTACATCGGCGCGCGCAACTTTGTCACACACCAAAAATACACTCTGATCTGATTTCCCAAACGTGCCAAAATAAGTATAACTTCAAAAATCTTCATCTAAAATATTAAAAATCGTTTTGCACGTATAATATTATATACATAATATGTAATATTATAATATTTTCTACATATTATGTTGAAAATATTACAAAATATGATTATAATTTTAATTAGCGAAAAATAAAGAAATCATTCAAGGAGCGTCATATTTTCAATCTAAATCAAGTCCGATTTCTCGTATTAAATAGAGTTTATCGACATATATTTGCCAAGGAAAACTAATATATTACCACCTTAACACCATTGTTCTTAAAATTGAATCACTTTGGAAGGGCCTTCTTAATCCGGACGTCTTAATTCAGAAGCAACCTAAACGCTTAGTAAGCCGTAGCTTAAGATATGCCTGATCATGCCTTAATACGATGCTATTAAAGAAGAGTTTCCAAATATGCGATCGTTTCACACACCTATTATATTAACTATGAAAGAGAACGTATATTATATACAATAAAAATATCGTAGAATATCGCACTTAAGTTATTATTGGGATGACACCATATTAGTATAGTAATATATCGATCAGATATTCAAAGAAAATAAACACTTTCACTGAGTTTGATTTGTCAACTATCAAAAATGAATTCTCCATCTCAAATTAAAATGGCTGTTAATTACGCATACCATTTATCGTAACGCAATATCTAATCATTATATTATGTTTATGGACGGTTTTAAAATATAGTTTGTATCGTTTTATTGTAAATCTTAAATTTGATGAACTATTATAATCATTCATTCATTATATTGGTGCTTCATAGATATGTTTACAATAATACACCGACAAAGGAACTAGATTCCATTGTTTAATTATAAAACAAAATTAATGTAGGTGTCCAAAATATAATACAAAGTATTTTATCTACCGAATAAAACTTGACGGTTATACTATTTTAAGATAATAGACCATAATAAATTATTGATAATCAGTTGTAAATGCATAATAATATCATTTAACAATAATATATCAACATTAATATGTTATTAATGCAATGTTGAGACCTTCTTGTTCAAAATTTCTCTCTTTTTTTAGTTCAACAAACATTGTGTTAACTTTATTCTTAATGTAGTAAACTCAAACTCGATTGAACTAAATCGATCATTTACAAATTACCATCAAACTACTCCATTAGTCCCCTGAGCCTAAAGACTTTTCTAAAACTGTGTCATTTTTTTATATTTACCTGTAATATAATTTGTATACCCCAAAGATAATAAAAAAACTTATTTATATAAATCGAGCCTAAACATATTATGAAAATAAAGAAAATAAATGGACCCTTGGTCTACTGATTACATTAGCTAAACAAGCAGAGCGTTGTAACGGATCTCGGAGCAGGAGCATGGAGCAGTGGAGCAATGGGGTGTTGCCTGGAGCAGTATTAAAGCCGAACCACCGAAAATGTGTAGTGCTCCACTGCTCCGGATGTTTTTTTATGAATAAATTTTCGTCTTAAAATCAAATGAAAATATTATATGTTGACACTTTGCATTGCATTTTTAACATTAGAATTATTTGAAATACGGCAACACTGTCGAGTGCTAAATAACCTCACTTTTTTGACAGAAGAGGTATATAATGAAAGACGATTTGCTGCCTAAAATTTGGTTTAATAGAATTAATAATGAAAAGGACGAATAATAAACCTTATTTCAAAACTATATTATATACCTATCAAAACTTTTTACCTGGAGCAACTCAAAAAAGGGTCTGCTTCAACCCTCTGGCTAGTGATTTTGCATTGCAAGTTCATTTGAAATCAGCTTCTAATTTTACATTTATTTGCCAATTTGCAGTGCAAAAGACAATTATTTATATCAAGAAAAGTAGGTATATAATCATCCAATAATATAGCACTTTGGCGTTAATATTTTTAGTTTAAAAAATTGAGTAAAACCTTGTATAGCTTGCACACAAGTAACTAAACAGTGTAAACATTACGAATATACAAAAGTGACAACCATTTTTTTAAATTAAGAAATCAGAAAATAAATGCCTACATAGCAATGTTATGCAATGCATTATATGCATTTTACCAACATAACCATACTTCATTCGTTCAGTAAATACATTCAAATATCATAACATAAAAAAAATTATAACACAAATTCTTTAACTAGGTACTTTGTATTTGTTTACTCGTACTACTAATATTAAACTAATAATTTGTAATCGTTAATTTATTACTCGTATATTTTACGAATATATGGTGCGGTTACAATTTATTTAAGGATTTCCAAAATATTTATGAAATTAAATGCCACATGATTTAACAAACATGTTTATTAGAAAAATAATAATAATTATATCTGCTTATCCGAATACCCCCAGGTAATATGGATTTGATACGCCAAAAAATCACGAAAAGAATTCCGACGTTTCCAATATCTCTATCATGGGACCTATATGTTTTAGAAACTTGATACCGCTCCTCGTCGCATCAATCTTGTTTTTCTTTTATTCAAAACATTTCTTCGTTTCTGAAGCTTTCGGCGTATTTCATAGAATATCTAATCGGATTCTGTCTATCTTGAATATCTCATTCCCAACGCTGTCAGCCCACATTGACAAAAGATGAACATGTGGAAAAATTTATGATGTATTATTATTGTTTCATCAATAATTTCTGCGCTGCCTTGATTATCGGTATAATTTAAAGATTATCATCAGACAATTAAATACAAATCGGGCACATTGTACGATTAGTGCTTAGAAAATTAATACTATCAACCGAGAGTAGGTACTTGATGGAATTTGAATTTAAATTCTAATTGATTTGAGTTTTGTACTATTCCATTTGAGTATTTTTTTGCTACCCAGGTTTTGCCTTTTGGCATCTTCAGGCACTATTGTACAAAACTCAAATCGATTAGAATTTACAGACGTACATACTTATCTGAAGAATGGGATGGGGGAGCCACTAACAAAAACTACCCAATCAAGACTCGTAACTGGACAAAATCTGACATTAGAATAGCGAAGGCGAGTAATGTAGTTCGTAGTTCTATTTTTGGTCATTCTACAGATAAGTTTGTGGGTCTGTTATTAGTGTTTCTTTATATTACATACGATCAATGTACCTTTTATAGTATGTGTTGTGAAAGTTTACGTTCAGTTACGATAAGTTTAAGGTATGCTGTGAACATTATAATTACTTCTTATTATAAAACATTCTTTAACCTAAACTTGTCAACATGAATATCATAATAAAATATGTAATATACAGATATAGGTTATAAAACAATTAAATTAACCAAATTTAGTACAAATTAATTACGCTGAGGATGGGCGAGCGGTTACGCGTCAGGCTTATAATGTCGTGGGTCCCGGGTCTGGAAAATTCATATGTTATTTTTTAATATATGTTTGGACCCAGAATATGGACCTAATTGGTTGTTTCTCGTAGGTGAAATTAAGATCAATTAAGACATCTTTTCGCGAGGCGGCCCAAATCCACAT
Organism: Rhyacophila brunnea; assembly: GCF_057557595.1. NCBI lineage: Eukaryota > Metazoa > Arthropoda > Insecta > Trichoptera > Rhyacophilidae > Rhyacophila > Rhyacophila brunnea. The sequence goes on from NW_028232859.1 coordinate 33,304,721, forward strand.
ATTATGATTGTAAACCATTTTGCCAACCTTTGTAGGGTATAGTAAATTGAAAAATCGACGTAATATTTTTTATTTCAGTATTAATTACTGTGGAACCAAAGATTAATAATTAGCATTTAATAAATAAACGGCTTGGTTGGCTGATGTGACTTTGTATGCCGCCATATGAATATATATATAGACATCCACAGTGGCCGCGCGGCTTAAGCGTTGGGCTATCACGCCGTGGGTCCCAGGTTCGAATCCTGGATCTGGCAAGTACACATATTGTTTTTCATTTTGTGTGTGAGTCAGGGTATGGACCTTATAGGTTGAGCAAGTGGCTGACATCCATTTTTCGTAAAAAACAAAATCTGTTAATACAAACCTCTATTCTGTAGAGGCCCATATGATCCTATTAAGATCGGACATGGTCGGAAATTATGAAAAAAATTATATATATATATATACATAGGTACATACTTTATAACATGTTTCGCACTCTACTGAGATGATTCAGAAATTATTAATGGCGTCCGATATTTTAACAGTATTAAGTTTAATATAGTTTACTTGAACATAATATTACAATACAACCACTAACGTTTTTTGAAACCCGCTTTGCCCATAATTTAGTTAAATTGGTAATACTTAGCAGCAAAGACTTTAAAACTGAGAAAAGTGGTGGTCATTGACCAGTGAGCTGATTATGATGATGATTGATGTAGTGTCTTCCAACATTTTTATTATTTTACGAAAATATAAGTTTATATTGGCGTAAAAGAATATTTTAACGGGAATATTCGCTTTTATTTAGCGAATGCTATTTTGTCGTAAAACTTCCAATAAAGTGCCTTTCCAATCGACTGCCGCTAATTTGGTGGCCGATAACCATTTAAAACGCGTGATCCATGTAGCGACTAATGAAGTAGAAGATCAAAGGTTCAGACCATTTGTTATGTTGGCGAGTTTGGTTGTTTCTTTCCATCCAACGAAACACAAATAGGATGAACGTTTTTCATTCGGAAATTGGGAGTCTGGAAAATCAATAATTATTCGATTACTTTCTGTCATTTATTTTTTAACTCTATGTCATCAAAATGTTTTTAGAGTTTTTTTTAAGTAATAAATCATCAAGACAATATTTTCATTTAAATTTCATTAATTTTGACTGAAACCGTCATTACAAGGACATTATGAAATAATGCATTGACTTTTATTTTTCTCATAAGTTAGTATTTCGCATTTTTTCGAGTACCTATGTACCTATGTTTTAAAAATTTATATGTAGGTAATATAATTTAACAATTAATCTCTGTAATGGCATTATATAGATATAAAATAAAAATAAAAACGATACTAAAATATGAGTAAACTATATATTGTCATGCTGAGTGAGTGCTTTATCAATTAAGGTATTATAGTTAAGTTGGTTGCTTAATTGAAAAAGCACTTACCCACCATTTGATAGATGTGGGCTGATACCCTACTCGGTCCAAGATTATTTAAAGATTTTTCTAATACCTACATACTTATGTTTCTGATACTATTATATTAGGTACCTGCGTATTGTTTTAAACGTATTCTATAAAATATGTAGGTACACCAGAGCCAGTGTGGCATACGTAAAGTAATGTATAGATTTTATACCTACCTCAAATATCATATTTGTTAAAGTCAATTAACCATTTAAGTTTATTATTATTAGAAACCTGAAGTTCCTAAAACTAATGAAAGTAGATAAAAATCAAAGATCTGAAAAAATATTTGCGTTTTCTCAAAAGTGTTATTTTTGAACATGCGATACACTGGTTCTCAGGTACAGAAATATATTCTAACAATACTTACCTAATCGCGATAAAATAATTGGTAGATAATATGACTATAATAGTGAGATTTTATGTTATATAATATGTTGAATTACGAGTAAAAGTATAATAAGGTAGGTACTATGTTGGTAATCATATCGTGACTATATTCTATAAAAAACGCTTTCCTGGAAAATGGACGAAGTCTTTTCCTGTTCCATACGAACCTGATAATCTATTGAAGATTACATAGTATAATAATAATAAAATATCGACCATTTTTGTAATAATGGAGGCAAAATTTGCCAAAATATACCCGTGTCCAGGGGAATCCTTTCATCACCGCTTTATATAAAATACAATTTATCTTCTAAGCTAAACAGAGAAATTATTTGTATATTGTTAAAGTGAATATTTCCATTGAATAGTACAAATCAGTGGGTCTATTCTATGCTTATCGACCGCTCAAGTGATAAAGTGAAAAATATTATCAAACTTAGGGTAGGTTTGTATCAAAATATTAGCACTTATTGTAACAATTACACGAAGCCGGTTTTTATTGTTGCAATAAGTGCTATATTTTAACAGCACCTATCTTGCTGCTGTTAAAATATCGCACTTATTGCAACAATAAAAACCGGCTTCGTGTAATTGTTACAATAAGTGCTAATATTTTGATACAAACCTACCCTAAGTTTGATACTATTTATCAATTTAGTGTTCGATAAGTATAGAATAGACCCACAGAATAACATACTTCCTGCAATATTAGTTTAGGTAATAAATTACTATATATTGCGTTGTATAATATAGGTAAATAAATCAGTGACCAAATAAATACCTTTGACAAAGTCATGAGGATTTCATAGAATACACGTTAAATAGGATAATGTAATATAATTCCCACTAAACTTGTTCTGCGTAGCGAATTCTAATAGTGAAATTTTAACCCACAAAAGATAAAGTTTTGTATTCAGTTGGCGACTGCGTACAAAGAGATGAGAATATTTCCACAAGAATAAACTGCGTACCTATCACTTTAGAATTAATGAATTTAAAATGAATGTATACAGGCTGGTATACCTAGCTAATCCCCTCCATTGTAATTTTTAAAGGAATACCTTCTCTAATTTATTTTTTTGTTATTTCAAAACAAAAATACATTTTAATTAATAATACGTATGTATGTATATATCTTTAAAAAAATATTTATTTCATTTGTTTATGACCACCTAATTTAACACTGGTATGTTTTCGTCATTTTATGAATACGTTTTGTTATGGTTTCATTATTGTTAGGTAATAGAAATTTTTAAACGCGTAAAATACGAAATAATATTCATATTTCTGCTAATATATTATGTGATGTATCTTTTCTTTCACATAAATTTATAAAACATATAAGGTTTCTTTATTATCGTTTAGCATAATATACGAAAATTCGAGGTTACGTAACAGATTTGTGTGTTACAAAAAAATTATGTAAGCGACATGCTCAACATATAGGTTGCATGCTCTGAGTCCATCACACATACTGAAAAATAACAAGAGATTTTAACAAACCTGGGTTTCGAACCTGAGATCCATAACTTTATAAGCCGAGACTTTCTGCTTGGAATAACTTTTTCAAAAACCAACAAAAATATCAACATTTTTTTAGTATGTTATATATATATAATATAACGTATAATTTATTTAATTTGTGATTAAAAGACCTTTTCCGGAAAGATCAGACTTCATAGTTGGTACTTACCTAACTATAATAAAACATACAGTACATATTACTAAAACCTCTTTAGGTGTAATTAAATGAATACAAGAAGTTGTTATTACTAATTAATAACTAACTAGCAATGTATAGTGACTTGGTTTATTATACTCTAATTTGATCCCCAACTATAATTTACAAGAACAGCGAAATAATTATGGTTTATCGAAACCTTTATTAATTACCGCTAGTAGTTGACGGCAGATTTAGTCGTTAAAATTTGACAACCGATTTTATAATGGCTAAGTGTGTGTAGTCACCCTATCGTAATCCATTAATGATATCCAAACTTATCTTCTCTGGGTTGTTCTCAAAGTATCGTTTGAGGCAAACTTTACTATACGTTGGTTTAATAATATTAATATTATTCATGTGCCAGTATATATGGAAATTGGTAAACACAAAATATAAATGAAGCAATCACTAGTTTTCTAAATAACAACATTATGAGTATTGTTATTGTATAATAATTATATTGTTTGATAATATATCGGTACACACACAAAAAAAACTAAGTAGCACACAGTTTATTATGATATTTGTATAGTATAGAAAATCTATAAAAAAATATATTGTGATTATTCCAATTTATCTTTAAAAGATTTCTAGGGGGAGACGCATGCCAGCAGAGAACCTTGCGGAAATATACGAAGCTTGCAATTTGAAATTTTTTTTTTGATAATTTACAATTTCAACTGTGTTAATTAATAAATATGTATCCGAAAACATTAAGAAGATTTTTTATTTTTTTTAAACATAAAGATAAACTTACAATTGTAAAAAAATGTAATAAAATGTGAATTCGTTGCAGGGTCAAATCTTATTATTGCATTATATTTTATGGTCATAATTATCATTAAAATTTAGTTTATTAAGTTTTAGATTTTCTGTCGTTTAGATTTTTGACTAATTCATCGTTTTAATATTTTTTATATTAATTTTTAAAAATATCGATTTTTATAAAAATATAAATGTGTATAACTTGAAATCTTTTTTATTTATGTCAACTCGAGCTTCAATATTGTGACCACTCCTAAAATAAAATTAGATATAAATAAAAAGGATTTCAAGTTATACACATTTATATTTTTATAAAAATCGTTGTTTTTTAAAATATATATAAAAAATATTAAAACGATGAATTAGTCAAAAATCTAAAACTTAATAAACTAAATTTTAATAAGAAATATGACCATAAAATATAATTTAATAATAAGATTTGACCCTGCAACGAATTCACATTTTATTACATTTTTTTACAATTGCGAGTTTATCTTTAAATTAAAAAAATAAATAAAAAATCTTTTTAATGTTTTCAGATACATATTTATTAATTACTACGGTTGAAATTGTAAATTATCAAAAAAAAAACTCTAATTGCAAGCTTCGTATTTTTCCGTTAGGTGCCTCTTTTTGCCTCTGATAGTATAAGCATCCCCCTTAATACCATCATTATGAAACAAGAAAATGACAATCACCTACTATTAAAAAGTAACACCAAACTGGCTTCATTTACGAGTTGATTTTGAAATTCACCGCATACTGTGGTTAAATAAACGTATTTAAATATGATAATTTCACAACAAAGTTTATTAAAATAAATTTCAGAATGATTTTGTTCGAAAACCTATTTAACATAAGTTTTAATATTTTTTAAGCTTTGTAAATCAAATTTACATACCAACATAATAATTATAGGATTACAGTAGCAAAGTATACCTAGCAGCGCTCGAAATGGAGAATTTTACGAACCGGAGCGCTCGGTAATTTTATGAAAATATTAACATAGTTATCTAAATTTACGTGTTTTATAAAAAATAAGTGTGTGATTTTTTGTTATATTATGGCCATTCTAGCTCAAATAGTAAAATTATTTTTTCCATGATACGGAACGACAATGTTGGCGATTTTACGACCCAAAACGGCGCTCCGGTGCGTTCCGGTCCATTTCGAGCCCTGAGTAGCTGTAAATGTTTACTTTATCTATGATTTTTTCAAAATTCTCGCGGTTTAAATGTGCAATCAGAATTTTTTTTCTAATGTTAATCTGTGGATTTCTGATAACTTAATAAATCATAAATATCAGTTGTTTTTTCCCTTCAAGGTGCACAATAAACGTGTCTTTGGTAATGCTTTTAAAACATTGCTTCGGATGTCGATATATTTCACTTGCGTGAGGATGTTGTTATAATATGGAAGTTGTTTTATAAAATATGAACTTTATAGTCTATTTCGATTATTCAATCCGCTTTTACTTTACAATTTTATAAAACAGATATCACACATTTATAATACTTATATAAGATTGATATATTTATAATTCATGATAATATCCTACTGATGTTATTGTATTCCTCAGTTAGAATGATATAAATTTAAGTAATTCATTTCCATTATATATTATGTAAGTATTTTAATAATGTGATCAACTATTGTTTTAGATTGTGCTAGCTTAAGTTTAAGGCTTCCAAATATAATATGTTTACAAAGCATGGATGCCTTACTATGACGACAATCATCGTAACGACATATAGGTTTTAATTAATATGTCTGTTTTAATAGTATTATCATAATATTCGTAAAAATGATTTTGTAAAGAGGACTTATATCGATAAAGTCAAAAAATCGACAGAATTGATTTTCATACGTAATAGGCACCCATATTTACTGAGTACTAAATCTGCTAATTATGTAGGTAAGTTATTGCACACCTATATATCGTTATAATAACGTTTTATTAGCTTCCTAGTATGTGACAGTATAATTGAACCATTTTATTTGTATGGTAACATTTTACTTATATAAAATAATAAAGTAAAATTTATCATATTTACAATGACGATATCTTTGTATTTGACCTTTGCACCCACAGTCGTGTGGATTATCCAAAATAATAATTTCCGGCCCAATTAAAATTCAAATTGAATCGGTTCTGTGTGGCAAATGTACACATAACAAATCCTTTAAATTGTCGTACCGCAGGCGGCGTAGGTACCAGGGTTCCAGAAGAGCCAAGCGAAGGAACATCGTTTCCGAGGACTGTCGCCTAACCGCATCTGGGTCACGGCATCCACTTCATCAATATTCTAATGGCGGAATCTATACCGGCTTAGCGGACGCGTCCTGTCCGCCTGGTAAAGGTACACCCTCAACCCCTGTATATGTGAGCACATTTGTGCGGCTTACCACCTCCTCACACTTTGCACGGTAAATATTATATACTCAGGGACCTGATTTTTGAACCTTGCGCCTGAAAGTAAGTTGTTGGTTCTTTTGTATTTAGTGTCCGCCAGCCCAAACTTTCTAACTTGGTTAAAATACACAATACCTAGTCAAATAAATTACAAAGTCACTTAAAATACAATAATATACCTTAATCATATTAAAGTTCTATTCCGTATGAATCGATATTAGCACTCAGGTTTCTTAGTAACACAAATATATAACTGAATCGAACTATAGTTACTTACTCTTTTTAGATACCTAAAAAATTTAACTGACATCAAAAAATCTTGCAGTGTTTTTAATAAATAAACACTAAGTTACTGAATCGTAAAATTTTATACAAGAATAATGTAATTTTCCATCATTTAATATAGTATTTTTGTACCGATCATGGATTAATAAAGAATGCACCGGTATAAACAATAAGTATCTGCCAAATTCATATGTGATACTTATATAATATGTATCATACATAGTGCCTAAAGATACTAAAAGATGAAACCAAGATCACTTGTACAGTTTAATGTGAAAACTTACAATAATTCAAACGTCAGTGCCCTATATTATTATTTAATAATATGTATAGCAATCGGCTTAGATTCAGTATTTATTGTTTACCATCAGTTGCTCCCAGTTCCGTTGTATTGTAACTAACAAATTCACTTTTAGACGCGAGGTTCAAAAATTGGGTCCCTAGCCTCATTCACGCCCACAACTTATATGTAAACCTTCTGTGCCTTCGACCCTCAGACCCGACGAATAAAATGAGAAAATTGAAATAAATCCGAAGTGTTTTACGGTTGATTTGCGTACCTGGCATGTATATTATATGTATTAAAAACTTTAAATTTTTCATTCCTAAACATGTTTTCCCAATCGTTTACTTTAGTAACCGCATGTGTATGAATATTTCATCAAAAGATCGTAAACTAAAAGGTAGTATTCCGATAAAGTATTAAGTACCACACTGAATAGTTTCGCATTTATCCTGGAAACTGGTAGCTTTGAAAAAAAGAGCCAACCGCACACAAGTTTTTGGCTTGATATTTTGTATTAATAATTAAATACAGTTATAAGATATTGTAGTAAAGTGTATATGAATACTTTTAAACTATAAACCCACTGCATTTAATAGAAAACAGTAAAAAAAAATAATTCAAATAATAATGCATAGTTTAATCGTATAGCGCTAATCTCATTTTATTTACCATCTTCATCTATGTTCAATAGTATACATATGTGCCTTCATTTAAACTTATTATATTACCTTTAAAAAATGTTAAATAATTATTCTTTGCTGTGATTAAATCCTTTCATATCATTTTAATTTTATTAATATCATGCTAATTTTAAATTCGCTCCTTTTCTCATATTAGCCTAACATGGAATCAAATACGAATTTTGTGGTTTGGAACACTACACATCTGGGTCAAAGTGACAATATTAAAACAGAAAATTACATTTCCTTTTAACGTAGAACATTGGATTTTGACTGGGACATTGCCGTAATAAACTTTTTAATATCGTGTTTGTAAGCACGTTCTACCTTTTGGCGGATATAAAAAAGTTTTAAATGTTTATTACCATATTGGTTACAGCATTAAAATGAGAGGTTGAATGACATTATTTTTTAATTACGTTTTTACTCAAAACACTGTTTTACACATTCTTACAGATTAGTTGCGGTCATTATTTTATTATAAATGCTATTAAATTGAACATCTGCTGGTTGCAACTGTATTTTATTAAATGACATTGGAAAATCAACTTTCTTCTCTTTAAGATAATAATATACGCAAGAGTAAAGTACATAATATTATGTTTTTGTTAAATAAAAATATCGCATCCGTGATATTATTTAAAAGAAGTACCCTGATTATTTTTCAATATTTCTCTACCTACTAATACCTAACTGTATCTCATAACTTGTCATTCAAGATAACTTAATTTGATAACTATTCAATTCGTGGATCAATTCAATTAAATTACAAATATCCATTTAAATTTATAATATACTTATAAATATTATGGAAAAATTTTAATGTACCTATTAATATTGGTCAAATAAATCTTTTCATTATCTAGATCAGTATTTCTCAAATGTACAACATGCTAGTACTCTTATAGATAATCTTATATAATATCTGCGTACACCGTGCGTTTTAAACATCCCTCCCCAGAGATAATAAATTTTACTTTCAGATTGAGATAATATAACGGTTTTTTTCTCATATTGTTCAATGAGACATAAACGCAATTTGATATTTTTTCTATATACCTTTTTTGATGAACATATAATTTCAAAATACGAAAATATAGAAATTTTAAATACAATAGCTATCTACTTATAATAAAATTGCACATTGTACTTGGGCCAAATTATACTATACATACTATAATTATTATAGTACCGCTTAGAACTTGCGAATCACTGATAGATCAAAAAATATGAAAAATAAGTTCAATCAAGTATACGTATGTTTCAGTGGCGAAGACTCCATACTAGGCGATTATTTAAAACCTACCTTCTTTTTTACGATCTTTTCCCATATTTCAATAAGCACCATCTATGGCATTTCTCGAAAGTAAAAATAAAATACACCGCGTTTCGCTTCACATATTGTATAGGATTATTTTCGCGTGAATCGTCGGGTTTTTCAATATGAAGTTTTTTTCTTATAATTTCAAAATGTCTGGCGTCCCGCATATAAATCTACAAGTTGTTTCGTTAGCGCTTATATCGCTAGAGCACATTTATTCAAAATAATTAATAAGAAGACAAATTTTAAAAAAAATCTATTGGATTCAATCAAATATATATGTATTAATTGTTGTTAAAAATATAAAATAATTTATCTCGTGATTTTTATTTATCTATTAGTTCACTCATTAGATAATTTAGATATCTGATATTGTGTACCTACCTAAGTCTGTGTTTTAAATATAGAAGTATTTTAAAACATAATATTATATACACAACCACGGATATTTTCAAAGATGATAGGTAATATATTTTGAGCGTATATTATGTTTATAAATGTATAATAAAATACATAAGTAATTCAAACTAATTGCTTATTTTTATAAACTAATTATAACAAACCAATTAAGCTTTTGAAATTTCTTCGTTTTAGCGTACCTATTCATCAGTAGTAATATTGGGTTATCTTCTTATTTCCCGTAAATATATCTGACAAGCATGGTTACTCCCACAGCCTACCTCTTTCAAAAGTCACCCTTCGCCACTGGTATGTTTGAATATTTAAATACACCGAGGATACGTGAACCACCGTTTGATAAACAGTTGTCAGAATTGCATCCCGTTAAGTTTTTTTTACGACGAAAAAAGAATCGATATTATAATATCACTTATACTTATAAATAGAATTTTAACTAAAATTCTATAATATTTTTTTTTACTCTAAGTTTCGTCTAAAATATCATACTGATAATAACAATCTAACTGTAAGTACTATTACGGGTATGTTGACATTGGCAATGACTAGTTTCGTGATATCCTTCCGAATATCAAACATTGTCATCTAAACGTACTCATTATGAAACGAAATCGCTCGAAAGCCGAGGGATAAAGTTGTAAGTACCCTACGAGAGGACGTTATTTTGGGGTTCAAGACACTGAGCAAGCAAAAGTTAGGCGGCTTTGAAGGGAAAACTCCATATGAAGCTGCTGCCCGGACTAGATATAACTACACATCCTAACGAGGGTATTATGTTCAGTAAAACTTAATGACTATTTGATTATCTTTTGATAAAATTACTCGAAAACAATACGGTTAAAATATTTTTTCTTTGCCAATATTTAACCTCACCAAGTGTGCATTTATGGTAAAATATATGAGACGTGCATTTTAAAATATATGACAGACGTGTTTTTTTTATAATTTGAATAATTCACCCATTTTTACTAACCAATTTATACCAAATTATTTTTTGTAGATAACTTACGATGTTTTTTAAGCTCTAATCATTTAAATTATATATGCCAACCTGCAAATCTATAAAACATTCTATTTTTTTAAGTAAACATAAATTATTACCAACTAAGAAAATCAGTATAAACTAAACTTATGTTCATCATAAAATATCTAATATACCATAAATTTGTATTGTACTTACTTACGCGGGTAATTTTTAATTTAAATTTCTTAAATTTACAAAGAAAAGCTTTTGTTTCCGTTATGATGAATATATTGAAGTACAAATTTATTATGATACATGAATAAACTTTTTTCATAATATATTTAGGTAAGTAAAACTTTCAACAATTTTATATGTGCTGTACTTATCGACACCAGGCTACATCCATACCCAATAATCATATTATGATAGTTTAGAGCAAAACATATTTATCGGGCAAAATTAATTTTGATCTTAACAATTAATAGACTACTAAGATAACAAGAATAAAATAATTTAAATAATGACATGATTACACGTTGAAAATAATTCTAAAAATTATTTCATTTTATTACTTTTTATAATAAATAATCTAACATTCTTAATTTATGTGAATATTCGTTATTGAATAAAAAAAATTACTTTTTACCTTTCATAGTAACATTAAAGCATATTGGTTTCGTAAAATGTAGGAGAAGAATTTAATTAAATTCCGTACCATGCACATTGTCATTTCAGTGCTAGGTACTCGTAATATTATCATGTTACGGTATTACACAAAGAGTTTTAACCTATAGCCACACTTCGTAGCTTGTAATAAAATGCGTGAAATTTGTTTAACAGGGATGAATACGGGTACTTGTATTTTGTATTATGGCTTTCGGATCGCTTTTTAAATACGTCGTTCGATTTGGCTGTGCTATTGTGAGCTATTCTTCCCCAAAATATAACTCTTCTCAACTGCGAAAAAAGCTTCCGATATAAGCAAACGTATTCATTTTTATCAGCATCGTTGAATTTCCTTTAGAAAGACATTCAACCGTGATACTGATATCGTCGGAGCGCACATACACAATACTATCAAATAAAAATTTCTTAAAAGATACGAACCAATCGCCCTAGAGGCATTTGGCGATATATTTCAACTCATTGAATAGATTGTCAGTATTAGTAATTTTAAGATATAATACATATAGTGCACCAATCCTTAAAACTAATCAAGTATATATCTACTAGATTTCCAATCGGTAAATAGGTCTAAAAATATAGATTCCAAAATAAAAAATATTTTTAATAACAATAATAAGAGATTATTAATTATCTTTTCTTCATTTATTAACAATCAACCCTTGTGAATATCATTTTAAGATACCTCCATATTGTGAATAATTTAATGTTGGAGATGAAAAAGTGAGTTACCTTTTTATGATATTGAGTATTAGTTAAAATGTATTTTGACCTACAGATTCTTCTTAAAAAAACGTATTGGATCATTTTTATTAAGCCAATCAGCGCTAATGATCGCAAGAAATCTAAGATACTAAAGAAAGGAGAGAAAAAACGTAATATTACATCACGCTGAAAGTAGAATTAGAAAGTAGGATAGTCAATGTTTTTTAATTAATCAATCTTTGTATGTATCAGGAAAAAAATATACTTACTACGAATATTTTGTCAATTAAAATTATGTAACAGACACTTTGAGAAATATTCATTAACCTTGAGATATGTTTGAATCTTCTTAAGAAACTATTTATAAGTAACAAAACTTGGTCGTCTCGAAAAGCTTTTTATTTTACATCAAAGTTAAATAAAAAAAAATATACTCAGTGAATAGATATGGAATAACTCATAAACTAAATTTTCTTTCTTTGCGTTGTATCATTAAAGCGAAGTTGTATAATTTATTACGCAAACAGTGTAAGATAACATTTTTAATTAGTCTTTAAACGAGTTTTGCACAAAAGAAAGATAAATGTCAAGCAGAAAGGTTGCCGTTAAAAATAAACAATAGAAAACCCGTCACTAATTTATAAAACTCGCAAACCGAAAAGAAGCTGTAATGAAATACGATTGTAAATATGAGATGAAAACCGCTGAGAGACATTTAACTCTTAATTTAAAATATTTCTCTTCACTTCACAACAAGTAAGGCAAGTGAAGCCTACATTTAAAAGCCAAGAAAAGGAGGAGATCTAAAGGAGGCATAAGAATCTATTGACTGAACTCATCTCGACTACTCAATGACAATTTAAATTCTTGCGTACACGTTGTATGTACGCGAGAAACCAGGATATATTATTATTGTTATTATAGGTCATGATTAAATTCCATACAAATAATATTATGATGTCACTTAAATATCTACATCTCCTATTAGTGTCTACCTTTCTTTAGAAATATTAAAACATACCATTAAATGTAGTTGGTATTATGTACGAGTATATTATAAGTAATTTATTATTGTGAGTTAGATTGATTTTCATTTATAGTTAATACCAGATGTAATTATATAGGTACTTAAATATGGGTTCAAAACGATTTTAACGTAAGTAATTATAGGACTTTATTACAAAACACTCTTTATAGAATTTGAAAGTTTAACGGCGTCATTATGTTATAAATATGATAAGAATTTCTAAGAAATGATCATTACAAAAAGTTTTCTTTGATTGAATATGATTAAAATAATATTAAAGTATCCATAAAATCATTTAGATAACGATCATTCCAGTTGGATAATTTCCACAATTGAAAGTTGGCGCGGGCTAAAACAATTTTCGATATTTTCTGGCGCCCTTCCCTCGTAAGGGAAAAACTTTCGACTGTAGATGGGATTTCGCCGATAAGATGTTTCTAATTGGGTGTGATCCCAACAGCTCGGGTGAATTCAGCCACCCTTCATAGTCTGCAAAAGGGTCGACGGTGTCCAATTAAAAAACCTCTCACTAATGAAGAAATTTGCCTTTACTGCTTTACCTTTTATGACATTTTATATCTTTTATTTTAAGTCTTGGTGGCGCATTCAATATTTGGACAACAACAATATTCAAAAATTAAACCATTTTATTATACATAATATTATATATTACAATAAATTTAGGGAATTTCAGCTAAATACAAATAAACATATCATCTGATTTTATGAGGAATGTCAAGTTTGATTATATTTCTACGATTTAATTTATTTTTAATTTACGGAAGGTTATAAAGAATAATTTAAAACGTAATATCCTTTTTGAAAATACATAAATTGGAAAAGCCTTAGTAACATGCATATTAGAATCATATCGTATGTATTTAACATATCCGCAAGAAATTGGGTTGATAAGTCAGTGGTTAGAGCGTCCGCCCAGCAAGTGAAGTATGTACGTTCGAATCAATACCGGTTTATTATTTTTGTACGATTCTTTAATAAATATGTTTCTCGGTACCTGACGGGTTCAGGGTTTTGGAGGCCCTGACTGATTTTGAGAACCACCTCCCCCCTTACGATAAATAATAAAATAAAAACAAAAAAATCCAACTACCTGCGTACCTATTAAAAATAACAATCTGGCTCTTCCCTATCATACGTATATCTTTGAGTAATTATATTATATTGCCCTTTGAGTCTTTTATAGTTGCAGGTATTTTTTTATTTGGGAAATATTTTATATTACCTTCTCATTTTGTGCGAAATATCATTTTTAGATTTTGACTTTCGATGCCGTTTTTAAATCTTTCGAAAAATCTATTCTGTCATCTGTGTCAAAGAAATTCATTGATATTTCTGATGATATTTTAAATAATTATATATTTTCAAAAAATAAATATCTATTCAGTGATATATTATAATATACAATGCATTGTTATTAAAAAATGATTTAATTTATGAATTAATTTAATCTATCTACTCACCAAACAATGCATAATATTATGCAAGATAAATAATGTTAAAACTACATGGGTGTTAATTTAGATAATGATGACAGATTGTTTTTATTAACAATTAGACAAGATTTCTATGGTAATATTTCATCATTAAAGCTTCTCATACCTGACATAAATATAGAGTAAATTACATTAAAATAATAAATTACTGCAAATAGTGAACATTATACATTAAAGGATTAACGCCTCGACCTTCCATTAAGCCAAACGATTGTATTATTTGCGTAAACTCTATCCTTTCGCAAGAACAGTAACGTACAACCCTGAACATCAACCTAATATATGAGAACATTACACCATTATATATATGCAAATTTTGAAGTAAAATGGGATATATTATTAAAAAATATACTCTTTCATCAAGTGTAATAAACACATAATAACACATTTACTTCAAAAAATACTGATCTTTGAGTTTCAGGACTGTTATCCTATTATGGATAGAATTATAAATGGGTCAACTGGTACGAATTGCATACGGATACCGGTTCATGTTATTGAAACATTAACTTATTTTTGTATTTATTCTAAAAAGAGTATAATATTTCCGAAAATTTTAATAGCATACCGATCAATATTTTTGTCTAAATTTCAGCATGAAAGTATATTTATAGTAATATTTTTCATATAGAGAGATGATACTATAAATTATTTTATAGAGATATTGAAATTTTCTTGATAAATAATAAACTAGTTTTAGGTTACGTGAATAATATGTACCTAGGTACTGAGATTTTAACTTAGAGTTTTTGTATACATTATCTGTTGTTCGACATTTTTTCTGCGACTTTGTGAGGGTGCTTTACATAATATATTACATTTGCATAACTATAGTTGACATTAATTCGATTACATAATAATATATATATTATGTTGAATTTTTAGAGTGGATATACAAATAATGTTATTGATAATGTTAGGTTAGGTAGAAAATATAAAAATTTCTAGAATAGCATATTTACATATGGTTCAATTATGTTGTGCATAAACAGGTATTTGAAGTATCTAAAGTAATATTACGAGAGATAACATTTTTGCTGATTATTGTTTAGAATCATATGATATATAAAACGTGAAACAAATTTTTAAATAGTTGAGAAGACCAAGCTAGCTGTGACAAAAGATAAGAATTAAGGTGAGCTAAAAAAATTCAACCAAAAAACTTTTAATATCAAAATATTCCACTTTCCTGAGTAAAATTCAGATCCATATTGTTAATTATTATTCTAAAATAGGATCTGATTAACTTAATCCTCAATACTGACGGTATGTTTATGTTTTTTAATTTTTAACTTATTCGTTTTTCTTTTTATATCATGATGTGCACGTTTTGCATTAATATTTTATTATGTTCACAATATAATTAAATTCAAAATATTATCTAATCATTTACAAACCACACCCAAGCAAATTTCACTGACTACTTACAGCATAATCAAAATACTAATAAATACAAAATCGGTGAAAACATTTTTGTGTTAAATTAGGTAATGCAAAAAATATTGACCACGTATAAAAAAAGTAGTAAAGGAAAATTGTAATGTGGGAAATGCATCAATTTTTTAACTTTTTTTATAATATAATAGAGGGGATGGGAATTTTTAATTGCAAAATCGTGATGAGTAGAGAGTATTTTGCGTTTAAAATCATATTAATTATCAAAAATTACTAAGATTAGAAAAAAGTTAAATTATTATATTACTCGTATGTTCATTGACATACTCCGAGTAATATTAATTTAATTTCAGCTAAGCAACTTACAAGATATACAATTTTATTGTTTTAGCTTAAATAATCAAGGTACTGCAAAATATTTTATATAATCTGTATCAAAATTACCAGTAAACAAAATCCCCACGCAACCAGGTAATGAATAGTATTCATTCTAATTTAGCTATGTAAATTCAATAGTACAGTCAATAACCCCTGATTTAAATATCAACCTTCTTCAAACTCGTTTCCAGAAAGATCTAAGTATATCAATTTGGATTGACGTTTATTTTTGACATGGTTTTGCTTTTTGATTTAATTCTATCAGCAGTGACTTATTATTTTACCAGTTCAATGTATTAATGAAAATTAATCAAAGAAAAGGTATTTTATATAAAATGGGTTTTACATCGTTATTTAAAAATTGAATTATTCTATTCACATAAATATATAAATGTATAAGCACACATACATTCTATTCTGTTTATCCATATTTTTTAACTTTAATTCAATATGTAATAAAATCTTATTTGAGTTTTACCTGCCTAAATTTTCTGTAACTTTGTTTCATCTTTTTTCAAAACTGGACATAATGTATTAATGAATCATATTATTTGCAAATATAATCATTACACCAATTCTGAATTATTTATTCAATATTTAGTAAATTAAGTGCGATATAGTTCAAACATAATATGAAAACATTGTATAATATTATGCACTATTGCATTACTTATTATTTTATGCATTATTGCACGTAATCCGTTTGTGTTTTGTAAGTAAACTAATAAACTCATTCCAAAAACAGTTTCTTGTAGGTATTTAATTATTTTTGTATTCTAGTAAATAATAAAGAATATACAGTATAAAACCAGAGAGTACTCATCTTTCCTTTGTCAGGATAATTATTTAACTTAAACTTAACTTGAGTTTCCAAGGAATTTGGGGTTCGTAAGGTGATAAGGTCCAGGAATGCCTGCACCCTACTTATGTCACCTACAAATATTTCACACGATCTTGTTACTTTATTATCTAGTAGACAATTTTCGTTTATATTAATACACATAATATGACCAATTTATAAGCTTTAATAGTAGGTTTATTAAATACCCACTTCTTCAGAGAATTTAAAATATATATTTTTAAATAACGGTTTAGGTGGCATTACTTACGTTTGTCAATAATTATTATACCGTGTCCATCTAAATAAAAATATATGAATTTCGTAGAAATTTCTTCTGACGGTATCATGTAAATAGGTCAAGCCTAATAAATCGTAGCCATAAACCCCGTTGATGGCTCATTTAAATTAAAAAGTAATTGCGTTTCCTCTACGTCGGTTATTTTTTATTACACCACCCTTTCTTTATTTCGGTATAATTTCTGAAATATAATATAAAAAAATTGTAAAATTGAAAATATTGGTACATCTGCATCAATATTTAAATACAATATTTTGACTATCGTCCGTGGTGGAGTGGCGACAGACTGTGTGTCCCTGAGTTGCGGGCTCATATCTCGCGGCAGGAAAACCCACACGTTGTTTTTAATGTACGTTTGATACAGAACATTGAACTACCTAATAGTTTGATCGAATAGCTAATAACCAATTCTGGTCCAACCAAGGCGGTCAAGATCAACATCTAATCATAGAGCCAATCAAAAACAATGCCAGACAATACTACCATGGCGTGGAAAAATAAAGATACTTAAATATCTTTCAACTCATAAACTGTTTCCGATCCCATTGCTATATTACTTTGCCCAAAATCATAAGTAATATTAAATCTTGAATAAATAATTGTCGTTGAAGGTGAGTTTACAAAAATATTTCGGCGTGAATTATTTTTAATTAAACGGCCAGTAGACATATTGATCATAATACGTTTTATTATGATTTAGCATAACAAATAAGATATTATATAATTTTCTAGTATATTTGAATGATATTTTATATAAGCTATGTAGAAAAAACAGTTTTATACCGTCTACCAACAATCATGAATAGACATTTTTCTCATCGTGCTTCGAATTTCCCAGCCGTATCCTTAGACATGCGCAGCTCATTTTTTATTATATGAATGAGTGAGCACCACGATGACAAGACCATTTTCATAATTACTATAAAATCTGCAATCAGGCAGTCGAAACATAACAACAAAATGTTAGCACGAAAGCTGAAGATGAACGCATTTGTGTAAACTTTTTTTGAAATTTTAATTTTCTGTGCATTTTTTCTTTGTGTCGTAAACTTTTTACGCAATAAATAACACATGAAAATAAAACTTTACACGAGCGCGATCTGTGGAAAGAGTTTTCATCCTCTTTTCCTCGTGCAAACGCGAACGGCAACAGTTGTTGCGATGCATTCAACAGTTATCTTTTACGACGACCGACCGCAAGCGGCGGGAAATACAAACAATGGAATTTTCGGGCGTCCAATTTCCGATAGTTTTGATAGTTAAATGAAATTAGGGGTGGTAAAAAAATTCTTCACTGACCTCTGGCAAAGAAGGTGAGCAGTAGAAGGCCCGAGAGCAACAAGCCGGGCACGCTGCGCGTAGCCATCCTCCGCTAGCAGGCCACCCCCCCTGACTGGTCCGTCATAACAGGGGAACACCTCTCGCCGAGGAGTTCGAACCACCACTTCACCACCGGTTCACCATCTGATGACGAGTCGCGATGCAACGAGTGCGGGTTCGGAGGGGAGTCGTCGGCGAGCGTCGCGGGTGACGGCCGGCGGGCGTCTGGCGTCGAGCGCACGGCGTCCGTCGGCGGCGCGCGCCAGCCCGGGCCGCGCACGCGCCCCCGTCGTGGCCGCGCACCCAGGTAACTCGCATCCCCTCCTTATCAATCGGAACACACTTAATACCCATCGTCGCCATATATTTCATCTCGATCAAAATCGCATTCCAGATGACAATCAAATTTAGATGCGCTTTCGTCCCCGCGAGACTACACAATTACCGACTAAATTGTACCTTCTTTTCAATATTCTGAATAGATCATTAAAGCATTGATGACAAATATACGTAAAATTTGTCCATGCACTTTTTTTTATACTGAACGAAATAAAGCTACAGCCTCTCTCGAATATCAAGCTCGCCTACGATGGACTCGTTATTTTGCTTAATCGTTCACGAGACACTTAGGGCCAATACACACGGCAATGCAGGTTTTACTAAATTCCAAATGTATGCAATTGAAATCAAATACGACCAATCCAGTTGGACGCATTGATTCGAAATGGATACATTTGGAATAATGTAAGGTACTTATACGTTGATGCAGCGCCGTCTGGTTTCCTGTGTGTATTAACCCTAACAAAATAATGCTTTTCTAGCACCACATTTTAAATATTTGTAGTCTCTGACTTTCTCTTCTTCTTGCATTTACCATTGAAGTATTTAATACTGTAGTGATTAAATTATCTTCTTTTTAACCAGAAAGAGTATGGGCAAGTTGTGTTCCTCTGGACAATCCCCAGTCTTAAGCTTTCCTGATTTTTTTTCTCAAAAACTATAAAAAAAATATAAAAAAAGATTAAACTATTTCGAGCTCAGATAAATGATGCATCACTTTTTATTTTTTGTTTCAGAGAATGTTTTTCAATAAGCGAGATATAGACACTTTTATAAAAACCCCTAAATTGTCCAGAGGAACATGTCCATGTATGTTCCTGTGGACATAGGGTCATATTCTTCTGGACAGTATTGTTCCTCTGGACAGCACATAATCAATCATTTTTAACTTAGGAATAAACTATATATAAAACGATATTCATTACTCAAAATGTTTTTATTTAAATACACATTATAAATCATACATTTTTGTTATACATATTATAAGTACTATTTAATGTGACAAAATATCTGCAAATTAATAGAAACTCACTACTAACAGATTCGTCCGATTCAATATTTAAAATATAACACTTTTCACACACAAGAAAACCTTCATCGTCACACCCTGGCATGTTTTCTCTGTGATTTTTAGCAACACATCACCTATGAACGTATTTCTGGCATGTGTCACATTGTATTGCAATAGCTTCAGTACCATCCTTTTACAAATGCCACAAGCTACCAATAACTCGTTACTTAAGATCTTTCAATGCACGTTTTGTGGCATTTGGCTAATACCGAGATCGATAGAATCAGTTGTATCCCTTCTTCAGTTTTGGATTTGAGTTAATATATTCCATATCATTTTGTTTTTAAATTCCCTTTTTATATTTCTTTTCAATGTCACTGCTATTAATTCATTTTTCTCTGGTGTTGGTCAATATAAGGATTTTCCTGGTTTCTTACCACGAACCTTGAGGGTATTTTAAGGAAAGGGTCAACTATTTCAGGTAACTTGTTTGTATAAAGCATTTTCTTGCAACTCGAGGTTAGAAGAAAATGTCTCGTGTACCTGCTCAGTGGGCATCTGAACAAATTCGATTGACTCAGAATTCTTTGTTTCCATGATTAAAATAGAGCTGTCCTCCTGTTGGTAAAAGATTTTGCAGACGATCTTTAACGTATGCTGATAATATATAATCTTCTGTAAAAATAGCATCGTTGAGAGGAGCGATACCTGAAACTTAGAATTGCCTATGGCAGATTGTTAGTAAGTTGTTATCTATGAGCTGAGATACCCTGTCTTTCTAAGTTTGCTGCGTGGTACTGAAATATTAACTGGTTCGAGATTGAGTTACTTTGTCCAGATAAATATGATACATTGTTCTTCTGGACGTGTCCAGAGGAACAATCAAATATTTGTCCAGAGGAACATGACATGGTAAATTTCAATGGTTTTTAATATTTTACTTCTTGGGGTTACGTTATCAATGAGGTAATTGACTCTAAAGCATTCTAAAACAATACACTATTATGTGACATTAAAAAATACCAGATACAAGGAGTCTTTATAATAAAAAAGTCACTTAATTATTAACAAAAATACTTACTTTTCATTGAAAAAAAGACAAACAATATGATTGACTTTCATTGACATGAGACTAAACGTCAGAACAGTTTTACCTGGTGTAAAAATGTGCATTCGAATGTATTGAAAGAAGTAAAATATGATTACCCGTTTACGATAAAACACCACTGTCCAGAGGAACAATCGTCCAGAGGAACACTACTTGCCCCAACTCCTACATAAAGGCACCGGAACCTGGAGGTTCAGCGAACCAGTGACTCTGAGCCAATTAACGACGCCGGCATACTTATCATTTGCCCTGTCCATCTAAGTGAGGCAACCATCATGGTCAAAATGCAAACTCGACCCTGGAATATCCACAAAAACGGAAAAAAAGGATCGACGAACATACGAAGCAGCGATCTCCCTCAGCAGAATCATCACAGCCGATCACAACACCGCCGCCTTCCGACCTTGGGGCATAACATCCGTAGAATAGATGCGAAGTTGCCTCGCCTGGATGCTGCCAGCTACGTAGATTAATTTGAGGCTTTATATCAACGGGTGCTGTCGGACTCCAAAGCCACATCCTCTCGACGTCTTGTTGGAGAACAGCTGCATCATACGTTGACCTAACCGCAGAGAAAGACCACAAGGGTTATCTCCCTTTACTGCATCAATAAAAGGATGGCGAAGGGGACTTCAGGCAATGGACAGGCAGCTTCAGCGGCAACAATAATTAGTGTGGTATTTTGGCCGGAGAGCCGGTAAAGTATGTGTGCGTTTATGACGTCTGTGATACATTGTGCCTATATCGTCGAATGAGCGGAATGGCGGGCAGTACATGATAAGCCTCGTCAATAGCAGATGGTAAATCACGTAGCCGACGCTGAAGGATGCGCTTAGGTTAGTTTCCAATATACCCTTTGAACGTCCATTTGCAGTAAACCGGTGAGTAGTTTCTTTTCAATTCTGGCTGCCAGGGATAGGACCAGCTCTGTTATTGGACCAGCGCTCGGAATGGACCGGAACTACCGGTATTAAAACTGATTTAACATAATGCTGTTGGCCAGTGGCCACAACCAGAATTTGATCATTTTGAATATAATAATAATAATATAATAATATGATAAATACGAGTGGATATTTATAAATTTAATGAAGGCTTAATTAAGTAGTAGGTACTTCGTGTAAATCTGCTAAAATATTAAGAAATCACTCCGATAAGCATTTAAGATCGACAATACAGTGGAAACAGGGTTTTCTGATTCAATGTCATTTCAACAATTGACTCGTGTTAAAAAATATTTATGACGTGTCGTAAACCCCTATTTTTACAATGAATAATGAATGAATGCACCATTATGCCATTTTCCTACAAAAATGTTTTTGGGATGAAACGATTGAATAGTCTACCGTAATTAGTTTATTTTTAAGGGACGTTTCTATTGTGTTATAATTACATACGTTGTAACTTGCTACTTTTAAAATAATAGAAATAATACATACCTACTATGTAGAGAACTTTTAGTTAATTTTTGTTTGTAAATTTGTTTTAAAAAAATATGAATATCCTCCAATAAAAATTTATTACTATCATAATAATAAATTATTGTTCTGTATTATCATCATTCATCACCGTGGCAATAATAATGAGAGTAGGTAAGGACAAACATCATAAATTGAATCGTTTAGTTTAAAATACACTCACAAATTAGGTAGGTACGTATTCAGTGCGGACATCTAATAATTTTAGGTGGAAGTCATAGATTAAATAAATACGGTGGTAAGTTCTTTAATCTGAGGTGGTAAGCGTAGGTATATTATAATAATGGTAACCAAAGCATCATTGTAACAAATAGGTCATGGCCTCCACAAAGGGGGGCTGAGAGGGCTCTAGCCTGGGGGCCCGGGCTCAGGAGGGGCCCGGCGAGGCGAATCGACCAGATAAGTGAGGTAAACACACATCACAAATTTGCTTTAATAGTAAAAAAAAAAGTCGCATGCGGCGCTATTTTCTTGCAATCATATTATTAAAGTTATGTGGTTATACGATACAATTTTTAATTGTATAACAATACTCGACATCTCCATAATTCGTATGGATGTATTAAAATATACAATAAAACACTAAATATACAGATTATTTTTACCGCGTATATACTGCCTTTATTCTTAGCGATAGGTAGGGGGCCGCCAAAGATCCTAGCCTGGGGGCCTGCTTCACGATGTGGGGCCCATGATATAGGTACATACATACACTACAATATTAGTCCTCATAATGTTGAATATAGGTAGGTACCTACTGATTAATGACAATTTTATATTATTCTATAGGAATCATGTTTAGCAACTCGAGTTTCACCTTCCGTCATGTTTTATCTTATATAATTAATGATACACCATTGGTAATTTAAAATGCTATAATTACGTTGTTTGGTGATGATGGCTTGAAACTTTTCTTAGAAGTAGGTATGGCCTAATGGCCCTTATGGTGGAGAAGGTTCAAAAGAAATCTTTGAGGATCCTTTGTATTGAAGCTGTGTAGATACCATCCATGGCTTTATCCGATTGATTTATCTTAAGTATGCTTACATACTGTACTGCAGAACTAATCTGCAATTGCTAATAATGATTGGGCAGGAAATAACTGTGTTCAACCAAATCGCTTCGGATATTGGTATATTCCACCTGCGTGAGAACGAGTTTACGTGAACGGTTTATAAATTCTTAGTTTTATAACTTCTTAAATAATTAAATGGCCTCGTTAGCTTATCGGTGAACAAATATGTACTTACTGTATAAATTTTGTATTTACTCGTCTCTGTATAGGTACCTACTTACTATTTTTTCTAATAGTTGCTGCATCTATTTCTTTATTTTTTAAATACTGTTTCTTTGATTTTTTTTAAATATTCTGTGCTCGTCTTGAATCTATAATCTGTAAAATATGCTATATGTAAATTAATTTTTAATTTGAATCTTTATGGTAGGTATGTGGATATGTTGTTTTTTTATGTCGAACTAATTAACAAACTGAACTATCCCAAATGAGACAGTAATATAAGTTATAAGCAGTGACGAGTGGTGGTAGAAGTATCATGCCTGCTGATTTTTTTTTTCTAGATGCCTTTATGGATACCTCGCATTTACTATCGAGGTTTCTTAAGGACTTTGGCACGCAAACTACTCTACTATGGGTGGTAGATAAATTAAGAATAAAGAATAATACAATTTTTGACGGTATACTTTGTTGAGACGAGGTTCTTTCGCCTGCGGCGCCGACAATCCTTTCCCACTTGCTCAATATACATCCACGTAAGAACTTATTTTACTTAAGTTTATTGTTTCATTTATACATCCAAAGTACGTAGGTACGTAACGAAAAAAATCAAGCATACTTTTTTTCGGAAAATTACAGAGCGTTCCTGTTTGTGAAATTTTCCATTTCGAGCACTGTATTGGACGCAACATACCTGACACGGCAACATCGCCAACCTATTTACGCTACTCAGATGCACCGTCATCGAGAAGAGCGGCTGTGTAGAATCTTATCACTTAATTGCCACAGTTAACTCCTAGAGTTTAGGCTTAGAGTTTAGGCTTAGAGTTTGCACTTATTACCCAGTAAATTGAACCCCCTCCGGGGATTAGGTCAAACTGATTTCTGGCATTCGTATAATAAAAATTTGGTTGTAACGTAGAATTTATTAACATTACATTTTATTTAAAAATTAACTATAAGGTATTTACCTAACAAACATTTTACCTAGTCCCATTTTCTAAGAAATCAAGGGTCAGGTAACGCCGTGAGCTTGTAATAATATACGAGGGCAGCTGAATCTCATCACTTACTGGGGCGAGTCATTTGATTTTGATTTTCGAAAATTAACATAGGTAATCTATAGAAAAATATTGTAAACTCTACACTGTCTGTCTTAATCTGTAAAATATATACCGTTTCCATTATAAAATCTTGTTTATTGGATTAGTCACTCCCAGCATTAACGATAATATATAGAGCTTGTGGTTTCTCGACTCTTTTCATTTCTCGAATTCAAGAATATCTGTTTTCTCCCGATTTGGCGAATGATTTTCATTTCTCGATAATCTCGAGAAATATCTTCTTTAACTCATCCGACCCAAATGATCTGCCCTTTGCTTCACAAAAAAAATTAGCAGAGAGCTATTTTTTAGCTTTACTTGACAAGAAAAAATTTATCGGCGAATTTAAGAATTTCCGGTTTGGTTCAAAGGCTTTTTTAGCTTTTCTTATGCCATATTTAAATTCCAATTCTGGTCGGCAGTTTTCTTTTTTCCGTTTTATCTTTCCTATGTTATTTTGGTCTAGTTATAATTTCTCAATAAGAATTGATGGTACTGTTCGGTTATACCGGAGGCAGCGGAAAACGCATTTTGAAAATAGCCGATAAACTGGATTATTTGTTAGGTTAACCTAACCAAACCTAACCTAACCTAACCTAACCTAACCTAACCCAACCTAACCGAACCTAAACTAACCCAAACTAACAAATAATCCAGTTTATCGACTATTTTCAAAATGCGTTTTCCGCTGCCTCCGGTATAACCGAACAGTACCGAATTGATCATTTCTCGAGAAATGAGAATGCTATAAATTTTGGAAAATTAATTTACCGAGATGCGAAATTCACTTTAACTGAATTGTTAAACAAATTTAATAAACACAATGCTTACCAACTAGTCGTAAAAAAATATTAGGAGTACGAAATAAGAATAGAGATACGTTTATAAACGTTTCTTTTCAGAAGAGCCCAAAGAAGATTGAGTTTTGGACCACTTTGTATGGAAACTTCTATGTTACTGTATGAAATTTACTAATTCAGCGGTGTCGGTTCGACCCATGCCTTTTCGTCTTTGCGCATATATGCGTTATAATTAATTTGGCATATTTAACTAATTTTGAAATTTTTCAAACGTAGGTATATAGGATATTCCTTTTCATTTTGCATACAAAATTAAACTATATTTTTTCATATGAGATATATATATTACTTTATTTCCTGTAAATGTTTCTATCAATGCAATAAATACAATGATAATCGTACAACCATTTTTAGTTCGATAGATTCTTATTTTATGTATTATCTATTTTACAATATTTATGAGTTGTTTACATACAACGTCCTCCTCGTATGGTATAAATAAGCAGCCACCGAGTCACCGACTAATGGACACTGTGTTTAAATGTTAAAAAGTACTTTTTTAAAACATAAATTTGATATACTTATGCCATGAACCAATATAACAAGCAATAATTTATGTTTATACTTTTATAAGACTTGTGGCGTATTGCAGAAAGAAAATATATATTATAAATAGGTAAGTGCACACCGATAACTACTACATATACTTTGTGAAAATCCTGAACCTAACATTTCTTCTACATTTTGTTTCATGTTTTTAGAGTAGACCTACCGAATCTTTAACCTCACGATATTTGACACAAATTTAATTGGTCATTCTTCTAAGAAATTTTAATAATAGAATTATCCATACATTCAGTCTAATAATTAATTGAATAACGGTAAGTTCGTACGACACCCATGAAGCACTGACTATCCGATTAGGAATTCAACTTATCAACGTAATTTTTGAAAAATATAGGATGCCAAAACTAGACAATTTAAAATGATTTATGAACTACTGTACAAAATAAAAAAATAATATATATTTAGTCGATACACTGCTGGACGAAAGCCTCTCCTCGTTAATTTCATCCCTCTTACTCCTGAGTTTTCCGGTGTCACGTAATCTAATATAAGTCTATGATTGCATGAGTAAATTTTGTCAAGTGAATCAGTGGTTGTAATGTAAGAGAGATCCAAAAATTAATAGTGCTACCTAGCATTACAAAGCTTTAGTAGGCGCATTCTGGCCATAACGTGGAAGTACTACAAAAAAACCTATTGATATGGAAGCAGACGAAAGTACGCGATGTGATAGGTGTACAATATTAATTTACAAAAAATCCACACAGAGATCTGAAATTTTCTACCTCAGACATAAATTTCTAATATTTGATAAACCTACGCTTTGCTATATACGCACTAATGCATTATTTTAGTTTCTTCAATACCGACCGTTGCATTGTAAGAGACACCTAATAATTCTTTGAAAATAAAACAAGGCTTGAAGTGTACCCGAGTTCGTATCACTAATTATTCAAAATACTCTAAGGCCGGTTTCAGACGGGACACCGGTATCGCGCTTGTTTATAATAAGGAGGCCTTTATATTCGAATAAAAGGGTATCTGTACTATGTTTATGAACGCCCCGAGCTAATGAGTCAAAGCGTGTATTAGTGCAGGATCCCATAGACTTGTCGTATACATAATATGCGGAACGCATTCTGACAATTGGAGTAGGTTTTAGGAGTCACCAAGATATATAATGTCGATGTTGCCAGGCGATATTAGTGGTCAATTTTTTTTTATTGAGGTTTTAATTTTTTTTCTTATAACCCACCAAAAATTGTTCTGAGTTCTTCAATAAAACCAAGACGGGATCAGGGATTGATTGAAAATGCAATAATTGTACCATGCCATCGGCATGGTCGTAGAACGGTCCGTCCCGTTTGAAAAAATAAAAATAGCGGGTAGTGAAATGTGTTCAAAATTATCAATTCTTAGGACCCTTCTTGGCTTAAATTATTTTATTTAGTAGCATTTTTGTATATAATCACCTAAATTGGTTTCTTTACTATATCTATGCATATGACATTCGTTTTAGTATTATGGTTAATCCAGAAACAGTGTAGGTTGCATATATAGGTAGGTGAATAAATGAAATAACGATAACCACTAACCACACTAAGTACCTACATATTTATTAAAAAAAAAAGAAACAACAAGTCAAGTGTTCAAACTCCTTTAAGTATCATGATCACAGTTTTTACAAACACTACTTACACATTTGCACAATGATATACATGTCAAAGCCGATTTCTTATAACTACGTGATAATGTACGGCAGTTAGAATTACATTTGCATGGTTTAATTAAATAATTTGGTAGAGGTTCATTCGTCATTTGTCTTGGATACGAATTATTTTCTCGTAACTCATAGTCAAGTTGTAGGACATCAAGAGGCTCAAATAGTGGAACATATGAGCTTTCCCGTAAATAAACTTATGCTGAAGGCTTTAAACAGTGTAAATACAATGAATCATATGTGCCTATCACTCTTGACAAATTTAAACTAAATTCAATATTTTGGGAAATAAATTTATGCCGAAGCTCATTCGCTATTGGTTTTTGTTTATATAATAAGTAAGTGCAAACTTTTTCCAGGTCTTGAAACTGCTGTGGTCTCCAATAAACCATTTCCTAAAGCTGAAAGTGCATCCTGAACAAAACTCGTTGACGAGATGGTTAAAGCTTGTTTCTTTGTACATATGCAGTCACTAGTGGTGTCGCAGCCGGTTAAACAATGTAATGCTGGTATAATATTACAAATATTTTCGCCAAGAGGTTCAGCTGCCAATTGGCATTCTAAAACATGGAATTTCTTCTAAGATCCCTCAAACCATAATCCATGGCAACCAATCGTTGCAAGTTTATTCCAGAAATGAATGCCTAAAATTAAAACATCTGTATCGGGACTGTGATAATCTCCAAATTTTGCATTTTTACAGCATGAAATATATGACAGAACATTCTCCAGAGTCTGCTTCTAAATGATTTTGATTTTAAATCAATGGCGTCAGTGAAAATTGATCCCTGCAATTTAAACCATTGTGTGGGGTCGTCAAATCCACCACAATGTACAGCTCACTTTTTCCGTTGATTTTTGCAAATGTGGGAGCATTTTTGCAAATACATTTAACAAGCTGTAATTTATTTTGAGGGCTCACAAAAAAATCTTTGCAATTAATCCACCACATACCTACTACATACACTAAGGGACAATCTCCAAGGCTTAGATATTATAAGCATTTACACTGTTTAAGGGCTGCAGCACAAGTTTATTTATGGAAAAGCTCATCTGATCCACTATTGAGCCTATTGATTTCCTACAACTTCTAACAATTATGAGAAAATAATTTGTATCCAAGACAAATGACGAATGAACCTCTGCCAAATTATTTAGTTAAACCATGCAAATGTAATTCTGACTGCCGTACATTATCACGTAGTTATAAGAAATCGGCTTTGACACGAATATCATTGTGCAAATGTGTAAGTATTGTTTGTAAAAACTGTGATCATGATACCTAAAGCAGTTTGAACACTTGACTTCTTGTTTCTTTTTTTTAATAAATGTGTAGGTACTTAGTGTGGTTAGTGGTTATCGTTATTTCATTTATTCACCTACCTATATATGCAACCTACACTGTTTCTGGATTAACCATAATACTAAAACGAATGTCATATGCATAGATATAGTAAAGAAACCAATTTAGGTGATTATATACAAAAATGCTACTAAATAAAATAATTTAAGCCAAGAAGGGTCCTAAGAATCGATAATTTTGAACACATTTCACTACCCGCTATTTTTATTTTTTCAAACGGGACGGACCGTTCTACGACCATGCCGATGGCATGGTACAATTATTGCATTTTCAATCAATCCCTGATCCCGTCTTGGTTTTATTGAAGAACTCAGAACAATTTTTGGTGGGTTATAAGAAAAAAAATTAAAACCTCAATAAAAAAAAATTTACCACTAATATCGCCTGGCAACATCGACATTATATATCTTGGTGACCCCTAAAACCTATTCCAATTGTCAGAATGCGTTCCGCATATTATGTATACGAAAAGTCTATGGGATCCTGCACTATATGGTACACTTTTCAAACGGCCGCTACATTCTCAAGCCGCCGATACACATGTTTTTATGACCGCAGCCAGTTTTATGTTCTAATTTATATCGCAAAATTATGCGTTGACTCATTAGCTCTGGGCGTTCATAAATATAATAAAAAGGACCCTTTATTCGAATACAAAGGCCTCCTTATTATATACGAGCGCGACACCGGTGTCCCGTTTGAAACGGGGGTTATACTTTACATTTGATTGACAAGACAAATACTTTTTATGTTAAATTTAGTTTCCCAAATTGCAACGTCTACGTAAATTATTGAATAGTGAATTTTATAAATTCATCGTTCAAAAATGGATAGTAATTCATCTTTTCTGTTAAACACAGTGATCGATTACTACACTTGGGAACAATAGGTCTAAACCGATTTTCAGGTACCATAGTGAAATTTTACAGATCGGAGAGAACAACTTGGTTATTCGAAAACCACTGCACTCGAGACAAAAATAATCTTGAAACGCATATCATATCTCGAATCAAATTATGTAACATTATTCATCCCTCAATAAATTTATAGCGGACGAAAACCATAAAAGAATGTCGTTTATTGCTTCGACTGAAAAATCCCTTAAAACTGTACGAGATATTCTCCAGTATGTAGAAATCCTCCCCCAACCCTTTGCAACAGCGGCTGAATTATTTCTTTGAATTTCAATAGTAATCCGCTATCTCAGATACTCACCCGAACGGCACTCACTGTACGACTTCAATTTATAAAACATTGTCCTTAGTTAAAATTTTAGGGGAACTTTCGGGTCCGTGTACTGGGATAATCTTTTGAAGTTGAAACATTTTAAAATTTTAACGTGTTACTAATGATAGTCTTTTTATATGAATAATAAATTATTTGAACTACGGTAACTCAAAACTTACTTAAGTACTTGGTGTAGGTACGAAGATATATAAAAAAATCAACTTATATCTAATGACATACATGATAGGTAGAGTGCTTTTTTTATTACTAAATGAGCATAATATACCTTTTTTGCGCACGTAATCATGAAAAATAAAATACACACAACATTGTCTTGTTATGTATATGGCCAAACTTTAGCAAAAATTATAATATTATTATGTTAATTTTCCACCATTAAACATAGTGTCAATAATATTAACATTACGCCCTCCGAGTATGTTTGTTTCTACTTATTTTTTAATGTGGCTACAATCAAAACTAAGTGTTTTTTTTTTAAATAAAATAGAAAATATTTTTACACGTTATACAAGAATTCACGATTACATTTATGTTTTTCATTTTAAATTTATATTATAACAATTTTATGCTGAATTCAAAATAAAAATAGGTATATCATACTGACAGTTATTCATAAGCAACAAGAAAAATTCATTACATTTTAAGGTAGTTACAATTTATTATATATAAGATCGAAGCCTCTCTTCGACACTTATTGAGAGTAAATAAATATCGTAAAACATATTATGTTTATATAAATCTACATACCTAGTGTAATTAAAAATAAATAATATAATAATTAACCTTGTTGCATTCAATTTCCATATTTACCAAAATAGTTTATTCCGACGATCTAATTTACCAATCTACGTTACTTAATAAATAAATGTGTCTATCATGTTATTCTTTTTTTTCACTCACATCAATTGTATATTATAGCATAATGTTCTCATTTAAATTACTTTTCTATGTTTTGAATAAAAATTATTATGGACATGTAAGTGTTCCGAAGTATATTCGGTAGTTAATCCAATAAATATTTATTATTCACGTCGCCGATGTCATAACATTGTTTTTTTACTTCCAACTGTGTCTTCACGTCGAGCTTATAGGACGCTTGTTTCAAATCCTGTAGGTACATATCACTGGCCGTAAGTATGGACATATCAAATGATGCATTATGCTAATAGCGTTTTTTTAGTCTTCTTCTTCGACCATGTTGGATCATATGAATACCATGCGGCGTCTCCAAAAATCTCTTTTGCTTGTCAATCTTCTTGCATTTTCCCGGGTCGTGTTAATATTTTGTAACTCTGCTATAATACAGTCTACCGGTGGTATTCTAGGATACCAGAATCTATTTGGATTAAAGAACAGGCAAATTAGGTTGCCTTCTTTCTTTCTATCCTTATGCATCGCGGCACGCGGTAGCCAGGTCCAACATCGGTTCTTTCAGTACAATGAGAGCCTGCGTGGTCCGTTATCTTATTTCCTCATTAAATACTTCAAAGTTATACTGCCGCACAACCAGTATTCACCGCAAACATCTGCACTTGAAGCTCAGTAGTAGGTATACGGCAATCGGTCGCTTTATCATTCGTAAGGTGCGATGACTGGCTACCGTAAAGCAGCACCATCACAATGAAAGCGTCGAATACACGGCTTATGGTTTTAATCGAGTACAGTTGTGAATCCTAGATAATCCGCATCAGTTGAGTGTTGCTCCAACCATTACCATTCGGATAGCTGGCTCTCTTTACAAATTTCCATCTCCCGTAATACCCACCCCCAGCCATTTAAAACTGTGAACTCGATGTTTTGTCTGTTATTAATCAAGAGATATCTGATTCAGTACAGGTGCTAACTATTTTACACAAAACGTTGGTTTTCTTCGTGTTGATTTTCAAACCATCGTGAGACGAATTATTATGCAGCCTTTCGATTATCTTTCGAATGCCCTTGATTGAGTTGTCGAATAAGATAGTATCATCGGGGCGTATTATTGTAGTAGCTAAATGTATTTTTTAATGTAAATATTTTTTTATTATGTTACATCACTGGATATACCTATATTAGCTTTTGATTGACGTATAAATACATATTTAATATACTATAATACATTATATTATTATTTGTGGTCTTTGATCAAAATGTGATAATTAATGTGCAAAGTTCATTATTTCGAGATAGGCATGTACATACTATACTGTATTATATTTCATTTGGACAATTTAAACTATTATAGGGCGCTGTAAAAACATATTTCATGAGTATGGGCCTAATCGATTGAGCAAATGGTTAACATTTATTTCTTGTAAAAACAAAAATCTGTTAATACAATCCTCCACTCTGTGGAGGCTTATATTATGATCTTATTAGAATCGAACATGACCAAAAGAAACAAAATATTAGACACAAAATGCGCCATGAGACGGAATAGTGTGAAAACCACTGAGGTATTATAAGTAAATGCGAACTCAAAAAATGATATTTTACTTGCGGTGAAATAACGATTTCGCTTGGAAATAAAATTGTACGCATCTTTAAAATAAAAACTACCAAATAATAAAATTTATCACTTTAATAGTTTTCCACATCACTTGCCAAAAGCTTACGGACATTAGAAATTACGCATTCAATACGTTGAAAACATGGCATATTATAAAGAAAAGAATAATTTATTTGAAGCAGTGAAATAATACATTTAGATATAAAGTATTAACTGGTATATAATAAATATGTTAGTCATAAAAGATAAGTGATAAATAAACTTTAATTTCAGGTCATTTTACCATTCATACCAGTCATATTACATTTAATTTTGTTTATTTCACATTATTACAAAAATAATGAATATGTTGATGATTAAGTTTATCTCTATCTCATTCAGCTCTCGTCGCTTTGTCAAGCTATTTACTTAGCCCAGATGTAGGAAAAGCGATACCCGTGTTAGCAAGGGGTCCCGCGAAAATTCATTAATACGCCTTCACTCGGCTCGAGCTTGACAAAACCATTCGGATTCATTCAATTCCACTATATCCACAATTCCACAATTACCGCTAAATTTTAAAAAAATATAGAAAGTCAGATTTTATTTTAAAAAATCTTTCCACGCGAAATTTAATTTCTAAGTATTAAATAAAAAATAAATAAAAACATTTTTTCAACAGTGACCTAAAAAAACTGAAACCTATGAAAAACTATGAAAACCAAATGTTTCTAAAATAAACGAAACCTTATCTCATTGAACCGATAGGGACGATAACGATATCGGAATTGTTGAATAACTATGTTAAATAGGTAGGTCTTTGACAAACAACTCAAGTCCAAGTTTTTAATTCGTTAATATCTATTATCGTAATTTTAATTTAAGATTAACGTGAAATTAATTTATTCAATTTAATTGAATCCATTAACATGACTGAACATTAAAAACAACAACTTTCAAAAGTTTATAACATAAGAAAAATAAGTAATACAATGTAAGGATGCATAATAATATATTACAATAAGTATGTAAATGTTAAAAATACACAGCAAAAACAAAAAAATTATTCTGTGTAAGCATGCTTAAGACAAAATCAGTCGGGAAAAACAACGGATACTACCCATATAGCCTCTTGTAAAGATTCCTGATTTTTTTTAAAACCCCTTTATTGTTAAGCTGTGTTTAAACTGATATGGGAACCAAACATTCGACATACTCCAAAGCTTGTTTTGAACTAGGTATAATATAATATAAATAAAATTTAACTTCAACAAGACCCAGGAATCATGCAATCAAGCCCAACATTTACAGTGCATGGGTGCATAATGTCCTTTACGAAAAATTAAATATGAAAAAGGTGTATGCATGATGGGTGCCGCGATTATTGATTATTGACCAAAAACGTATCCACTCGAATGAATATCATCGCAGCAGTTGGCGATGTTTAATCATAGTTCGACTTCTTGCACCGTGGCATGACTATTGGCAAAAATTGAAACCAACACTGCACACCAAGACGTCCAAACAGCAGTCAAAACAATGAACAGAACGAATTGTGGAAAAACGGCTTATAATGCAGTAGAAAAAGTTCTATTCTACCAGAACAACACGTCATCACTCAAAATGACACTTACAAAAGCAAAATTGTATGAAGTGGGCTTCAAATTGGCTCATTATCCGTCATAATTCATGGACTTAGCTTCCTGTTCAAGAAGAAAAAATCATCGAATCAGAATGTCATCGCCACAATTTGGAAAGTTCGACAAATGACATGATACACTTTATAGCATATTTAATTGTATTCAATGAGCAAAGAAAAATCTGTATCTATTGTCGACTGACGTATTTACAATACGTTAAATATTATTACAGATGCTCCCACGTGGAATGCATGAACCTCCATGGAACGGAATATTAACAGAATTAATTATTTTATTTAAATTAAAAATGGAATTTTTACCAGATGCAGGATTGAAAAGGCGGGTGCCCCCCCCCCCCCCCCCCGCTTCAGAGACGAGCAAAGTTGGGCACAACAAATTTTAAAATATCCAAATCTTGATATAATTTATTCTGAAATCGTAGTTGTACCAGTTGTACCTATTTTTATATATTTTTTATAAACCTAGAATTTTTTGCGTTTCTATTTATATGTATAGTTTTGTGAAAACTTGTTTTTATTTATATTTATATTTCATTGTATTTATTTATTGAATTCTTTAATTTTAAAATAGGTACAACAATAAAATGTGATGTGCCATTTATGAATTTAGGTAAATATGTGGGTCTATTCTATACTTATCGAACACTAAATTGATAAATAGTATCAAACTTAGGGTAGGTTTGTATCAAAATATTAGCACTTATTGTAACAATTACACGAAGCCGGTTTTTATTGTTGCAATAAGTGCGATATTTTAACAGCAGCAAGATAGGTGCTGTTAAAATATAGCACTTATTGCAACAATAAAAACCGGCTTCGTGTAATTGTTACAATAAGTGCTAATATTTTGATACAAACCTACCCTAAGTTTGATAATATTTTTCACTTTATCACTTTAGCGGTCGATAAGCATAGAATAGACCCAATGATGTAAAACAAGTATGTAATAAGTAATAACAATAATTATTATAATATCGAGATTTTATAAACCAACCAAATTTTATTATACAACTTCTAAACTGCCAATATTATACTAATATAACCTATACGGCCCACGGCCTACGCCGATATTGATAGGGCTGATAGGGGTGTTAAAAGAGAAATGAAAGTAGACTGTGATAAACATCTTGGTACCTATTATAACCCATACCTTCACTTCACGAGCTCCCAACCCATAGATCGCGACCTCTGGGGGTGTCTCGAGGTGATTCGAGGGGATCGGCAACTACTCTTAAACTATGATGAAACTGTGAATGATGAATGTGAACTATGAATTGTGTGCCGATGGTTAATCACTTTTAGTCTAGTTATTTTTTTATGCTAAAATAACACGGCAATTATGAATTACCGTAATTTTAAGTCTATACGGAAAATTTCATGTCACTGTATAGACAATTCTTTATATCTGAAAACACTGGTTTGACTATATCTGTTATTTCACGAAATCTTTCCTGTATGTTTCCTTGTTTACAAAAAAAAAGTGGTCTTTCCTCGCTCTATCCGTCTTTAAATCTGCTGGATCATCAATCTGTACCTATTAATATTTTGCCAAAGATCAAAATCCTTACCCTATCTTGCCGTTGATACTAATCAAAGTCTGGTAATTTAAAATCATATCAGTATGTACGCTTTCCTTCTTATATTCTTTGATTTATCTTCTTGTGTATTGATGATAGGTTTATAGCCCGAAACAGCTAACATGTCAATGTAAATGTCTTAATACTGGAAATATAACAAAAACTTTATTCCCAAACCATTGATGCCAAAGCCACATGAAAGAAATTTTGATGATTACTAATTTATTGACATGGAATTATAGACAGTCTTTGAAGATAATATAAATAATAATGATTGATCACTAAATGATAATCAACATATTATAAAGTTTTATTTTATGGTTATTTTTATGTGTTTTCTCACTATAATGTCATTTTATACTAATGTAGCGGAGAGGGTCGCAGCACGAAAAGAGTTGTGAACCAGTGGCGAAATTGATAAATCAACATTTCAAAAATATTTGATTTAAACGTTAATTAATATAATCGCGAATACTATTGCTAGAAAGATATTGTATAACTACTTTATAATAATCTAATATTCTTACGTAATGCTTATTTCGAAAAGGTTTGTGAACCAGTGGCTAAATTGATAAATTAACATAAAAAATATTTGTTTTATTAGTTAATTTAATCGCCAATTATTACTAAAAATGTATTGTGTTACTAAATTATAATATGATAATATTATGTAATACTTATTGCGCATAATTTAATAATGATTTGGACCGGTTTCGTCATTCGAACATTTACACATTATCATTCTCATCAGGTGATAATGTTCCAATAAAGTGGATGAAATCGGTCCTGATGGTTGTCTGGAATAGTACGTGGAATAACCACATTACTTTGTGTTTTATTTTAATTAATTAGAATTACAATCCAGATGCAGATTAGTGCTATTCAATTTTAATTTGGATTTGAATTTAATGTAGAAACTCCATAGTAGTCTCCAATAACTATTTTTACCACAGGGTGCATATGGACACCGAAGTATTAAATGATATTATTATTTTAGTTAGAGTTAGTAACAGTAGTAGGGAGAAACATTAGTAAGTATATTATACAACCATTCCATTGATCCAGATACAATAATTTATTATTCATGCCATTAAAAATCGTAAATTATTTTTAATTGTCATTTTCACCCCAGGACCGGAGGTTATAATATTAACAACTTTTTCACGAGGAATGGTTGCTACTCATTCCCCCAACTCGTTTGGTCTAATTTTTCAGGATATTTGTTAGGCGGTTTCATGGCCCCGGCCGAACCCAAATCAGCAATAGCCGAAACGGGTGGACGAATTGTTTTCAATAAGGCATTTTCTTTTGACTTAGCATCGGGTAGAGTAGTTGTTGCGTGATAAAGTCCTTAAAGTAACTTTGACAGTAATAGCTTTCTATAAAGACATCTAGGAAAAAACCCCATAGGTCTAATAGGTACATATTGAAAATAACGTCATTTAAGTAAATCAAGCGCAGAAACAAGCCCCTACCCCTACCATCAGACGTAGACACCCTACCAACTACGTTATCGTGGGTTTTATTAATTACCTACGATAATTCATTATTTCTTGGGATTTACCTATCGTTTATGGAAAAGTGCAATGAAAATCTTTAACATCCTAGTTATAGAATACGCACTGCTTTATAATAATAAAAATCATTTAAGTACGTGAAACATGCTCTCAAAAGTTGTGATGTCTACTCATTCTTTCATTAAATATTTGTATATCCTTAAAGGGAGCCACCCCTATGCAATGCATGTTCTGCATACCTACACGTGACGTCACTGGCAACGAAATAACCCTGCGATTCAGCGAATAGACCTGCTAGATATAGAAAATTTTATTTTTAGGTAGGTACCCGTCTACTCAGTTCGTCAAACCACACATATCGTGTCGCTTTTCAAAATTGTCAGTAATACTATCGTTTGCAAATACCTACTTATATAATATTATCTTATAAATCTTATAATGAACACAATAATCATTATTTTTGGCGTTTCATTTTACTCAATAAAATGTTTCCTTCATAAATTAGGAAACTTTGGCGTGAGTTTTCTATTTTCTGTGAGTTCCTATTTAACTAAAAAAATAAGTGCTTTTTTATATAAAACGATGTAGGTATCATATTATTTAATTTAAATAAAATCATCAATGCTTTAACAATGCCTCAATCCTTATAGGTTCGTAGGGCTGGGTGCGTGATCGATATACTAGATATGAAGTGAATGCGCATGCGCCAAAGCCCTGGGCTAAAGAACAACTTCCGCAATGACTAAATGCACCGGAACCACAAAGAAGATTATTTTATTTAACATCTAATGGGTTGCGGTCAGCCGACGAAAAAGCTCAGCTAATTTATTTTATCAACACAAAAAAAATTGTATTATTAATTTTTTTCTAGAAGTAGGGCAGAGCGGGGTCATTTGAGCCACGGGGTCACCTGAGCCACCCGTATTATCACTCTTACGCTGCATTATAGATACAAGCGGTGGATTCCGAACAAAGCAGGAGGGGTAGGCAGCCAATCCGCAATTGCATCAGTCACCGTCCGGTGTTCGATGTGACTGTGAACGTGCGATGTTACTATTTTCACGCCAAAAGTAAAGAAAGCAGTTCCTCATACTTTTTGGTCTCAAGACTCTCAAGCACATGTCTGTGGTGTACGGCAATCAAGTAAATGTATTTTGATTTAACAATAGTGTGTTTATGCGATGACAGTATCAAAAATAATCTATTTTCAATAGTCTATGGGTGGCTCAATCCAATTAGTAATAATTTGGGGAAGGGGTCATTTGAGCCATAACAAACGTACACCTGAAAGTAACAGATACACCTGAGAAGGGCCAGCTTGCTGCAGAACAAAGTAAACGGAAAAGTGAGGGTAGCAAGAAGATAGTAAAATCGAAGAAACTTTCAGTGAAGAAAGCTATTTTGAAGAGTTCCTCTGAATCTGATGGAAGAGACACGACCTGTTAAGAAAACTAAAAATCTCCAAAAGAAGAAAAAAGTACAGACAAGTATAACTATATGTTCCTATTGTTTTCTAATAACTTGGATTAAAGATTTAAGAAAGATTTTGTTTGTATTTTATATTGCTCTGATGAAAAAAACCTTTCTACGCCCACTGGCTCAACTGACCCCATTGGGTGGCTCAGTTGACCCCACTAGGTGGGGTCAACTGAGCCATCTGGCATTTGTGACATTAATGTAAATTTAGTCTTGTAAACATCGTCTTTGTTACAGTTTTTTGATGAAGTTACATGACCAAATAAACAACTTAACTGGTTTAAAAGATATCATTTCTTATTTCTTCATTAATTAGAAGCCATACTGCTTTGAGCAAAATCATGATCAAGTGACCCCGCTCTGCCCTAATGCAATACCAACACTAATATGATTAAAAGTCATTATATATAATATGAATAATTTACATGTTTCGTTAAGAACTTTTAAAGAAAGTCTTTTCCAAATTTTCTGAAAAACATGAATTCACAATTTTTCTATTGTAAAAATTGTTGTTGAATGACAAAATTTCAAAATAGAATAATTTTAATACGACTTCAAGCAATCTGTGTGTATTTTTGTAATTATTGGGGAAATGATTATTAGAATGGGAACTTCATATTATTAGTCTATGATTTTTGTTTTGACCAGTGTTGCCAACCGTACTATAATTATAGTATTTGTACTATAATTTTCGTCTGCGTACTATGTACGATATAAAACAGGTATAGTACGCCCAAAATACTATAATTTTGAGAAATCGGAAAAAAGGTTGCTGATAGAAGAAAAACAACGTCAAAATAATCCGTGAGAAGCAAAAAAAATAATCCCCATGTCTAAAAGAAAGTGACGTTAGCCACAGGTTTGCAGTTTGCAAATGCATAATTCATAAAACGGCCGCTAGTTATAAACTACACAAAAAAACAGTACTATAAAAGATTGTTTGCAAACCTTTCTGCAAAATATAGAGACTAATTTTATAATCCCTCACTTCTATACTACTGTGAAGCGCAATGGGTATCTCGTAAAAAATTAAATAAAAGGGTCAAATTAATCATAATGTTGAAATTTGAGACAAATTTGTTTGAGTAAAACCTTGTTTATTTTTTTTTTCATTTTTGTATTCTTAAGTAGGTACATTGTTGACTATTTAAAAAGGTGTCTGTATTATTACATGAAAGAAGGGGGGGAGGCGTCTAGATTAGATTTTTTAAAAGGGAGTAGTAGTAACCTAAAGTTTGGAAACCACTGACTTAACATTTGAATTTTGTCTAAAAAAAACAAGACGTTAATTACCTTCCCTTCCTGGATATTTTGTCTAAAAAAACAAGACGTCAATTACCCCACGTATGCAGAAAATTATTAGTCATTCAACGCGTACTATATTTTTTGCCGAAATACTATAATTTTGAAGTCACTGTACTATAATTCCACTTTCAAAATATGGCAACACTGGTTTTGACATAACTAGTATATTAATCTATGGTATTAGTCTATGGTCTATGGACATAACCTCGAAAACTTTGACAGTTCGTTCCATTTGCACTATATTTTTTACATTATATCAGATTATAAATAACCTCTAGTGATGAATAATTTAACAATAATATCAAGAAAAGTTTGTCAGTGTATAAGAATGAGAATGTATTCCGTCAAACGAAAAAAACCACTCAACCCTCTTGAGGCTGCAATTTTACCAAGTAGGGAAATAAAGTATCATTAATATCTTCTGCTCGATGATAATCTCATTTGATATCTGTGTGGAAATGCTATAAATTAATGCCAAAATGACTTACTCTCGTACGTACTTTAGATAGGAATAAAGATTTAGTTTAAAGAAATTTATTATAACAATATTTTGCCTCAGTTTTCCAGTATCCCGTCGCGAAATCTTCAGATCGAAGAGTATATGTTTGTGGTTTAGCTGAGACCGGTGCGCTGGGGATGAAATTACAGACTATCGGTAAAAAGGCCGAACTAGAAAATGTAATGAGATTGACAGAATATCCGAAAAGACTTCAATTTGGTGAAAAATTTGATGTAGGTACCAACACCTATACATTTAAAAATAATATTATGTTCATAGGTACTAATAATTAAACAAGGAAAATCCACGCTTACTGGTGAAATGAACATGCATGCATTAAATTGTTCTCTATATTTTGCTAAATTCAAACTCTTCTAATCTTACTTAAACATATGATTTATTAAAATAAATAAAATGAGCATGTCATGAGGACAAATGAAATGTTTAATTTTAGTCTCCACTTTTATAATCTCATCTCATCAATGTAAACCATCCCATCTTCACTTCCACTAAGGTTCACCCCATATTCACAAAGTTACCCATCAAATGCATTCTCTTTGTGACATATTTATATACCTAATACATATGTAAAAAATTAATTAGATGAGTAGAGACAATGTATTTATTATGACTTGTCTTTCATGATTCGAATGCATGATGTACTAAATTGAAGTGTCATCCGGCGATTTCTGTTTTATCATTGATAAAATTTCCATGGTACTTGAAGCGTGGTTGACTTCGTCAATCACATTATCAAGACATTAGAAGTTGTATGTACTATGTGTTGTCAAAAATATTCACATTTCCCACGGCCTCAACGCTGCCGTTATTAATGCGGTTGATTGCCAACCAACAAGTTGGTGGTATGAGACTGACCATGGCTTTATGTGGGCGTTTTTCGAATAGACTGACTGTTTTTTACTACCGGTGAAATTGCTGTACCACGTAAAAAACTTTAACTTCAAAAATATTTTTAACAATAAATCTTTAATATCCTGCTTTTTTAAGACTGCCAGATTAAAGAAAGAATGCTCTAATCCATTCATTACTAATGTATTTTTTCCAGGTAACAAACATATCTTGTGGATATGGATTTTCAGTTTTTTCAGTCAAAAGCACAGATTGT
Source organism: Rhyacophila brunnea (assembly GCF_057557595.1). Classification (NCBI taxonomy): domain Eukaryota; kingdom Metazoa; phylum Arthropoda; class Insecta; order Trichoptera; family Rhyacophilidae; genus Rhyacophila; species Rhyacophila brunnea. The sequence goes on from NW_028232859.1 coordinate 33,347,183, forward strand.
TTCAAGGTGTTTGGTACTGGACTAAATACTGATTCACAAATCGGTTACCACGCACCTAGGAGATCTAAACCATTAGAAGTTTTGCTCTATCCCGCGCCTATCAAACTTCCTCTTAGTTCTCCAGAAACAACAAAAATTACAGCATTATCTGGCGGTAGAGCTCACTTAATTATTGTGACAGATGCAGAAGGAGTGTATACAATAGGCAATAACTCATATGGGCAATGTGGTAGAAGAATTATTCCTAACGAAGATTACAAAAGTAGCATGGTATTACAACATATTAAAAACGCTGGCGGAGAAACTATTATTGATGCCCAATGTGGACAAGATCACAGGTGAATAAATCGACGTAGTCTTTTAAATTATTTTTTTTTTAGTATATCTATATATATCTTCTAATAAAGTAAATTATTTCAATGATTCAATGTCCAGGCGAACCTTGATTTTACATGACCGAATTTCGTGTTTTCTCAAAATTACTCAAAATTCAATTTAAATCAAAAATCCAATTTATTTGAACACATTCAACAGCATTGAAATAAATTCCAGACGCCCATTCTATTTACAGACTTCATGACTGCAGTACTCGACACCAAGGTTACACACATTGCGATTATCTATAGTACAACATCTTTTTGGCTAGTGTTAAAACTGAACTAACATGCTCCACCCATTGTAAACCACACTTCCATTATAAACTAACAAGCTCCTCCCATTTAGTAGAGAACAGCGCCTAGAAGCGTAGCCAAGAAGATGTCGGCGTACAATAAGTTGGTTGTTTTATTTTTTCAATTAAATTACTTATTGCTTTAAAAATATTGAAGATTACGATTGAAGCACGCTCAGTTGATGGCATATTTTTATTTTTTGCATATTGTCGTCTTGGTGCCAAATAGGACTATTCCACATAAATTAAAAAATGGTTTTATTTCACCAAATGACTCTTTACTTTACAATAACAATTTGTATGGTGGTGAAGAGAAATAAGTGATATTTTTATAGGAACGTGGTCTTATTACAATTGTTAACCCATTGGAGACAATCTGAGTCAATTTGGCGCTGCTACATATTACTTTGTTAAAATTCCTAAAAAATTTATTTCGGCTGCTGGTCTACTTTTTTCTCATTTTTAGTCTGTCTTCAATGGGTTAATACACAATTAATATGTAATCGCAAAACTTAAAATTTTCAAAAGCCCATATAAGTACATAAAATGCGAATATTATCTGCATTTTTAAGATGGCGACAATTTATATTGATTTATTTTGTATTTGCCTGGCATGGTCAGTGTGTAAAATATGTATCAGAATATTATGTAACTGAATAATATAATAAATAATGAAAAATTTTTAGCATGTTCCTCACAAAATCTGGAAAAGTGTATGCTTGTGGTTGGGGTTCAGATGGTCAACTAGGAAGGGGTGATTATGAAACGAATTCTAACATAGAGTTGGTTAAAGGAGACATCACCAGTGAGAAAATCATCAAAGTCTCCTGCTCTGCTGATTGTATCCTTGCATTAAATGGTAATTTAAAATAATATAAGTGTTAAATTGTGTTTGTATAATCATTTTTATATTACTATATATATTACTACTTATATTACAATCTATAGATGTTAGGTAGGTATATGAATACTGTGAGTCAAGTTTACCATCATAATGATCAATTGAAATAAATGACCATATGTATTTGCTTCAAGATAAAGCATACATTGACTAATACCTACAGTATGAAGGTACGTTAACAGACATTTCCGTTGATAGAGAAGTTTCATTGTTGCCTCTCAATCTACCTCCCAATACTTAAAAAATATTTTTTATGGAGTTAGGATAATATAGAATTTGCATGATCTTAAGAGGAAAGGCAATTGATACCTTCGAGATGTGTTATTGGCGCCGAATACTTCATATTTCTTGGACAGAGCGCAGGATGAACCAGTCAATAAAGTCAGATAAAGAAACGGCTTTCGACAATATGTCCTAAGACACATTCTGCAGTTTTTTGGACATATTGTTTGGTGCGGACCGGACAACCTGGAGAGACTCGTGGTTTGGGGTGGCCTCCATGGTAGGCGAAGCAGAGGATCAAGAGTGATCGTTTTGGGATTATGTTAAATCATTAAGAAGGGATGGTGGGTATGCCGATTCGATGAGTTGGAAAGGCGAAGTGGTGATCGGACATGGAGTGGCAGAAGCATTTGCTGGTCACTTCAGGTCTGTCTACGCAAGTATTATTCCTTATTTGGATGTTGCCTCAACGTCGAGACAGCCATCATGCGGTGCCAAGTCCATTGATATTTTTCCAGTTGATGAGAGTGATATGTTAAAATTTATAAAAAAACTTAAAAATACTCGCTATTTGGGACCTGATAACGTCCCTACATTTTTTTTAAGGGGTGTGTTGATTTTGTCAAAGGCCCACTTGCATATATAATATATAATCTTACAATGGAGACAGGTATCTTTCCGGAAATATGGAAGATGTCGAAGGTGACTCCAATTCTTAAGAATGGTACAGAGTCATCAGTAGAAAACTACAGGCTGGTAGCTATTCTCTCTGCACCAGCAAAAGTTCTGGAGATGATCATGCACAGCATGATTTCTCCAAAAATTGAGTCATTTATAATGAATGAACAGCATGGATTTAGAGCAGGGGCCGATCAACGGAAACCAACCTGATGGTATTCACTGATTATGTGTCATCGGCGCTGGATAGAGGCCACCAGGTTGACTGTTACTATAATGACTTCTCGAAAACATACCATGACATCTTGATGGGAAAACTTCCAACTAATCGGGTTGTCGGATCGATTTCTCGAATTGTTTGGAAGTTATTTTAGGAATCGTCAGCAATACGTATTATATGGCCTTTATCAGTCAAAGAACTTTTACACATTTTCTGGTGTCCCTCAGGGCTCAAACTTAGGGCCGTTGCTGTTCACGATTTTTATAAATGACATAGCATTGATAGTAAAAAATGCTATGTTTTTGTTGTTTGCTGATGACTTGAAACTCTTCATGGAAGTTGTCACCTTGGACGATTGTCGTCAACTCCAACTTGATATAGATAATATATTTGATTGGGGCAGGCGTAACAAACTGGACTTCAATATTGATAAATGCAATGTTTTATCGTTTACTAAAGCCTTACGAGTATTATTTTTCCAGTATTCGATGCATGGTAGAGTTCTCTCGCGAATATCATCTGTAAGGGATCTTGGGATTACGTTTGACAGTAAACTGACGCTTAGTGGTCATATAGATACCATTTGTAAAAAGACGCTAAAAGGACTTTGTCTTGCGTACTTCCCGGGTCTTTTCGGATGTTATTGTACTAAAAATTCTCTGTAACTCCTTAGTTAGAAGCAGACTTGAGAGTGGGTCTATCGTTTGGGCCCCGCATCAGTTAAAATACGGCCTTATGGTGGAGTCCAAAAGAAATTTTTGAGACTCCTTTACTTTCGGCTGTATGGATATCCGTGGCTCTATCCGACTGACTCTCTTAGGTATGCTTACATACTGTAGCTTAAAATTTAGAAGGGATCTTTATTTAGCGACATATTTTTTCAGACTCATACGCGGCGTAAATGTGAACTCTGCCATTCTTGGTGGTGTTGGCCTGTCTCTGATAACTACCTTAGGAATCAAGGGCATCCGTTGTTTGTTCTCCCAAAGTGCAGAACTATTCTGCCATTAGTGATGCCAATTGGGAGGGCAATAACCATGTTTAATAAAATCGCTTAGGATATTTTCCACTTACGTGAGAGTGAATTTAGGTGGACGTTGTTTTATAAGTTTAGGGTCTATCGATAGTTCACCCTGTGTGCTTCCATCTACTTTTATTTTTATTGCTTTATTTTATTTTATTTTTTTTCTTATTTTATTACTTATTGTATTAAGTCACATCTCTCTGTATTTTTTTATTTTATGTCGTAAACGCTTTGAATTTGTTATGTTCATTATATGTAAAATAAATTGATTTGATTTGATGGAAAATCTTGGTTGCTCAAAATATGGCGGAATTTGAGCATGATCCTCAGCCAAGAGGGAACGACCGAGAAGAGAAAAATATTCAAAATATGACTGTCAACAAACGGAGAGTAGTTCATACTATTAGTATACCAAGCCTATTAAATTTCCAATATGTAAATGTTTGTATTTTTAATTACAGACAAAGGAGATGTCTTTGGCTGGGGCAATACAGAATATGGTCAACTCTTCAGTGGTGACAAAAATAGTCAGCAAGTAAATATGTCAAGAATTATAATTGAAAAAAATCAATTTGGAAAAATTACAGATATATCTGCGGGAGGATCAGCATGCCTAATTTTAAATGGTGGGTACACTATTCTAAATTTAGAACTTCTATTCAATCTGATTGATTATTTCTAAGGTTTGATTTATACGTCTTATAATAAACTTCGATGGGTTAGTGCACAAACATTGCATGTCCAATTTTGTATATTTGGAGAAAATCTAATTTTAAAGTTTCAAATTGAATATGACATCTTACAAAAAACTCTATTTGGATGTACAATAATAACCTATTTGGAGCATAAAGCAGTCATTTTGTGTTTAACTCAATTACGGAAAAAAAACCAAACATACATCTACAATGTTTATGCACTAAACCGTTGACTTGTTCGTGGTATCCATAATAATTTTCATTCGATTCATTTCAAAACTACTCGAAAGAGAATTTGTAATACAGTATAACCCCTATTTTACGTTTTTTAAGGGACTGAAGAAAAAAAACCTAATTGGAGGGAAAATGTAAAAGGGGAGTATTGAAAAAAAGAACATTTAAATTTTATGTTTCTAAAAAAATAACGTTTTATTAAAAAACAACATTCAATTAAAATTTTTATTGAAAAATCGTTCGAATGTCACGACCCAATCATTGTCAAGTGCGCGTAACTCACATATTTTGAATATTTCCGACGTAAATCGCGGGAAAGAAAAACGTAAATGCGGGTATTAAATGTACTGAAATACATGGGACTGAAAAAAATACACGCAATTTCCGGGAAAACGTGAATTCCGGGCACGTAGAAACGAGGTTATACTGTATTTGTAAATCAAGTAATGAGAAAAATTAAAAAGTTGATGACACCAAACTACTTCTGCGCATCTATTCTATACACAAGGCTGCTATCGAGGGTAGTTTATCATATTATTTATATTCAAGGCGGTTAATTGTTACAATAAGTTAACCATCTGAATTGTCGAAAAGTGCTCTGTTTTAACAGCACCCCTCTTGGCTGTGCTAAGTTTTAGAGTGAGATAGATAGTTTACACAGCTAACTTATTGCAACAATTATAATACATAAATATGATAAACTACCCTCGATAGCCGCCAGTGAAGGGTTTTGAAAATTACAATTTTTCTTACAATATAATAATTTATTTTATTAGATAACCATTGATATGCGTACTATTTATACATAACCATATTATTATAATATATCACTGTCACTCCAAGATATTGTACTGAGATTACTTGTTACCTTGTCTTTCAGAATCTGGTGAAGTTTTTTCTTGGGGTTATGGAATATTAGGCATGGGTCCAGAAGTCCAGCACAGCTTGAAGCCTTTGCAAATCCCATCTACTCTTTTTGGCAAGAATGAATTTAATCCTTTATCAACAGTTGCCCAAATTACATGTGGAATGAGTCATATGGCTGCTATTACAAATCAGGGAGATTTATATACGTGGGGTAAAAATAAACATGGCTGCTTGGGACTCGGTCATCGGAATGACCAATACTTTCCATTAAAATCTTCAATTGGGTGCGAAGTTCTAAAAGTATCTTGTGGTATTGACCATACAGTTGCCTTGTGTAAACCATTTGTTTAGTAAATAAATGATATTTGATATGTATATTACTTATTTAAGAAATATAAACCCTTTTACTTTACTTACCGCTGAACCACGCATCTCCGTATACGTAAACTTTATTGGACATACATAATTCGGAAACACTCTAGAAACACACATGTCAGAGAGGAAAAAAATTAAGCAAGGTGCAGTGTGAAACCGCATTCATCGAATTCCGACCAATGTGCTTTACCAATTTAGCCACCTACACCCTACCTAATTACATACAGACAAAATTAACTAACAGTCATGCGACTGAGTAAAAAGACCAATCCACAGTAAACTGTTTTCAGAAAAAAAACAAAAACTATAAATTAGACTTACCTATACAAAAATAACAAATGACACAACCAGTGCTGCCTACTCGTCAAATCTGATTTTTTATCAAAAATATTGAATAAAAGAGTACTTTTTACATTGTTTTTATTTCAAAGATATTTCTGAGATTATGGCAATATGCACATTATAAAGTTTATATTATATTCTATTTTCATTGGGTAAAATCGTTGATTTTCAGACATTTTTCAAAAAAAAATCTACCAAATTTAAAAAATTTCACCCGTCAACATTATGAGACTTCTAGAATCAGAACTAGATATTTGTTTCGGTTATTTTTTTAAATGAAATACATAAAATATGTTACTTTAAGTCTGGAAATAATGATAAGTGGGTATTCTATGTGCCGTGAAGATATTATAAATTGATGCGTAAAAGATTGGGAAGCACTGGATAGACCGTTTTAGACTTGATAGATAGTTTTTTGTTGGAATAAGGCATAGGTACATTCAACAATTAAATTCAGCATATTTCAAATAAACCATATCGTTTTTTAACACACACAGGTCTCCAATTTAATACATATCTGTTACTCATCAAAAATAACACAATATAATTAAAAAACTGAAAACAAAAAAGTATTTTTTTTATTGCGAATATAAATAATTATTACATAATATTTTTACTGCAACACCACACCAGACACAAAGAAATTATGATGCTACTGAAAATACACTTAAATCTACATTCATAAAAATTGAAACTTATATTTTTTTAATAAAATTTCTTACATTATGTATTAGGTATTATCATCAGTACTTAGTACGTACATCACTCGTCGTGCTTAGGATGTTACAATAATTATATTAAAAGTTTAAATATTTTCTCTCTGGATCATTACTGGATGTTGATCCAAAAGATTTTGAAAATCAAGAAACCATATCAGCCTGAGGCTTTGACGTTGGCGTTAAAAGCCAAGACTCTCAAAGACCAACAGAGCCATTAATGTGACAACAGCTTTAAAAATAGATACAGAATTTCTTTACACTGCACATTCAACGCAAAACAATAATTACATAGGTAAGTATGAATAAACTGTAAATATGATGGGGAACAATAATTATTCTAAATAGATTGATTTTACAAAAGTACATACCTACATGTTAATGGACAAGAAATTTAAAAGTCAATACTTCAGTGTATGTAGGTACTGAAAATATATTTTTTTTTATCAACCAAAAATGTCATTCAAATATTAGATTAGCAGGATTATTAAATTTTTCTGTTCATTAATCTCTTACGGAGATCCCACAGCGTGTATCTTTTTTCTAAAGGAACTGCCACATTGCTGAGACGATTCTATAGTATTCGTTTTTTAATATACATATTGGACCCTACTATAGAGGTACCACAATATAATAAAACCCACATCTGATCCGATGTATCGACGTGTCTGCATTTTTTAAAACCTGGGAATGTCTCGGGACCGACTACCCAAGATTTGGGTAAACATTCGCTCAGATTTGCTTTTACTGAATTGACTTTTAAAATACCTCGTAGAAGAACCCCCAGTATAGCTGAGTTAATAGAGCGGCTGTTTATGAAGTCGTGGATTGGAGGTTCGATCCCATCGCTTGACTAAAATGCATGTTGTTTTTTCAATATGGGTCTGGGCAACTGGCAACCATTCCTAGTAAAAAATCTGGTAATATTACCTCCATTCTGTGGAGTACTATACACTCAGACTAGAATCAAACATGGTAAGTAGGTAACATTAAACATGTGAGCATGAGTGATGAAAAACATTCAGTTTCGGCTTTTTAACTTCAGGGAAATTTTTAAACTAGGTACTAAAAGTTTAAGAGGTAGGTTGCCAAAGTTAAACTTTCTAACTTATTGTGCCACTCTGCACCTAAATATTGTATGAATATGTTCCACTAAGTTAATAACAACCATATCACTGTTTACATTCCTCATGGAAAGGTTCCAATGTTCTGAAGTCACGCCATGTCGGAGGTAAAGCATTATGCAGGTGATTTCCGCATCGCTTACATGCTTCACTGAATAAGTTAATAAAACTATGAAACCATGTCATAAAGGAACGCACTGCCAACTCAGGTAATGTAGGAGAGTAGAAATGCAACATAGCCGCATGAGCATTTTCAGTAACTTTACGAAACACCTGGTGTCGCGATTCTGTCCACAGGTCCAAAGTTTCACCGTGACCTTTCACAACGACCCATTCAATCATTAATCCCTTGAATGCTACAATAGCTTTAAGAACATGGCCCAAGCTTATTTGTACGACAGCATTTGTGGCAAATGGTCGAGAAACAGTAATTTTCATGTCGCTAAATAATCTGTCAATCGTGTTTATTACACTGTCCACATTGTGAGGAGGCACATTATGACTGCTAGTTTGTGTTCTTCTTCTTTTAGCACTGCTTGAATTTATATACGACCTCTTCAAAGAATTCTGGCTTAGCAACGATTGGGCCAAGCTACTATATTCATGTATTTTATCGGTCCATTTGTAACTGTTTACCAATTGCGTATATAAAGCCTGCCGATCTTGCGTAATTTCCTGACTTAGAAATGTTGTATTGCCCAAATTGAATGGACCCGTAGGTGGAGTTAATGCCCCGATAGACTGTTCGACATCTCTTAGATTTACATTGACATTAGTTAATAAATCTTGAAGCTCTATCAAAAACTTTGTCTCTTTTCCTTCTTCACCGTGCTCAGCACCCACTCCATTCCCCAATACATCGAAGACCTGACCAACACTAGATCTTAGAACCCTCACCGCATTCAGCGCTATATTTAATTGATCAGTATTAAGTATGGGAAGAGCCATATTGGCTGATATTCTTAAATGAATAACCTATTCGAAAGAATCTTCGCCGAAATGGAGAAAACTATTTTGTAGACGCCAAACATGCCAAAAGCATAATAGACCATAGACCACCAATCCATAGACCAAAAAGTATGTTAGTCTATGGCAGCAACGATTGACGGCGCTCATTGGCACGCAGGATTTACAGTCTTCGGACTTTTTTTCGCATGAAGCACCCCAGATCTGCGGACTTTTTAATCCGCAGACCAGGCTCGTTGGATTTCAAACATGTTTGATATTTTACTTTCCGAGTTGCCAGACTTCGTCCGTCGATCACTATGCAAATTCGATATTACATTAAGCGCTTGGTCGTAGTGATAGAGCGTGTACCGCGCGGAATAGGTGCGGGGACGGGCGTGGGTGAAGTGTCCGCAGTAGCCCGCGCTCGTCCGGTCGTGTTCAGCGTCAAATCAGGGATAGGAAACCATAAACACAGAAAAGTTTTTGCTATAAAACTCCTATTTAAAATGGAAAACTTTGCAACAAAAGATGGGGCAAATGAAATCAATATAGAAATCACTTTAACAGAAGAATCTTATAACTTATACAAGAAACTGCGGGAACAACCAGACAAGTTTTTCGAAAAGAGTAGCATGTCTGTGCAAATATTTGAATAAAGCCGTGTTGATACGGTCCAAGTACGATCCAAGTGCACTTGGACCGAGTGCCATCTAAGCGCACTCGTATGAGACATCTTCATACTAATTATTCATATCCAAGCTAACTTGGATGAATAGGACGCGGTCCGAGTAGCTTGGATAGGAATAATTAGTATGAAGCTGTCGCTTGGATGACACTCGGTCCAAGTGTACTTGGACCGTGTCAACGCGCTTTAAGTATATTCTAAATGATTTAAAGTTTTTAACTTCTTTTTTTACTTCTTAAAGATGCACTTAACAAGCCCAATACAATTTTTCACACATTAACATGATGAGGTATACAACGTCCAGTTTATTGTCCTAAACGACCTAAACCTAACCTAAAGTTTCAAATTGTACTGGAATGTTTGATGTGCCTATGCGTAAATTTGATCGTATTCTGGGTGCCTTTTTGTGTAACGCACTCCTTTAAAGCCCAAAAGAACTGTTAATGTACATTTTAAACATATTATTATATTGTTTTCGCGTTCAATGCAGAAACACGAATTTTTACAAGACTATTTATATTCACGAATTCGGACCTGCTTTACATTTTTTGGCTACTCATTTTACTTAAATTCAATAGAAGCACGGGTAGTCAAATGATTTGTTGTGAGCCAGGAAACTGGTAGGCATGCAAAGATTGTATGTGATTAGACTAATAACTAACTAGTGTTTCCCAACCTTATTTGTGCCATGCCCCACTTCAACGCTTCAAAAATCTCCATGCCCCTATCAAAATTTCATAGTTAACTAACAAATTCTGAAAAAAAATGAATTGCTTAAAATATGAAATGCACATAGGCAATAAATACTATGTTCAATTATACTTCCGTAAGTAAGTACCTACCTACAGTGACGCACCCAGGGGGGGCAAGGGGCCCTGGTACCCCCCAAACATGAAATTTATCAGAATGATTTTAAACATTGAAATTGAAAGCCAATAAACTATACCTTGGGCTTAGACAAATAAAAACACGGCAAAAAATAATTTTTATTTCTAACATAAAAATTTCGAAACACTAATGTCGGGATTTTTTAGAAACCCAATCCTTAATGGAACTCTCAAAAAAAACTCGGTGTCCACCCGAATTCCGGAGTGGCGTAGGTCATGGCTGGGGAGGGCTGACGGACTGTGGGGGGCCCGGCGTGTCGGGTTGACCAGATAAGTGAGATAAACACATATCATAAATTAGCTGTAATAGAAAAAAAGTCGCCTGTAGTGCTATTATACTTCAAGCCCATGAACATTTTAGATTATATAATTGTGCAATATATTTTCTGATTATTATGTGTCGATACTTCACAGTTCCATTATTAAAGTAAATATATTAAAAATCGCCAATAATTCACTGTATAAGTACCCTTAATTTGAAGTAATACACAATTTGAAAAACGTCAATGTAGTATTTCACACTGCCTTTAATCTTAGCGGTAGGTAGTGGGACCGCCAAATATCCTAGCCTGAGGGCCCGTTTCAGGATGTGGGGGGCATGGTGTAGCTACACCGTGTGCAATAGACAAAAGACCGATAAACGAGAAATTAGGCTGTGTTGTGTTGAGTAGGTTTGTGTATAAGTTAAATATGCACTAATACTTTTTTTTGTCCATTTTCAATTAATATTTTGGAACCTCAATATTAAAAAACCAAAAACCGACGATAAACATTCGACAAAAAGAACGACTACACCCACTAATCAGTGGTAGTCTAAGTCAAAAGGACATTTTTTTCAGTGGAATTCGGCATAAATATTGCAGAGCTCTCTAGACCAAGCGGGTAGCACAGCCAATAATATTTGAGTAATGTTTTAGCATACTAGGCGTACATGTCCAGCATGGTCGCTGTTAGTCACTTCCAATCCACCAGTTGCTGATGACACGCTCAACGGTTACCGCCGTTATGCCTCAAATTTAATAAAAACTGGGAGAAACTGTACAAATATACCGCTGTGTATTGTAAAAATATGTAAAAATAATTATATGAATAAGAAAAAGAGCCTATGGGACTAATTTACATTGTCCTCCTTGCCCCCCCCCCCAATATTAAATACTGGGTGCGCCACTGCCTACCTATGTATAATAATTATTATATTAAATTTGATGTATAACTCGCAAGAAAATTAGTGCGATTCTTATGCTTGATGTGAGCTGCAAAGAGTTTTTATGCGAGGTACTAATTTGGTCAATTTTAATCTTAAATCTCCACAGTTTGTGATATCAAAACGATTTTTTTCAGTAACATATCATTTACAGCGCTAAAGCGCCACATTCACCCAAATATTATGATAGGAATGGCAACAGTAATTTTCTCGAAAAGTCATGGTTCCAATATAAAAAATATATTTTCGAAAATGCGTTTTTTAACAAAAAATGTACCAAATATTTGATGATTTTCACATTGCGCCCCAAAACATTCAAATTGCCCCCCGGTAGGGCGTACGCCCCACGTTGGGAAACACTGGATTAGCGCTTACCGATTGTGTAACATGCGGTATAAATACACTGAAATTAACTTTTAACAGAACTGCTCACAAACAATATATTTTTGCACTGGAGAGTTACCCTATTATTTGGCCTATTTCAATACACAATAGCAGTATTGTTCTTAGCTACTTAAAAGTGCTCATAAAACGAAAATGTACTCATGGCAACCAAATACAAAAAAAGATGCTAGCTAACAAATTGCTATTTTATGATGTTTAATTATGGTATTTTATGTACTTTTAATAATTATTTTGGAATACCTATCTATTATAATTAAATAATAAAATGTTCCTCAGAAATAAAACATTATAAAGGAATCACACGGAATAAGTAATTACAATCATATTAACGTGATGCTATAAATGTGAATAATGACAAATTTAATCGAATCTAAAAAAAGTTTGTACCTATTTCGATCGCTCACTAATCATCTAATACTGTCAACTTCGGTGTTTCCGTCTCCACTAAACACTTGCAAACGGAATGATTTTTTTACTGAAAATTCTGTGGGCAATTTCTAGGTTAGCTTAACTATTTGAGCTCATAAAGTTGTTTCATCAAATTTAATGTTCAATGAGCTACTGCTACAGCTTTTTTAGTTGCCGTACATTATTTTTTTTAGCACCTAACTAGTCAAGTCAAGAGTACGTAGTATAAAAACGAAAAGTATTAGCGGCATTGTTACTTACCTATGTTCTTTTCTAGAGTGAAAATTTCGTAAACAAGTCAACTGCTGTTTTATATGATGATTAAATAAGCAATTATTTTGACAAATATTTTTCATTTACGTCAAATTTAGAGTTGAACACGTTCGTGTCAGCCGGCTTTTAGTGCAACTACATAGGTTTTACGGTACAAGAAGTACGTACGTATATTGAATATCAAATACTTGCGAATAGGTTTTAAATAAGATAATTTCGCTTTTTGATTTAAAAAGTTACGTTTTCCACACTTATACTCTCGGGTCCAGTGCTTTTGACTTAAATTTTTGTTCAGGCAAATTTAATTTTTTACTTTAAAAAATTTGCAGTTTATTATATTATATTAATTGATAATCAGACACAAATAAATTTTGTGGTTTGATCACTTTTTGTTCTAACCACCCCGTCTTATCTGTTTGAATCATGTGTTGACACTCGAGTTTGCAAATTGGTTCATCGATACGTATCTCTGTCTTATTCCTTCATTAACTTATGCAATACTGTAACATGCGTTAGAAAAGGACCGACGTATATAATTGTGACATACCATAGAGGACAATTTTATTTAAAATGCTCTGTTTCACCTGTCATCATTCATAAATAGGTATGGATTCTGGGCACGGTGCCGACCTCTGGTAGAGTTTACGCTTCATAACTTTACACCCCGGCTCTAGGATGAAAATGATGTAATATATTCTAAAAATATTTTATTTTTATTATATTTATATTTTTTTTTATTATGAGTGTTAAAAATTATTGAAATTTAATCAAAATATTTTTACATACTTATAATATTATCTATATATTTATTTAGTACCTACTACATATTATATTAATACAAGTGAATATCATTTGATATAATTTTATGCGACGTAATAAGGCAAAGAGGCGTATCGGTGTAGTAAAAAGTGCAAAGTTATAAAACGTATACCTACTTTACATCAGTTCGCACTATCTATTATGCTTTGCGAAGATAATACCACAAACGCACCAGACGCGCGCGATAAGCTCATGGTGGTTTGAGACACCCGCTGCTCGTTCGTTTCCCGCATTGGCGCCCGTCCATTCAGTGCGGACATCTCTATGCGCGCAGTATAGGAAGAGCCCGCCGCATGTACGATCTTGCCTGCGCCAAAACAACACGCGCGAACACTCGTTCCCGCGCATTGTCTACGGACGTGTTCATACGTTTGAGTACCCGCACCGCCGCCGCGACGCGCCCGCCAAAACATTCCGGCCGAGCACTTAAGCGATCATTCAGACCGAAAAAAATCTGTTTTAAACATTTTCATTGATTAATTTGTTAATTTACACATTAGAAAATGAGAGATTTACCAATTATTTTTTATTTGTATTTATGAAATTCATAAAATAAAACGTAAAACTTGTGTTGTTTTCACTGCTTTATTATTTGTATGTAAGTCTGCATAATATAAATAACACAACATTGTAGGATTATCGGAAGACATTACTATAATCGCAACTTTTGACTCTTGACAGCTCGACTTTTTTATTCGTTCGTTGATCAGTAACATAGCATAGACAAATCGGATGATTTATTGTCCTCGGACTTTTGGCTCGCCAATAGCGGCCTTTACACACACATTCTTTACCGCATGCTCAGGAGCGTACGCGCCAAAGCCCGGTATTGCGTACAACAATTCAACGGTTTTAGCAAGAGTGTGTGTGAGTGTGTTATTTTGACACACTGCATTTTGACATTTAGCACAAACACAGTTTGGTAAACAAACCATTCTTGAGATAAAACAATTCAATCAAATCCTTCCGCACACAACATAGGTAACCAAAATATAACGCGTGAACAAGTTTAGCTTTATTTTTATACAAGAAGGCATATTCTGTACACACTTATGTGTACATTATAAATGGATATACCTACCTACAAAGAGGAAATATTATACTAGCTGTAGCTTGTGGTGGCGCAAGTATAAGTTTAAGCCAAAACAAAAAACGAAAAGTATGGGTTAAAGACTATAAACGGCGTTTTGGTCACCTACTTAACTCTTAATTCGTGAATTACGTCAAAACTATCCCGATGATTTTAAAAATTATTTAAGAATGAACAGTAGTTCATCATTTGATTACAGATTCATCCTCAATATTCCCAATCTCCTAATCCATATTTGACATGTTTGCCGATGGAAGCTCTTGATCCTTAGTGAAGAGCAGCAGATCGTAATACCACAATGATGGCTCATATACCTACTTCATCTCTTCCGCTACCGCTACGTCGACTTTCCTATACTTTTTTAAACTCTTTCCGAAAAGAACCCCTCAGGCTTTGATTTTTTTTTTACTACAAAGTTTCTATTAGCCTCAGGAAATCCTATTTCGTTGAAGAAATTAATTATTTTTGCATACGCTGCATCGCGTAAATTTCTATTTTCATAAACCGCCAATTTGATTCTCCACAAACATGCGAATATTTTATACATGTCCATAAGGTCCGTAATAAATTGGCGAGTGACGAACGTAGTAAAACGATTTGACGTACGGCACACGTAAAAGATTAAACGTGGTAAAATGTGTTACAAAACGACTTGACGTACGGCACGCGTGAAAGATTGGACGCGACTAACCTCACTCTTTCCGCTGTTCGCTACGCGACTTTAGACACACGGTCATTCCCGTGCGACGTCGCGCATACGAGGTTTTCACGCAGACAAGATTGTGTGTGTGCAGGCCAGTGGCGCACCCAGGATTTACAATTAGGGGGGGGGGGCCAAGGAGGAGAATTTAAATTAGTCCCATAGGCTCTTTTCTGCTTCACAGCCTAATTTCTTGTTGTCTATTGCACTCGGTGTACCTACACCATGGTCCCCACATCCTGAAACGGGCCCTCAGGCTAGGATATTTGGCGGGCCCCCTACCTACCGCTAAAAATCAAATTGTGTTTTAGTTCAAATTAAGGGTACTTATACAGTGAATTATTGGCGATTATCAATACATCCACTTTAATAATGGAGCTGTCGAGTATCGACACATAATAATCAAAAAATATATTGCACAATTATATAAGTACTTAATTGACAATGTTCATGGCCATGAAGTATAATAGCGCCGCAGGTGACTTTTTTTACTATTAAAGCTAATTTATGATGTGTATTTATCTCACTTATCTGGTCAACCCAACACGCCGGGCCCCCCACAGCCCGGGCCCCCAGGTTAGAGCCCTGTCAGCCCTCCCCAGCCATGACCTACACCACTCCGGAATTCGGGTGAACACCGAGAATTTTTTGACAGTTCCATTATGGATTGGGTTTCTAAAAAACCTGACATTATTGTTTCGAAATTTTTGTGTTATAAATTAAAATCGAAGAAATTGTTCTAAAAATGGTGCTGGAGAATTACAAATCATTTTTTGCCAGTGTTTTTATTTGTCTAAACCCAAAGGTTTACTGGCTTTCAATTTCAATGGTTAAAATCATTCTGATAATTTTCATGTTTGGGGGGTGTCTTCTTCCCCTTCTTTCATCGGCTTTCATAATTTCACGAAGGACTTTTTCGGTTTTCGCTATTTCGCGGATTTTTCTGCTCTTATCATTATTTTCGCGGTGCACTTGCAACAAGCCAGCAGTGCACCGGTTAAGAACTATTGGTCTAGAGCCACAATATTTATGCTGAATTCCACCGAAAAAAATGTTTTTTTTTAAATTTACACCACCACCGACTGTGGTGGGCATGGCCCCCACATCATGAATGTTTGGCGGGCCCCCTTACCTATCACCAGGGTTAAGGGGAATGTGATGTTCTACAGTAGTGTTCCCAAATGGTATTCCGTGGATTTATCTATATTGTTAAATAATTCATTTGAATTCTTTATTTGTCGGACCTCATATCATATTATCGATCGTTATCATACTATGAACCACTGGTCGCGACCCCCTCTTGTGGTAGCCAAGTAGCATTCGACCCTTCGATATTGGATAAATAACCATTTTTATTTTTCTAGAAACACTAAAAATAATTGTAATATAAAATGATACACGTGAATTATTATCATGTAGTTACGTATATCATATTTTCATCATACTTCATATTTTGTATGTTAATTTTGATGAAGTAGTATAGCGCCACATGCGATTTTTTTTAAATATAACAAATTTCTGGTATGTGTTTATCTCACAATTAGACGAGCCGCCACGCCGGGCCCTCTAAAGCCCGGGCCCCCAGGCTGTAGCCCTGTCAGCCCATGGTGGTGCGTGTAGTCGTACTTTTCGCCGAATTTTTATCGTCGATTTTGGGTTTTTTAATAGTGAAGTTCCAAAATATTAATTGAAAATGGAAAAAAAGTATTATTGCATTTAACTTATAGGTACACGAATCTACCCAACAGAACACAGCCTAATTTCTCGTTTATCGGACTTTTGTCTATTGCACTCGGTGTACACCACTCCGGAATTCAGGTGGACACCGAGACATTTCCATTAGAGATTGAGTTTCTAAAAAAACCCAACATTAGTGTTTCGAAATTTTTGTGTTAGAAATTAAAATCTAAGAAATTTTTCTAGAGGGTGCTGGAGAATTTCAAATCATTTTTTGCCGTGTTTTTATTTGGCTAATCTATTGGCTTTCAATTTCAATGTTTTTGGAGGGGGCCAAGGCCCCTTGGCCCCCCCTGGGTGCGCCACTGGTGCAGGCCGCTAATGGAGCGCTGGCATAAGAACAATTTTTCATAATTTTTGTGTTAAACATTTGTTTTTTTGAAGTTATACTTATGCGTTTGGAAAATCAGCTTAGAGTGTATTTTTGGCGTGTGACATGTAACACATACCGTCAAATCCTCCAACATTGTCAATGGGCGATAACTTTGCCCAAAGAACAAAATTATCTGTACTCGCTTATAAACAAAAAATGGCACAAGTATGAAAAATATTAAAAAAAATGGGAAACACATTATGATTTTTCTGACAATACTCAGAGTTTGGCCTGTTAGTAGCTTCACTGCCAGCGTTGCCATGTCTACTGAAATTTCAGTAGATCTACTGATATTTTTGGCAATATACTGAATCTACTGATATTTTCTGAAATCTACTGATATTTCTTCATTTCACAAAATTCCCACCAGCCGGGAAAAAAACTAGCCATTTTTGAAAACTTGGGAATCTGCGGCCCGCGGCGAAATTTTTTTCCTAAAACAAAAATCTACTGATATTTTGTCGAATCTAATGAATTTTTTTTACACATTCTACTGAAATTAAAAAATTTGACTTGGCAACACTGCTTCACTCAGTTGCAAGTTGTATCCCATCGGAGTTGGCGGGTATTTGAGTGGTGCCAAAAATAATAAAGTTCTAATTGTTGCTACTGGGCTTACACATAATTCACGTAAGTTATGCTTGTTACATATTATTGATTGCTATTTAACAAACATTTATCTTAGGGTGTTATTCAATTATTACCGACACATTCTCAGAGTATCGTCTGTCATCGTTACCCACCTTTAGGGTTATTACTTTTGCAGTATATATACATATATATATATATATATATATATATATATATATATATATATATATATATATACTTATATATATTTATAAGGTAATTTATTTTAGTTACTTTTTGTTGCGTGCTTTAACATTTTTGTTGTTTCTAGGATGAGAAATACTGGAAGAGCCAAACCTCGTATTAAAAAACGAAATAGCAGAAGTCAAATAGGTGCCCGAATGTACAAAAATTATTCAAAAGAAATGTTGGAAATGGCAGTTGAGCTGGTTAGAAAGAAAACGATTACATCAAGAGATGCAGAAAAACAGTTCAACATACCCAGAAGAACAATGTTAACCCTTAGAATGCTACGCAACGATATATCGTTGTTTTTGATATTGGCCACAACGATCGTCGTTTTGCATTTGATGCCTGAAATGTTAAGTTAATTTTGGAACATACTACTGCTTCAGCGGTATGAAACATGTTTGATATATTTAGTTTTATTGTTGTGTAATATAACTTGATTTATATTATATGTTTTGTGACTGGGTAGGGTTAGAACTTATAACTAGGTATTGTATTTTTTTTCATCGCATCAGCATTTTTATAATAAAAGCATTAATTTCAAATACAAATTTCAGTTTACAATATAAACAAATTTCGTTTTTTATTTGTTTACAGTCAAATTCTGGGTGGAATGACAATTTTTTATTTAATATTATTGTAGCCTGACGATCTTCTGGTGTTTTTGCTCCCCTATAGCAAAAGAATGACGTACAGTAGTTTGAGTTTTTTGTAGTAGTATTTGAGATTGAATCCGAGAGCATCCAAAATTTTATGCCCCACTTATGATGTTTTTTATTTGGCAAGTATTGTAGAATTTCTGTATGGTTTTTTGTACCAACCAGGGATTCATCAATGGAAATATACTGATGCGGCGTATAATGATGTCGGAAGAGAGTATTGGCATGATCAACTTATGGCTGAAATTTTGCACAAGGGTCATATTTTTGATGATTTCGAGGATATAAGATATCATTATTTGTGAGATGCAGAAATTTTAATAACAGTAAAAACCTATCTCTAGCCATCATTTTCCTAAACCACGGAATGCACCTGGAGTTTTTGGACCAGTATGCTAAAATATTTGGTCGTATTGTTAACCCCATCTCCATGATAATAGCCACAAAAGCCTTCATTTCTCCCACTGTTGTCGGACGCCATTTTTTACTCTTGAATGAGTAGATACGGATGTAGAAGTTATATATTGTTGAGCATATCGATTAGTTTCCAAGACAATAAATTCCCACAACTCTTCCGTAAAAATAACTCAAAGTATGATACTGGCAACCAGTGGCGCACCCAGGATTTAATATTGGGGGGGCCCAAGGAGGAGAATGTAAATTAGTCCCATAGGCTTTTTTTTTTCTTCACAGCCTAATTTCTCATTTATGGGTCTTTTGTCTATTGCACTTGGTGTACCTACACCCTGGTCCCCACATCCTGAAACGGGCCCTCAGGCTAGGATATTTGGCGGCCCCTCTACCTACCGCTAAGGTTAAAGGCAGTATGAAACACTAAATTAACGTTTTCCAATTTGTGTTTTAGTTCAAATTAAGGGTACTTATAGAGTAAATTATTGGCGATTTTTAATACATCCACTTTAATAATGGAGCTGTCGAGTATCGACACATAATAATCAAAAAATATATTGCACAATTATATAAGTACTTAATTGACAATGTTCATGGCCATGAAGTATAATAGCGCCGCAGGTGACTTTTTTTACTATTAAAGCTAATTTATGATGTGTGTTTATCTCACTTATCTGGTCAACTCGACACGCCGGGCCCCCCATAACCCGGGCCCCCCAGCTAGAGCTCTGTCAGCCCTCCCAAGCTATGACCTATACCACTCCGGAATTCTGGTGGACACGGAGAATTTTTTGACAGTTCCATTAGGGATTGGGTTTCTAAAAAAACCCGACATTTTCGAAATTTTTGTGTTAGGAATTAAAATCTAAGAAATTTTTCTATAAAGGTGCTGGTGAATTACATTCTGATAATTTTTATTTTGGGGGGTGCCAGGGCCCCCTGCCCCCCCCCCCCCCTGGGTGCGCCACTGCTGGCAACGCATCAGTCGGTGGTGGATGTTTTGGGCCCGGAATTTCTTCAAATGGTGGTATATGAGTATAATAGGCAAAATCTCCATCTAAAAACACTTCAGAAAATGCTTCTTCGATTTCAGGTTCACTATCACCCATGAGTTGGTTAGTATCCACAAATTCACTATCAGAATCGGTAGAGCTGCTAATTCTTTTAGTCCCTCGAAAAGCTGCCATTATTTCGCTATCACTTTCGCTGTCCGTAATCATTTTGCAGGAATTCAAATTATAATCCAAATGAGGAATTATTTTCTCAATAAGATATTATGGGCAGTACGTGTCGTTAGCTAATGCAATTGAATGGAATTAAAATAATATTTTGAAGTAACCGATTGTTTCCAATAGCTGTTAAAAATAAAATCTCGATAGTTCGTTTCGCTCGCACACGTGGTCGTCAGTATGATAGAGCGAGAAAGAGAATTTCAATTAATTTTAAAGGCAGACGAAGCGGGGGATATCTAATAGCCTCATTATCTATTCAAAATGATAAACTAATTACAAAACGTGTTTTCAAAATATTCCGATTTCGCAGAATCAATTAGAGTGGTAGAACTAACTGTCAGATCTACGCAGAACACTAAAAAGGTTCGGGCTGAAAAAGGATTAGATGATTTAATGGAGTATTTTAATAATTTAAAGGAAGTTTTAAAACACATACCTTCAATGAATATAATGAATTTCGACGAAACAAACCTATCAGACGACCCAGGGGCAACGAAATGTATATTTCGAAGAGGTGTTTAATACCCAGAAAGGATCGTTAATTCAACAAAAGGCTCCATATCCATAATGTTCTCATCTACAGCTAATGTTACATGCTTGCCAACTTATGTTGTGTACAAAGCTTAAAATTTGTACACAGAATGGCTAAATGGTAGCCCATCTGATGCCAGATATAATTCTACTAAATCCGGGTGGTTTGACTCACTTGTATTTTAAGACTATTTCAAAACAATTATACTTAATTGGGCTGAAAATCTGTCAGGTCCGAAGGTCGTTATTTGGGACAATCTATCCAGCCACCTGAATGTCGATACTCGATGTGATAGAAATATGTGAAAGAAAAAATATAAAATTCGTATTTCTGCCACCGAACTCCACGCACCTGACGCAGCCGTTGGATGTAGCCTTCTTTGGACCTTTAAAAAAAGAGTGGAGGAAAATTTTGTTCAAATATAAAATAGAGAATCCGCAACAGACGTCTCTAAATAAAAAACACTTTCCAAGATTCTAAAGAGTTTGATTGAAAATATTCAGTTGAATGAAAGCAATAATATTAAAAACGGCTTTAAATCAACTGGAATCTATCCATTCAATCCGCAGCCTGTTTTGAAGAGGATTCCTGAGTACCACGAAGAAGTAAATACATATGGGATCTATAAAACCTTATTGAAATACCTGAAGGAAACAAAATCTCTGAAACCTATGGAGTTTAAACGTAACAAAAAAATCGTTACTGAACCAGGAAAATCAATTAGTCTATCTGATATTATTCAACATTCCACATACGAACCAAATCAAAATTCTACTGGTTTCGAAATGGAACAGTTTTTCGATGAACAATCTGGATTACCTACTGAGATAAATCAAATTAAAAGCAAATTTACTATCATCTCAAACGAAGTAATAAGAGCAGCGGTTCCCATAACCATCCTTTGCGAAAAGACAGCAACCATGATGCATATTACCACAATAAATCGTGGTTGTGTTGAAGATTATAAAGTTCCTCAGAGGTACTTGGTGGGGATCACACCCTTCCACTCTAATAACGTTCTATAAAAGCTACATCAGATCCATAATGGACTATGGAAGCTATATTTACTTTCCAAAAAATAAAGGAGCAAAGCTACAGTTAGAACGACTACAGAACCAAGCTATCAGATTGGCTCTTGGCCTAAGGAAAAGTACCCCTACTGACATATTACTACTTGCCGAGGCCAAGATAACATTACTAGAAGAAAGATCTAAATTTCTATGTAAAAACTTCTTGGTAAAATGTATGTCAAATCGTACTTCTAATACGAGATACAATGTGTCAACAGATTTCTACAAACAACTATAACGCGAGATCGTACTCCGAAAAGAGATTTCAAATTTTAAAAGAAAGTATTCAAGCTGTAAATTGTATTGATCATCTGATTTTAAAAAGAGACTTCTACAACTTTTTTAATTATACCTATGAAGATATTATATATAACGTTTTAACTAATACAAAAATAGGAATGGAGCTATCGCACTCTGACTCTCCCGACTTATTATTCAAGTCCAAATTTAGCAATCAAAATGTAGTCCAAATTTTTACGGATGGAAGCAAAATTCCCGATTCACCTTCAGTAGGTGTAGCAGTGTTCTTCCCCCAATCCAACACGTCGGTTACCAAAAGTGTCCATAGATTCACTTCCATCTATACAGCAGAGTGCTTAGCCTTATGCGAAGCCACTAAAATTGCACTTAACTACAAAAATAAAAATATCAACATTTTCACTGACTCCTTAAGTCTGATTCACTCGCTCGAAAATCCAAATTTCAGCATCAAAACTAATGACTACATTCTTAATATAAGAACCAACATTTCCAAATTTAGCAATAGTAACGAACACGGCACAAATATACAGATATACTGGATTCCAGCACATAAAGGAATTAATGGCAATGAAATTGCTGATCAATTGGCAAAAAAATCTGTAAAATACCCATCAGAAAATATAAGAATTCCATACACAGATTTTAAAGCCCAGTTTAAACAAACAATGAGCGAAAATAACGGTAAATATTTAGAAAATCTTGGGAAAGAAAAGGGAACACACTAGGTAATTTACATTTACTGCTAGTGTTTTTTATACTATAAACACAAGTTTGTATAGTATTTCATCGAATTTCGGCATTATTGGGTTCTTTTTACAGAACTTGAAATTTTCACATATTTTGGGGTGAAAAGAGACGAGAAGGGGGTGAATAGAGACGCCATAAGGGGTGAATAGAGACGCAATACGGGGTGAATAGGGACAGCCTGTGGGTGAATAGAGACATTGATGATACAGAAAACTAAAATTTAAATAGTTTGAAAAGTCACTATGTTTGGTATAATATTTCTTCTTTTTCTTTTTTTAGAAAGATCACTGTACAATATAAATATGCCAAGTGTTTTAAACCAGATCCCCGAAGCACCAAAAGATACCTCAAACACAACCCATAGGTTTTGAAGAATGCTGTACAAGCTATTATATTGTAAAAGCTTCCAATAATACTAATTAATGTTAATAACTAAATAATAATGTTTTATTCATTGATAAATATCTTTTTAAATAGTGCACATGTAAAATTAATAATTTCATTTAATACCTAAACTCCATAGATTTGAGCATTTTTAATTTTCAGTTACCTACTCATCTACCTAATAAACTCACAATATTAATTTTATGTAACTAGATACCTACATTACAATTCGATTCAGTGGCGCACCCAGGGGGGGGCCAGGGGGCTTTGGCCCCCCCCAAAATATGAAAATCATCAGAATGATTTTACATATTGAAATCGAAAGCCAATAAACTATACCTTGGGCTTAGACAAACAACACGGCAAAAAATGATTTGTTATTCTCCAGCACCCTTTTTTAGTAATATTTCTTAGATTTTAATTTCTAATACAAAAATTTCGAAACACTAATGTCAGGTTTTTTTAGAAACCAGTTCCCTAATGAAATTCTCGGTGTCCACCCGAATTCCGGAGTGGTATAGGTCATGGCTGGGGAGGGTTGACAGGGCTCTAGCCTGGGGGCCCGGCGTGTCGGTTTGACCAGATAAGTGAGATAAACACACATCATAAATTAGCTTTAATAGTGAAAAAAGTCGCCTGCGGCGCTATTATACTTCATGACTATGAACATTTTAATTTATATAAATGTCTAATATATTTTCTGATTATTATGTGTCGATACTCGACAGCTCCATTATTAAAGTAGATGTATTGAAAATCGCCAATAATTCACTGTATAAGTACCCTCAATTTGAACTAAAACACAATTTGAAAAACGTTAATGTAGTGTTTCACACCGTTTTTAATAAACTTTAGTTAAAGTCCTAATTAAATTATAGGTAGGTACACTGAATAAAACTGAATATCATACGTAATAATGATCTTATTTATTAATAAAAATTAAATTGTAAGTAAGGTATCCATAAAATTGAATCATGACAATGACTGACAAACTCAACGTGAATAATGGCCTTGCATCTCCTTGTAAAGTTTAGGTAAGTCAGGTTCGTATGTTTTTGATTTAATTTTAAGCACGATTCCAGGTTCTCATCAATAAATCGATTTCTCAATTTACTCTTGATTTCCTCTCTTGGAAATCTTTTTACTAACCACGAAACTTGCAATATTAACATTGTTGAAAGATTTTATTCAGTACCTAATTAAATACAGATCTTTATTTTTCTTGACCCTTCTCAGCTGCTTTCTTCCTTGCATCATCGACAGAATATTTAGCGCAAAATTACGAGTTTTTAGTTGTAGTATCTCTCTAAATTTGAATGCGTCAATTTTTCCTGACACATAAATACTGGTCGGGAAGCCATTTAAGTTTTGAATAAACGCGAAGTCTCGGTCTATTCAACATTACATTTACGGTTATCCTCTTCCATTTTCTTTGCTTCTTCTTTGTAGCCATGTCAAATATGACAGAAAGCATCTGTGGCAGAGCCGCACTCAAGGGGCAAAAGAGCCGCAGTTTGCCGACCACTGCCCTAGCCTGTGGGCCCGTTTCAGGTTGTGGGGGCCATGGTGTGGGTACACCGAGTGCAATAGACGAAAGACCGATAAACGAGATATAAGGCCGTGTTGTATTGAGTAGGTTGTGTATAATTTAAATGCAATAATACTCTTTTTGTCCATTTTCAATTAATATGTTGGAACCTCGATATTAAAAAACCAAAAATCTGCGATAAACATTCTGCGAAAAGAACGACTACACCCACTACGGTGGTGGTGTAAATCAAAGAACATTTTTTTCGGTGGAATTCGGAATAAATATTGTATTGTTGTTTTAATTTAATAAAACGCATTTTTTTTTTTAGTACTTATTCCACTTTTATTAAATAGATTAGGACCGGTTTCGTCCGCCTCAGAGGGACATTTTCAACATGTAAAAATATTTATATGAAGAAAAAAAAGAGCCTATGGGACTAATTTACATTCTCCTCCTTAGGCCCCCCCAATAATAATTCCTGGGTGCGCCACTGATTCGATTTAATAATCTCAAATGTATGCATATTTATAAATGACCTACATCTACCTACCTCCCTATACATTTTGTCTCTATTCACCTTCCAAGTCTCTATTCACCCCAATTCAAGTTAAATAGAGACATCAAATAAAATTGGCTGTTCTTTAATAACCGTAAAGGATATTTGAAAAATATGTCCATAAACATGTAGAAGGACTATAAAAACAAGTTTTAAGCTAATCGTGTTGATATAATTTGGAATAGGTATGCAGATACATTATCGTCAAGGGAAAAAAGTGTCTCTATCCACCCCATTCTACGGTACTGGTTCGGAATCATTAAAATTTGAAATAAAAATATCATCGGATCTGTGGGAGCAGATCAAACCCCATAAAATTTTTACAATAAGGAATGAACCTAATTGTCCCAATTTAAAACGAACGCGTATTGTGGCGTACCTACTGTACCCACCACTGAAAGGAGTTTGGACACGTCATGTTCTCAATGACGAAATTTACAAACAACAAAATTAATTGTATTTGGGTACCTATTTCGAACAGGTGCTTTTCGTTTTCTTTGCGAAGCAAAATGCTAAGAATATGGTGGTTATTTAAAATGTGTAATAAAACAAGAACTATGATGGTGGCCTTAGATTACCTACCTACCTATAGAAAAATGGTGGCATAATATAATTTCATGTCTAATCACAGGTTACGATGTTAATTTTAAACATACACAACAATCAAAAAGGCGAAGCGGCGAAGGAATTGACTCATTAATCAGCAGTTGTGTACCTATAAATAGAAGACAGTTGGCGAACAATACAATGGCTTATGGTGATTTAGAACCTCCAACATTACACCCGGAACATATTATTTACCGTCAAGTAAGATATGAAATAGCTACTGATAACCAACTGCACAGCAATGTGCTGCTATCAATCTGGCAAATGAAATATACTTACATTGCCACTCTTAGGTTCCGTCCATAATTATTGTGGACTTGATCTTTTTTTTGTCCACTATTAGACAATATCACAAATGGACTTTTATAAACAATATGATAAGAAAAAAAACGGTCTGTGCTATCACCGGATGGAACAGGGAGTCTTGTCAAAGCAATGAAACCCCAACCAAAGCCAATTGGTTACACGAGGGCAAAACGCATAGGTACCTACTTTTATATGTAGGCGTGTTAAAATTTTAAAATATTAGCGGTACCCCTATAATCCAAATGATCTCACAAGCACACGACACACTTTCCATTACTTTTTGGTTAGAGCAATTGATTAAATCAGGTGCTGCAATACCGGATGAGATTAGACTTGATGCATCTTCCGCTCTAATAAATTCACTTATAAATTGCTTTACTGACTGTACTTATTGATATTAAAGAATTAAGTATATTAAGTAATATTTAATTTAAAAAAAGTATAAAACGTCTGTCAAACAAACAATGTGACAGGCCAAAGTGTTACATAATATGAATTGATAGGAATCATTTTATATCTTCTGTTACAAAATGGAAATGTTTTTCGCAGATAGACAAAACATTAAAGATATTTTACTGTCACTGTATTGGATTACTGGTAGACGAAACATCTATAAAAGATATAAAATCTCTAATAAAAAAACATTATAGGTACCTATTCGCTGCATTATCCACGCATGAAAATATTCAAACTAATTTAGCTAAAAATTTCCTTATATATGTGGCAAATGGAATTTGTGACAATTTATTACAACATGATGATAATGTTAATTTTGAAAATATAGACGATAATGTGTGCGAATGGTTTGAAGAATCTGTCAATAATGTAAAAAGTGATATGAATAGGTAATACCGATAATGAACAAATAAACCAGGATAATTTATATTGGCTTCCTGGCATGGAAATCCCATTAAAGAGCATTTGTTCTAAAATTCCATTGTGGACAGGTATCATGATACTGCTAAATGGCAGTAGTGGCGATCTTTCCTGCACAACCTCGAATGTAGAGTTATTTTAAGGATTTAAAAAAATTGACATTAAAAAATGAAAATTTGCCCATCAGGGCAGATTTGTTTTGAAGCAAACATTTATTTTCTCTGGAAGGCTAGTTGAAAATTACAGCTTCGAAATATCACACTGCTCTCGGAAGTGAAAAAAGTTTTGAAGATCTTACAAAAGAAATAAGTGATGATTTTCCAGAAGAATCTATTTTTTCGCAAAGACCGCGACCGGAAGAAAATTGACGAGGGCAAAATGTTGTGAAACGACGAAATCGGCAATCATATTTCAATAAACAACCGGATTGGAGTTCCGATACTGCGGATGTTGTATCGGTGAAGCCAATTAATATTTAAAAAAAAAACAGACATTTTATTGCCAGCCATTTCATTTAAATCTAATTTAATAGCATTAGAAAATACATGTGCTTTCGACGCAGTTGTTCATGCACTCATGATAACTTATCAGAAAATTTTAATAAAAGTGTTGCGGATTCAATGAGAATTTTTAAATTAAGTGAATTAGTAAACTGTGTTAGTGGAAAACTAGTGTGAAAAACTTCAAAAAAATTAAATGTGATTACAGTAGTGAGGCTAACATTTCTATCATTACAAAGATCTGACAAATGTTCTAAACGTAATTGTAGTGAACGGATTCACTTGATTGAATTTTTTGTTCCACTCGACTACAATATTTTAACAATTTTTGGTATAGATAGCTTGCTTGCTATAGTGTTGTCGGATGAACAAAAGTGTAATAATATATTATTTAATTCTAAACAATGTGATGGTAAAATAAAATCAATTTTTTCATGTAGTTCCATCTTATATTCTTTGAAATATTTGGTATTAATGTTCAAGATGTAGACAATAACTAACTTGTGTCAGAATTGGAGACACTGTCACGGAATGGTTCGGGGTCACGACCGGAGTCAGACAGGGTTGTGTCCTTGCACCGTTTCTCTTTATCATTCTCTTTGACTTTATACTACAGAAGTCAATACCACCCGACCGAGGCATACCTGTTACCCCCACGGTGAAGCTATGCGACCTGGAATACGCCGATGATGCTGTCCTATTAGACAACTCAATCGAGGGCATTCAAGAGACAATCGACAGGTTGCATAACAACTCCTCTCGCGTTGGTTTGAAAATCAACGCGAAGAAAACCAACGTCTTGTGCAATAGTACCTGTCTTGATCCAGATTTCCCTCTGATTAGCGATAGACAAACATCGAGAGCGTCGACAGCTTCAAGTACCTGGGGGTACACATCACGGGAGATGGCATTTAGCAGAAAGAGCTCGCTATCCGAATGGGAATGGCTGGAGCAACGTTCAACTCGATGCGAAATGTCTGAGACTCATGATTGTACTCGGTCAAAACCAAATGCCGCCTATTCGACGCTTGCATTCTGACAGTGCTGCTTTACGGTAGCGAATCATGGCACCTTACGAAGGCTCAGAACAACCGTATACTGAGCTTCGAAAACAGATGTTTGCGACGAATACTGGGTGTGCAGTGGTATGACTTTAGGAGCAATGAGGAGATAAGAGAACGTACCAAGCAGCCTCTCATCACGCTGAAAGTGACGAGGCGACGTTAGACCTGGCTCGGCCACGTGCTGCGGATGCCAGAAGAGAACTTTAACCTGGCTTGCCTGTTCTTCAAGCCGACTGGATTCCGGCGTCCTGAAAGGCCGCTAAATACAATCTACAGAGTGTATACGGCGGAGCTACGGGATGCTGGTTTGACCTGGAACGAAGCAAGAAGACTGGCGAGCGACAGGGATTCTTGGAGGCGCCGAGTGGTGTCCATATGCTCCAGTTAAGGGGCGGATATGGGCAAAGAAGAAGAAGAAGAACTATATCCGATATACCTCTAACTTTACATATTATACTTAATAAACAATTTAAATTAAAAGCATTGATTAATTTTATTCCACCATCGCATAAAGACTGTAGTGGTCATTACATAACCCATGTACCTACACCGGTCTTCAGATCAGTGGGAATCAATCGATGACCTTCAACACAAAATCAAACTAATTTCAAATTCCCTAACTGTTATTCCACATTTATTAATGTACGTGGCAATGTAATTTTTAATTTTATTTAATAAATCTTCTTAGTTGCCACATATGTACTATTAATTCTTGTATTTTTAAGTTTCTCTAAGGTGAAGTGTAACACAAAATATTGCCATCAACGGGAAAATACCTCCCATGTGGTCGATATTACGAAAATGAGTTAAATATAATATTGCATAGAGATTTAACTATGTTACCGATTGGAAATATCTCCCATGTGGTAGAAAATACTGTTATTTAATTTAAGATATTTCTTTGCATCTTCTATGTAGTCATTTAAAATAATTACAAGATAAAAAGAACTTTTTATATACGTTTTTAAATTTTCTGCTGAATCATATAAACTTGACAATTCTATGTATTAATAATTTAGGACAAATAAGGCAATTGTCAACAAATCATTTTTTTGCTATTTTGCAACAAACAAATATAGAATACTGAAATGTCATTTTGATCTCCATAGTAACGCACATAATATATGTTAATAATTTTGTTGCTAGGACCACCCCCTTAGCAACCAATAATAGTGGATTGGATTACGGATTTCTTCCGAAATAACTTTTCATACAAAACAGAATTAACTGAAAATGAATTCAATTTTACTTAACGATGGCTAAAAGTATTAAAAGAATGCATTGGCATCGTGTTCTGATATATTCTAAAAGTTTCAAATGTCTAGCTAGTCGAGAAGTTAGTTAAAAATCAATTGCAAGATTTGTACTGGATGAACAACCACCGGACAAACAAGAATATGAGCTAAGAAAAACGTGATAAAATACCGTTTTGAAATACCTCTCATGTATTCCATAATTACATAGGAGCTATTATTTACCGGACTTCTATGAACATAACATCAAACGCGTTTCGAAACATACACATAGGAGGTATTTCCCGCCTTTACTTAGAGTTTACAGCTTGCATAATTTTCATTAAAAAGCATTAAGCTAACTTTTCGCATTTTAGTGGTGCATTGCGTGTTATAAACAACATAATACAATTGGAAGGAATCGATCTTACTTTTTGTAAGTGCATGTTAATAGAAAAGAAACTAGCAGATTTCTTCGAGCATCAGGAAGTGCATTCGTAGGATATGGTAAAGTTTATGAAAATGTGGTGAACGATTCGGAAAAAAGGTGTTTATCAGAGGATTTGTACACACACGACCCATAAGAAAACGATGAAACAAAAATGCTATCGAACCTAAATGTTCACGAAAAGAACAAGACCATGATATTAAATTACCAAACCAAGGGGGTGAAATGAAAGTTAGTAGGAGTTTTTTATTAATACTTTTTTCTTGGAGGAAGATACTTTCAAAAGATGGAATAAAATTAAAAAAACTGAATATTACAGAAGATGGTGCAGCTGAAACTAGTATCACTGTACAATAACCACGGAGAAAACAAAAGAAAATTGATACTTCCCAGTCTATTAATAATTGGCTAGATTTATTACCCTAGTTCCTAGTCATTACTGCAGGAATTGTCAACGAAAATGTACATAGAACCAATATTTCGTTCGAAGAAATGGTGTACTGAAACAGAAAAGATAAATACGATACTTGTTGCAGCTTCAAACTCTGTCATATTCCAGAAGAGGAGTACAATGTGCATGTGATGAGAAAAGACCAGGTTCGCGTTGAAAAAATATGTGCAAAAATTGATGCTAAAGTCAATGATAAACACATTGTTGTGGCAATGGACCTTCAAAGCATCTCATTGTGCCCAAAGACATTGCAATTTGCAATATATTATATAATGAAACACAGGTTCACAATTTTTCAATATGGCAAATTGTGATGTCAACCTATATGTGTGTCATGAAGTTAATGGTGGTGTTACTGCTAGTGAATTTACCATGTGTATAATCGATTTTATCTTGACTTGTGTGTGATGCAACCACTGAGAAATTACAATAGTGTCATGGTTGCGGTATCAGTACAAAAGTAGAATCCTTGCCAGTGCCCTCAGTGATGTTGTTGAAAACAAGTTGACCATTGAGCAACTCTACTCGACTAAGGGACATTTAATGATGAAAGTAGAGTGTCTATGCCACATTGGAGCACTTGTTTATACCTTCAATCAACTCGGCCTAATTGCGATGATGCGGGCAGCGAGAAGCTCTACCCTGTCAAAGTAGCACACTACGATTTCTTTTTAAATTACGAGGGTAATGGAACTAATTTTAAATCAATCAGGCCTGGAAACCAAATCGGAGATTCAACAGTGGCTGAATTGTGCAAACTGAAATACACCCCAGATGGAAACTTTTTTTATAAAACAATATTTATCGATGCATGGGCAATACAACCTCAGTGGCGTACTATTGGAAATAATTTTGCATTAAGCAGCATTAAACCCCTATATGACCAGCCCATCCCAATAACAGATTCTGAGTTTAAAGATTTGCAATTTCTTAAAGGTGCAGTAGAAAAAGACAGGCATTCATTTTATGCCGGCGCTCCATTGGCACGCAAGTCAGACGATTTACAGTCTTCGGACTTTTTTTTCGCGTGGAGCACCCCAGGTCTGCGGACTTTTTAATCCGCAGACCAGGCTCGTTGGATTTCAAACATGTTTGATATTTTACTCGCCGAGCCGCTGAAATTCGTACGTTCACCACGCTTTACCGTCACATTATTTATATCTATGCCGACGGACGACAGCGCCATCATTATTTTACTGTCATTCAAAGTGTTCGGACATCTCACATCGATAACAACAATGGTAGATCTACGAGTGCATTCGAAAAGTTTCTTGGAAGATTTTATTAGTTGTTTTAAAGACAACCCATCGTTGTGGAAGACGACCAGCCCACTATACAAGAATCGTGATGCCAAGTCCTTGGCGTATGCGGAACTTTTGGAGATTTTAATCAAGGTGGAGCCGCAGGCAAGGGTCGACGATGTTAAAAAGAAAATACAGACATTGAGGTCGGGTTACAGAAAGGAGAGAAATAAAGTAAGGACATCATATCGAAGCGGAGCCGGCACAGACGCAGTTTATCTACCCAAACTGTGGTACTATAAAAATTTGGAGTTCTTGAACGACCAAATGGAAGGTACGTAGGAATGCTTTAAAGCTATTTATTATACACGTGCAGATTATGAAATTGTCGTACCTAGCTCTGAAAGTGACATCGCATTAGATTAGCTACTATTAAGCAATTAAAACATACAGCTATGAATCATTTCTAGTCACAATAAAATTTCTTATTCTTTGCCGAGGTAGGTAATAAATAATAATAATATATAGGTACGAGGGAATGCTTTAAAGCTATTTATTATACACGTGCAGACTATGACATTGTCGTATCTCTGAAAGTGACATCGCATTAGATTAGCTACTATTAAGCAATTAAAACATACAGCTATGAATCATTTCTAGTCACAATAAAATTATTTATTCTTTGCTGAGGTAGGTAAGAAATAATAATATATAGGTACGATCATGGCGGTGGAAGCGCGGCTTATTGAGTCGTGGTCGGGTCCCAGGTTCAAATCCTGGGTCTGACAAGTACACATTGAATTTCAATTTGTGTATGAGTCAGAGTATGGACCTAATATGTTGAGCAAGTGGCTGACATCCATTTCTCGTAAAAACAAAATCTGTCAATACAAACCTCCACTCCGTGGAGGTCCATATTATGATCGGACATGGTCGAAAGAAGAAGAAAAGAAATGATCATAAAATCAAAAATCGCTCGAGTTAGGTTCCTTCAGAGACAATCAATAAATCGTCAATCATCAATCAAAATTAATGGTACAGTTTGGTTATGAGGAATACAGCGGAAAACACATTTTGAAAATACCCGATATACTGGATTACACCAATTATACCAATATCAATATTAACCGTATGAAGGAATGGGTACTTAGGGGAGAGATAATAAAAAACAAGTTTGAGTATTATGTTGTATTTTAACAATTTACATTTTGTTTTACAGAATCGAGCTCAATATCCAGCATGGTGGACGATTTGGAAAACATGTCTCCTGATGAGAGTTACTCCAACTCGTTAAACAACGAAGATTGTATTGAGGTAAAACATTTTAACTAAATTGTTACATTGGTTTAATTTATCTATTGCTTATCATACTTTCTTGCCATGTGACAGCCCCGGTAGTATTAAAATATTTTTCGAAATCTCCTCGCGCTTTCTTAGCATTGGCAGTCGAGTTCCGATTAGTCGTTGCTTCCAAAGGCGCTAAGGTGTCCTGTGACCTCAGTCCGAGCTCTATTAAACCTGTCTCAGGATTTTCCCTATCAAGGTCATGAGAAGGAGTATAAGTATGTGTTGATTTGCGACGAAGAAAGTTGTGCATATTTATATGTGTGTGCATATATGTGTGTGATATTTTCAATTTTCATGTTTATTGGAGCTTGAAAAATGCGGAATCTAGCAGCTAAAATGCCAAAAACATTTTCTATAATTCGCCTGGCTCTGCATGTCCGATAATTATATATTCTTTTACTGTGATTTAATTGCCTTTGTGAATACGGCTTTATGAAATCGTTACGTAATGCAAAGGCTTCATCGCCAATATAAACAAATGGCAGTGCATCAGAATTAGCAGTAGGTTTTTTTGGTGCAGGTATTTTTAATCTTCCTTCGTCTAAACGTTTGAAAAAATCAGATTTTCTCAGTACGCCTCCATCAGAAATACGTCCATTTGTTCCAACATCAACATAAATAAATTCATAATTAGCATTTGCAATCGCCATCAAAACAATGCTGTGGAAATGTTTGTAATTATAAAAGTGGGAGCCGGCGCCTGCAGGTGGCACGATTGCAATGTGTTTCCCATCAACTGCGCCCAGGCAATTTGGAAATTGCCATTTACTATTAAATTCTTCTGCAATCGTCTCCATTTCTTCGTGCGTATCAGGGAACTGCAACAAAAAATAATCAACATTTTATTTACAGATAGAATATTCGCCTTCAACATCCACGTTGTCGACTACTCCAAGGTCGAATCTCAATAGAGCACCAGAACCCCCATCGTTCAAAGGAAAAAAATCGAATGATAGCGCCAACAAAGTGTTAGAATTAATCACCGACAAACTAAGCAAGACTGAAGATGAATTTGATGTTTTTGGCAAAATGATGGCCATGAAACTACGATCGATGTCACAGGGACAAAGATTGCTGGCCGAGAAGCTGATGCATGAAGTTGCCTTTATGGGACAAAGTGACAAAATAATGCCAGCAACTACTGTTCATACTCAACCAGTTTATCGTATATTAAGCAAAAATGTACAAAAGCCGGTATAATAAATTAATGTTTTTTGTATGAATAAATATCTTGTAAAAATATTTGTTTTTTTGTTTGTTTTTATGCCTATAAACCTTAGCTTAAGCGATACAACAAATGGTAAGTATTTGAGCTATGTTAGCAAACCTATATTATTATGTGGCCTCATTTAGAAATCAAATTCCATGCTTGCTTTTCGAAGAATATGACTAGTATTACAATACATTCAACAGGAATAATTAAGCAGCTTGCTTACAGCCTATATGGAAAGTCCTGGCTAGGTACAGCATTCTAATGGTCTATTGAATATTTAGCATGTCAACGATGGCCTTATTTGTGACTATATATATACCTATCTCAAATGCATCTTGTCTGCCATTCTTATGATGTTGCCGTCTATGATTTATATAGGTAAAACAATCCACTAAACGTTCACTTTATAAGACCAACCAATGTCTACTTGTTAATGATATATTTGTAAATTTGCCCAACTTTATTAGATGACGTATAATATAATACACACCTTGAAATATTCTCCTTTCAAAACGTCAATGATGACTTGGCAAGTTTCGGGAATTATCTTGCCCAGAGTTTGTCTTCCAATCGCAGTTCTATAATGCAAGTCAGTGAATGTTCCGCCGGCAGCCAAAAATCGCAGGGTTGCACATAATCTATCATGAGGAGAAATAGCTTCCCTCATCATAGTATTTTTTTTTTTAATAAATGGGGAGACCAAATTATACAGTTCTGTGTATACATCCTCCGACATTCGCAAATAATTGCGGAAATCGCTCGGTTGCAAACGCAATTCTCGTATTAAATTTGTGTGGGATAATGTCGTTCGTTTCCTTATCCAATGTTTCACCCAGTATTTGTGTACCCTTTGCTTCGTTATTACATTATCTGCCACCCAATAACCCAAAAAACATAAAACGTCGGTATCATTTAACGCCATCACGATTTAACTGTCAGATATACGTATATTATCTATGCTGTCAAAGTCGACTGTTTTACTCGTCAAATTAATTATATACTCGTTTCGTTGAACGTCTGTTGGCCAGTAGCAGAACGTAGAAAAATCTGAAGACTTATTGTCGTCGGACTTTTGGCTCGCCAATGGAGCGCTGGCATTGATAGTCTACCTCACAAGTCAGACTCGAGATTTAAACATAAGGCTAACTCTGTAAACAAGACTCCTCAAGTCATTGGGTGTAGCAAGAAAGGGAGTTTGGGAAAGCATAACAAAGCAGGCTCCTGTAAAATCAAAAAAAACAGTAAAAAAGTAGGTATTGTCAGTAAAAACATAATCTTACACACCAAGATTGAATTTTAATATTTCTAGTTTTGTTTAATTTTGCATGTACTTTTTACTTAATAAGTATTAAAAACAAAAGTTTTTTGATTGATTTGTTTATTTTCAACTGGTATTTTAATATCCTATGTGGTTGATTATTATTTTTGTACATCTCGAAATATCTGCAAAAGCTCCCATGTGTCCATTTCATGTCAAACAAAACCTCCCATATGTAAAATCACAAAAAATGATATTTGTATTTCAAATTTTAAGGGTTTTATTTGTTAACATACATTCTTGCAACTAAAACTACAAAGCATATTTTTGATGTTTTAAAAAACAATCTGTAACTCTCAAAAATCAGTTTTTAGTGCCTCCTGAACAATTACGTTTTTGACACATGGGAGGTATTTTCCCGTTGACGATATATGCATACATTTATAGTGTATTTACAGATTTCAAATTATTTTTATATTTGATCAATCCATATTATCTAAAAACTTACAATAATTCTCCTGGAAAATCTTGTTTTTTGACAAATGCCCTTTTTGTACTAGCTCTATTATTTTGTTTTATTTTTTTTTCTGATGTAATAATATCGATTTGTCCACTATATAATATGTACCTACTGGATATTTTGTTGATTATTTTTGGATTTTGATAATAATTAATTATGGAATATTTAGATCTACCTGTCCATATTGTATTCATGTCTATCTTGATTTTATCATAGTTATGTTATAATGTACTACCTTCATTAATATTATAACTTATTTGGCCTCAGTAGCAATTTTTAATTGATTATTTTGTTAATAACAATTAACTATACCGTGAATATTTAGTCATTCTCAATAGTATTTCTACAAAACTGTATTAAATTTTCTGTTTATTTATTACTTGTTTATATCCATTAAAAATTTGATAAAATTAACATTTTATTGTTTTATTATTGATTAGATGAATTTAAATAAATTGAATATTTAAATGAATGGTTGATGAATGAACGATGTCTCTAGGTAAAGTTGTTATCGAAAAATAGCTAGAAAAGTTTATTAATCGGTAAATATATATTCAAACGTAATGAGAAAAATAAAATAAAAAATTAAGAAGTATCGTGGAGTTCTATATACCAAAAATACGTAAATCTGGATGTTTCAATACCTTTATTTATTTAAGTACCTCTTCCGATTGTAAATGCTTAGCGGCGAATACAAATATTCCATTTTTAATCAAAGCCAAGGACTTTTTTGATGAACTTCGAAACGAAATTATAGGACTTTGCACCAATTTATAATATGGAAATTACAAAATTTTAGTAGGTATTTTTAGCGTATTTTTTAATGTTGAACTTAAGACTCAGCTGAACAGGAACAAGGACATTCATAGTTTAGTCAGAAATAAACCTCAGCGTTGAAAGGACGTCATTTTAATTCAGTCTAACCTCAAAAACCTCTAACCATCGGGGATTTATTTTAAGAAACGCAATTATTATTAATTACAATTCTCGGTCGAATGAATAATCATTATTATTATTAGTATTATTATCTTCAAACATAAAATGTATGCGAGTTACTTGATGCCGGCCGAAGGAATATACAGGGCTGTCAAAATAATATCAATCTAATGGAACGTTTTAAACAGTTACAAATTTAAAGTTAAAAATTGCTAGTAAGCTATTTTCTTATTATTCCATCTGTACAGTAGTACAGATGGAATAATTACATATTTCCAAGCGTCAAACAGCATACAACATTCATTTAAAATAAGTATGAAAAGACTAGCTGATTATGTTATATTATTTTTGTATTGTTCTTATTTTTTTGCTTATCAAAATATTTCACATATTATCTGATGATGTGTATTTTGGGTATATCGTAATATGTATCTTGTATCATTAAAATTGCTATAAAGTTGATATAACATAGGAAAATCTGTAAATCATTAAAATGTTAATTTAGTTATAGTTTTTAACTAAACCTGTGCAATTACATATTAGATTTAAACACTGTTGTACTGTGTGACTTCTATAATATCAGATAGCCTTACGCGAGATGGGCAAGATAAAAAATAAAACTGTAGGATGTCGGCAGAAGAGTAAACAAAACCCAGCTCATTGGATAACCGAATGGTAAGCAACTGTATATATTATATTTTTCCGCTAAATTGCACACAATTAAAAACAATTTATCATAAAAACAAGTAAGACGTCTTCGACAGCCCTGGGTGATTCGATAAAGTCGGCAATTTTTTTTGTCTTGTTCTCTGCGATCCGCTAGCTTTGAATAAAAAATAATCTGTGGGTGACCACGTTAATAATCATTTTTTATAAGTATAAATTATTTCTTGCATTGGCTTTACTTACCAACAAAATACAATAATTATTGTACCTACCAACTAAAAGTAAAATTGCGTTACTTGTTTGTAAAAGTGTCAGACTAAATTAATTAAACTAATCGGGTAAGTAATAAAAAGTCATGAATTGAGTTAGCATTTACTTGGTAGAATTCCATTTTAAAAGAAATGAAAATATAATTAATTATATTTTTATTTCTTTTAATAAAAAGTCTCTTTCTTTTTATAATAAACAGACATCACTATATTAAATTTTTTTTTAAATATGCATTAGAATTCAACAATATGTACCTATTTTTTTTTAAATAATTATGTAATAGGTCTTACACATTCAAAATAAATACTATTCATTAATAATGTTTTTTGGATAGCACATGAAATAAAAATGTAGGTAGATATGTATTTCAACATCCTTCGTATGTTTAGCTCTCGGACAATTTCAGATTAAAACGTTATTAATATATTATTATTAAGTTTATATCGTGGATATCCATCATATTGGTTGCAATATTTTTCACCAAACAGCTGATTAACAAATTGAATTTAATAACATTTACGTATATTAGAAGATATCATTTTTTGGTCACCCCATATTTTATACACTTTGACAGTATTATGATTTAAATTAAATAAGAGATCATTATTTACTTTAGACCAAAGCATTGTCGGCGACCTTTGAATATTACCAGTAGAGCAACAATTCCGGACCACATGTAAAAAAATCATATTTTCAATTCTCAAGGGCAATTCTGTAGAGCGTCCCCTTAAACCCTTAAGATAAGAATAAGCAGGGCTTTTTTTTAAAAAAAAAAGGTGCCGGAACTCACTTCATGTCAAGCTTTTTACTAAATAAAATTATATTCAAATGTCACTTAAATGAAATTTAAAGGAGCTATGCCACGAAGCGAACAAAAAAAGGTTGATTTTTACGATAATTTTTTATTTTAGTCAAAACAAAGCTTCAGAAACAATAAAATACATACATTATATTTGAAATATATTGTACAAATAAGACTAACTTTAAAATATAATTGTAAATACATATGTAATGTATTTATTTATGAACTTGAATAAAAGTTTAGAGTGATTTCCAAAGTTTTTTCCAATTCTCGTCTGATACATCATCTCGATTCCTTTTCTTAGTGTTAGAGTCTAAGGCCGAATGTCTTCCTTTAAGTAACCACCTATCAACATATTTTGAAGGATCGAAAAGTGTCAAGGGTGGTCCCACGAGTTTGATGAACAAGAGTGCCGAAACTGTTTTAGTGTTTAACGAAGCTCTTGTTGGGGTAATAATAAGATTCATTTGCGAAAACCCCCGTTCACATTCACTTGAAGAAATGGGAATAGAATTCAGAGCATATACCAAACGCAAGAGTTTTTCAGAATATGTCTTTTCGAGAATGTATTCGCGAAATCCACGAATCATTTCTCGTTCATCTAGTTGTAGCCTGATCGAAATGTTTCTAATTTCCATCTCTCCAAATGTCAACCGATTATCAATGTCTTCAGGCCAATATTTTTGGTCAAGTACGCGAGCCCAAAGTGCAAACTCAACATCTTTATTATCTAGCAGCCTTTTTTCAATTGACGTTTTCAACGTGGAATAAAATATTTTCGGATCAATAGGAGGATCATTTTTAGAAACTTTTTCGTGAAGTAAAACTCCACGAAAATGCAGATTGCTTATAGCAGCTGCAGCACATTTATAATAGGGTCCAAAATTCTGTTTTCTTTCTTCAAAAACTTGAACGAGTTCATTTATTTTTCGATTTGCAATGTAAAGGTTCACATTGCGATTTTGTAGGTCCAAACTAAGTTCCGACAATTCTTGGAGAGCGTCGCACATCAATGCTAGATCCAATAAAAATGCTGTTGATGTTATTTTGTTCTTTAAGCCACTGTAAGTACACTTGTCATTTTTATCTCTTGTAGGGTCATTCATCGCTTCTTCAAAATGACGCACAAGGGATTCATAATTATTCCACACAGCCGAAACTGAACGAAAACTAGATGCCACCCATCGGGTACTTAAAACTCTTCCGATTTTCAGTACTTCAACGCCTAGTGATTCTGCACATAAATGCAACTCTCTATTATTTTTCGGCGACGCGTGGTATAAAACATAAAGTTTATCAATAAATGATTTGAATCTATTGATCCCTGAAATTTTTTTTACAACATCACTTACTGATAATTCTAATCTGTGATTAGTACAATGCCAAACTATAATTGAAGGAAATTTTTCTGTCAGCAATTTTTTCACTCCATTTTTAGAACCTAACATCACAGCAGCGCCGTCGCATGCAACCGAAACTAAATATTTTTTTAAATATTCTTCTGTCATCCCATATAAATCAAGAGATTGGAGTAATGATTCAAATATTCCTTTTGCCGTTACGTCTTTAAGTTCAATCAAATCCAAAAACAAATTAATTGGTGAATTCATTCCAACACTTTCGACACAGCATCGAACATACACAATGAGGGTGGTTTTTTGGCTTATGGTGGTAGACTCATCAATTATCAAAGAAATTATATTTTTCGATTGAACAATTTCTTTGAAAACATTTTTTCTCATTTCATCACATATATGATTTACAATGTTAACACATGCGTTAGTGGAATGGAGAATATGACCCATTTCGATCCCATTTAGTTCTTGGAGATTAATTTCACTTTCAAACATATTGAATGATTGATTTTCCTTAGCTACTTTATATGCAGTTCGAAAAATGTTTGCTGTTATTACTTTTTCGCGAGATAACGATTTTAAAAAAGTATTTTCAATCTGCTTTTTTTTGGCTTCAGAAATGATTTTTAACGCTGCTTTGTGTGCAATAGATCCTCTGTGATCGAAAATTTTTTTTCGAAGTGACCCCAATTGTAGCTTCCTCTCTTTCCCAGAATACGTGATTTCATTATTGGCCCATTCTTTGGATATTTTCATTCCCATTGTCGTTTCAGTTCCAAGAGTTCCAACGTTTCTGCAAATTGTGCAGCCAAGTTTCATTTTGTGTACGTTCAACCATTCGTTTTTTGAGCAAAAATCGTTTTTTTGATCTAATGACCAGCAGTCTGGCCAATCGTTTTGAGTTCGACCTTGATCCCCGAGATCAGCTAGAGATGATTCAGGAACATCTACATGTACCGATATTTCCATATCTTCTGTCATCGTTTCTGTTTTGAGCTTTTTATTTGCGGAATCGGCGCCGCTGCCGGTGGTTGAGAAGTAACAGGAAATTTTTTTCATATTTAAACTTGGGGTTGCACTAAATAATATATAAAATAGTTGCACAACACGTAATCGTAACACAAACTGACTAAACAAACGTAAATAACAATATACGCAGATGCTGCCATGCGATAAACGTCAAACTGTCAAAATCATAATACGCAGCATACGTATGAAGCTAGTTACAGACGCATGTTTGCTATTTAAACTATACGGTTACTTCACTAACACTAACACGCCAACATGGCTTCCACCTGTACCTTATTTTATCATTTTAACGAATTATTATTGTAATTACTTAAGCGCAAATGTTTTTTCGTTTAATTGATTTTGAAATAAAACCGTGAAAAAAGGTGCCGGAACACCGTTCCACCGCGTTAAATGGAAAAAAAAGCCCTGAGAATAAGTCATACAAAATCGAAACTGTGCGGTGTTATTTCTCGGTACCTATGTTCTTTTGCCGTATAGGAATGAATAGGCTGGTTAAAATATAAACTCTGTATTTATTGGAGGCCAGACTCATAAAGATTCCGTGAAAACATTAAAATACACAGTTATATATCAAGTGCTGCCATAATAATACCTTAAGTGATATTATTTAACCGCTTATATCAGTAGGTAGTTATATTATGATTCGTTTTATTTAGGCACAAGTTTGCATACCTACAACAGTTGTATATGAAGTACCATGCAATATGTTTGGTTAAGGGGGATCATATGCCAACAGGGAACCTAGCGGAAAAATACGAAGCTTGCAATTTCAGTTTTTTTTTTTGATAATTTACAATTTCAACTGTATTAATGAATAAATATGTATCTGAAAACATTCAAATCCCATCAAACACTTCATCATTTTATTGCCAGCCCTCGTAACAGGTGTGTGTCGGTCATCTATATATATAAAAGAAAGTCGGGTTAGTTACACCATTTATAACTCGAGAACGGCTGGACCGATTTTTACGATCTTTGCATTGTTGGATTTGTCTCAGCCCCGAATAGCAGAATAACTATTAAAACATTGGAAAAATTTACGGGAAAAAAAATTATGAAGAAAATTAATTTTCTCATACATTTTGACATTTTGAACA
The DNA here is from genome assembly GCF_057557595.1 of Rhyacophila brunnea. NCBI lineage: Eukaryota > Metazoa > Arthropoda > Insecta > Trichoptera > Rhyacophilidae > Rhyacophila > Rhyacophila brunnea. The sequence continues at coordinate 33,390,202 of NW_028232859.1, forward strand.
ATGAACGCGCAATCGAAAATAAAAGAAAATCACAAAAAATTTAAATCCATATACAACGATACATGACAGAAAGAATAAACAAGAAACAAACAAACAAATGAAAGGCGTTGTGTGCATTATCTATCCTTTGACAGTTGATTCAGTTCAGCCTCAGATAATCCCGAAAGACTTTGTTGTATACTCCGGGAATTTCGGAGGAAGTTGTCCTGCCTGAATCTTTTTTACTTCTTCGACAGCGTCCAAAAATAAAGCCAAGGATAAAATTACATGATCTCATTGCTGGTGTTGCTCATTATTTACCTACCAATTTCAAAAACCATCATTCGACAATCGATCTACGTGAATAATCGAGCCAATTACCAGCTAGGTGCGCAAATAGCAATTTCGATCGTGATTTTCAAACGGTAAGTTGCCTTCGAAAATGTTCACTTTGTGAGGTTTTTTTTTTTTTTATAGAATTATTAATAACCATGTCCTTGCTTTTTCGTACAAGGTGGTTGTTAGTAATTTTGAACAATCACAAACACCCAGGCTTTGAGAAAAACACATAAATGTTTTTGTCATGACCGGGAATCGAACCCAGGAACTCTCGGGTGGAAGGCGAGCGCCTTACCCACTGCACCACGAGAGCCGCCCACTTTGTGAGGTTATCAAATTTGTGATTGTGTGTGCATCGATAACTGCTTCATTATGTAATTTTGAATTATGTGATTAATTTTCCAGTGTTTATCACTTGATGATTCGTCAAAATGCTGACAACAATTTGCTGCGATTTCGTCGATTGCTTAAAATCGAGACGGAGCGCCTCACTTTCATTCGGTTGAACCAAGCCAAACTGCGATCGGAGGAGTATATTCATTTACGCGATGCAATCAGCACCGTAGGAGATGCAGCTAATGTTGGTCGATTGACTATTCTATCGGCGATGTACATTGGCAGCCCACGTCATATGCATGAATATGCGCAAGATGCAATGACATATGTTCGTCATTACGGTCGTCCAGATCTATTCATCACCTTTACATGAAATCCGAAATGAATAGAAATTGTTCAACTGCTACTCCCCGGACAAACATCAAGTGATCGGCACGACATCACCGCACGTGTGTTTAAACAAAAAATTCTGTCGCTGATGAACTACATTGTTAATCATCGCGTCTTTGGGGATACTCGATGCTGGATGTATTCGATTGAATGACAAAAACGAAGTTGCCGCATGCACACATTCTTATTTGGTGAGTCGAAAGAATTCGACCAGACCAAAAAGATGACATCATATGTGCCGAGATTCCTGGTCCCGAAACCGATCCAGACCTGCATGATGTTGTAATTACTTGATTAATTGATGAATTACATGATTCATGGACAGTGTGGCGCCATCAACCCCCAATCACCGTACATGGTCGACGGCAAGTGTTCCAAGCGTTATCCATGAAGTTTAACGGCGGAGACTATCACTGCCAATGATGGTTATCCACTGTATCGGCGTCGATCACCCAATGATAACGGTAGAACTATCACAACGAAAATGAAGTGAAACGATATCGTGGTCGACAACACTTGGATTGTTCCGTATTCGCCACTTTTTTCCAAAACATTCAAGGCGCATTGCAACGTGGAGTTTTGCAATTCAGTGAAGTCCATCAAATACATCTGCAAATATGTCACCAAAGGCAGCGATATTGTAGTTTTTGGCGTTCAAACTCCCAATACCAACGATGAAAGCACGCACTATCAAGTTGGTCAATATGTGAGCTGCAATGAAGCAATTTGGCGTATTGTCTCATTCCCCATTCATGAACGTCATCCCACTCCTGTACATTTGGCGGTGCATCTGGAGAATGGTCAACAAGTTTATTTCAACGCATCGAATGTTGCTCAACGTGCTGAAATATCTCCAGCGCCAACATTGACCAGTTTCTTTTCGATTTGCCAAAGCGATCCGTTTGCACGAACGTTGTTCTACTCTAAGATGCCACGTTATTACACTTGGAACGCTTCATCGAAGAAATTTCAACGTCGGAAGCAAGGCGATGCGGTTCCTGATCATCCGGATGTGCATTCTACTGATGCTCTTGGTCGCATTTAAACAGTTCATCCGAAGAATGGCGAATGATTCTACTAGCGGTTGTTGCTGGTAAATGTTCGTGGGCCGACATCATTTGAATCACTTCGAACTGTCAATGGTGTAGTGTGCCCAACATTTCGTGCTGCATGTCAAAAGCTCAATTTGCTTGAAAATGATACCCATTGGGACATGACAATCGCTAAAGCATTTGTTTCTGTATCTCCAAGTCAGATACGCACATTATTTGCTATCATTATTTCGACATGCTTCCCATCAAATCCACCTGAGCTGTGGAACAAGTACAAGGATGACATGTCAGAAGACATTTTACATCGAATTCGTGTCAGTTCAGAAAATCCCGATCTCGAAGTGAATGAGGAAATACATAATCAGGCTTTGCTTTTGATCAAAGACATGTGTTATTTCATGTGCGGCAGTTTGTTGGTCAAGTTAGGAATGCCAACGCCACATCGTGGAATGAATGACGCTTTTAATCGAGAATTGGAACGTGAATATGATCAAGATGCATTGAACCTATCGGTTCGATCGAATGTACCAATGTTGAACCCCAAACAGAAGGAAGTGTACGATACGTTAATGAAGGCAATTGATGATGGAAATGTTGGTTTATTTTTCCTCGATGCGCCTGGTGGAACTGGGAAGACATTTCACATGACATTGATTTTGGCCACTGTTCGTGCGAGATCCGAAATTTCTGTAGCAGTTGCTTCTTCTGGGATATTCCGAACGGCTCATTCAGCGTTGAAATTGCCGTTGAACCTTCAAATGACTGAAACACCAACAAGCAGTATTGCGAAACACTCAGCAATGGCCAAAGTTTTGGTAGCAAGTAAAATCATCACCTGGGATGAATGCACAATGGCGCACAAATGCGCATTGGCAGCACTCAATCGAACTATGAAAGATCTGCGCAATTACTCAAGATGTTTTGGTGGCGCAATGATTCTACTATCTGGCAATTTCTGCCAAACACTACCAGTCATTCCAAAATCGACCGCTGCTTGCCTCAAATCATAGACTCTGTGGCGCTATGTGAAGAAACTTCGGCTGACGACGAACATGCGAGTTGCATTGCTAAACGATCCATCTGCCGACGATTTCTCTAAGCAATTGCTATCGGTAACTGCCGTGTTCCTGTCGACGAATCGAACGGATTGATTTCGTTTCCGCCGAATTTTTGAAATTTCGTCTCAGCGAAGGACGACCTCATCAACAAAGTGTTCCCGAACGTCATTGCTAACCACAAAAATCACAATTGGTTGAGTGAACGAGCAATTTTTGCGGCAAAGAACAAAGATGTGGATCACTTAAACTCCACAATTCAAAATCAAATCGTTGGTCCAATGCATTCCTTCAAATCTATCGACTGTATAATAAACGAAGAAGAAGCAACCAACTATCCAACTGAAATTTTAAACTTATTGGATCTGCCTGGCTTGCCACCGCACAATTTACAACTGAAGATTAACTTGGTAGTTATCATGCTTCGAAATCTGAACCAACCAAAACTATGTAATCTATTTCAATTTGATTTGATTTTTTGAACACATTTATTGAACTTAATTCAATTTGAGTATTTTAATTCAGCTAATAAGTTAACACAAGATTATTGATTCTGAGGCGGTACGAAGTTCGCCGGGTCAGCTAGTTATTGTATATATTTAATGTGATGCGCAGGATACACTGCACAAGCTATAGTGTAGGCAGACAGTAAAATCAAATTTAAGTAGAAAAACATTTTTATTTCCATAAGAATCAATACTGTAAAACAAAATTTTAATATTATATAAATATGTAGTAATATGTCTACACAAAGTAAAACCATCTGAAATCAGTAAGTAGAATAACTTACCTGAAATATTTAATATTTCATCATAAATACAAGGCACATATACAAAACTTGTATTCCATAGTTTTAGAAAATGTAATAATGATAATAGAAAGAAAATAAAATAGAAATATTCATCAAGAAAATTCTTTTCATTATGACACATTGTGCAACAAGTTTACAATTAAATAAAATTGAACTGCTGAAAAATATTGTAGAGATGAATAATTAATAATATATGAATGTCAATGTAAATGATTTAAAAAAATAATAAAAAGCTCTTATTGTCTATTAACAGGAATGCATTAAATGACACATTCCAGTCAAAAATAAAAATTTACAAAACAATAGTCTAGGATCATTCATTATATTATACTACTTCAACACTAAGACCGTCGGGTGAGATTTAATAATGATTATCATTGTAAATCCAAAATGGAATAAAAAAACTATCGACAAGCTGTATCTAACTGGAAAATCTAAAAAAATTGAAACTGGGATGCAATGTATAATGTACCAAATTGTAATTTTACCCTGTGATTGTTTTGAAAAGGCACTGATATCGAACGCTTACTTCGTTACATTGAGCAAATCACGTTATATTGATATACAGTAGAACCTTCATTATCCAGACAAATGTGAATGAGAGTAGGTAGTCCAGATAATTGAATAACATTTTTTTTATCTGTGGAATTAAACTGATGATCATAACGAAATCCAAATACATAATATGATTCTGGATAATCGAGAATCTACTGTATATTCAATTTAATAATCATGACGAAACTTGAGCAACGTCTCGCACATTTTGTACAGTTCTGTGTACTATGTAATATTAATTTAAAAAATAAACACCAAACTAGATTAGAATTCATCTAAATATTCCATATCGACAAATCATCAAACAGCTTCATATATTATTTCTGACCAAATTTTAGAACAAAAACAAAAAGTCATTATAGATGACAATTGATAAAGAAAGTAACAAAACCACGAAGACAATCTTTGCTATCTACTCATTACAATGTAACATTTAAAATACATACAAATCTGTTTTTACTTCAATCAAGAGATTGTATTGCTAATTTGTATGAATAGCACCATCGGCTTTTAACATGAAATATAATATTATATCTTAGAATACTCTTATATATATGATGCCTTTTATCATCAAAGGCACACAATTTGCCTAATAATAAAGAGATATACATAACACTAACCAGCATATTTTTATATAATAAAATAAAAATCATTTCTTAAATACACCCAGACAGATTTTATTTATAAACCTGTGATAAAAATTAGTGCCTATAATTACTGTCGAACCATTCGAATCCACTGTGAACCTCAATCAAATTAATAACAATTTTCGAGGTTTTCGGTTCGCCAAAATTCAAAGGTCTATATCATAAAAACTAATGTAATTAAATTCCACCATGTTTGCACATTTTGTACTGTATTAACAATCTAATCCTCCCAATTAATACTTTTCCGCCCAACCAATCAATACATTATACAATTTTTGGTTAATATTTTGTGAATCTTGCCTTCTAATCATTTATCTTTAAAAAATACTAGTACAATAAAGTATTCAGATGACACACAGAAAAAACATGATTTGATATTTTCATTCACATCTACAAGTTAAAAAATATAAAATAACCATGAAACCGAGGTTTGTTATCTCATCTTTATAAGATATACATACTTGAATGGTGTTTAGACAATTTTTGATGGAAAGACATGAAATTAATTAAAATAAAGCTTACGCAACCTCGTTATTCCGGTCAGCGGTCGAGACAGCTTTTGTGATTATTATAAAAAATATATAACCAAATTAAATATAAAAACACAAATTTCTGTATATCAGATTCAAAGACAGTGGTACCCACGCTGGTTAGTATCATGACCCCCCTTTAAAATAAAAAAATCCTTGTCGCATCTCCCCATCCTACTCACTATATTTACCTTACATATTCCATATAATGTACTTATACATAAATAATTACAAAAATATTTTGAGGAGCAAGTTTGATGGCTAAACTTATTCAATCATTGTCAGACAAAAATCTGCAGTTAAAGTTTATGACAAGAGGTAAATATTTATTTTTCTTTTTAACACTACATCAGGCCTAGAGGCTCAATGACAGTGGTGTAGTTTAATAGTAGTGTATTTAGTAATAGAAGTGAAACAATCACAAACACCCGGGCTTTGAGAAATTTACATAAATATATAGTGTCCCAGAACTCCCGGATGAAAGGCCAACGCCTTACGCACTGCACCATGAGAGACACCTTTTTGCATTGAAACAAAAAGGTAATATTATGAAGTATTGCCAAAACAAGCCACAAAAAAATGATCGCATTTACAACTTTCAATTTATGTGAATTAATTTTTCTACAATGACTACTGTCAAGACAAAAAAATATATTCACTCACAAAATTATTCAGCGTTTCCCATTGAAATATGATATTTGTTTAGGACACTTCATAGTAAATATTTTTGGAATTCTATTGTTAAAAGAAAATAAATGCTTTTAAAGCAAATTTATGTGTTTATTTGTAAATATTTTCAAAACTATTCTATATGTATGATTTTCATAAGCCAGAGCGTTGCAACCCTATTTAACCTTCGATGACACCCTTGAAAGTCACGACCCACCGGTTGGGAATCGCTGACTGAGAAATTTACGCAATCAATAAAAAGTACATAGTAAATATTGAAATAACATCCAGAAGATTTTACTCTAAATAAACATTAAAATTAACTTATAAAATAATACTTAAAACAAGAATAAGTACACATCTATTCATCTTAACAAATGCACTAAGGCAAAAATCACATAAGAACAATATTATAAATAATACCGTTGCTCTGTCTTGTAAAACTCGTAAATCCCCTTTCGGTAAAATATGAGATTTTTATTAAATATGTAATATCGAATATTCAAACCTGTAATATTCTTTCACCAATTACATCTAATTATTTTAAAAATCAATTCACTAAATCCTTTTGATTCGTTTCTGTCCATACAACAGATTATTTTTTTTCAATTAAATTTCGAAATTCTACAGTAGGTTTACAGTTTTTACTGTCACACGAAAAAAAAATATTTTGAATTTACTAGTGTTACAAGATAGACTGACATTATACATTAATAAACCATTAACGAATTGTGGAAATGGCCATTCATCTCCATCCAAGGACAGAATTGTCTCTAGTGATTAGCAGGCGCAGGCTGAACATGATGGAGCAACATGATCTGATTTATAACCCGTTGAATGTTTGGAATGGCCGGATCGCCTGGTGCAAGGGCTGCTTTTTTCTTCAAGCATAATCCATGAACAACATTCATTATGGTTTCGTATGTATCACGTCCGACGATTTGAAACTGTAAAAAGACAATGTACACAAAAATGAAATTGATAAATTATCTGCAAACCTATCGTTGAAAGCTCTAAACAAACCGTGCGGAGATTAATGATGTTATGGATATTTTGAAATATGCAGTGAATTTCAACTCACGTTTGGCATATTGTAGATTTGTGTGTCGGGACGGATATGAAGCTTGGCGGGAGGGCCGTCAGCAGAGCGCGGCGGAACAATGAGCGGCCTCTTCCGGGACGACACGTCAGGCGGCGGGATGACTAACTCCATCTCCTCCTTCTCCATGTCTCGGCGTGGACAACTGCAGACTCGCACGCCAAGGGACTGCCGTCCCAGGATTTCCCCACTAAAAAGCACAAATCAACAGCCGCTTCAGTGTGGGAGAATATTTAACTAGCAGTGGCATGCAATGACTTTTGTTTGCGGGGATGTTAAAAAAATACACCTACTATTTAATACATAATATCGTCGCCGTAGATGTCAAGGGAGCCACTCCACAAAATCATATTGCTGAGAAACAGGCACTCAAAGATTTTGTGTGACAAAGAAAAGTAACATTTTTTTATTGAACTTTTTTGTTTTTAAAGATAAAACGGTGAAACTTTCAACATAGAATATACTTTGTAGTGTTATCTTTTTATTATTTTCTACAAATAACTAAAAAGAAGTTGTGTTATATCTCTTGACCACTGAATATTGAAATGTACAAAAAATTTAGTCAAAAGAGTTTTGTGGTTTAACCCTTAACACTCGAGTGCCGCCATATCGGCGGCATTATAAGTTTCCCGTATTACTCGAGTGCCGCCGTAGCGGCGGCACGCCTATAAAAACGTTTTTTGTAATATTTTCAGAAATTTTTATAATGCGATTTCAATCAAGTTAGAATGAATAATAATAGGTTATTACATTTATCTGAGAAAGAAGTCGGCAAATGAATACTGTGTGCGTAATTTCAACATAGTATTTTTATCGGAATCTTCTCTTTTTTTATTCGTAGGTTGTCGCTTGCAAGCAATGTTTTTTTGTCACATAAATTTTATTTATTGAACGTTCCCAGACTAGAGTGAAGTGTTTGTCACGCATGATTTTGAAGTGTGTTTATATTTTTTATTGGTTCTCGCTTGCGCAGGGGCGTCTCGTATAGTTTACAGTTTTATATTTGAATACTGTTTTTGATGACAATACTTACTAGTATATTATGCCGATTCGGAACCTATATAATGTGAAATACTCTAATGAGTCAAATGAAAATTATTACGTATCGATTTATTATTTTTTGAGAAATCTTTTGATAATGTGTACCGCACTGGGAATGAGTTGTTATGAGCCCGAAACTAATTTAGGAAATTTACGAGACAGCCGCTTATATTACAAGTGTATTTGAAGGCAATTCATTTGGATCATATTTACAGTCATAACTATATGTATGGACGATTTACACTTTATAGCCACTTCTCTACATACCGCTATTTCATTACGATTCTGTGATAAGCCAGGATTACATATTGGAGATTGCTTTGTGAAATACCACACAATGAAGAATTATAAATAAACTAAAAATAAGTACAGTATATTCATTATAAATCTATTTTACAGAATAAAAAAAAAAAAATTTTTTTTTACATTTTTTTCATCAATTAAATGTTTTATATTGAAATTATGCTTTGTACGGAAAAAAGTCTCGAGTGGGTGGTATGTACCTATAAAAAAAATTTCGAGTGGAAAAGGTTAAATCCATTGACCACTGCAACTTTGATGATTTTAAAATGCTTTTGTGTACTTTACTCATTTTTGCCAAATTTGTGGCTCGACTCCCTTGACATCTACGGCGACGATATAATGTATCTACTTGGGGGTTTGTACTTGACTGAATTTTGAGACGAGCCATAGGTATTCCAAATTAAATATTTTTTCTCTTTATCTGATATAATATAATTTATATACATACATAATTCAATCACGAAATTACCATGTAATATTACTGTACTATGGCAAAAATTAACCAAGGTTATTTATCAATATTCATACCCGTAAAATGTAATAATTTCATAGGTAAGAAAGGATGAATCCTCTGGCATTTTGGCCATGATGAAATCACTTTGGAAGTGTTAGTGTCATTCGAAAGTAACGATATTAACACCTAAAAGAGTCGCCTACACTGCCAGAAGAATCTGACATTCTAATTAAAACATCGAAAGTACAAAAGTTCACACACTATAATTTATTATAGAACTGAAACCCACAATTAAAAACAAAGCGTCTTATTTAAAACACTACAAAAAAATCATCAGGCAATAAGTTCGCATATTATATTAAGCCAATAAAGCAGTATCAAGAAACAATTCCTCTGTGTCAACTGGTGTTAGAGATACTTTTAAAGCAAAATTATTTACAACGAAATAGGAAGCAGAAGATTCGAGAGTACAGTACAGGCGGTCCTCAACTTTTGAATGTTCTACTTTCGCACAATTCACTATTTCACATATATTATATTTACATTTCTTAAAATAGAGATTTTTATAAATAATGCAAAAACAATGCACTTCCATGCAGTCGCTCCTCTCTCCTTCGCTCCCTGTCACCTTCTCAAATACGTAAAAGGGTGGTATTCAACTATCTCTTGACAAGTTTATAAAGAAAACTCCTGATTGCTAACACGCCTCATTAACTTTATTATACCGATTGATAAATAAATATTTAAAGTACACTTTTTGAAGTTTTTTTTCATCCCTCTACTTTCGAACATTCAACATTCGAACACATTTTCAGGAACCAAGTACGTGCGAAAGTCGAGGGCCGCCTGCATCTGATTCGCTGATTCTCTCTCTCTCGACCATGTCCAATCCTAATAGGATCGGTAACCGGACAAAACAGAACATGGCAAAACCGAACAGCCAGGGGAAAAATGAAACAATAATTTTTATGGAATCTATTTAGGTTAGTTTTTTTTTTTTTTAAATGCATTTATTCAAGTTGCTTTATAGTTTACATCGTTTAGTATTTTGTTTTACATTTGTATTGGATTGCCTTCTTATTTGATATTAGGCCTTGTTTGTTATGTACAAGGCGAGTAGTTGTCTGCAGTTAGTTACATGTACAATTTACAGTTACAGATTTTTGACAATATTAGAAATCACCAAATTAAATTTGAATATTAATAAATACAAAAGAAATATATTGAATAGAGAAAGACATTAAATTTACAAATTAAGTTATGAATTATTGTTTATATCTAATTCTGTACATTAGAGGATAAACTACGGAAGTCCAGTTTCTGAGTTAAATATGCAGAAAATTTTATTTTATTTCATTACACGAATGAATGAAACACTGAAGTCCATAAGTAGTAAATTAACCGATATAGCTAATTAAAAAATCACCGAAGTCCAATTCACTTAAGTGCATAAACAACAGGTGTCCTTTTTACGATGTTTATGCTCTAAGAAAAATGTTAATAAACCATTATAATAATTCCATAAACACGGAAGTCCAAGAAACGTTAGGTAGGTACATTTATTATCTATACTATAATTTTCGTTTTTCTTTGTACAAATCCACACGCGCAGTCGGATTTCGACAAAATTTGGACAGTAGACGGGGGCCGACGAGCCGGAGTGCGTGGTCAGGGTCTCAAATTTTAAATTTAACCCGTTGCACCCCGGGGACAGTTTTACGGTTTATGCGGAAAAAAAGTCGGCCTGTACAAGGTCTTGTAACGCGGAAGTTATTTACTGCAACCCCCATTTTTTATTGACAATGTCACTAGAATGTGTACATTTAAAACATAATGGCGTTTATTTCAGCTTGATCGGAGGTCAAATGGCAAAGTTAGATGGAAATAATTGTGTTATTAAAATTAATAACCGGCAGGTCGCCGCGGGCGACGTGTTACGCATAGATCGGAATGCTTCTCTCAGGGACAATAATTGTATGTAGTGGCATCAGAGCCGGAGTGCGTGGTCGGGGTATCGAATTTCAGTTTTAACCTGTTGTACCCCGGGGACGCATCAGAGCCGGAGTGCGTGGTCGGGGTCTCGAATTTCAGTTTTAACTCGTTGCACCCCGGGGACAGTTTTATAACAATAAATTGAATTTGTACTATTTTTTAAGATATTTAAATGCAATTAATGTACAAAAAAATAAAAATCTAAAATATTATATTTTTTTAAATTCAATCCTTTGCACTCTACGTAACTCCCGGGGAGCGCCGGGTGAGCTAGTTATACATAAGTAAGTATTACAAAAATGTTTGATTTATTCTTCAAAGAATATAACCACATGAATGAACCCAAAATTGTGTCTCTATCGCCATATAGGGGAGAGCAGGTAGGATTCGTACACAGGGAGCATTCGTACAGTGGTTATATCTTCACTATCCAATTCATTGACGTGCTCGTGTTTGTGTGCGTCACTCCCGCTCATACGCATAGTGTAACCGCCGAACAGGGCGTCAGTGCGGCCAACGGCTTCGACGGAGTACGCCGATAAGTGTTTTCGCTCTACGTAAGTATTTTTTGTATTCACTTTTGAACACGCTTAACTGTTATAAGTTTTGCACGAATGATATAAGTGACGTAGTATAGTTTATGGAGTGATAACTTCGTTTAATATGTAAATAGTCATTTTAGGCTAACTATAATGGTTATTTTTATTTTCAATTAATTTGTTGATTTCTCCGTTTGGGGTACCTTCGTGCAGTTATGAGTGGGGTAGATTCGTACAGTACGAATGCTCCCCATTCCTAACTGCGTGGCAGTAGAAAGATTGTTCACCAAAAATATTATTGTTACAGAACCATGCCGCGAATATATGTGAAAAAGGGGACAAGTACAGGAGACGTTGATGAAGATGCAATGATGCAGCCGTTAGAATCCACGCAAGGTGGACAATCAACTTCTACAGCGGGCCAAGATGCCATTGTGCCAGAAACTCTACCTGCAGAAACAGAGATTACTCGACAAGATCTTCCACGGAGCTCAGCGCCAGTATCACCTACAACTGCGCCTGCATCTTCATTAACTGTAGGATTAATAACTCCAGAAATTATCCAGCCCTATCCCAGAGTGGATAGAAATGCGTTAAAAAAGTCGAAAGGAAAACTGCCAGGAAAATCGAGAATATATACAGATACCCCTGAAAAAAATAGACTAGAAGAAATAGAAAAAACAAAAAAATTGAAGAGCAAGAGAGGAAACAAAGGCCTAAGGAGATGAAGCGAGCATTACATTTACTATCAGATACAAGAACCACAACAAAGAGACAGAATAAAACTTCAGGGACAGGTAAACCAAAGAGGCAAAATAAAACTGTAAAGACTGATAGTCAGGATGAAACTGATTGTGAAGATGAGACTGATTGTGAGATGAGGCTAATATGAGTTTAAGAGAAAGTTCTTGTTCTCCCATCGAAGAGACGTCTGAAGGATCGGATACTGAGAATGAAACCTCAATTACGTCAGAGAACATCAAAGAAGAAAGCTTTGTGATAGTATAGTTCGAGAAAAAAAGACCATTTTATATTATATTGGGCAGGTGCTTAAAAAATATAGTCCCGTTGAAAACAAAGTTTCAGTTTTGAGGAAGAAGCCTCATACCTGGAAATTTGTCTTTCCCACTACCAAAGATGAAGGAACAGTTTACATATCAGATGTGGTATGTATATGGCCGCTATCAAAATCTGCTTTTACAGCAAGAACAGCCCACACATTTAGCTTCGAAAAAGACTTATCTATGTATAATGTTGGATAGTACAACTATTAAATACATAAGATGAAGACCTATTACTCAAATCGTAAATTTTATAATGTTGATTTATTCGTTCCTTTATTAACAAAAAAATAAATAAAAGTGTTATGTTTTTATGACTAAGTAGTTATAAGCACTTTAAAAACAATAACTGTTAATTATTACTACATAAAGGCTGATTCTGTGTTAACTTTGATCTCAATACATGATTATATTACAATGAATAAATAGCATTTTCTTTGACTGTACGAAGGTTCCCCATTATGTACGAATGTGCCCCACACTATGTACGAAGCTACCCCACCTGTGGGGTAGTTTCGTACGTTTTCCATTTTTCAGTAAAGTTACCGTAGCTTCGCCATGTTGGTTTGTATCTAAACTACACTTCACTATTATTAAAGCCAAATATGTCGGGTATATAGCAGCATTAAAGTTATTTTGAAATAGCTTACAGTTTTTTTTTATACGGCGTAGAGTAAAAAGTGTACGAATCCTACCTGCTCTCCCCTACCTATTCAAAATGGATTTTCAATTAAATAAAATAAAAATTTAATTTGGGTTTCATTTGCCAAGCAATGATACCTGTGACGCCTGCGATAGCCCTAAGATGAGTCTTAAAGATGTTAATATTTCTTTTGAAGAAAAAGAAATTCAAAGACACCTTTTGGAAGACCACATACAGGAAGCAGCTGCAATTAAATAAGATTGATAAAACTCTTACAAAAGAAAAATTTACCAGTATGAAAGTAATGGTTGACTTGGAGAAGTGTTTACCTACTCCATATAGTTTCCATCTGAGAAAATTGTGGACTCAGAATTTTACAATTTACGATGATGCAAATGGTTAGTGGACACTGATGTGGATGAAATAAAAAGTGGAAGGGGTGGCAATAAGATCGGCTGCTGCTTGATGAAATAGGCATCTAGCAATGTTTTAGCAAATATTGAAGAGCTGACGATTTGGTATGATAATTAATTGCCCTGGCCAAAATAGGAATATCATGATTGTTTTTCCATATACCTGGTTTCTGAAAACCATTCCTACGCTGAAAATCATAAATCACAAATTCCTATTACGAGGCCTTACACACATGTACATCGACACTGACCACTCTATAACAGAACATCAAAAAAGATGCTGAACGGTATGCAGATAACTGTTACTCCACGAGATTGGGTTCAGTTTGTAGGGACATGTAAAAGAAACAAGCCTTTTAAAATTATTAACATGGAGTTAAATGATATAAACAATTATTGCTCTTTGTATGCATCATCTTCAGCTCCTTTTGTGGCTCGAAAAAAGAATATTGATCGCACACCTTTTTTATTTATATCTTAAGATGGCGATGGTGCTGGTTATCTACGTTATAAGGCGAAGTTCTCCGATGAAGATTTAAACTGTGGACCTTCGACCTCCGACCTTCTTGCTCGCCGTAAAACTTTTTAAAAGCTGACAAATTTTCCCCCGTAGATACCAAGTCGCAATGGCCGACCGGTCCAACTGAGGGTCGAACCGACTTGAGAAGCTCTTCCCTTTCAATCGACATATGGGGACACTCCCAGAGGATGTGATCGGCATCCTGCAATTCAGCACATAAGCAAGTCGGAGATTCTATTAGGCCAAGCTGACAAGAGCTTCGAGGCAAAACCACCGTGTCCGGTTAAGATCTGCAAACTATGAAACAATGGATATCTCGGAAATTCGAGAATTTTATGATAGAATTCTACATAATTCCTCATCAGCTGATGTCCCGGAGAATGACCAGGAATAATTCTCATTGCGTTGATTTTTTTCTAGAGCAATAATAAATTACCTATGTAAATTAAAAAAAAATATAATTCCTTTTCATATCAATACGTTAGAAGATAAACCACGGAAGTCACGTTTAGACTTTTGTTCAGGAGAGTGATTTTAGTGTACATTAAATGTTTGAACTTGAATAATATTTTTAATAACTATAATAATTAGGGTCTGTAAACGGTATCATTCATAATTAAATTTATTTTTGACCATAGTATGGATAGAAAGACCAAATCATTTAGAATTAATAAATTAATGGACTTCCGTGTTTTATGTTCTAACACATAATGTAGAAGTACCACTAAGCAATACTTTGCCTATAGATAATACACGGAAGTCCATAGGGGTATAAATTATTTTTATTTCCTGTGCATCATTAATAATAATTATTTTATTATAAATACACAAAATATTTCAGTAAGTCTACATATGAAAAGGAATTATATTTATTTTTTTACATAAGTACAACATTATTTGAAATTTATTACTGCTCTAGAAAAAAATCAACGCAATGAGAGTTATTCCTGGTCATTCTCCGGGACATCAGCTGATGAGGAATTATGTGGAATTCTACCATAAAATTCTTGAAATTCCCGAGATATCCATTGTTTCATAGTTTGCAGATCTTAACCGGATAGGGTGGTTTTGCCTCCAAGATCTGTCAGCTTGGCCTAATTGAATTTCCGACTTGCTTATGTGCCGAATTGCAGGATGCCGATCACATCCTCTGGGAGTGTTCCCATATGTCGGTTGAAATGGAAGAGCTTCTCAAGTCGGTTCAACCCTCAGTTGGACCGGTCGGCCATTGCGACTAGGTATCTACGAGGGAAAATTTTTTAGCTTTTAAAAAGTTTTCGGCATTTTACGGCGAGCGAGAAGGTCTTTTCTCAACGAGAATTGACCGCAATACATTATATCAAATAAGGGATCACGCACACTCTAGTGCACGCCAACCAAGGTCTTGCGAAGTTGCTCCTGGGACACTTTCGGCACAAATTTTTGAGAGCGCCTAACGTTCGTTACGGCACGGTATACGCCTGCATAACGGGTGTAGAAACGTGGATGGAAAAGAAATTTTGCAGATCTTTGTAATTTGGCCGTGCTAATTAGACGTTTTGAACATGTGGAATACCAATGTGAAACAAAATATTTTGCTACCTTGTTTTTCTACGGAGGTCCTCAGTTTGGAAATCTTCATCGGATAACTTCGCCTTATAACGTAGATAACCAGCGCTATCTTAAGATATAAATAAAAAAGTAATAGAAAAGGTGTGCCATCAATTTTTTTTTCGAACCACAAAAGGAGCTGAAGATGCATGCAAAGAGCAATAATCGTTTATATCAATTTAACTCCATGTTAATAACTTTAAAAGGCTTGTTTCATTTACATGTCCCTACAAACTGAGCCCAATCTCATGGAGTAACAATTATCTACATACCGTTCAGCATCTTTTTTTTACGTTCAGTTATAGAGTAGTCAGTATCGATCTCCATGTGTGAATGGCCTCGTAATAGGAATTTGTGATTTATGATTTTCAGCGTAGGAATGGTTTTCAGAAACCAGGTATATGAAAAAACAATCATGATATTCCTATTTTGGCCAGGGCAATTAATTATCATACCAAATCTTCAGCTCTTCAATATTTGCTAAAACATTGCTAAATGCCCATTTCATCAAGCAGCAACCGATCTTATTGCCACCCCTTCCACTTTTTATTTCATCCACATCAGTGTTGTGTCTCACCACTTGCATCATCGTAAATTGTAAAATTCAGAGTCCACAATTTTCTCAGATTGAAACTATATGGAGTAGGTAAACACTTCTCCAAGTCAACCATTATTACTTTCATACTGGTAATTTTTCTTTTGCAAGAGTTTTATCAATCTTATTTAATTGCAGTTGCTTCCTGCATGTGATCTTCCAAAAGGTGTCTTTGAATTTCTTTTTCTTCAACAGAAATATTAACATTTTTAAGACTCATCTTAGGGCTATCGCAGGCGTCACAGGTATCATTGCTTGGCAAATGAAACCCGAATTAAATTTTTATTTTATTTAATCGAAAATCCATTTGAATAGGTATATGGTGATAGAGCCACAATTTTGGGTTCATTCATGTGGTTATATCATTTGAAGAATAAATCAAACATTTTTGTAATACTTATTTATATATAACTAACTAGCTGTATCACCCGGCGCTGCCCGGGAGTTACGTAGAGTGCAAAGGATTGAATTTAAAAAAGTAAAAAAGTATAATATTTTAGATTTTTATTTTTTTGTACATTTATTGCATTAAATATTCAATTTTAACAAAAAACTGTCCCCGGGGTGCAACGGGTTAAAACTGAAATTCGAGACCCCGACCACTCACATCGGCTCTGTTGCCTCTCCGGGGTGCAACGGGTGAAAACTGAAATTTGGGACCCCGACCACGCACTCCGGCTTTGATGCCACTACATACAATTATTGTCCGTGAGTGAAGTATTCCGATCTACGCGTAACACGTCATTTGCATCTAACTTTGCCATTTGACCTCCGATCAAGCTGAAATAAACGCCAATATTTTTTAAATATACACATTCTAGCGACATTTTCAATAAAATATGGGGGTTGCAGCATTAACTTCCGCGTTTCAAGGCCTTGTACGTGGCGACATTTTTTCCGCAAAAACCGTAAAACTGTCCCCGGGGTGCAGCGGGTTAAATCTGAAATTCGAGACCCCAATCACGCACTGCGGCTTGTCGGCCTCCGTCTACTGTCCAAATTTTGTGGAAATCCGACTCCGCGTGTGGATTTGTACAAAGAAAAACGAAAATTATAGTACAGATAATAATATGTACATACCTAACGTTTGTTGGACTTCCGTGTTTATGGAATTATTATAATGGTTTATTACATTTTTCTTAGAGCATAAACATTGTAAAAAGGACATCCGTTGTTTATCCACTAAAGTGAATTGGACTTCAGTGGTTTTTTAATTAGCTATATCGGATAATTTACTACTTATGGATTTCAGTGTTTCATTCATTTGTGTAATGAAATAAAATAAAATTTTCTGCATATTTAACTCAAAAACGGTAAAAACTGGACTTCCGTTAATCCTCTAACGTACAGATATTTAGACAGGAAATAAAAATAATTTATACCTATATGGACTTCCGTGTATTATCTATAGGTGTAGTATTCCTTAGTGGTACTTCTACATTATGTGTTAGAACATAAAACTTGGAAGTCCATTAATTTATTAATTCTAAATGATTTGGTCTTTCTATCCATACTATGGTCAAAAATAATTTAATTATGAATGATACCGTTTACAGACCCTAATTATTATAGTTATTAAAAAAGTTATAGAGTTTCAAACATTTAACCTACACAAAAATCACTCTCCTGAACAAAAGTCCAAACGTGACTTCCGTGGTTTATCCTCTAATGCAGGGATTTCCAACCCCGTACCCGCGGGCGCCATGGTGCCCGCGGAACGATTCGTATGTGCCCGCCACTATTCGACAGAGACAGAATTTTCACGCTAGCCTGACACACGCAGAAAACCCGAAGTGAACGAACCCCACGAACTGAGCCGATGAACGCCGAAGCACGTGACAGTAGACACGTGCTCGTATCGTCCCGATTGCTTCGGCGATCATCGGCTCAGTTCGGGTTTTCGGCGTGTACAAGGAGTGATGTGCAAATAGCATTCCCCGCCTGGAACCGCGCTGTTGTCATTGTGATTGCGATTGCTGCCCCGTTCGGTTCGTGACAGTTAGCTAGGAGACATCTTCGTCTGACGAAACACGAATTAGGAGTTTTGATATTCCTTCTATATAGTTCTAAAATGAGGACCGAGTAAAAGACAACGAACCTATAATTTTAACACTGACTGGGAGGAATCATATTCAATGCCAAAGATCACATTGAAATATTGATATTCTATTTTTTTATAAAATGTTTTCTTTGTATTTGTGTTTTTTGTTTACGTTTTGTAAATACATTTCTCTGTGTGTATGCAATTTGAATAATAATTTTATTATTTTGAAACATTTTTGTCTATTATTTATTAATAAATTATAAATATAAGAAAATAAATTATGTGAAAATGAGAAGTTATGGAAGGAGTTTGTCGATTAAAAATAGGTGGTGCCCGCCACCCTACCGATATTTTAGAATGTGCTCTAGAGTACAAAAAGGTTGGGAACCCCTGCTCTAATGTATTAATTATTTTCATCCTGCTCCATGCTTCCAATCTAAATCTTCACTTCTTTTATAATTCCCTTCGTTGGTCATCGTTTGGTGGTTAGGTTAGGTCATTATTTCGTTGTACCTAGTCACCCAATCATTTTGAACATATGAATACGTGTATTAAATAAGGCTCTAACTACCAAAAAGTAGTATTGCCTGTAGTTACAAAATACCGAGTCATTGCAGTAAAATTTCATGAAGCAGACCTTTTGAAAAATGTAGTTTTACAGTGTGAAGCAATCACGGCAGCTTCTATAATTTTAGGTATTAAGAACTCGCATGTGTCAACACACCATCGTCAGCTATTTAATATTGAATGCCGTTAACCACTGCAGTGCTACTTACACCATTATAAATAAAACACGCCAACGGACTAACAACGTCGACAGGTTTAATTATTTTGCTGTATTTTTTTGACATGCAGAATTGGAATGCAGAAATTAGGTATATAATTTGATTCATTATGGCGTATTGAAAATCTGTGCTATTAAAAATCTATCAACATAATAGAGATAGGACAATTTCAATATGAAATTTATATTTTTCCTGAAAGGTCATAGTTATATTTATCGTTGTTCTGTTTTTGATTTTGTCACTGATTCGCTGATTACTGCTAAGAAACCCTGAACAAATCTACACAAAAATTATCTACAACTCTATAATGACGTAAACATAATATTACAATGATGAATAAAACTGCACTGGAATAACAAGCGTTGAGTGCCCAGAAATCACTGTATCATGTTTAGGAATTTAATGCTTCAAGATTTGCCGTTGACAAGTATTCAGGTGTCTCAATACCATCATGAAATTCTCAGGGGAAAAAATTAAGATTTCTTGTGCAGGCCTAAAAATTTATTTCAAATTATGAATCATAATGAAATTTTTGTGGCAAAAACAATTCAAAAGGATTAGAATCGAATTAATGTAGATGGACATATATATTGTGGTACCTTTTCAAGTACTTGTAGAGATATTCAGCATGCACGGTATCTACGGATCGCACACCCCTCTTGGTCAGGTAATCTATGAATAAAAAATGGGATGATAAAATACTGACGTGGAGTCCTCGAGAGTGAAGAGAACTTCAATACGGCGTCGGTTGATGCCAGAGACGCATGAGTGCTTGCAACAGAAGCGGTAGACATGCTGGTGGGCGTGAGCCCCGGCCGGAGGGTGCGCCGGCAGGGTCACCGCCACGCTCAGCCACTTGTTCCTCTCCTCCTCGGATCCGCAGTATGTCACATTGTTTTCATCCTGTCTCGCCGATCTCAGCACATGCATTATCACATTCGATGGAATATCTGGATGGATACATGATTTTCATTAAAATGACAGAATTGATAAATCAACATAAATCATAATCTATTATAATCCTGATAAACTAGATGAAGCTCTGTAGCTGGAAGGATATCTAAAAATGGCATATTTCTTTAGGTACTTCCATGGTGTCTGTTTTCAAATATGTAGAGGTCGAAAGTGTGAATAATGCAATAAGACATATGGATTAAATTATTCATGTCTCGAGTCTTTAATCGGAATTTTCCTTTTTATTTTTGTCAGAAACAAGTAAACATTAAAAACTGTATTTACCTAATTAATTTCTGATAATATGAAAGATTTGTTTCACCCTTTACATTACCCCATCGCTCATGCATATGGTTGTACGCAAGAATTAGTAACATTCTATTCATCTCTGCCTTATTAGCCAAGAGACTGATTGCTACACATGAACTTGAAGTAGGTACCTAATTGTTCAAAATATTGTAAGGATAGAATGATGTTGCTATTGATGAATTGATGAATCATCATCACCTGGGGTCGATTGACTGCTGGATTAAAACCTCTCCATAGCTTCTTCTACTCTTCTCGGCCCCTAGTTCTTAGTTGCCACGTACATTTGCTGAACATGGTGAGTTCGCCGATCCAAAAGGTTATGGTGGTGTGGTTGTTTAATGCCCCTTGGGTACCAGCGTATGGCCTGCATTTGTCCAAGCGATATGTCCGGCCCATCGCCATTTCATCAACATGAATGTATCACATCACATACTCCTGTCTGCCTCCTTATCCATTGCATGGAATGGTACATGTTACGCCGGAATGGACCGTTCCATGTCGTGTTGCGCTAGTCGAAGTTTTTGGATTTCTCTTATATAAGGTCCATATTTCACATGCATACGTGAGCATTGGTAGTACACAATTCGTTAAACTTATATGCTTTAGGCATAATGCGAGGTCACTTTTGAAGAGACTATTCAGGCGCCCAAATATGCTCCATGCCGATTTGGTTCTGAGAGCAATCCTATCATACATATCTCATTCAACACAAATATATATATATACTAATAAACACAGTCGTTCACTTGCTCAATCTGAATGAATGCCTTGATGAGAGTTCCTTTGAGTCTTTTAGCAGTGAATAGTTTGGGTGAGATCATGTTGCAGTGTCGAACACCTTTGCCAGACAGTTTATGAAAATTTACACTTGCTGGTGCATCGCTGTATATGATATTCAGGATGAATACACACACACAATTCAACATATAAAAAGTAAAATTGTGTGAAATTGAAACCAGACATTAATAGCTTTGAAAAAACAAATCAGTTCATATTATACCCCACTTATTGCACAAGTGCGGTATGCTCTATTTGTCTCTCTCTAGAGACTGTATCGGAGGATATTAGTTAATGACTAGTGTTACGACTATCTCTCTTTGTAAGCTATTGTCGAGCCATTTGCCAAGGAAATGCAGATATTTTATTATTTTGGCCCCAGATATTGCCTCCGGTTTTCATACAATTTAAAAGTGTGAATTACAATCAAAATAATCTATAGACTATAAAATGCAAAATGCAATAAACTGTTAATAAAAAACTAAATTGTATGATTTTTTAATTCATTTGTAGTCTAGTACATATATTTAAAACAGAAAACAAAGGGAAACTTATTCATTTTAATATTAATAAAGAATCTATTTCCATTTTAATGTTTGTATCAGGCCGGATTAGAAAGTAAAAGTTTTGAATTAAGCCGTTTCTGAAACATAACAATTTGAATTAATCCACCTATGCAAGTATGCATCCAATCACATACTACTAAAATGTCAGTCACATGAGCCAAAAGCTGAGCTCTTACTAGTTAATGTTGATATTTTGTATGTAATAAAGCCAGGTTTGAGGCTGTCTAAAAATTCCTATAAACTGTATTTTTCTTTACAAAATGTCATTCAAGATTAATTTTTCAACAATTTTGGAACAAGCCGTGTTTGCAAATGGTAGCCTCAATTAAACGATTTATTTACATATAAGGTGAGGTAGAGATAAACCACTGTAAATAATATGGAAGCAAAGAAAAATTTACCTTTGTTGGATGGATCACTGAGCACTTTATGGTTATGACATCTAATGATGCGAGTCTCCTGTTGTTCGTCACTGGCCAAAATAATTGTAGCTCTGACCCATAATTGTCTATCTTCTAACTCACTCCAGTTCCAAGAAAAGCGAACTGCCATCTCAGACATCATACCCAAAAACACGCGGTTTAGTTTCTGAGAGTACTGGAAAAAACCAACAGTCGGCCATTAATAAATAAAACATACTTACCAGACTCAACATCTTCACTATGAGCATACGTAAAAATTTTTTGATTCCAAAACCATTTAAAGTAGGATTAATCACAAAAAACTTTGACTATAACAAGAGGGAGTCGTAAAAACGATTAGTGTTACAACCAACGTTCCCTCTAATTTTTCTATTGTGTGTGCGGATCATCGTCACCCAGTGCGGTAAATTTACACCCCCCTGCCACAAATACACATACAATTTTCCATTAACACTTGCATTTTTAATGTATTTATTAATTTCAGTGATTTTATATAATAACACTAACAATGATAATTTTTGAAGTAAATAAAAAAAAAATAGGAAATAAAGAAAAAAAGTATTCGTTGATAAAAATATATTAAATAATAAACATACAGAACATTTTTTTTATATTTATATTAAATCTACATACATATTTGTATATTGGGTTGTTTTTGTTCAATATAAACCCTTTTATGTAAAATAAACATTTATAAAAAATATGTTTTGTATGTATGTATTTTCACCATGACGAATGGGGTGATTTATATTTATATTAAATCCACATACATATTTGTATGTTGGGTTGTTTTTGTTCAATATAAACACTTTTATGCAAAATAAACATTTATAAAAAATGTGTTTTGTATGTATGTATTTTTAACATGACGAATGGGGTGATGCAACAAATATTTTCCTGATTTATTTTTCAACTACGTAAAAAAATTCTTTTTCCGAATTTTGTCACATTTCTATTGTACCTACTTTTTTATACAATATATCTCAGGACCGGCCTTAAGCAATTCAACGCCACAGGCAAAGCGAAAACACTAGAAAGTAATTAATTTTATGAAAATTGTATAATATTCTTACCCAATTGCTTGGTACTATAATATCACATTGGAGTCCAACCAGTTAACCAATTTTCTGCACAATTTCAAACAAAACCCTTATTTGTTTGTCTCGATAAAAATATGACTTAAAATGTTATGAATTAGCGTATTGAAAATATTATATTATTATTATAAATGAGTTTAATTCAGATACTAAAAATAATGATATGTTTTCTTTCTTTTACAATATTTTTGTGCGAGGACTGTGCGGGGGATGAAAACATGTGTGCGGACACATTTTGGAAGGCGCGCACACCTTACAGGGAACATTGGTTACAACACTTGATGGCGATATGCAGCGTGTTTAGTGTGATTGAATTGGTACTCAGGAAAAAAAAATCTGCACTGTTCATTACGTATGGATGATGTAATTTTTGTGCTTATTCATCTAAATATTGTAAATAAAGATGGTTTGATATATTTGGCTGTCTATCAGTGTATAATAATCGACAAGGCCCACCCTGCCAGAGGCAGCTACATTTACATTATGATGTGAATATTTCAGTATAAGTCGTCAATCAAAATAGTTTTTTTTCCATTGGCTCTACAATCCGATGTGGATCTTAGCCACCTCACGAAAAGGTTTAATATTTTTTTTTAATACATGGATGTTAGCCACTCGCTCAACCCATTAGGTCCATGCTCTGGGTTCAAACTCACTTTGAAAAACAACATGTGAATTTACCACTCTGGATTCGAGACCCATGACTTCATAAGTGCATCAATGAAAGTAGTAATTAATAAATTAATACTATCCATCCATGACAATTTCAACATTTGGTGTTTATCTTATAAATATCTGTACATTTAATAACTTGAATTGAATTGGCTCAAATGAATCTACTCATCGAAATGGTGTGGTTCCACAATGAATCCACAATTCCAGCAAATTAAATTTAGTTAATTAAGTAAAATTAAGTTTTTACCACAAATACATAAAATTAATGTCCTTCTGCATGTCCTTTATGCTATAAAAATATTGTACATCGTCCAAACAGAGTACACATTTTAGAAAATATTATCTTATTCAAATATATAATAAATAATATGGCCATTTCGCATACGATTTCCAATTGATTCAATTCTATATTATTTACAACATTATTTTGTCCATTCTACTGACTAATCTCAAGCTCTACATGAAATGAAGTAAGTCCCTTACAAGACAGGTAATCAAAGAAACCAACACACAACAAAATTAGTATACCGACCATTGGTTTCTTGCGATCATTTGGATCTCCAGTAAACTTTACTTGAAAGTTGTGGATACCAGGGAAGTCTCCTCTGGGTGGGGGTCCAAGCTTCTCCTAAAGAAAAACATGTAAATCAAAGTCAATTTTCCATATGTCTGTCGTTTGCTGGTTAACATATAAATGAAATGGACTTCGAATATAACAGACAAAATATCCGGTCAAATGTGAAAATTGTGAAATACATCCTGTTAATGTTATATGTACATGTTTAAATCCAAGTGTGACCGCTTGTAAACAATTTTTTGCGCATGATAATCACGTCATACCTCTCGCACTCAAATTTGAGTCATAATGCCGTCATGCTCGTAGGCTGAATGTAGCACTGACGTTTGAAACGCAGGCCGCTAATTCACGCAGCTGTAAAGCAGTTCAATTTATTTACTCAAAGTAAATGGATGCATTTATTACTCCATTCAATAAGCTTCAATTACTGTAAATTACAATCAAACACGTCGTCGTAACCCTACCCTTAAAATATGGGCAAATGGAAAAGAATTAATTTAATGTTAAATCAAAAACTAGAAGTCATACAAAAATTGGAAGTCTGGAGCGTCTGTGTCTCGTAAATGTGAGCAATATGGCATAAGAAGGCAAACCATGTCGGACATTAAAAAAAACAAATTTGCGTTAATGTGATGTAGGTGCGAACATTAATCCCAGAAAATTGGCGTGTGAAACTTCACTTCTAGTTGGGTTCCAGTTCGGGCAGCTGAATTGAAATTAGTAAATAATGAACATACCATTCATGTGCAGACAAAACTTGATTCTTTTATAATTTTTAACTTTACACCTACATACGAATAAAGTTTATTTTGGGAAAAAATGTTTGCTTATTGATGTCTATTTGATAGTAGAAAACTTTTCTGTGAATTAAAGTTTTCATACCTACCTCATCGTCGTTTAATTAAAATAACATTGGTATAATTATATTGAAATTCTACTGTACTTATTATTTTGCCTAATTCAATAGATCCTAAATATTTACATGACAAGAGCATTATTAAAAATGTGCACTTTCGAGTTTCGTAGTTTAACCCTTTTACTCCCATGGGGCCGATATTTCGCCCACCATACCTATGCGAAAACTCCATCTGGGCCGATCCATCATCGGCCGAAAGTTTGGAACCAAATTTACGATTTATTCCAAATTTTTTCCCGTCATATTTCGTCTCATGTAGACGAAGCATTATATTCACTGTGTGTTTGGTGGTGAGTAACATTTATTTTAGTGTTGGCATTGTTTATAATTATGCCATACCCTAATAACTCACAAGTCATAATTGCTCTGCTGTCGAACTTGAGACCAAAGAGGGTCATAAAAATAATAAAACATTATTTTTATGACACATTTTAAATTCTGATATTTCTTTTAGTTGTTTTATGATTCATATATCACATTACAAAATGAATTTTGTAATTTTTGAACTAACAATGGATGCCACTGTATTTTTGGTAAGATGGTGAAAAAATACATGAATATAAATATTATTATAAATGATTTAGTGCTTTGAGACTTATTTTTTGAAATGACTTCATTCCATATCAGTTAGTCGTCGATACTGTATCGAATTCTATTGCGATTTCGTGAATTGAATAATATTCTTGAATACCTTGACACTATACGATTTTTTTTGATTACTTTATAAAAATTCTATTTCATAGAGAAATAATAATATGTTTATTTTTTTTCTGTTACTACATAAGGATAGATTATATTATAAAATTTGATATATCAATTATAAATAAAAAAATGTTGTCACACTTGTTTTGTTGTTCAAACATAGTTTTATCCGTTCATTTCTAAATAAATATTGATACATTATTTTTTTCTTTTGTTTTATTGATGTAAACTATCAATATTATTACTTATTATTGCTTTATACACCATTGAGAACACACAAAAAAAGTTTCAAATTTTTAAAACATGTGTAGAATTAGTTATTTAAAAAAAACTAAATCGACGATTTTTTGTCAAAAAACGCTTGGGAGTTTTCGCATATGCTAGGCTAAATCAGTTGGGAGTAAAAGAGTTAATTATCCCAAAAAATAGAAAGAAGGCTGTGACCAATTGGGAAGAATGCTCGTTTGTAGCGTTCTATTGATGGAATAGATGAGAGTACAAATGTATTCAGAGGATAATGAATCTGGCATAAGAGTCTATAAATTCACTATTCAATGAATACAATACTATGTCTTACTTAAGGTCTAATTCCACCAGTCAACTTAAATAGCAATTACACACCATCTTGATTGTATTAATGCTTGATTTAATTTGTTCATATAATATGTTGTGTTGCTTGTGTTTTAGATTATACAAAAAGGTATACATTGGTCAACTTGGTGGCAACATCGTGAGTAACAAGACTGCTTTCATAGTATTACATTCTTACTTTAAATAAAACTATTGGAGATTGCATTTGGACATTATTTACTAGCAGATTATTTAGGTTTCATATTGTTGTCTGTTAAAATAATGAATAAAGTCAGATAACCTTCATTACATAAACGTCAAACACACATTCTGTCAAAAGCATTGATAAAACACGCCGCATGCAACCATGCTTGGAAGCTCATGCTTACCTTGGATATTTTCGTACGTTCTAAATCGAGCCAATTGTCATGAGTTGTGCTGAAAAGTAGAAACTATCCTACTCTCCTCACAATTCAAAATGACATCATAGCCGAAGGTCGTGGGGAGTCATTGAATCTGCTCATACAATTTGCGCTTTACACTCATAATACAAGTCTTTATTATCAACCATTGTTACTTGTGGACTACATTGTTATTCTAGCGAAATGAATAGATTGTTTTTTGGTCATTATGACTTACGGTAATATATTTTAAAAATCAAATATAAATAATTAAATATTTTCTTACGGCAGGCAAAAGTGGAAACTTGATGTCCAAATCATCACCATCATCAAATGAGCCTGAACTAAAAACAAAGAGAAACATATTTAATTATTAGTGTGTGCAGAGCAGGGGGTGGTATCCTTCATGCAGCTATCGTGATCGCTTATACTCAGTCACCTAAATAGAAGGCACTACGGTAGTAGTGCACAGCCTATTTGACAGAAGGGCCGCAGTGGTGTTGAACAATAATGATATATTATACTACACTAGACATACATTTTAATTATTTTAAATTTAATAGTTACATATTATCATAATATACCGATTTTCAAGATCAAGGATGCTAAACCAAAATAGTGTCTGGATGTTATGAAAAAAATTAATTATATAAGGGATGGTCTAGAATGTCATTTTCATCAACATATTTTTAAATGTATGAATTGCAGAGAAACAAAGTACAGCCAAATGATAAAAAAAACATATTCTTTTTTAAATCACGTAAGTACGAATTAACATTAACAATTAACAGTAACTCAAATTCGCGTAAGTGAAGGACTTACTGTACATGCTACCTATTCTTTTGATAAAGACACTAATTAAATAATAAGAAATCTTAAAATAATAATTTAATGGTTTATTTTTGTGTAATATAAACATAGAAACTTACTTTCCAATGAAATTAGGGTGTCCATAGAAATCATCACTCACGAGACCCGGAAAAAATTCATCAAAATCTATGCTGTTCATAGAGTTGTTAGTTTGTGCCATCGTGTTTGCGGTCTTTTGTGCTGAAAAAATTATGAAATAATTAATATAGAAAGAAGATGGTTTGATAAAACTACAATTTGGAAAACATTAGAATATACAAGCATTTAAGTTTTAATAACGAATGATAATTATTATTTTGTGATATGAGAATATTCATGAAGTAAAAAAATAGTTTAATATAGGTCGGCAAACTTTTCAAACTTACAGGCCACATTCAACTTTTCGTGTTGAGAATTGGGATGCAAGTGTTAAAATGAAAATAATGACATTATTAAAATATGAAGTGCAATTTCCAATTGAAACATGCAATTATGTTCATCAGTTTTATATTCTTTCTAAAAATAGAAAATCCTTAATTTTTTTTGGTAAGCATCGATAGAAGTGCGAATTATTACATTCGTAACAATAATAATAGTAAAATTCGTACATTCGGTACAAGTCTGTTTACTGGAAGCCAGGCGGGAATTGCGACAATTTTCATAGCCGATTTCGGTAAAATTAATGACTTCAAGAATGATAACCTAACCAAACCTAACAAATAATCCAGTATATCGGCCATTTTCAAAATTTGTTTGCCGCTGGCTTCCACTGAGCAGACAAGAACAGTACATTCTTCTCATTATGTTGTATTTTTAAAATTTCCATCTTTGATTGGTTTAATAACTCATAGATATTTATTAAAAGGGTTCAATTACGAGCCAAACTGGGACGGCAACAATTGGGAGGAAAAGATGCTAAACTCTTCAGTCAGTAACCCAGATTGAAAGATGAATAGTAGACGCTAGTTAAAATAATTATTGTTGAACATGATTCAATAATATTCGTAATAGATATTTGTGTTGTCACCGCATGTTTTTCTTCCTTCTTTCTTCAACATTTCGGAAGCGTTGCAGAGGCCATTCTCAAGAGATGAGGAATCCGAAGAAAAAGAGAGGAAGAACATAACAATGACAACCCAAAAAATGTATTACGATATGTCCAAGTACAAGGATTGATCACCCTTCTTCTGAGAGGGATCAACACCACCATTGAGGGCGTCCATCTGACGCCTCCGCCTAGATCTGAAGACGTACCTTACAGGCACACTGTTAGCACGTTAGTTTACAAGATAGCACTCAATACATGGGAGTCGAGGTGGTCGGCATCCACCAAGGGACGACAAACGTATCTGTTTTTTCCAAATGTGTCATGCAGGCTTCAGATCAGATAACTACTACCAACACACTGGGTAAGCCAGTTACTGACCGGCCATGGTGACTTCGCAGCCGTGCTGCATGATTTTCGCTTGACAGGACATGGGCCGAAATGCACATGCGGGTACGACCATCGAGACGCTGAACACTTCCTCTGGGACTGCCCGTTGATGGGATCCGACCGAGCGGAGCTTTTTGCCAGGGTCCGTCCACACATGGGCCCGATTGGCCACGCCGACTTGATATCAACCAAGGCCAACTTTGAGGCATTCGAAAAATTTGCTGCGTCATATGGAGGACGGAATAATTCCGATCCTCCTTACATTCATCACTTTCAACTCCTGACTTCTCTGTTTCGGCAGAGTTTCAGTACACGGGTACAGAAGACACTTAATGTCATTAAAGATAAATGACGGCAGAGCAAGTCAAGATTCTTTTTATTTTCTAAAACTCTTTCTTTAAGCACTAAGGCGCATGGTTGCTACATCAGTCCCGTGCAGCATCGCTTCGGGACAAAGAAGTGTGGCACTAAAATCTTTTCATTCTGACACGTTTATAGCGTCATGGAAGGCGGCCGTGCACAAACCGCGGCTGCATATACATGGCGGGTGGATATGGGGAAACTCAAATCAGGTTTAAACATTCAATAATATTCGTTGCATAATTTGTACCTACTCAGTTCTTATTTATATGAGATCGAATGACTTTCTGTCAGCATCTTTCACATCTCAAATCACACCCTTAATATTTTTTGTAAAATATCAAGATTACAAAATGTCACTGAAAGCAAAAGGAACAAACAAAATCCATCAAAATCATAATAAGGAAGACATGTTTAAATCTCCGTATTGGCAAGGACAAAACTACCACCCAATAAAAAATGATATTGGAATACACATTGTTGTACGTATTTAACTGCTTTCTTTGCCTAGATACAAATACAACGCATGGCAAATGTTTCGAATCTTATTTGCTGATGCTGCTTTAATGCGTGTATCAATTAAATCACCGTGTCTATTTGATGTTAGGTAGTTACGTACCTTTTCATAAAAAAACATGGCTTTCGGCAAATCTACACATAAAATAATTAAGAGATAAGTACTTTGAAAAACAATATAAAACTGATGGCGTATTTAATGAGAATATATATTTAAACTTAAAGGCGAGTGCTTACGGAGAAACAATAGTTAGAATAGATATTTACAAAATATAAAAATCAACAAAATAGAGTACTTAGTGATTTCTATATCAGAAAGATTGTGAAATAGGTAGTACCTACTTAAATTATTGCCGGCATACATTCGAGAGCAGCGAATTGTATACTGACTTAAACAAAGGTGACAATTAAATTTTAAAAGAATAAAACTCACTTACCGGGGGAGTTAAATGAAAACTCAACACACTCGTCAAGAAATATACTAAATAAACAATCATAAACAGGAAAATCACATCACACCACAGAGGCAGACAAAACACAGAGATTATCTATGACACAGAGGACCATAGATAATAATATTATATGTCCATAGACAAAAAAGAGGTTTTGAAGCATGCACTATCTATGCCTATATAAAAAATAAACCTGACGGCTAAAATTATTAAACATGGAAACATGCTTTGCCTACTGATTCTCTGAAATTAATTCATAATATATTAGTCTCTAAAACACAAACATATTTGAAACGTCAACTTGTTATGAAATTCTAACCTCCTATCGTGGTCTACAATAATACAAATTTAACAAACTGTCGTATTCATTCATTTTAAATATACAAAATATAAAGAATGCTTCATAAATAGGTAGCCATTTAGTTAATTTATAAGATTTATAGGTATGACGAGTTTTTAAAAATTACTTTTGATTAGAGCTTTTCATAATTATTGACCACTTGTTCATGTCGACAGTATGATATTGTGACTTAAGCGTCAATTACATTGAAAATTTTTTACGAGCTGATTATTGGCAAATTTATAATCTGCCTGTAAATTCGCCCAGTGTAATCATCGATTAAGCTAATAAGCAGGTTGTAAACACCCCACCGAGAAAAGTTGAAAGCCGGTCAACTTTTCACACTACACGCCGGCGTGTGGGCTTACTGCGTCTGCGCAGTAGAGCGATGGTGGTGGAAAAACGAACTACTCATTTTGAAATTTACCTTTTTGACGTTTAATGGAAACATTGTTATGGAGCGTAGCGACCTCCCGGTAAAAAAACGAACTACGTTCCGTCAAAATCGCTCGCTGGCTTGTGGCTTATCAGCGAATGGAAAGTTTTGTGTGTAATCATCAAAAAATCGCAGTAGCCGAACCGCCCGCTTTTAAATTCGCCAATAAACAACTCGTAAAAAAGCTCAATGTAATTGACGCTTTAGACGACAATCGAACCAATGACATTAATATGGACGAAGCATCTAGAAAATAAAATGACACTCACTTTGTGTCGGGTCTGCCGGATGGCGAAATTCATATTTTAATATCGGTATCCTACGCTCAAATGAACATTCTGCTTGCAAGCGGTCTGGCGACACCGCTGGGTCTGCCCATACAAAATTTCTGACTGTCAGGTTTCGACTCCACCGTTATTATTGTGTTACAAAATGCCAATGTGGCTAGTTAAAAATTGTAAAAAAAATCTACTAAACACTCCAAGAAAGATGGGATATCACTTTGCATGTGTTAGTATTATTTATTATTTATAAAATGCCATTTTAAGATATTGATAAATGTTTATTCAATGCAATTGAATGACAGGAACCATTGGACAGTCAGTCGCCTGTGATTCGCTGAGCTCACTTGCGTCTAATCTCCGAGAAGTCGCAAGTAACCGAGAATCTGTTTCTAACGCAATGAGTCATGACACTAATACGCCATTACAATAAAGGTTATATTACTATAAATTCTCGAAGCTTGTATCGCATAATGGAAACGGATACGTCAATGGTCACGTGACATCTACCTATACATCTGTGAATGACTTTCATGCACAATTTCTCGTGCGCGCCGGGTATGAAGTGAGTCGTCCATTTAATATGTCATTGAATCGAACATATTAAATTCGTTAGGTAATATAAAGATCATTCCGGGTTGATTTAACACAGTTTGTAGTTTAGAATCTCCGTTACAAAATATAAATAAAATGAAAATAAATTCTTTGTCTGACATAATAATAATTATAGTAATGATATTAAATCGAACTTGCATAGAAAATAGTGCTGGATTTTGAGATAATAACACCAAAAGCGGCGTCTTGTTCGCGTATGGTTACTTATGAATAATAGGTATTGATTATTAATCTATAATACATATAATTCAAGTGAACTACTATGGTGTAAATATAATATAACATATTAATATGAACACCTCACGATATATAAATGCCGAATAATGCGTATCAACACTTTGACAGATTGCCATTAGTCTATGGATCGTCCGAATTGGTTTGACGTTTCATGTCAAACCATTTCTGATGGTCTGAGAACGGTTTGATTTTCAATGATACACTGAACCAAACGTCAAATCTCAAACCATTTCCGGTCAACTACAATTTGTATGTACAATTTCAAATTTAACAAATTTTAAAATACGTTGATGAGCAAACAATATACTAAACCAGAGGTACTCCAAGTGGAACCCTAAATTTAATTGCCAATAATAATGAAGTTTAATTTAAATAAAATTAACTTCACCTCTTGAAGTTAGAAATGAACTATGATTAAACCAGGGGTTCACTGAAAGTGGCCCTAACTTTTTGTAGTTTGTGACTACCAAAATAATCGAGAAAACACTGTTAATGACGTGTACTTGTGTTCTGAATAAACAATAACTCGAAAAGTTCTGAGCGTTTTATTACTGGAAATAAAATAAAACTGTGTTACACACCCGCATACATAATCAACGAGAACGACTAGAAATAACAAGTTACTAAAAAAGTAAAAAGATTTTTTTTTTTAAATTTTGTACTATCGAGGGGTGCTAAACACCAGAGCTACCCGACACCCCCTAGATAATATGTCAGTACCTATACGTTTTACAACTTTGCACTTTTTACTACATCAAAACTTTTTACTACAACTCTACAAAAGAGCAGACGGGTCTATCTGAGGAAGCCTACCAGGCCGTACGCCTCAGCCACAAGGCGGGTCCCAGGACTGGCAGATGCCATTATATCACTTATGTACCTGCCGCGGTGTGGTCTGCTCTCATTGCAGATGACAGACTGTACATGGGGTGGGACTCTTTCCCAC
Organism: Rhyacophila brunnea; assembly: GCF_057557595.1. Classification (NCBI taxonomy): domain Eukaryota; kingdom Metazoa; phylum Arthropoda; class Insecta; order Trichoptera; family Rhyacophilidae; genus Rhyacophila; species Rhyacophila brunnea. The sequence continues at coordinate 33,424,077 of NW_028232859.1, forward strand.
TCCAAAACTATCTAGGGGTAACCAAGTGCAATAAATGCCACTTATATGGGCTCATGGCCAAATCATGCTCGGCAAAAGACGTCACCGTGCGGACTGCCCCATGAAGGAAGCTTCACCAAAATGCGTCGCCTGCCGCCGTCACAAGCGGCCATATGACCACCCGACCCATAGTGCAACATGTCCAGCTCGCCTGTACGCGGAGCAGAGGGAGCGATCAATGACGGACTACTCAAATGAAATCCCTCACCCATCCACAGCATGACTCGCTCATAATAAGCATCATTCAACAACCCCCGCACCTCGGTCATGCCAGATTTATTATCAAAATGTAAGAGGCTTAAAAACTAAAGTAAATACATTTAAAGAGGGTATATTGTGTGCCCGACCATCGACAATTGCTCTAAGCGAAACATGGCTCGACGGCACCATATCGGCCAATGAGCTGTTCGGAAGTGAATATTCTGTGCATAGAACAGACCGTCGAAATGGTAGACGAGGTGGGGGCGTTTTGCTGGCAATTAGAAATGGGGTAGCATTATCCACACAAACTTTATATCCACTCAGATCAAATTTGAGTGAATATGATTTTGATTTTAATTTGTTGAAAGTTAATTTTAGCTTTGTTCGCTGTACTTGGCCGCTGTATACTTCTCTCCCGGCAGCTCAGCGACTACATACAGTGACTTTTTTCACATAATAGAAAATTTGGTACTGCCCAACAAAAAACTAATTGTTTTTAGAGATTTTAATCTGTATTCCGCTGGTATAATTAAATCTGATTATACCAGCTTTAATAATTTATTTAATTTAAAACAATTTTCTTCTATGAAAAATAGTCTCGGTCGGACGCTTGATTTGATGCTATCTAACGTTTGGTTGCACGGTAGTCAGCGAGTTTGACGAGCCTTTTGTTCCTGAAGATGTCTATCATCCCTCTACTTGCACAATTGTATCTTTTAAGCATGTATCGCACAGAAATGATCCCGCCACTGAATAGGCATAATCCACAATGGAATTTTTCAAATGGAATTTTTTTAGCGTTGTATAATTCTCTTAGTACTACAGATTGGACCTCTTTATATGAACAAATTGATGTAAACACGGCATTAGATATTTTCTATAATAAATTTTATAACAGTCTGGAGTCCTGTTTCCCTCACCGGCTCGTTCATCTACCGAAGTACTCATATCCTAAGTGGTTTACGCCAGAAATTACTCTACTTAAGAACATACGGGTTTTTTCCTTATGACAATGATAATAAAATGAATTTCCCGACTCGTTTTCTTCTGGGTATGCTATCAATGCAATCCCTGTCCACCCGAAGAATGATTGCTCTTTTAAAGCATTTCTTTTTACTTCTTCGTGGGTTCATTTACAATCCGTATATACTGGCAAATATTAATTTTCATGTTCCCACCAATATCACTCGTAACTCTACGGTTTTCAAGATACCTCGTCGCAGGACAGATATTATGTTTCATGATGCTGTGTATCGCGCGATTAACTTATTTGATGGCACCATAAAGGTTGATTTATTTTTTATTAACTATATAATGTTTGTGGACGTGTTTAATAGGTTAAATTTATAATTGTATATATTATCATGTTTCTTTAATATTTACATATTAAACACTGTCTTTTCTACTTTCTTGTTATATTAGTTCAGATATTTTTATAATTTTGTATTTATTATGTATTATGGCGCATTGGCCAATCGCTGTAATGCCGTAATACTCTTTTTCTAAATAAATAAATAAATACGCGTGTTTGCCTTATTACGTCGCATATAATTATATCAAATGATATTCACTTGTATTAATATAATATGTAGTACTAAATAAGTAAATAAATAGATAATAATATTATATGTAAAAATAATATGTTTAAATTTCAATAAGTAATTCTTAACACACATATAATATTGTATACCTACTTATCTAAAGGTACTTAAAAAAAGTTTTTTTGTCTATAATTATTCCATATTCTTTCTCATTTATCTCTTTATCTAATTTCTCTATATTTTATGTTCTTCATTCTCTCTTGCATTATATCTTGTTAGGCTTAACTATATTATAATTTATGTGGAAACTTTGCTGGTTGCAATATCTTTTTTCTAGTCAATTTGTATACATATTTGTAATGTAACTGTTTGTTTTTCTTAATAAAAAAATATAAATATAATAAAAATAAAATATTTTACATCATTTCCATCCTAGAGTTGGGGTGAAAAGTTATGAAGCCTATTCTCTACACCAGGGGTTCCCAACCTTGTTGTACTCTAGAGCACATTCTAAAATATCGGTAGGGTGGCGGGCACCACCTATTTTTAATCGACAAACTCCATCCATAACTTCTCATTTTCCCACAAGTTATTTTCTTACATTCATAATTTATTAATAAATAATAAACAAAAATGTTTCAAAATAATAAAGCTATTATTCAAATTGCATACACACAGAGAAATGTATTTACAAAACGTAAACAAAGTAAACAAAAACACAAATACAAAGAAAACATTTTATAAAAAAATAGAATATCAATATGTCAATGTGATCTTTGGCATTGCATATCATTGGCTGGTGCCTCATAATTAGGAGAGTATGACGGTAATCCTGTTAGCAAACAATCATAAAGATGCTCATCGGTGAGTCGAGATCTATATCTTGATTTTATTAAGTTCATGTTTGAAAACAATGATTCGCATAAATATGTCGGACCGAAAAATGATTCAATTTTATAAGCCGCTTTTTTCAAAAATGGGAACTTTTCTCTGTCCACTGTATTCCAAAAGTCCTCTGATATTAAGGATTTAAGGGGGGACATGCTCGTCGAAGGTCAAAATTGAGTTTTTATTGTATTTTCAAACCATGATCCTGGACACTCCTTAAACGTTGTAGATAATCTATTTATATAATTTTGAAGCCTTATTATCCTTTATAGTTATTTTAAACATTTGATGACTGCATAAAGTATTTTTGTTACATAAAATAGTATTCTTTTAAACCTCTCGCTCTAATGTTTTAGAATATAGTCATATTTCGGTACATAACTGTGCAGTGGTGTTAAGATTTTTTACATTTATTAATTTTTAAACGCATTTATAAAACCATTAGCATAATTTATTGCGAGACATTTTTTGTAAAATATTCACGATAAAAAATTATATTGATAATCTCTGTGATCCCTAATTTGACAAGAATTAGGCATTTTATTATTCAAAAAATCGGCAAGATTAACACATTTGAAGATGATTTTAAAGGTATTTATTATAAGCTATGTCCTTAACCATTCAAGTGTGATAAACATCTTATGAATAATGATTGCTTTATAATAATTATTGACCTAAGAATAAGGTAGTGTTTTTTTGAAATACGCCATTTCTTTTGTCATTCCCCAGTGGTTAAGCTACAACATACGGCCGTAGCCATAAATTGACAAACTATAATTGAAGTAGGGAGTAAAATGATATTGACGCGCGTGTTTGAACATGTACCTAACCGATTTATTTTTTATTTTTTTTTAAACGGTACATGTTCAAACACGCGCGTCAATATCATTTTACTCCCTACTTCAATTATAGTTTGTCAATTTATGGCTACGGCCGTATGTTGTAGCTTAACTACTGGGGAATGACAAAAGAAATAGCGTATTTCAAAAAAACACTACCTTATTCTTAGGTCAATAATTATTATAAAGCAATCATTATTCATAAGATGTTTATCACACTTGAATGGTTAAGGACATAGCTTATAATAAATATCTTTAAAATCATCTTCAAATGTGTTAATCTTGCCGATTTTTTGAATAATAAAATGCCTAATTCTTGTCAAATTTGGGATCACAGAGATTATCAATATAATTTTTTATCGTGAATATTTTACAAAAATTATCTCGTAATAAATTATGCTAATAGTTTTATAAATGCGTTTAAAAATTAATAAATGTAAAAAATTTTAACACCACTGCACAGTTATGTACCGAAATATGACTATATTCTAAAACATTAGAGCGAGAGTTTTAAAAGAATACTATTTTATGTAACAAAAATACTTTATGCAGTCATCACATGTTTAAAATAACTATAAAGGATAATAAGGCTTCAAAATTATATAAATAGATTATCTACAACGTTTAAGGAGTGTCCAGGATCATGGTTTGAAAATACAATAAAAACTCAATTTTGACCTTCGACGAGCATGTCCCCCCTTAAGCAAAATATCATTCTTAAGCTCCAAAAATTTCTAACTCTAGTTCTTCTGTCTTACCTTGAACAAAATCTGCAATACATGCGGCCATTTCTATTACATTTATTTGGCAAGTAAAAGGATTGATACAGAAGAAAATAATTGGCTCGATATCTGTAAACGCTAATGCTTAATACATAATGACCCGTTAAATTCATTGTTACCTTGCATGTTATTCATAATATGTGGGAAATGCACGAGAGAATTGATCTGCAGATGTGATATCAACAAATCCAATTTAGCTTTGAATGACTTTACAGAGCTTATCATTTCAGCTATGTTTTTGTCTTTCCCATGCAACTCCAAATTTAAAGAATTCAATTTTTACATGATGTCTGTGAGAAATCCCAAATCAATCAGCCAGCGAGAGTCAGCTAGTTCATCATAATTTTCCTTTTTATCGTTTGTAATTTTTTTATTTCTTCAATAATTAAACTCACAAATCTTGTAAGAACCTTTCCTTTACTGAGCCAACGTACTTCAGTATGTAGAATAAGATCATGTTTTTTTATCTTCAGTATCTTCCAACAGGGCCTTGAAAAGTCGATGTTGCAAAGGAACTGCTTTGAATAGAATTGATTATTTTTGTAACTATTTTCATACGTGTTCAAATGGCAATATTTTACAACACAGAGCTTCCTAGTGGATAATACAGTGGTAGGACATAAAGTTTGAAAATGATTCATCCTTCTTGAAGAGGGCAATAAATCCTTTGTTTTTACCGACCATTGCTGGTGCCCCATCGGTGGTTATCGCAGACAGCTTGTGCAAAGGCATATTTATTGACTTGGCGTATATTCTGAATGTATTATAAATATCCTCACCCCTTGTCTGTCCTTTCATAGGTAATATTTGCAACATATCCTCTTTTACTGTGAAGTTACTAAATACCATTATCACCATAACTGCTTACTGTGCGGTGTCTGATATATCTGTTGACTCGTCAAATTGTAGCGAGAACCAGTCACATATTTTCAAGGCAGTCTTTAATTGAGTTTGTATGTCTGTTGAAATTGCATGTATTCTTCTTGTGGCGGTGTTATTTGACAACTGTAAGTCTTGTATTGCTGAGACAATCTCACGTTTGTTAGAAAATCCATCAAACAAACAATCGGCACCAGTCAAAAATAGTTTTATAAACAACTCACCATCAATGAAAGGTTTCTTCATTTTTACGAGCATGTGATAAATTTTGAAAGAAGCAATGGTGGCCTTTTTATAAATTTCCACATGTCTAGTGAAAACAGTCTGTTGTGCAGTTAGACTTGATTTTAGTTGAAATATTTTTTTCTTTCTTACTTCAGATTTAAGTGGATAATTTACATCAAAAGTGGCATGAATTGTCTGAAAGTGTCGTTCAACATTATGTTTTTTCGGCACTGCAATAATACTACCATACAACAAAAAGACGCATTTATTTTTCACATTAAAGAAACAATATGATTCCTCCCAGTCAGTGTTAAAATTATAGGTTCGTTGTCTTTTACTCGGTCTACTCATTTTAGAACTATATAGAAGGAATATCAAATCTCCTAATTCATGTTTCGTCAGACGAAGATGTCTCCTAGCTAACTGTCGCGACCCGAACGGGGCAGCAGTCGCAATCGCAGTGACATCCAGTGTTGCCAAGTCAAAAGTTTTAATTTCAGTAGAATGTGTAAAAAAAATTCAGTAGATTCGACAAAATATCAGTAGATTTCTGTTTTAGGAAAAAAATTTCGCCGCGGGCCGCAGGTTCCCAATTTTTCATAGTCAGCTTGTTTTTTTTAGGAAAAATATTTCGCCGCGGGCCGCAGGTTCCCTATTTTTCATGGTCGGCTCGTTTTTTTAGGAGAAAAAATTCGCCGCGGGCCGCAGATTCACAAGTTTTCATAAATGTCTAGTTTTTTTCCCGGCTGGTGGGAATTTTGTGAAATGAAGAAATATCAGTAGATTTCAGAAAATATCAGTAGATTCAGTATATTGCCAAAAATATCAGTAGATCTACTGAAATTTCAGTAGACATGGCAACGCTGGTGACATCAACGCGGTTCCAGGCGAGGAATGCTATTTGCACATCACTCATTGTACACGCCGAAAACCCGAACTGAGCCGATGATCGCCGAAGCAATCGCGACGGTACGTGCACGTGACTACTGTCACGTGCTTCGGCGTTCATCGGCTCAGTTCGTGGCGATCGTTCACTTCGGGTTTTCTGCGTGTGTCAGGCTAGCGTGAAAATTCTGTCTCTGTCGGATAGTGGCGGGCACATACGAATCGTTCCGCGGGCGCCATGGTGCCCGCGAGCACGGGGTTGGGAACCTCTGTTATAAGGTATTCACAATGATCCTGAAGACAAAACTGGAAGGTTACGCGGAAAACATAGTAAGTGAATACCAAGCTGACTTCAGGGCAGGAAGGTCTACAATGGATCAACTCTTCACAGTTTGCCAAATACTGGAAAAATTCTGGGAATTTGATGTGGAAATTTATCAGCTCTTTGTTGATTTTAAGCAGGCATTTATGACAGCATCGACCGAGAAAAACTATACACTGTCCTTCTGGACTTTGAAATCCCACCGAAACTAGTCAGGCTTGTTAGAATCACACTGCGGAATACACACTCCCAGGTGAAGGTGAATGGCCAACTGACGGAGGGCTTTGAAGTATCTCGGGGTCTAAAGCAAGGAGACAGATTGGCTCTCATGCTGTTCAACTTAACCCTCGAATCCGCTATCAGAAAGTCTCAAGTGAACAGGAGTGGCACTATATTAAGCAGACCGAGCCAACTGGTTGGCTACGCAGACGACCTCGACATGATGGGCAGATCCATACAGATTGTGAAGAAAGAATTTGACCACCTCCAAAGGGCCGCACTAGAGATTGGCTTAAGAGTAAATGAAAACAAAACTAAAGTCATGGTACAAAGCCGACAAAATCAGAGTGGGCTGGGCCAAAGTTCCAGTTTTGGAAAACATCAATTTGAGGTTGTCAACCGGTTCACATAATTGGGTTCCAATATTACAAAAGAGAATGAGGAACTGGAAGAAATAAAAGCCGGAATAACCGCTGCAAATAAATCGTACTTCTCATTGCTGCCCATATTCAAGCCCAGAAATGTCCACAGAAAAACTAAGACCCGGCTCTATAAAACCGTCATACGCACAATCGTTGGATACGGGTGCAAGTCATGGACACTAAATATGAAAGCAGCTGAAATGGTGGACTGCTTTGAGAGAAAGATCCTGAGGCGGATTTACGGACCCATGAATGATGGTGGGGAGTGGAGAATTAGGTACAACACGGAACTATACCGCTTATACCAAGATTGAAAACTCTCCACGTTCATAAAACTCCAGAGGCTAAACTGGGCAGGCCATGTCCAGCGCATGCCTGAGTCACGGATACCGAAGAAGATCCTTGAAGGAAACCCAGGAGGGAAAAGGCCAGTGGGAAAGCCACGCACACGATGGGATGACAACATTAGAAAAGATGCCAACTAGCTGCTAGAAGAACTGGAAAAGACGTGCGGAGGACCGTTCCGGCTGGAGGACGGCCGTATAGGAGGCCAGGGATCGACTTGGGCTGTAGCGCCATCGAAGAAGAAGAAGAAGGACCGACCTATTCAATTGTATATTTACATTAAACGTAATGATCGTCTTGAAAAAGATTTGCCTGCTATTTTTTATACAATTCGATTTTTCATTTATGCATGAATTTCGTCGTTTTCGTTTGCGCATCGATTGGTAAACATAATATGAAAAACCAAAGAAAATACACATGCATAATATGTCGTCATTATTTTAAAATATATTATATAGTAATAGGTAATAAATATTTTCTCTTCAAAATGAAACATTCGCGTGCCATGCAAAATCATCTCGCGTGCCACTCGTGCCATAGGTTTGCTATCACTGACCTAGATCAAAGACATTGCACGGTTGCATCTCTTTGACCTAGGTAGAAGATAGAAACTTTTTTGATCGACCCACGACCCCCTCTATAAAAAAATGTTCAAAAAGGAAAATAACTTATGTAGGTACCTATGTTATTCTTACATGATTTATTTTATTTTGACAAAATCAATTTTTTACATAATAAACCTATGATAATCAGTGGCGCACCCAGGATTTAATATTGGGGGGGGGGGGGGCCCAAGGAAGAAAATGTAAATTAGTCCCATAGGCTCTTTATCTTCTTGACAGCCTAATTTCTCGTTTATCAGCCCTTTATCTATTGCACTCGGTGTATCTACACCAGGGGTTCCCAACCCCGTGCCCGCGGGCACCATGGCGCCCGCGGAACGATTCGCATGTGCCCGCCACTATTCGACAGAGACAGAATTTTCACGCTAGCCTGACACACGCAGAAAACCCGAAGTGAACGAACGCCACGAACTGAGCCGATGAACGCCGAAGCACGTGACAGCAGTCACGTGCTCGTACCGTCCCGATTGCTTCGGCGATCATCGGCTCAGTTCGGGTTTTCGGCGTGTACAAGGAGTGATGTGCAAATAGCATTCCCCGCCTGGAACCGCGTTGTTGTCATTGTGATTGCGATTGCTGCCCCGTTCGGGTCGCGACAGTTAGCTATGAGACAACTTCGTCTGACGAAACACGAATTAGGAGTTTTGATATTCCTTCTATATAGTTCTAAAATGAGTGTACCGAGTAAAAGACAACGAACCTATAATTTTAACACTGACTGGGAGGAATCATATTGTTTCTTTAATGTGAAAAATAAATGCGTCTGTTTGTTGTGTGGTAGTATTATTGCAGTGCCGAAAAAACATAATGTTGAACGACACTTTCAGACAATTCATGCCACTTTTGATGTGAATAAAATTGAATCATTTTTCGGTTCGACATATTTATGCGAATCATTGTTTTCAAACATGAACTTAGTAAAATCAAGATATAGATCTCGACTCACCGATGAGCATCTTTATGATCGTTTGCTAACAGGATTATCATCATACTCTCCTAATTATGAGACACTGGCCAATGATATACAATGCCAAAGATCACATTGACATATTGATATTCTATTTTTTTATAAAATGTTTTCTTTGTATTTTTTTGTTTACTTTGTTTACGTTTCGTAAATACATTTCTCTGTATGTAAACATTTTTGTTTATTATTTATTAATAAATTATGAATATAAGAAAATAAATTATGGGAAAATGAGAAGTTATGGAAGGAGTTTGTCGATTAAAAATAGGTGGTGCCCGCCACCCTACCGATATTTTAGAATGTGCTCTAGAGTACAAAAAGGTTGGGAACCCCTGATTTACACCATGGTCCCCACATCCTGAAACAGGCCCTCAGGCTAGGATATTTGGCGGGCCCCCTACCTACCGCTAATATTAAAGGCATTGTGAAACACTACATTAACGTTTTTCAAATTGTGTTTTAGTTCAAATTAAGGGTACTTGTACAGTGAATTATTGGCGATTTTAAATACATCTACATTAATAATGGAGCTGTCGAGTATCGACACATAATAATCAAAAAATACATTGCACAATTATATAATTAAAAATGTTCATGGCCATGAAGTATAATAGCGCCAGGCGACTTTTTTTACTATTAAAGCTAATTTATGATGTGTGCTTATTTCACCTATCTGGTCAACCCGACACGCCGGGCACCTCACAGCGCCCGGGACCCCAGGCTAGAGCCCTTTCAGCCCTCCCCAGCCATGACCTACACCACTCCGGAATTCGGGTGGACACCGAGAATTTTTTGACAGTTCTATTGGGATTGGGTTTCTAAAAAAACCTGACATTAGTGTTTAGAAATTTTTGTGTTAAAAATTAAAATCTAAGAAAATTTTCTAAAAAGGGTGCTGGAGAATTACAAATCATTTTTTTGTCGTATTTTTATTTTTCTAAGCCCAAAGGTATAGTTTATTTATTGGATTTCAATTTTAATGTTTAAAATCATTCTGATAATTTTCATGTTTGGGGGGTGCCAGGGCCCCTTGGCCCCGCCCTGAGTGCGCCACTGATGATAATGATGTGCCTGATGATGCTTGGCTGGATTAGTAATGTTTAGTTCGAATTTGTTAGCTTTGTTGCCTCGGAATTTTACATTCAATTTTTATACCTACATAATAATATGCGCAATCAGGGCTCGAAATGGACCGGAACGCACCGGAGCGCCGTTCCGGGTCATAAAATCCTCAAAATTATCGCTCCGTCTCGTGAAAATATTAAATTGACCCTCTGAGCGAGATAATGTCATAATAAAAAAAAATCTAACACACTTTTTAAATATAAGTGTAGGTATACAATTAGATAACTTCATTAATATAAGATTTAATAGATAACCAAGTTAATATTATCATAAAATAATCGAGCGGCGCTCCGGTTCGTAGAATTTTCAATTTCGATCGCTGTAGCGCAATGCACATAAAAACTGAATCCGAAGCTAAACTTTAGTTACTATATTGTAATTACAAATGGTATTCCAAATGAAAATCTTATATCTATACTGCGTTGCAGTCAATAAATTTGCGATTGAATAGAATTGGTAGGTATCCATCGTCCACTTATAAGTGTAGACCGGTGGTTTCCAAACTTTATGTTACTACGCCCCCCTTTTAAAAAATCCAATCTTGGCGCCTCCCCCAGTTTATTTCATTAAATAATACAGACACCTTTTTAAATAGTCAACAATGTACTAATACAAATAATATGAAAAAAATAAAATAAACAAGGTTTTCTACATAATATATTTAACTATATCAAGTATGTATATCTATCATTTAAGTATATCAATCATCATATAGGTATCACGTCAAATTGCAACGCACACCACATATTTAAAATATTTTTAAAACACCTGAAACAAAGAATATTTTTTTACTAATAATGAAATATTATGAAAAGTGCATTAGCAAACTAACCAAGAACTCAGTAAATAGACTTTTGTTTGCTTCAATATATCTGGCGCATGGCGAACTTATTTAAGCTCCAATTTTTTATAAATGCCTTCACTCTGTCTTTTTAAATCAGTGAATGCATTAGTGGTCCTTGCATTGATTTATTCACTCATTTTTTTTAATTTCAATCAAATAGACAAGTGTAACAACAAAATTATCATTCCTAAACAAATTTGCCTAAAATTTCAACATTATGATTTGACCCTTTTATTTAATTTTTTCAAGAGATAGCCAGCGCACTTCACAATAGTATTGAAGTGAGGTATTATAAATTTAATCTCCATATTTTCACACAGGTTTGCAAACAACCTTTTATAGGACTGTTTTTTTATGTTATTTATAACTAGCGACCGTTTTATAAACTACTAACTGACCCGGCGAACTTCGTACCGCCTCTGAATCAAGAAATAACTTATTAGCTGAATTTAATTCAGTTTTTATGAATACTCAAAATTAATTAAGTTCAATAAATGTGCAAAAATCAAATCAAAATGAAAAGTATTTTAATTACATTGAAATTAATGTAATTCACGTGGCAGCAAGGCATTTGCTTTATTGAAGTGAATAGATATGATTCGCGTAGCATTGTTGCACTACTTTCTGTTAAACTATTTGGTGGATGGGTTGCACTCGGGTCGATTCCCTTCATTGAAGTAACTTGTGCTATACGACATTTTTCGTTTTGTTGTCAAGTGCGAGAACGAACAAAGTGGATGGTTTGCCGGCACGTGATCATGCTACGTACAGTTGACCGTGAGAGAAACATTCATTTTCTAGATTTAGGCCACAACGGGAACACTTTGTTGATGAGGTCGTCCTTCGTTGAGACGAAATTGCAAAAATTCAGCGGAAACAAAATCTATCCATTCGATTCGTCGACAGGAACACGGCCGTTACCGATAGTCAGCAATTGCTTGGAGAAATCTTCGGCAGATGGATCGTTTAGCAATGCAACGCATGTTTGTCGACAGCTGAAGTTTCTTCACATAGCGCCACAGAGTCGATGATTTGAGGCAGTGGTTTATTTCATCGGCAGCGGTCGATCTTGGAATGACTGGTAGTGTTTGGTGGAAATCACCAGATAGTAGAATCATTGCGCCTCCAAAACATCTTGATCGCAGATCTTTCATAGTTCGATTGAGTGCTTCCAATGCGCGTTTGTGCGCCATTGTGATGGTAGGTGGCATACCAGGTGATGAGTTTACTTGCTTCCAAACCTTTGGCCATTGCTGATTGTTTCGCAATGTTGCATGTCGGTTTTTGAGTCGTTTGAAGGTTTATCGGCAATTTCAACGCTGAATGAGCCGTTCAGCATCCTCCTAGCAACGTGGCCGCTATCCCGGAAGAAGCAACTGCTACATTAATTTCAGATCTCGCACGAACAGTGGCGAAATCATGAACATGAGGAATGTCTTCCCAGTTCTACCGGGCGCATCGAGGAAAAATAAGCCACCATTTTCATCATCAATTGCCTTCATTAACGTATCGTACACTTCCTTCTGTTGGGGGTTTAACAGTGGTACATTCGTTCGAACTGATTGGTTCAATGCATCTCAATCATATTCATGTTCACGTTCCAATTCTCGATTGAAAGCGTCATTCATTCCACGATCAGGCGTTGGCATTCCTAACTTGACTAACAAACTGCCGCACATGAGATAACACATGTCTTCGATCAAAAGCAAAGCCTGGTTATGTATTTCCTCATTCACTTCGAGATCGGGATTCTCTGAACTGACACGAATTCGATGTAAAATGTCTTCTGACATGTCATCCTTGTACTTGTTCCACAGCTCAGGTGGATTTGATGGGAAGCATGTCGAAATAATGATAGCAAATAATGTGCGTATCTGACTTGGAGATGCAGAAACAAATGCTTTAGCGATATGATTGTCATGTCCCAATGAGTATCATTTTCAAGCAAATTGAGCTTTTGACATGCAGCACAAAATGTTGGGCACACTACACCATTGACACGGCCCACGAACATTTACCAGCAACAACCGCAAGTAGAATCATTCGCCATTCTTCGGATGAACTGTTTAAATGCGACCAAGAGCATCAGTAGAATGCACATCCGGATGATCAGGAACCGCATCGCCTTGCTTCCGACGTTGAAATTTCTTCGATGAAGCGTTCCAAGTGTAATAACGTGGCATCTTAGAGTAGAACAACGTTCGTGCAAACGGATCGCTTTGGCAAATCGAAAAGAAACTGGTCAATGTTGGCGCTGGAGATATTTCAGCACGTTGAGCAACATTCGATGCGTTGAAATAAACTTGTTGACCATTCTCCAGATGCACCGCCAAATGTACAGGAGTGGGATGACGTTCATGAATGGGGAATGAGACAATACGCCAAATTGCTTCATTGCAGCTCACATATCGACCAACTTGATAGTGCGTGATTTCATCGTTGGTATTGGGAGTTTGAACGCCAAAAACTACAATATCGCTGTCTTTGGTGACATATTTGCAGATGTATTTGATGGACTTCACTGAATTGCAAAACTCCACGTTGCAATGCGCCTTAAATGGTTTGGAAAAAAGTGGCGAATACGGAACAATCCAAGTGTTGTCGACCACGATATCGTTTCACTTCATTTTCGTTGTGATAGTTCTACCGTTATCATTGGGTGGTCGACGCCGATACAGTGGATAACCATGTTTATAATATATGTTTATAACCATAGTTGTCAGCATTTTGACATATCATCAAATGATAAACACTGGAAAATTAATCACATAATTCAAAATTACATAATGAAGCAGTTATCGATGCACACACAAATTTGATAACCTCACAAAGTGAACATCTTCGAAGGCAACTTACCGTTTGAAAATCACGATCGAAATAGCTATTTGCGCACCTAGCTGGTAATCGGCTCGATTATTCACGTAGATCCAGCGCTCGGAATGGAGCGGAACGCCTCGGAGCGCCGTTCCTGTTCGTGGGATTTCCAAGGATGGCGTTCCTGTTCGTTAAAACCTCGAAAATGGCGTACCGGTTCGTAAAATATCCGACGGACAGCGAGTCGTCTAGTAAAATCCTCAAGCGTCGTACTTAATATTATTACGTTCCGGGTTAGATTTAAAATTTACGAAAATGAATTGATAGGTACAAAGGTACAAAAACATAAATATTTTTTTTATTAAAAAATAATTTTGCTGGTTTAGAACCACTGAATTTTCTATGACCCGTACATAATGTACTTAAGTTTTTTTGAAATAGTGATAGAGTAAATGTAAGACAACGTATTTGAGAACTAACCTTTTTCAAGACAATACTGTTTTCAACGAATTTGGCATTGAATGCACTAATAGACAGACCCTTTTGCGTCAATGGTGATAGAACAATAAAATTGTATACAAAGAAATGCACTGGGTAAGATTTATTGCATTGTCGCACGTTATGGGACAATAATTATTTTGAAAAAAAAAAAATGTTTTTATGATTGTAAGGAAATGTTGGAAGCTATTTTACATTGGAATGTAGATTTACTGTAGTATTAATTTATAAAACGAGACATTTATTTTTTTGCAAGTTCATACATATTATTTTAATACAGTTAAGGTTCAGGTGCATGCCTAAATATAGTGAGTTAATAACGTAATAGTTATAATGCACACTGGAACTTTAAAATTTTTAAATGAAACACATTAAATACATGTATTATCTTTACTCTATAAATGACTTAATTAATTTGTTAAATATTGCACAAAAATAACATAGTAAAAATAGTGTGAATAAAACTACGTGCCCTACCTAAGTATCTACCGAGATAGGTAGGTATACTATATCTGTCCTACCGAGGGCTGAAATTCTTGAGCACGTTTATGGTAGCCAATTGTTTTTTGTAATGAAACTTTAAATTTTGTATCGAGACAACCATAATTGACCGAATTGTCCATTTATCATATTATTATGTTAGCGAAATTTACATGGGTTTGACGCGTTCATAGTTTTTGTATTTCATAATGCAATCGGGGTCGTTCATTGGTCGTTTATCAATATTTAACCCAATGCTTACGGGCCCTTTTGATTAATTTTGTAATTAACGTGTTAATTTGCATTTGAAAAGTAATTAGCAAAAACACAATTTTGTGCGGCCCGTAAACATTGGGTTAAGTTGTATGCAGCCAATGATAAGCGTTTTCATCAGAGAAAGCAACAAAATTAGACTCCTTATTTTTCCAAATTTAATCATTTTAAGTTGTGTTTTTTTGGTTTCCCATTACCTAACCCCCATGCTTTGCTGCTCTACACTAATTTATTTTTTATATTTCTTACATTATTGATGAATTAATGAAGTTCAGCGGAAATACTTTGCAGTGAAAAACTAAGTAGGTACCGAGAGAGATGGAATAAAATAAGGGAGGCCTTCATCCAGCACTGGATCGACCGAGGTTGATGGGTTGGGTTCTAAATAATTATTATTGCATACATGAAAAAACCTAACTATTGGAGCTGCTTTGCTAAATGTTTAAATTTCCGAAAAACATGTGCTCTGACATCGTTTAAAAACTCTTTGTAGGTACTTAATAGCTTAAATTGTTGTTTAATAATTTATAAGGGGGTAAAATATTTCATATTAAATAGTAAATACAGTCATGCTTTTCCTTGTGACCAGAACATACGTATTTGCTGTTTTACCTACCTACTCAACGTTACGGAATCGCCAGATAATAATTATTTATCCTAATGTATTATAATATTTTACATTGAGTGACAAAAAAAAATATCATTTCCTCATATATTTTTATTGTTTTAATTTTATATGGATATTTTTCGGGTTGAATGAACTGTGTTTTTGATGGTTAAACTAACAAAATAATACATTTAATAACTGAAATCAAATAATTCCATAATTAATATAGATAAATATTCGTGAACATCGTATGCATGTTAAATTTTTTTGTATTGTTTAAGGTACAATACGAAATAAAAATATTTAAATAAATCAATCAGAATCCAACGGGATAAATATATGAAAAATTTCCCTGTATATAACAATTTCTATAACATTGGAAACCTATTAGAATAAATTATCCTACATGTCCACATGATGTAAATATTTTTTTTCTAATAATATGTACCTACACTTCTGAGGTTGTTTAAAATGATTCATATTTAATAAAGAATGCTACATTTGTAAAACTTGTGTATTAGATATTTTTTTAATTAATTTATTAAATACCATGCCCTTGCTTTTTCGTATACGATGGATTTTAATTTGATTAAAAAATAGTTTACCTTAATCAAAATATTTCGAATTTACGAAAAATCAGAGCTTTGAAAAAAGCGGCATGTATTTTGTTTAAGCCGAAGTATCTTCACTCATATTTCTATCCACTCTTAGTTGCATATTTTTATTCAAACTGCTAAAGAAACCAATGGGAAATTGTGATTAGTGTGTCTATTATTTCATGTATTTTAATAATGTTTCCCACTCCAATTAGATTCATATACGTTTAGTTATTTATATTTGTATAATTATTAATGTATTTTTTAGAAAACGATTTCGTAAACTAAAATGACTATATTTGTATGTTACCACTAATTGTTATAGCCGATAGCGTATTGGGAGAAGATGATGATGAAAAAAGTACATCATGTAAAACTAAAAGATATTTTTATGTTACAGATATTATTATATCTAATATCACACATTTTTGGAAAATTGTCGAGCGTTCCTGTTCGTGAAATTTTCCATTTCGAGCACTGCGTAGATCGATTGTCAAATGAAGTTCGAATGATGGTTTTTGAAATTGGTAGGTAAATAATGAGCAAAACCAGCAATGAGATCATGTAATTTTATCCTTGGCTTTATTTTTGGACGCTGTCGTCGAAGTAAAAAAGATTCAGGCAGGACAACTTCCTCCAAAATTCGCCGGAGTATACAACAAAGTCTTTCGGGATTATCTGAGGCTGAACTGAATCAACTGTCAAAGGATAGATATGGGATAGATAATGCACACAACGCCTTTCATTTGTTTGTTTGTTTCTTGTTTATTCTTTCTTTCATGTATCGTTGTATATGGATTTAATTTTTTTGTGATTTTCTTTTATTTTCGATTGCGCGTTCATTTTTCAAAATGTCAAAATGTATGAGAAAATTAATTTTCTTCATATTTTTTTTCCCGTGAATTTTTCCGATGTTTTAATAGTTATTCTGCTATTCGAGGCTGAGATAAATCCAACAATGCAAAGATCGTAAAAAACGGTCCAGCCGTTCTCGAGTTATAAATGGTGTAACTAACCCGACTTTCTTTTATATAATATAGATGGATTTGCAAATTGCAAACCTGTGGCCTCCCTTTGCATCCCTCCGCGCCTCTCAGTTTGGAAATCGCTGGTGTAGACGATGTTGAACGTGACTTCACTGTAGGTTTTTTGAAGTACACCCGATCCTCTTTTTGCAGGGCTTTTTTTGCACTGTTTCGAAATAATTTTGTGTTATTTATATTGGTCACTACAAAGACAATGCACATAGTCTAATCTCTTTGGGTCACCACGATATTATTATTGTTGTGAATAATATTAATTTAAGTACAGTGCGAAATCTTTTAGGCGGCGGCTTGGGGAACTACACCCCCTCCTCTCGTTTTTCAGTACTTACAATCAGGGAACTCAGAAATAATTTCTTTTCCGTGCTACTTTGAAATCAAAAACCATAGACAAGATACAACACGAGCGCCCAGGTCTCACGTTAATGCCAGCGCTCCATTGGCGAGCCAAAAGTCCGAGGACAATAAATCGTCCGATTTGTCTATGCCCTGCTACTGATCAATGAACGAATAAAAAAGTCGAGCTGTCAAAAGTCAAAAATTGCGATTATCGTAATGTCTTCTGATAACCCTATAATTTTGTGTTATTTATATGTAGACTTGCGTAAAATAATATAGCAGTGAAAACAACACAAGATTTACGTTTTCTTTTATGAATTTCATAAATACAAATAAAAAAATAATTGGTAAATCTCTCATTTTATAATGTGTAAATTAACAAATAAATCAATGAAAATGTTTAAAACAATTACAGATTTTTTTGCGGTCCGAATGATTGCGTATTAATTTGAAATAGAATTTGCATTGCGATCGACGGACGAAGTCTGGCAACTCGGAGAGTAAAATATCAAACATGTTTGAAATCCAACGAGCCTGGTCTGCGGATTAAAAAGTCCGCAGACCTGGGGTGCTCCACGCGAAAAAAAAGTCCGAAGACTGTAAATCGTCTGACTTGCGTGCCAATGGAGCGCCGGCATAAAGATTTCACAATCTATACATTTAATTTATTAATATAATATTACTTTTACTGAATTTTGAAAACCTACCTACCTAATTTTTAAATGTGGTGTTTATACAGTTCTATTTGGTTCTATATAATACCATAATCATAATAAAAATTGGGAATAAAAAAATATATTCTGGTAACATTAACATAGAAGCAGAAGCCAATGAGCGAGAAGTAAATAAAAATCTCGCTAACGGTTATCCAGAACAGATGTGATTTGAAAAACGTCGTTGGGGTTTGGTTTACATATATTATTGAATAAGTTTTTGATTTTGACATATTGATGAAACAGGGGGTCTACACCTCACCCGCTGGATTAATAATTTACTGATTAATTTTCCATTAACATAACCATTCCCACGGGAGATAAAGATACACAGATACGCAGTAATTTGCAAAACGATGGAACATAAAAGCAGACTCAACCATCAGGTATGTCTCAAAATGAAATGCCTATATACCTATCTAGTATTGTTGCATGTTAAATTTCATAACGGGCACTAATTCTTTTCCGTTATATATGTGACTAACTCATTTTTTCTATAGGCGATCAACGGACAAGACAATGCATTTGTGACTAAAGCCAAACAAACTCTCAAAGGAATCGGTGTTGAAACCAATACGACCAAGCGGCTTATTTTGAGAGATATTAGCAGTAATATTCGATTACAAGCGCCGTTAGTTAAGAGCAAGCCCCAAGTTTTGGCTAATGAGAAAGATTCAGTGGTTCCTGCCAATGCCAGACCTGTAACCCGCAGGTTTGTTATTTCAAATATAGTTTTGACAAATGTCTACTTTATTTTTTTAATAGTATGAAGAGGGCATACTAATATAAGGCTAAAAAATATGCTTTACTCCTCTGAAAGAATTGCAGTTAGTGCGAAAACCTCCCCATGAGGCTTATATTTCATTAGAGTCATTAGACATTAGCAGTTTTGAGTTGCATTATGACTGAGATTCGTAAACACATAATATGATTTGCATCCTGGCTATCCTCGTTTGGGTGTACAACATTTGACTTTCATTAACATGGAGGGCTTTTGGTAGCGGACGCCCTTAAAAAATTGTTTTTTGCAGGCAGATATATAAGCAGTCTACCTACATTTAATTTTGTTTACTATTATATTGATTTTTCATGGAAGGCTACCCATCAATTACGGACAGTTTTTAGACTCCAGAGGTTTTATTTTAAATGTAATTAGGTATATTTGTTTCATTGAATACTTATTTCACCCTTCGTGCTCCAGCATCGGAACACAAGGCAAGAACAAGCACAAGGTAACATCACATCCCTCAGTCCATATTCATGGCCTGCACCTCCTGCTGTGTGAGACTGTAAGTGTTCATAGATTGCTTTAGTAGCATCGTTAGAGTGAGGCAACGGCTACTGAATCCATGCGGCTGTACCACAAGGGTTTGGGGCACCCATACAAATTTACCTAAGCCTCAAAGTCATCCGTGTTAAATTTGGACTAATGTTACTATACTTTTTATTGTTTCTTTTTTAGCTACAAAAATGTGGTTTCGAAAGTGGATACGAGGCTTATCAATAAACCTCAAGGGTTTACGGGAACTTCCATCTATCAAGAGAATGAAAAACCACTGAGAAGGGAAGAAAGTACTGTAAGTCATGCGGCAAGGGCTGGTGCAATTACCACTAAACTAAAACAGACTAAGGTATTGATTTTATGACAAATACATTTAAAAAAAGTTATGGAAAATGGTATCCACCTGATTCGTGTTAAAATGGTTTAATATCTTTTCATTGTCTAGTTGCTAGGTTGAAATTTATGATAATTTTATAAAATTTATCATTTGAGGGTTTTAGTTTAAAAGTCGGTAACTTGAATATTCCGCCATTTTGAGATAATTGAGAAAAACCGTCAAGTACATATTTAAGAAAATAGAATATCGTCACCGTTCAGGCAAAAGTCACCAACCCTAAAAACATAGTTTTGAGATATCGCAATTTTAAAGTTTGAAAATGCAGGAAAAATCAGATTTTGATGTTTTTAAGGTTTTATCTACATTAAATTATTTTCTCATGTCTTCTTAATAATTTCTTTAAGGTAATTTTACTTTTTGATGCTAATTAAAACATCTGGAAGGTTTTGAAGGAGGCAAGGTAGCTCAATTATGGTTTGGTGACTTTTGCTTGTTAATAATCTGAACAATGTTAGCCAAAAGAAGGATCAGTAAAATTCACCATCCATAGTATAGTGACTTTTGCTTGTATATTTATAACGAAGAATTTTTTTTTTGTATAGTCAATAATGTCTATTCACCCATAATGACTTTTGCTTGTTAAGATTTTATCGAAAGTCATTTAGTGAAAAACAAATAATTCAGATTTAAGCAAAATTTTACTAACTAATGTACTGTGGTGAGTTTTGCATCTTAAAGAACATAATTTTATGCTTCGGGTGACATACTCAACTCAAAACTGCCATTTTCAGGGTTGGTGACTTTTGCCTGAACGGTGACGATATAATAGTTTTGTTTAAACATCCTTAGTAAACAATTAGAAAAGGCGAACAGTGAAATACAAGGTCCTCAATGTCATTAAAATGAATAAAAAATGGCAACTGATGAATACAAATGACTTTGCGATCAGCCTCCGGTTTTATTATATCTAACTAACAAACAAAGCTGGATTTGATATTTTCTGAATATAATATATAATATTTATATAGATATGATGGAATAATATAGAATCACAATCATGGAGAATATAAAAAAAAACTATTTATAATCATTTATTTATACGGTCAGAAACATACATGTATTATATTTAATGAAAATATTATTTCCATGAACAGATATCATAAGTTTAGTATGGCACACGGTATAAAACCACATATGGTTGCTGTCAGAACATTTTTTATATCTTTATATATGACATATTTGTTTTTCATACTCCTCTATATACCAGTTTGTGTTATTTTTAGATATCTAGTGTTGCAGCTAAAACTTTATCCAAAGAAAATTTGGTACTGAAAGAAAATGAGAAAAAGACTACTAAGCCTGTTAAAATAGACGGCCTGTTGAAAAGTCAAAATATTTTAAGTGTTCCGAAGAAACTAATTAAGACAGATGGAAAAGATGTAAAAAATGTAGTGTCTAAGATATCTATTAAAAAGGATTCATATTCAACTGAACTTTTGGAAAAAGTTGACGACATTGACGCGGGAGAGGAAAACAGTCCTATCTTGATGGGAGTATACATAAAAGATATTTATGGCTACCTGAAAGGATTAGAGTTGAAATATCCTATCCGTCCTCTTCATTTGGGTTATCAGGTGTGAATATACAAATTAATTTGTTACTTTCTCGTCCATTTAAAAAATTTATATTTTAGACTAGGAGAGATTTTTTGAGAGAGATGTCAAAGAATAAATGAGATTTTTTGTTTTATAAAAAAATCAGTTTGGATGGTTATAATATTATGTACACCCGATCCTCGTTTTGATCGGGGAATACGTACCAAAGACTACCGTATAAAACAAAACCGTGTAAAAAAAGATAAGGTGCCCATACAAAAATGGTAGATAGGTTCGGTTCCATTACTTAAAATCAACTCAAAATACGAAATTCTTGAACTCAAAAAATATATCGAATTTCTTTATTATTTATACATAAAAATACATAGTTTTCGATTTAAATTAAATTTAGCATAGAGAAATATATTCATTCAGTGTCGCTACTTGACAATAAACGTGCCCGTTTACTGCTGTTTTTTACTGGTTAAAAACACTCATTGCTGGAAATATTTAATGACGCTGACGCCGAAGCACGCGGCGCGT
Organism: Rhyacophila brunnea; assembly: GCF_057557595.1. Taxonomy (NCBI): domain Eukaryota; kingdom Metazoa; phylum Arthropoda; class Insecta; order Trichoptera; family Rhyacophilidae; genus Rhyacophila; species Rhyacophila brunnea. Next base: position 33,446,343 of record NW_028232859.1, read on the forward strand.
CTCGTATCGAACCCGAAGTGACTGACTAGTGACGTCATGTATGTATGTATGTATGCTGGGCGGTATCCGGTGACAATACATGTATGTTCCAGTGGCGTGCAGTCCATTGCAACCCAATTTTTTGTAAATATGTACATACGTATTTTTATTCTTTTTAGTTTTTTTTAAACCGTGTTTAAGCAAAAAAATCAGTGTAAATAATAAATAATAATCGGTACTAATGTTAAACTGTGTTATTTCGAAACCATGCAAAAAGAGGATCGGGTGTATATACTTACTTATTTCAACTTGACTACCAAACATTTTTTAGTATTTGATTTGACCTTCGTAAAAAGAACCCATGATGGCCGAGCGGTTGACATATCAGCTTTATAATGTTGTAGGTTCCAGGTTCGAATCCTGGATTTGGCAAATGCACATATTGTTTTTCATTGTGTTTGGAGTCAGAGTATTGACCTAATAGGTTCGGTAAGTGGCTTAAATCCATTTCTCATGAAAAAGAAAGGTTGTCCTTCATGCAAATTATATGTACTTAAATTACAATTATTATTTAGAACCTGTGTCTTATCTCAATATGGTTTTATTGATTGCATTCTAGATTTTTCTGTCATACATATTTATTATTACTAATCTAATATATAATGAAATATTGTTTGTAGCCACATGTGACTCCAAAAATGCGCGCGATGCTGATCGATTGGCTAGTGCAAGTGCATGACCAGTTTAAACTATTGCTGGAGACGTTGCATCTGACTGTTGCTATAATCGACCGATATTTACAAGTAAGATTGTCATTTAATTTTCATCATATTAGTTAATTATAATCACCATCATCTTATGTTCTCTGGTGCTTTCTTTTTCGAATATTGCTGACCAAATTGCAGTACTTGTCCTGGGCCCCCTTACAGAGTTTGTGTAACCAAAAGAATCTATTTCTGCCTATGCCGACCTTTACGTTTCCCTGCTGTTAGAGTAAATCATACATATTCCAGAAAATATGGCCAGAATATGCAGGTTTAAGCATTTGATAGTATCTATAAGTTCCCCATGCTTGTGTTTACATTTTGTTGGTGACATGATCAGTCTAGATTCTAGAAGATTTATCTCCTCTTGCAATTGTTTGGTTAGGGTATGAATAAATGGTCAACAAATAACGTTCATAAAAAATTCCACAATACTTTTACAATAATTGTTAGTCACATGTTATTCACTCACTGCCAGCCAAATTTTACTATCTAGGTAGATACCTCTAGGCCAGCTGTTTTTGGAATAAAATAAATCAAACAAAAAATATGAAATACACATAGAATGAAGAAAAATTTTGAAGCTAACAAATTTAGACGTTTCTCTATTTTTTTGTCAACATTTTCACATTAAAATAATAAGTATTGTTTTGAAAATATGTATACATAACCAGTGATATCAAAAAGTCACATCTTATTACTGAAGAGATTATATGCTCTTACATTAACTATTATTATCCAAAGATATGAATATAATCACAAATCAAATTCATATGCAAAAAAACAATGTTGCTCGATTGAATAAAATCACGGGACTTACCCGTATTCCGATTCCCGTATCGCATGTTTGCCGATAAGCGAACAGATGTTGGTACACCCCTAGCGGCGGCATATAACGAATTTCGAATGCAACACTTAATAACACTACATAAAATTATGGTAAAACATGGTAAAATTACTAGTCGATAGATGGTCATATACGAAAAAGTCAAAATAAATATTTAACAACTTGCTATGATGTCGACAAGATCTATTGAGTAAATTCGCTTATGTCCTGACAGTACATAAAAACTTTGGTGAATAATCTCGCTCGTGGCAGTTTAATAGGTATTTTAATTTGTGGCAATCTCTAATATTATTTTCCCATTAATGCAGGCTCCTAAACCAATTAAAAGAGATCAGATACAGCTTGTTGGAATCACCGCTATGTTTATTGCAAGTAAATATGAAGAGATGTATGCACCCGATATACAGGACTTTGTATATATTTCTGATCACGCCTACACCAAATTAGACATTTTGGAATGTGAAAAGTCTATTTTAATCACTATGGATTACAGCCTTGGAAGACCTCTGCAATTACATTTTTTGAGGAGGTAAATTATCCTTTTTTCTTTTCTACCTATTTTACTTGTCTTGCTTCGCTTTGGTTTTTCTATAAAGAGGACGTTTAATATCTGAAGAATGATTTTACCAATAAATTTCTTCAATACTGCTTATTTTTTATATTACAGTAATTGAAGTAATACTGTACATACTGTTTACCATAGTAATTCGATCTATATATTAATAGTTATAATTCATTAACGTGTACATATTACACAGAAGTTGGGATAGAATGAATTTATTTGAAAACCACCAGTAGACTCGAATGATGATTCACTGTTGAATGACTAAAAGTAGAAAGAACCTCAACTTCGTTCAATTCAACTTGCAAGTTGATCAACTTTGTTGAAATGTGGTTCTCATAATATGTCAATTGACATTCAACCGTCATTCAACACTGTTAAATGATAAAAATCGCTACTGGAGAATACAGCATTAGAGGCATTAATTTTTTTTAATAATCAATAATGTAATAATATTAAATCAGTGCATTACCGTAATATGCAATACTATGATGTATGCACTATCATTATATATAATATTATAAGCATACATGTTGCATTTTAATTAACCGAAAACTGAGTGCTGAACACGCCATGTAGTATATAAATATTTGTGTATTGCAGAGAAGCCATTTAGAATAAGCATTACATAAAGCCGGGTACTCATTAGCGAGTCGTAACTGTAACCATTCCAGTGGGTCTATTCTATACTTATCAACCGCTAAAGTGATAAAGTGATAAATATTATCAAACTTAGGGTAGGTTTGTATCAAAGTATTTGCACTTACTGTAACAATTACAATAAGATGTTTGTAATTTTTGCAATAAATGCTATATTTTAACAGTACTATCGATACGATATTTGGCTACTGGGGATTCTTTCACAAGTTTGTAGTATCTTTTTCGCATATCTAAAAATCCCATCATCACTATTGTACCAGAAGTCTATCAGGCGATCATCAATGGATTGAAAGAACATGTCATGGCAATGTATATTTATTTTCTGAAAAAAATAGGTACATCAACCCAAATCATCCATATTCATATTTGAGTACGTACCATAAGCACATTAATTAAAAGTTTCCTAAGTTGTGGTACAACACTATCTTAGTATTTTCACTGTTTGCGGTTAGAACGGGTGTCGCATTCAACGTCCACGAGCGACCGCGAACCGCCTTTTGATTCGCAGCAAACACCTTCAAACGGTGGAACGCTGCGAGCGGCCAACTTGCAAAATAATTATTTAGCGTCCACACTAGTTACTATATCTACAACGGTCACAGTTACGGCTCGCCGATAAGTACCCGGCTTAATATGTAACAGTTTTGGTTTGTTGTTAACATGTGTGGTAGGTATTTTTATTTGATATTGTCATTTTTACTTCATTCGGATTTACAATAATAAATTTCTCAACAGATTCATAAAAGCTGCTAATGTGAGATCGACCAGAATTCACGTACTGGCCAAGTTTTTGGTGGACTTATGTTTGGTGGAGTATCAAATGGCTCATTACAGGCCATCTGAATTAGCGGCCGCCGGCGTGTGCTTCTCTATAGCGATACTGACTTCGAATAAAACACTTGAAGCATGCTGGACACCCACTCTGAGCTTTTACTCTGGCTACTCGTATGCCTGTATTCATCCGATTATTAAAAAAATGGCTGGTATTTTAGCAGAAATTGACACTTGCAAATATACAGCAGTTACCAAGAAATATAATACATCCAAGTTCGGAAAGATTTCCTCGATTCCAGAGCTTAAGAAAGTCAAAGTAATTTCAGAATCGGCTCTTTGAATCTCGGATTAAAAAGAAATGTGATAAAATAATTTTGTATTTCAAATATTTTTTTGATTAATTCTTTTTAATCGGTTACAAAATGGCCACAGATATGATCAAGAAATCATCATATCGCAACTGTGTTGGTGAGGATGATTTCCCACGAACTTCTGTTTTTTATGACATATTGAAGTTTTTAATGTGTTTGTATTGTATTGATAATTTTAGTTTGATAGTATCTGTTTTAGTGTTTTTACTTGTTATTTTAAGTGTTTTATTTAATATTCATTAACGGCCCACATGCTCAGCGTAGGTCAAAATGGAGCTTTTATGGAATTTTTCAGAGCAATAACCCTGGACATTCCTTTAGAATGCTACGCAACGATATATCGTTGTTTTTGATAATGGCGAGGAATGCTAACAACGATCATCGTTTTGCTTTTGATGCCTGAAATGTTAAATTAATTTGGGAACATACTACAGCCTCAGCGGTACTAAACATTCTATCTATTTAGTTTTATTTTTGTGTAATATACCCTGATTGATATATTATGTTTTGTGACTAGGTTTAAAAATGACAACTATTGTATTTTTTTTCATCGCATCTGCATCTTTTAATAAAAACATTAAGTTCCAAATACAAATTTCAGTTTACATTATAAACGTATTTCATTTTTGATTTGTTTACAGTAAAATTTTTGGTGGAAGGGCATTGTTTTATTTTATTTTATACATTTGAAACAGTGGGAAAAGTATTTTAGAGCAGTGTTTCCCAGATACACGGATCGTCACTCCCTGAAGGACCGTAGATTTTTTATTAAATTAAAGTGGATTTGTACTATATAAAAACAATTTTATTTATAAAAAAAATAATGAAATAAAAATCATTTGCAATATTTTAAATATTCCGATAAACAAACACCATGAAGACCCTTTCACAAATCAAAATATTAAATTAAAATTAAAATAATATTTTGAAGTAACCGATTGTTTCCAATAGCTGTTAAAAATCAAAGCTCGGTAGTTCGTTTCGCTCGCACACCTGATCGTCAGTATGATAGAGCGAGAAAGAGAAGTTCAAATAATTTTAACGGTAAATGCAGCACGGGATATCTAATTGCCTCATTATCTATTCAAAACGATAAATTAATTATGAAACTTGTTTTCATAATATTCTGATTTCAAAGAATCAGTTGGAGTGGTAACATGTCTAAAAACAATTTAATATTTTCATTTATCGACAATAAATGGTAGCAATTCTCGTCCGGATTTTGAAAAACATCGTATCAGCCAAAGGCTTAAATGTTGTAGATAATGGGCACGATAAACACATTTGAAAATAATTCTACGAATAATGTTTGCTTTATAATAATTATTGGCCTAAGAATAAGGTAGTATTTTTTTGAAATACTCCATTTCTATTGACATTTCCCAGTGGCTAAGCTACAACATACGGCCGTAGCCATAAATTGACAAACGATAAATGAAGTAGGGAGTAAGATCATGTTAACGCGCATGTTTGAACATGTACCTAACGGAAAAAAAAATATTTTTTTAAAAACGATTAAAATAAATATAAAGGATAATAAGGCTTCAAAATTATATAAATATATTATCTACAACGTTTAAGGAATGTCCAGGGTTATGCTCTGAAAATACCATAAAAGCTCTATTTTGACCTACGCTGAGCATGTGGGCCCTTAAAGAATGAGAAAATGATGTTTTTCATATTTGGAATTTTATTATTTATTTTGTTCCATGAATACATTCACATTTAATTGTGTCGTTCAAAAACACATTTACATTAATAAATTAATATTATATAACTTGACAAGAGGAAATGTAATGTGTTTTGAATAATTGAATGTATATTATTATATTTAGTGCATTTGGAACATTCCATAATTAATATAGAGTGATAACTGCTTAAATCTTTTCTGATGATATAGAAAGATATCGGCAGGTATAATAATTATATTTTAAAACTAGAATTCCTTATTTCAAAGCATGATTAAAATATTGTATGCAATTCAATTTCTGAACTATTTTTTATTCTGACTACTAATGTGACTTAAAATATGGTATTTCTAAAATTATCAATCATCATTTTGACTGATAAAGTTATTTCAATACTTTGGGGTATTTTAATGATAATATGATATTATAATGTAATGTAATAATGTAAATATTTTGAATGGCAAATAAAGGAATGAATTGAACTGACTTCAGTGTAATTGTCTTATTTCAATGTTATCCCCTTGTATACTTTTGACTGTGATAAGATGAGTTAAGGAGATTGTTGGGTTGCGACCTTTGTACGCGTACACACAAACAATTCAATTTGTGCTTCATAAATTAATGTCTGTCTGACCTGCATTCAATTGAGTTGTGAAAAAAACATGGGACTGTTTATTAAGGCGTACTTATTTATTTTAGTTTGTTGTACCATAGCAAAAGCGAATAATGGTGAGTTTTTGTTCATTTTACTGATTAATTTACAAAGATATTAATTAACAATGCCTTGACATTAAGTCAATCACATTCACATTTCTTCGAATCTATACAATTTAAAACTGTTGCGCTGTCAACGTCTTATTAACTGAAAAGGTTTAGTAAAGTTAATGACATTTTCAGTAGTGTTAATAAGTGATTTGGTGTTTTATTAAAGTAACTAGCTGTAGTTACATGAAAAATTATAAAGTATTTAGGATTGTGAGTATTAGTAGTGATTCAATATTATACTTATAATCTGTTAACTACACTTAATGTCAATAGTTACTTTAAAAACAGTCTGATGAATGTTGTTACATACAGAAAGTATTCTACTTTTAGCACTCCAGGCTCATCAAAGAGCTTATAGAGTTTGTGATTGTAACGATATCAACGGATGCCATCCTTTCTTAAGAAGAAGAAATCTTATTTATCGTTATACGACATAATATTGTTATAATGGATTGATATAAATCTGTAGGTTACTTACTATATAACCAAAAAACAATTAAATATTTGGGATTGTTTGTCATTTGAGCATTTTTGCTGTCTGCTAAAAATGAAAAAACAATTTGTTATTAATCTGCATTCAACAAAATTATTGTAATTGTAGTTACATTCAAATGTGAAAATCTAAATTTATAATATTGCTGAAATATAATTATTGTCTTCTTCTGTGGGACTTGTGGGCTACAAAAGTCAAGGGACCCCAAGAAACGCGCTTAATGTGTCTTCATGTTAATCTGCTGTTGCTTCCATGACATATTTAAAAAAAAAATGGTATATTGTCATAATATTTCATAACTAAGGCATCCAATGTGTTATTGTGTATGGAAGAATTATTATTATAACCACAGAAGCATGAAGTTCGATAGTTTTGACAGAAAATATCGTCGGTGTTTTGTAAAAAGGGCGAATCAACCATTTTGGCGAAATCGAAATTTTAATGAAAATACAATATGTACCCCACTAGCTTTGTTGTGTAAAAACGGCGAATTTTTATCTCCACAGGAAAGTACTTAAAAACGATAATCGACTAAAATTAAATTAATTAAAATTACGAAATAAAAATCAAATGTGACATATTAGGCCTTTTAAAATATTATATAATAATACCTATTATAATGACAGTATTCTTTCTAAGCTTTATTATAAACTTGTTAGATATTTATAATCATCTACAGGTAGAAAACAAATAAATGTCAAAGTTAAAAATCCTGTAAAGTAGCATTTTGGTTAATTCGCCCTTTTTAAAAAACACCGACGATATGACATAGTTAGAGCGGCGTCGAGCGAGAGAAAACGATACAATAGGCATAGGGCAATACGAGCAGCCAGAAACAATATCGGTGACAATTATTAAATTTACCCTATGTAATTCGTGCCGAGTATAAGAAATCGCAATCTGCGCAATCTCAAGGGATATTCTACTATAGTGTATATCTTTATTATTTAATTAAATAAATAAATATTTCTGAGGGGAATACTCTTTATATAGGTAGTTTAATTTTTTTTTTCAGATGATACGAAGGTACTTGAAGAAGGCGAACAGAAGATGGGTGATCAAATAATGATGATTCTTGAGCATTACAAGCAAGAAAATCCTGTAGGCATTCCTGGAGTTAAAATACCTGATCCAATGGCGGTTCCAGATATGAAGCAAAGTTTTTCCGTTGCCACTATGATGTTTAAAAACATAAACGTATATGGATTAAGCAAGTTTAAGATATTGTACATCAAGTCTGAGATATCTCTCATGGAGGTTAGTACTAATATTTAAATAGTGTAGGATTTTTAAACGAGTCAATAACACGAAAATATACTCTACGAAGGGACATTATTAGACAATTAGCCTTTTATCGAAAAAATATTATATTTTCATTGTAAAATCATAATGTATCAGGAGCAATTGGAACATTGTAATTTTTTTCCACAGATAAGCCAAAGTTTTTTTAGTGGTTTCGGAATCTGTTGGGTTTCCCAAAATTTTATGCATTATTAAAAAATATTTTGTTGAAAAGATCTAAAAATTTAATATTGTTCAATCACGATCTGCTTATGTCAATATTCCATGACTTTTTCACACATATCAGGCTCTATCTCGGCCAGAACGTTACGGATGTTATCCTTAAGCTCGTAAAGAGTTTGTGGATTGTTGCCATAGATCAGTGGTCTCCAAACTCAATGAGAATGTGAGCTACTTTCAGAAATTGAAATTGTGTGGTGAGCTACTTATACATCATATTCCTTCTTTATAATTTTTTATCATCATCCTTTATCATACCATTATTATATTACTTAAAATAAATTAGGACATCCGACTTCCAATAAAACATAAACTGCGTACTTTAATTATTTATTTATAAACAAAATAATAATTGAAAAATATCTTTATTTAAATATTTATTGAAAAGAATGGCATTCACTTTCCTCCACATTTTTTTCAATTCTCGGTGAGGACCTTGTCACTACCACCCGAATGCAATTATTATCAAGATGTACATCAGTGAGTCTGTTTCTATATTTACTTTTAACCACCTTCATAGTGGACAACGTTGATTCACATAAGAACAAAACAATGCCTTCATTTTGAGTGCAATTCGAACTAAAATTGAATACTTTTCTGTCGGGACGAAAGGCCATACAGATTCTACAGTTGAGGCAGCACTCTTAAGCGACAAATCACATTAAAATTCTATCAATTCCATTTCTGATGAAGGGCCATCTTGAAAATTTTCGACAATACAGCTGGATAATTTTTTTTTGAGAGGCAAATTTATAAATATGATAAAATATTCTACGAGAGCTACCGAAAATGCCGCCGTTTGGCGATCACTGCCATCTTCACCACACCACACAAAAGGAAATCCAACGGTATCAAATCACATGATCTTGATGGCCAATAATTAAAGTCGCTAAGTCTTGGAATTTAACGGCCATCACACTTTTCACGCAATAAAGCCAGTGTTGGAACCACATGTTTTCCAAATCGAAATCTTCCATTTCCGGCCATAAAAAGTCAGCTATAATTTGCCTATAGCGGACGTTAGTGACTTTATAGGTTACTCTTTCATAATTTTTATATCATAATTTCTAAAATTTGGAATCGATATTTCTGGCTCTTCGACCACACTTTCGCGTACAGCAGCAATGTTTTCGCGTGAACGGGCTGGACGAACATGTACAGGTGTCAGGTGATCCAAAACATTATCAGTCTCTGTACCCAGTACCAGTCTGTGTACCCGGTTTGTGCTGACTTTCAGCTCCTGCGTTAATAGCAATCGAAATATAGTTATAGATAGTTAGTTATATGATGCGATTATTAATGAATTTCGTAAGAAAGAGTGCCGATTTTTTTTAATTTCAGAAACTAGATAATTATCTCGCTTCTGTTCTCTCAGCATCCCTCATTTGAAAAGTCACCGCAGGTGATATTATGATGACGATAATTCCAAATTCAATCAATGATGAGAAACTCAACAAAAACCCCCTAATCATTTTGTTTTGTTTTTTACAGGTCAATGCAGCATTGATCATAGACAATCTTCAAGTGTTGGGTAATTATACAATGTCAACCTGGCTCAGTAGATCCCAAGGACCATTTGTTGTAAATTTAACAGATGTGTATGTACAAGGAATTGCCAATTTAGCGGTAGAAAGAGATGGACAACTACGAGCCCAAGATATCAAAATGGACATAGCGTTTGGTAAAATCGATTTGAATTTTGAGAATCTCGGTTTTATGGGGTCTGTATTTCAAGGAATTTTAAATTCTGTTGGTACTTTTCTGTTTGATTCCATTAAACCATTTGTTTTAAAAGAAGCCTATATTTCATTGCGACAAGAGATTAACACTAACCTTGAGAAGGTAGCGGGTGATATGCGATTCCCCAATTCTATTTCTCCTTTAGACATGGTGATTGCTGATGCACGAAACAAAGTAAAAGGCATGGGGATGGATCCATACTTGGTGAAAGATTTTGTTACCGGCTCAGGTAACTTTAAAGCAAAATTATCTCACACATGGTTGACTGGAATGTCATCATTTTATAGAGTGGGAAACATATCGCTCTCTGTAGAGAATCACACTGTTATTGCTGATTTTAATATTGGAACTCAACAGTTGCACGGACAAACACAGTGGGACGTATATTTTATGGGAGGAATCATGTCCAGGGCCGGCAGTGCATCATTCTCAGTGGATTACATCAGCGCAAGAATAATATTAGGTCAACCTTTGGATACTCGGAAGCATCCTGAGTGTAGAGATTTCCAGTTGGAAATAGGAAATATTCAAGTGCGATGTGACGGTGCCGGGACCTTAGATTATGTTATGGAGTTCTTGGTCAATATCCTTCCAAATTTGCTACGCTACCAAATAATTGACGCTATTGAGGGCCCCATTAAAGACAAACTGCAGCAGACCTTTGATCAGATTAACGTGGAAGAGGTAATTAAGAGCAAAATTTCTGAAGTTGATAATATGGGACAAGATGGATTTAAACTATCGACATTGAAGCAGCTTGAACCTACTTCGCAAAATGAACAGGACGACTTTTGGAAATTCTAATAATAAATAAATTGTAATTTGTCAGATGGCTTTTATTTTCGATCACTGAGGAAAAAATAAATTATTGATCAAATTCAATGGTTATTTTGTATTTGTTACCAACTAAATTAATACTATTTAGAAATATAAATCGTTACTTATTGTTTATTACCTAATGAATTATTATTTAGCAGGAGGATTAGTCATTAGATATTGTGATAAGGTTTTTAAGACAAAGAAGGTTTTATAAGGCTAATAAAAACGATCAAATCCGTGTTGAAGAGTGACACATATTTATGCAAAACAATGACCTATCTACTTAATTACGAATAAAAATTATGTTTAAGGAATTATACTTTTTGAATCAATAAAAATCATACAAGATATTAATAAAATACTATTTTTATTTTCCCTATTTTTGTAAGTATAGTCGAACTTGGTTATTACGAGGAAGATGGGACTGACAGAAATTTGCTTGTTATAAGTGTTACTCATTATATCAGAGAATAGGTATTTTAAATAAGCGGTCACATAACACTAAAAGTCGCAATTCAAACAAAAATACACAATTTGAATTTTTCACGAAACAAGCATGGCATCCATAAACTACAAAAGAAGTTGTTTATTGTAATGAACGCTGATAGGTACCTACTTACTTACAAACCTTGGATTTTTTTTCAACCGTATGTGTGGATATTTTTTCAAGCTTGTCGGCGAAAATACCAATTAGGTAGGTACTTAGACACTAGTGTCTTAAACGTAATCCGAACCCGGCGGCATCCTGTATGGTCGGATTTTATTGCTTAGGGTGGAAATGTTTTTTAACGATCTACACATTAATAGTTTTAAGAAAAATTTTGACGATATTTTAGCTCGGTAAATCCGATAAGTAGCTCATTATAAAAATGAATAAATGTATGGAGAAAATCAAAAACTAAAATGTCAACGAATGTTTCCTGGTTACATCCAAGATCTCGCTATATCCGTGATTGTAATAACTGAGCTCGACTGATGTCTTTTTTAAAAGTGAGATTATTAATTCTAATTATTAATGTAAACAATTACCCGAAAAACAGCATGATGTGATTTCTGTAAGCAATGTACATATTTTGTACACCAGAAACATTAATAAGAACATGGTGGAGAATATGTGGTGTCACAGCGTATGACTATGATATGATCACTATGATTTCCCAAATTTTCATTTGGTCGTGTTATCTCTCGGCCTGGTGATATCAATTATGTTAGATTTTTCTCTTTGAGGTTTGATGAAGTGAAAGGTTTATACTAACAATCCAAAAATAATTGAAGAGGCTAAAGAAAACATCTGATCAGTAATTGGAAAAATAGAGTCGCAATTATGGATTAATGTGGTGGAAAACATTGCCAAAAGAATCAGGTAGGTATGTTGTGTTCTATACGTCATAAACGTTACTTCTTCTATATGGATGGAGCCTAATTAATAATTAAAATTGAAGCAAAAAAAGGACCTTTGGTTCACTGATTAAGTTAACTAGCGACTTCACATTGCAGGTTTATTTGTAGAGAACTTGACACTATTGTTATAACATTTATTTTCCAATTTGTAGTGCATATAAAAAGACAATCAGTCAAGATGAGTAGATAAGTAGCCAATAATAACACTTCGCCATTATTATTTAAGGCGAAGTCTTCACTGAGCCTTTTTTAAAGAGGCACCTAGCGGAATAATACGAAGCTTGCAATTTGAGACATTTTTTTGATAATTGACAATTTCAACTGTATTAATGAATAAATATGTATCTGAAAGTCCATGTCCATGTCCACGTCCATGTGCAGTATGACTACCGAAATATGACTATATTCTAAAACATTAGAGCGAGAGGTTTCAAAGAATACTATTTTATGTGATACAAATACTTTATGCAGTCATCAACTGTTTAAAATAATAATAAAGGATAATAAGGCTTCAAAATTATATAAATAGATTATCTACAACGTTTAAGGAATGTCCAGGATCATGCTTTGAAAATAGCATATAACCTCCATTTTGACCTACGCGCACATACCCCCTTAAGTTGTCTTTTTGTGTATGTTTGATATTTACCTACCTGTATAATCTCTTCTTAACATACCTACTTATGTGTATATTTTTCAACAACAGACAAGTTGGCCATCTCTGTTCTATAGAATGTTTTTAGCATTGTATGTATTTCGATCTTTGATTACATTAATAAAATACAAAGTATTATCTATGAAAATAATAAATACATATTACATACTTAGTATGATGTAGTTTTTCCAATAACTAATTAAAATGATAAGATCTTATAGGAAAATGTCATAATGATGTGTTGACCTCTTAACATTGATTTCCATTTAGGTAAATCATACTCGCACACATTAATCTAACCCAGTGTCTTTCATTTGTCTAAGGTGGAGTACCTATTTAATTGAAATTGTATTTTAAAAAAACCTAAAATGAAGATGAAGATGTTAACAAAGTTGTGCACTGTTTTTCTTTGCTGTTCTGTTGGTGCAAATATTTGTAAGTGTTTTGTGTGTGTTTTAATATTGTCATTTACACTGACACCTGTATTAATAAATTGTGAGGAATGATTGTTTTATATGATAATAATAATATAGTCTGATATGTAATATATAAATGATTATTTTGAATAATATGTATAAGTAGTTACCTACATACCTACCTATTTTATTTCATATCAAGAAGTTACATAATATTATAAAAGTACCATAAGTACCACCCAAAGAGGTTGGACGGTGCTTTAATCTCTTTGGGTAGGTACACCGAATATTTTTTCACAATTTTACAAGATTAACCTACATACGTAATAACAGTAGGTAGGTACCTAATACATAATTTTATATAAGTACCTATGCTAGGAAACAATGTAATGTCAATTATTAATTGCAACTATAAATCATTTATTGTTACTGTAGTAATAAGTAGGTAGTACCTAGTTCATATCAATTTCCAATTATTAATTTATCAGTTTTTCAAATTTTAATATTGCAACTTAATTAATTGGTGGTTATTGAAAACTGATTATTCTTTAGATAATGAAGCACAACTACTCGAAGAAGGTGAACAGAAATTGGGAGACCAAGTAATGATGATGCTAGAGCACTACAAACAAGATAATCCTGTGGGAATACCAGGATTACAAATAGACGATCCAATGAGTATTCCTGACATTAAACTGAATATGATGCTAACCAAAACAGAATTTAAAAATATGAAAGCATACGGAACTAGCAAGTTTACAATACTATATGTGAAATCTGAGCTATCCGAAATGAAAGTAAGTGATACAGTCTGATTACAGTAATTAGTTAGGCTTCACACCTAGGATTTGGAATACCCGATTCGAAAAATCCTTAAGAAAATAACTTGGCCTACATAATTGAACTTGAATATTTTTTTTTACCATGTTCGATCCTAAGATCATATTGGCCTCCACAGAGTGGAGAATTGTCTTTTTACGAAAAATTAATATTAGCCTCTTGCTCTACGTATTAGGTCCTAGACTCTTGAGTAATTAAACAACATGTGTTTTTTTTCCAGACCCGAGATTCGAACCCGGGACCCGCGACAATATAGACCAGTGGTCTTCAAACTTTGTCAACTCACGGATACCTTAGAATTATAAGTTTTTTTCGGGGAACCCCATCCCATCCTTAGAAAAATATATCTTAAAATACTTACATTTTTACACAATTTGTTGAAGTGTAGGTCTATTTTTTGTCGATTTTTTTTGACTCGCGAATTTTTATATTGACTCGCGGAACCACGGGGTTCCGCGGAACACAGTTTGAAGACCACTGTTATAGATCGATGAAAACATTTTTGACGCCCCCCCCAATGCATTTCTTGATTAAAACTAATACTGTTTTATGCAATTTGGAGAATCTTTTTCTAATAAATCCCAATAGTATGTGTGTCGTTAAAATATTATTTTGGGGTTATAATTTTTTGAACTATGTGTAACACTTCCTCATAAAAGTCTAATGATATAACAGTTTGCAATTGGTATAAGTACAGTTATTCAATATTCATGTTGATCAAAACAGGTCACTAACAATTTTATAAATATGTAAAACAATAATTATTGACATATTATTATGCTTTATAATATTTATATTATTCATACCTTCTAATAATATTATTCCAACAACGTGGGTGCTGCAATGTGGGTGCGCTGATTAAGACAATTTAGTGTATCAAGCAGTACATTTTAATTTTGAATTGTTTGTTCGGTAATTGAGGTGTTGAACAATAAATGGGTACACGTGACATAGGTATACGTAAAAAATGAGTTATGATCAGTTTTCACACTTATCACCTATATTTTATGGATGAGAAAATAATTTACACATGTAACTACTTCTCTGTACGAAAACTTCGAGTATTTAATAATATATATCCTATTAGGATCGGATATGGTTGAAAGAAGAAACTGCTCTCAGGAAATGTGTGGAAAATAATATTTTTTACGTCTACTCAACTTGATCAACTACATATGTATCTGTGGGTCTATTCTATGCTTATCGACCGCTAAAGTGATAAAGTGAAAAATATTATCAAACTTAGGGTAGGTTTGTATCAAAATATTAGCACTTATTGTAACAATTACACGAAGCCGGTTTTTATTGTTGCAATAAGTGCTATATTTTAACAGCACCTATCTTGCTGCTGTTAAAATATCGCACTTATTGCAACAATAACAACCGGCTTCGTGTAATTGTTACAATAAGTGCTAATATTTTGATACAAACCTACCCTAAGTTTGATACTATTTATCAATTTAGTGTTCGATAAGTATAGAATAGACCCACTGGACCCCGTTAAGTAATAGAGTATGAATATGAGTAATAATGTACCTACTAGAAAATATGTTCATATTTATATGTATTTTTTCACTATTAATTAATGATGGAAAGGCATTGTATAGAAATAACAAACAATTCATTATGTAAGTCATAATTTTGTTTTTGTACCTTTTCCACAATTTAATTTTCAATATAATAACTGGTTTCATTCTATTGGACATTTTCAGGTGGTAGCAAATAGTTTTAAAACTCGATATTTAACATTTCAAATACCACATACAACTTCACATACATACATATTCTAAGCATTGATGGGGTGGGAAATATAATAAAGTATTTTCATGTATTGCTTAGATCTAGTAAGATAGAAATATATTATAAAAGTAAATACAGATATAACTTTTTTCTTTAAAAAATATACGTATCGGTTGAGATTATTAGCGCCCTAAAATCCCATGCCATGGATGACCGGGTCGCCTTCCCACGGGCTATCCCCGTTCTAAGATTGTTGCAAATTTTATAAACTTAGTAATAAACAACTCCATAATTTGCAAAATGTCAGTATTTCTGCAATATTATGAAATCCTCTGGAAGTAAATTAACGAGATATTTATCATGAGGGTCTTTTCGGATGTTATGGTATTAGAAAATAATTTCTTTCTGCCTTGTGGTGAAGAAGGTTCAAAAGAATTTTTTGAGGTTCATTTACTTAGGCTGCATTGATAATATCCACGATTTTATCAACTGAAGTTAGAAGAGATCTGTATTTATCTAAGTACGTACTTTTTCGACTTATACGCGATTTAAATGAGAACTACCATTTTTGGTATGGTCTGTTCCCCCCTGATAAATTCTTCAAACAGGCTCTACCTTGTGTATTTATCATTCGGAGTAATTTTTGTATTTATTCTTTATACTTTTATATAATTACTATTTTTTAATACTGCTTCTATTTATTTGTGTCCATGTCATGTTATGAACGTCTTGAATTTATACTTTGTAACGTTCACTGTATCTAAATAAATAAATAAATTCGAATTCGACAGAAAAATTCGTTATCCAGTTTAGAATTAACGTTTTTTTTTGCATCCTCAGGTGATGGCTGGTGTGATGATTGACAATTTACATGTAATTGGCAACTACACATTATCAACGTGGGTAAGCCGTTCGAGTGGGCCATTCTCTGTTAAAATGAAGGGTGTTTATATAGAAGGTTATGCTACCTTAGCAGTTGAACGAGATGGTAAATTGCGAGCACAGGATTTGCTTATGGACATAAAGTATAATAAAATTGATGAAATGAACTTTGAAAATGTACTCGCCATATTTCAAGGAATTGTGAATTCCTTCGAAGACACTCTTTTTGATTACGCAAAACCATACCTTCTTAAAAAAGCATATACTATAATGCGACCTGAAATAAATACACACCTTGAAAACGTTGCCGGTGATATGCGTTTCTCCAGTTCTATACCACCCCTCGACATGGTAATTGCAGAGACAAGAAAATATGTGAGAGAAATGGGATTTGACCCTTTCTTTTTAAGTGAATATACTGCGAGTCCAGGAATACTTCAGACGAAACTCTCACATACTTGGATAACTGGAATATCGTCTTTTTATAGAGTTGGAAATATTTCACTATCCGTGGAAAACCACACAGTGATAGCCGATTTTAATGTTGGTACAAAATATGTAAAAGGACAAACGCAGTGGGATACTCGTTTTTTGGGAGGTATAAAGTCTAGAGCTGGGTTGGCTTCATTCTCCGTTGAATATATAAATGTAAGGATAGTACTTGGCCAGCCATTGGACACAAGAAAACATCCACAATTTAGAGACTTACAGATAGAATTGGGAAATATTCAGGTGAGATGCGATGGAACTGGAACATTGGATTATGTGATTGAATTTATTGTCAATGTACTACCTAATTTATTGAGAGATCAAATCATGGACGCCATAGAAAATCCAATAAAGAATAAAATTCAAGAGTATTTTGATAATGTCAATGTCAATGTTGAAAATTTTATAAAGACGAAAATTGTTGATATTGACAAAATGACGCTGAAGAAATATAAAATTGCTGCCGTGAAACAAGTAGAGCTGCCACCTGATGCAGTGGAAGATGGCAGTGATTTTTGGAAATTCGAATTATAATGAATTTAGAAAAATATTTGTTATAAATATTAAATTAGAAACATTGTTTAGGTGCTTATTTAATTATGTACCTATCGTTGGATGGTCTCAATCTTTGATAATATTATAGGTACATCAGAAAATTTGTAACATCTTGATCACCGATATATTTTAAAATCATTGATTATAAGTAATATATTGTATAAAAATATTACATAATATTATATAACTACTTCTTGTACCTTTTTATTGAAAAAATAAAATATAACATTCTAAATAGTTACAGACGTTTTTTCACCGTAGGAAATACCTACCTCATTTGAAAATACTTTACCGCTTCATTTTAATTATTTAATTACCCAATTTAATCTCATACTTATTCGAATACTTCTAAAGTTTTGCCCCCCTCCTTTGCCTCCCTTTTAGGTCTATGGTAAATCTAGCTCTATATTACCCACCTGAGCAATGATTATAAGTGAGGTGTTATTTTATTGGTTATCATTTTTTTGGTGGCTAATAATTAGTGTGCAATAGAAGATTTCCATGTATTTAGAATAGCGTATTAATTATTGTTTCGACCTCAGTAAGTAGGTAGCGATTTTAGATAAGGGGAGAGAAGAGTCGCTGACTCATTATAATGCACTCTATGATACAAATTAAAACACCTATTTATTTGTGTTTTTAAAAATATCCTAAATATATTAAGGTAGGTATGTAGGTTTATTTTCGCCGTTCTTGCGCTACCTACTACATAGAATGGTTCTCTTACAAATTGTGTGGTAATATTGAAAGATGATTATAGTATTCAATTTTATTATACCTAAGCCACTGCAACAGCACACCTACGTAATTGCTGATTAAACTGGCAGACTTTTTTTAGCGCTGCAGGCGGAAAAAAAATGTGTACGAAATTTACCCTCAATATAACTAATATTTACATTTGGGTTCACTAATATTCCTCCCATGGAGTGTATTTATGCCTCACCGCATTTTCCCCACGAGACGTCATTAGTGCATTTAATTGTTATATAGTAAAATATTATTAGATATAAGGCACGAATCAATAAGTAAATTTATGACTGGCCGAATTCCCAGAGTATGTTATATAGCAAGGGATATATAATATTATAGCAAGGGATTTTTTTATATAAATGAATAAGGGGATACCTTTTAGATTATGTACTGATTAGACTAGATTTATTGTATAATTTTAAGAACTAGCTATATTCCCACATCTAATTTCCACATCATATAATCGATAGTTTATGATGTTTTGTGGAACATCTGTTATATTCCCTATAATAGATGATATACCTAAATATTCTCACGGTGACCCTAGCCTGTGAGAGGATTCTATGTATGTGAAAATATATGCATGTGTAGTGTTTGACCTATATATTGGGCATAATATAGTTATTGCAAAAAGGACTCTTGTTTCAGACGCCATACCGATAAGTTATGCTAAATACCTGATTTTAAAATTGTCAATTAATTGAATCCAATAAACTATTTTAATAAGATAAGATCGTTTATTACTACAATACTACTTACAAAATTACTACTTTTGGATAATTATAGCAGCCTAATTAAACCGTGCTACTTATAACATAATGTAGTATTATAAATATTGTATTATAATACTATTATAAGTTGTAGATGCAGACCAGGCGTAGTACTATTAACAGGCAAGTGCTGTATCTACGTAAGTAGGTATTCGGTACTTACTTCATAATCTTACATTACTATGTACATGTATGCTTGTATCTAGAGATTATTTTGTATATTCGTTAAGTTTTCACGGCGTTTATTTGGGAAAGTATAGCGCCAAGTCGAGTACGAACAAAGTTCTTTCTTTTATTACTTTGCCGAGAATTTAATAACCAAAAGTTTCATATTGCTCTACAAAGAGAAATCCGTGCGTGTCTCAAGAGTCATATTGTGTTTATGAGATTAGATGTTTACATTCTTGGATGCGATACTCAGAATCACCAAAATATTGCGGAAATATAAACTCGCGATAAAGATACGTTATGGTTAATAATATGTTATGTTATGGTATATAAGCTATGAGTAATGACATTGAGAACGAATAAATAATATCTTGTCTTCTCGTTATCATAATATAATATCAAATCGTAAATATCATAATATATTATACAAGTAATTGAAAATACATAAATGTATCAATACTATTAGTGGCGTGCATTGATTTTTGAGATAAGGTGTGCTCTTCAAAATAAGTGGGTTCATTTATCTAAATAATTTGAATACTGAAAATTCATATCATTAAACATTTTGTAACGAGTATGTACCTACTGAACATGCTATCTATGTATTTATACTGACTAATGCATTATTTTTGTGGAACGTGAATCTTTTGTAAAATAGTATTTATTATTTAATTATACATAATAAGGGTACACGATGGCCGCGTGGGTTAAGCGTCGGCCTATAGCGTCGTGGGTCCCAGGTTCGAATCCTGGGTCTGGCAAGTACACATATTGTTTTTCAATTTGTTATGAGTCAGAGTATGGATCTAAGGTTGAGAAAGTGGCTGACATCCATTTCTCGTAAAAACAAAATATTTTAATACAAACGTCCACTCTGTGGAGGCCCATATGATCTTATTAGGATCGGGCATGGTCGGGAAGGGTTTGTAAACCTAATACAGTAATATAAAGTAAACATATTACCTACTTGAGAACAAAATTAATCCCTATATGCAAAATAATTAGGTTTGCAACCCGCTACGAACGATTTCAAATATTTTACTTATATATACTACATAGGTACTATCCGCATGTTATTGAAATGTTAAGATTCATGTAACGTAATTTCGACAATGCATGAAGCGAAAAGTTCCTACACCGAAGTCACAATATATCGCATACCACATCACATCACCAACCTCACGCGTGACAGAACGGTTTTATTTTTTTTAAATTTACACATTTAAAATTCACGTGACCTCACATATTTTTACTCTGGGTTTTGTTGTATTTATATATGAAAATGAACACGATTTTAATTGAAAAAGTCACAATAGATAAAGGTTATATACAATCATGGATCGTCTGATTATCGCCATCGCCATCGACATAATAATATTCACTCTATAATAAATACTTGGAAAAAATTATGTCTATTCCTCAATCACAATACTGGTAAAATAAACAATTATAATATATCCGTTTAAATTATAATCTATTTAGTTGTAAGTGGCCTTCTCTGCAGGTGATATTTTAAAATAGAAGGAACCATCTTAAATATGTAAATTAATATTTGGTTATTTATTATTTACCTACCTTAAACTAGTAGCTTATCAGTCTGACAGCTGTCTAGATTCTAGAAGACTGATAAGTTGATAGTCTAGCTAGAATTAATAGCTACCAGTACTGATATCAATTAGAAACTGAGTATTGTGTTTTTGTATATCGCTTAATGTAAATCTATGTAAAAAATCAAATTGTGTTTGGGTCGTTCGAAAACACATTTCTTGAAATTAATCGATGAAATTATTTTCTTTTTGGATTTATGTCATGGGTTCACGATTGATAAATGCAAAAGCAGACACAGTTTCCATTTCCCCTTTCTAATCCGCAAACCCCTTTTCACCATCATTGAAAACAATGACAAACTGTATGAGTACCTGAATCATATAAAATATTCTGTAGCATGGTGTGACAGTAGTGTATTTCTAAGCATGATATATTATTACGGTTTATATCTGCTAACTTGATAGCATGTGAGCTCACGTGATATGATCATAATCGGTTTTCGGCTTAAGGCGAATGATCAGCCTAGCGAAAAAATACAAAGCTTGCAATTTGAGACAATTATTTATTGCAAATTTAAATTTTGTGGTGTGTTTTAAAATATATTTTTGATATAACAAAAATACTTCAAAATAATAATTAATTGTTTAAATGTATTATGAACCTAGTATTATTTTGTACTTAACAATTAATAAGGCAGGGTATGTAGTTCCGCCACTGCCTACGATTTGATTTTTAGAAACCATCCCATTAGGTATTGTAATATGCCCAGCTAGGTGGGTTAAGTGATCATTAATATTCAATACATACAGCATTCCTTCATAAATGGCAAACCTTTTTATGCTAAGGTGCCAAAAAAAAAACAACTAAAAAACACATTGATATAATGAGTGGCGTGCTAAGGGGTCTTTCCACCATTTTTATAGTCTAAAAGAAATCATGACCCTTTTCAGTTCTTTCTTCCTTCTTCAGTGCATCCTACTTTCCGTACAGCTTTTTGACCGAAAATAAATATGCTTTTTAATTCATTCCAAAGAATTTTCCACATTTGCCAGATAACACATATCGAAGGTACCTACGACGTTATGTCATCGTGGTTGGGGTTATAGGTACAGTCGTTTTGTATGCTAGCAGAATTTCAGCGCAAGAAAATATGGCACGAGTATCATAGGTTCGCCAAAGCTGTTCGATATTCTAATTTTAGTTATTATGCATAAATGAAGAAAGTTGAGTATATAAATATTAAGATTATATAGGTACATACATATAACATGCATTGTAATAAAATAATACAACATGTAAGTGTAGATATACACCTAAGCTATCGTTAGTTTTATTATAAAGATACCTAGCTTAAGTTTTAATACATCGTTTTTTAAAAGTCAAAGTTAAGAAGTAGCGAACAAATAAAACACTACAAGAATAGGGCAACTTTTTCAAAATCGTTTAAGATGTGAAAAAAAAACTTTTGTTATCCTGTCGCCATTGTGAATGCGCCAAGATGACTTATTAAAAGGTAGCGCTGGTTTAATTTCGTCCTTCCACCAGCGGCAAAGGAATTTTTAAATAGGCATTTAATTTCTCGTACCATAATTTATATGTTACGTGCCTCCCCATACATTTCATGGCTGTCATAAAGGAAGGCTTTCGTTCGAAAGGGGCGCCGCTAGACGGCCCGCTTGCCAGCGATCCATATCTCCTGCGATGCCTTAACAACTAAAGAAACACTTGCCTAGATATATGCAATGCAGATTATCTTATTTTGTATCTCCAGAAATATTTTTACGTCTGTAGGTTTCGTCTGCTGTTTTCATTACTACTGTAAAAATCTGTAAAAATGTCTACACAATATCGTCTGAAATAGGTAAGAACTTAATGTATTACTAGTTATATAGTCAAAATATTACTTAAATGGATACATAATATTATTTAAGAGGATATAATATTATTATATAGTATCTATAATTAAACATTATTATTAGTATCTCATATTATCGATATTATTCAATCCTTCGAGTGGCATCGTCTCGGCTAAAATACAACATAAACAATATAATTAAGTAAATAAAAAAAAATAGTACAACGTTCGCTGACACGTAATATTTTCATGTGAAGTAATGTAGGGTAAAACATTTAACTTCACGAATTCGGTCCTCATATGAGCTTCTGAAGCGGTTTGTATGGAGTTAAATATAACATATGTGATGATCAAATTCATTGGATCCTTGCTGTGATTCAAACATACATTGAAAAAACAACATGTTGTTTTTATCAGATGCGAGGATCAAACTCGCACACGCGGTTTTAGATACTGTAGTATCCACTCCAGTAGATACTCTTAGATAGTAATTTTATATTCAATATTTTTTATTATTTAGGATTTCTGTAATTATTTGTAGTCAGCTTTTAAGTATATACGGCATTAGTTTAGAATTTATAATATAGCAAAAAATTAACTTATTTAAGCCAATATTATGTCGATAAATAATAAACATCGGAGTTATCGATAATTATTCATTTACGAGGTGTTGCATTTAATTTGAGCCTTATTACGATCGTTGGCGTCATCGTATATTTTTGTCATGACTTTCCTTTTGCGAAACTTAATAATTATAAATAAGGACGATAGTAATGTAGAAATATAGCTGTATAGATCATATGAATATAATTTGATAAAAGTAAGAGTAATTATCTGTTAATAGCTCCCGCTTTTGCTCGTTATTATCGCAAACAAACGGAAAAATATTTGCATAATTTTTCATTTCCACCGCCGGCTCACTACAAGGAGTCCCGCTGTTAAAAGGCGAAGCAAGTAATTATGAGAAAAGAAATATTATGAGGATGAAATATTCGACGGCCGCCCTCGGAGAGCCACCCCCGTGGGTGGGATTTTGGCGGACAGGGGCGGCAGGAGAAGCAAAAGTCAGAGATGAATCTAGTATGTGAGGGATGAAAAGTTGGCTAAAAAACTAGTTAAAATTTGATCGTTGTATTGAAAAAAAATATTTCGTTTCAGGATAACTAACAGAAAACTGACATATTCTCGATTCGAGAGGTAAGTAATCGACAATCGGTACTTCCTTTGCGGTCGGATTCAACCAAACATGTTTATTTTGATACTAATTTACATAAAAGCAAATTTATATGATTATGGAATTGATTTTTTTTAACTTATTGGCCGGAATCCGACATGCTCACGTGACCCGTCAACAATAAACCTCGGGAAGTTACATTTTTAGTTCGGCTAATTGCAAAGAATGGCAAATGGCAAGTACCTATTATTTTTTCAGATACCTGCCTGAAGTCGAAGTGGATATTTAGTACCGCTTACGCAACGAGAATGTGCATATTGTTAAAAACGCGCCAATTTGAAATATAATCAAACTGTGACTGGACTCACAATTACATAATATATCGATATATTATTATGATGGTAACACTACTGAATTATGATATTTGAGATCCTCATAAAAGAAATCTATTGCCGGCCATCAAGGTAAATTGAAATATTATCGATTATACCAATATATTACTAGGGGAGAATGTTGTACCTGTGGACAGGGGCTTTATTTCGGTAGGTATTCATATTTTTGCCATACTATGTTCTAGGGATTTACGCACATATAACTCTGACAACACTCAATCCAATTTTTAGTCCAGGAAAGCTGCCAGATTTTGAATTATTTTGAACTTGTGTTTTTTAGATCCAAAAGTATTTGAATAATTACTGTTTATTTTATCATAATTATTGCGAGATCATTGGATACAATTTATAAGTGTAGTTTGATTTGTGAATTATTATCCGTTATACCCAAAAAACTTCAGCACACTTTTAATTAAAAATTTTGATTTGTTGTACCTTTGGACATATTGCTGGTTGTACCTGTGGACGCGTCCGAAGGTACAACATGCATAGATTTTATTGCTATTTACATGATTTTAAGCTAATAAATGCATATTTTTTAGAAAATTAGCTATTAATGTTACAACCATCTTTAATATGTCCATTTTACACATTTTTTTCACAGATTTATTTAATTTGTTGAAAATATTATTCTGTTGGTAGGATTTGATATTTTTTCAAAATTGTTTTCACCATAGATGATAGGTAAACCTGATCGACTAAAAATCAATTTTCATTCAATGTCGACCCTAAAACTTTTAAAATTGAATATAATGATGGCTAGTGGTATATTGTCTTGTATGTCCAAAGGTACAACATAATATGCTGTCCATAGGTACAAAATAGTGTTGTACCTGTGGACAAGTTCCCGGTGTTCGATTATTTTTCAATAAATCAAAACACTTTGCAACAAATATGTTTTTTATTTTCTAATTATAAGCCCAGAAAATCACATTTATTGATGACATCAAAAACATTGCATAATATTTGACGATTTAGAAATGAAAAACTAAAAATTGTCCACAGGTACAACACCTTCCCCTATTTATACAGATATCAGAGGGTATACGTAAAAAAAATGTTAAAATGTATTTAATTTTTTTAGTAGTTACAGTGATGTGAAATACAGATACACAAATATTGTAATTACTGGTTTCCACTTGTAAAAAGGATACACCTATTATAGCCAAAGGTTATAATAGAAAAATAAATACATGAACTACAAAGAAATTTGACATTCAAAGAGTATATTTTGTAATCGCCTAAAATAACATTTAATTATTATGTAAGTAGGTACACAAGAAGGAAAGATAAAGAGAGAAAATATACTCAAAGAATGTCCATTAAAATTTATTTATATTTATATATACCTACCAATAATAAAATCGATATGAGAGTATATAAGAGATAAAGAGAATGGCAAAAGAAAAAATAAGATAAAACATAGAATTAAGCATGTTTCATAGATAAAAATGAATGGCGATTATTTTATATAGGTATCCAAATTTTCTTGAATGCACCGTAGTTTCAAATAACGCTGAACAAATAGTATATCGGCGATGGCGCGTTTAATGGAAGCAAGTAAGGTATACAATGGGTCAATTACGGATAAATATTTATATATAGGTATGCGTATTTGGATTTAAAACATTAGTGTTTGTAATGTTATACCTAATCGTTCTCCCCGGTTCACTCACTGAATAGGGATGGATTACACTACAACCGCCAATTTTATTATACATGTCATTATAATATACTTACACATTCTGCTTTAATTTGAGAATATTACGGTATGACGAAAACATTGAAATAAGCAATCTATAGATAAGATGTAAGAATATTTATTTGCTATTGGTTTATCTATTAACTGTCTCCTAAAATATACAAATTCTAAATATAATGATATGAGGAAATTTATCACTTTTACGCTGTTCACTTGTTTATACTTAAAATCATAAAACGTAGTCTGCCCTGGCCTGGCTACTGAGGAAATAATTTAAGTGCTTTTAAACGAAATCAAATTACATATTTTGTTCTTTCTTACTCTGTGAGTTTCTTAGTAGGTAGATTTTCAAGTCAAAATGGAAAGTAAGACTGCAAAAGAGACAAAATAAGTCGTGTTTTTGTATTCGTGACTTTATTTTAAAAATCATACATTGGGTGTAAGATGTGAATATTTTTTTGAAGTATAGGTATTCACATTTACAATTATTTATGTATTTGAAATATTGTGCGTAATGCGTATATAACTTTATAGACTTTTTAGACACTGATGCGTCTATTCAGGTCTAAACTACTGTCCAAAAATATAAAATTGCAGCAAAACCAATTGCTCCGTAGGGGCTTGAAATATGAAATCCAACGGAGAAAAAGGAGACGGCTATCCAAGTATTTGAAAACAAAATTATAAAATACTTGTTCCGGTTAAAATCAATCAAAGGTGGAGCATCTGTACGAATGCTGAGCTCTGTCTATAATAATTCAAGCCCAATATAATCAATGTCTTGAAGGGGCGAAGACTTAGCGCTCGTCCAGCGTACGCGCGTTCGGCGAAGCGTTGAGCGGAGCGCGCAACTCAAATGTACAACCGTGTGTGAAAATGTTCGTAGACAATGTCTTTTTTTGGTTATACATTTATACGGTTATACGTTTGAGTTGCGCGCTCCTCAACGCTCCGCCAAACGCGCCTATGCTGGACGGGACCTTATATGGAATGGATTTAGAACTCTCCATAAAGTTTATGAAGGAACCCCTGCAGGAACCCAGCCTCTAGGTCCTTCCCGGAGGAGATGGGCCGATACCGTCAAGTGGGACGTAGAGAGGCTGAGTGTGACAGACTCTAGAGAGAGAGAGAGAGTTCAAGATAGAGATATTTAGAGAACGGTTGTGCAGTCGGCCATGGACATGAATAGTATGTAGCACCAGCTACAAACTATAAAAGCTACAGCTATAAAAGATAAGAATGTGTATTGATCCACCAGTATAAGTTGTCCGCTGAGTGAGGGCGCCACATGCTAACATTTGATATATTATAATTTCATGCTTTTTATACTGTGATGAGCTTAGTTCTAAATTTGAACACCGGACGATTTATGATCGTATATCTATACTTAGAAATACATTTAATTCCACATATTTTCAATAAAAAGATAGTCTTAAGTCATGTGTATATTCAGCCTTGAATTAAAAATAATTAAAAAAAATAAAAATAATTTAATTTAATTAAATGGAAAAATATTCATTTTATTATATTCAGTGCGATTGAAAAATAAAAATGATTAAAAAAGGAAATATATTTGAAGTAAAAATCACAGAACTAGACCCATAACAAGTCACAGTAGAAGACATGAATCCACGGAACATCTTCCGATTCGACTATGTGGATGAAACCTCTGCAGAGAAGGAATATACATTGCATGCCTTTACGATGTACTCCGTTAAATTAAAACAACGGTATATTTACGAAATTAAAAGTAAATTAATCGTGCTAGCATCTACTCGGTGTAATTCAATTATACAAAAAAAAGATGTACAGACTTATAAACTTATCTGAAGAATGGGATGGGGAGCCACTGTCGAAAACTACCCAATCAAGACTCGTGACTGGACAACATCTCGTAGTTCCATTTTTGGCCATTCTACAGATAAGGTTGTAGGTCTGTAAGTACTAAATTCTATAAATTGGTTTAATAGTCGATAGGTATAATATATTTTGGTTGTCATGCAGTTTTTAAATAAATACAAAGTACATAAAGACAATATATTTTATAATAATATGCTACTTATTGTTTAATTCAAATGTGATAAATTAATTGAAACAATATGAAAAAAGTCAAATGGCGTGCTTATATTTAATATTTTTGCAGGTGTATTTAAATTGTCTCGCTTTATGAATAGCGTTTTCCGTCATCCCTAACTCATTAACGTCATATTTATTTTGTGTCCATTTCCTGCAAACATTGAATGAGAACGCGCTGCAGGCTTTTAACGAGAAACTGCCGTCGAATTAGTAACTGAATTGCCGTGAAGTGGAGAAGGCATATTGAATATGAACCGTGAAGAGACCCTTTCTATCATTTTAATTATAAACGTTACTTGTGTCACTTTTATTTCGTTAAGATTTTTACAAATGTATTTACCTATATAATTTACAATGTAATTTAAATATTATTCAATAACATTTATTATTTTTTTTAGAATGATTAATTGTAGCTAATATAGTAATTAAGTAGTCATTTGGATTACTATTTTTTATAACCCAGTGGTTAAAAAACTGAACGCTGGTTGTGGTGCCGTTTCCATGGGACGCTTGATTGTAATAGACGCGTTTACATTAGTGGACACCTTCATAGAGGGTTCTTTCATGTCCCTTAATTAAGAGCATACATAAGTGAAACGGCAAATAATTTTCAACAATAGGTGGGACGAAGTTTCGCACGCGTCGCCAATCGTAGAGCGGTAGTCGAGGTGTCAGTACGTCACGTGTAAAGATGACTATAAAACGTTACGCATGTACTCGAAAAAGAAAACATGTCAATGAATATATTATTATTATTAATAATATAACAATAAACATAACATTAAATGGACACATGTTGAATTTTTATGACAAATTATGGTTTGTTCGGCACGCGTCATTTGCACAATCCGCGCGTCGCATATTCACGATCTTTTTAGACCATGCCTCAGCTGAAGTTATAGCCTTAAGCAAGTAACCGGGTCGTCTTGGGGAGTATAACCACACATGATACCAGAGCAGACAGATCGTCGGTCACTATTAAAAAAGTCGGATCTGAAATTTTGTCGTTTTCGGATTATTACGTAAAAGTTATTTAAACATTTATACCACAATCACAGTTTTTTTTGTTTGTTTGAAAAATTTCGAGATACTCAAGTTAAAAATGACGGATCTACCGAGAGTGTCCGAATAACAATGTAGGTTATTACCAACCGACATTGTCGGCTGGGCGTGGGTGAGCAAGATGCGTCGGATCTGACAGTTTCTAAACGTTTAGAAAAGTTTCTATAACCCGTATTTTTATTCATTATGGCAAACAATAGGTCACAAAGGATATTTGATGAAACATCTTTGATTGCTCGTACTGAAAAATAGCATTTTGCAGATCCGACTTTTTTAATAGGGACCGACGAGATGATCTTAGACATTCCGATAACAGTACACTTTGTCTGACATATTTATTTGTTTTCAAAATATAAAAAAAATATAATATATATTCATAATTTTAGATATTTTATCTATAATGATTTGGATTAGGTATGGTTTAATTGAATTTTAAAAATTAACCAACACTATCTATAATTTGCATTCTTAGTTCGATGAAAATAAATAAGTGACACGTGACTGACAAAGTCTGAATCATTTATGTCGGATCTCCACAGCTTATCTCATCCCATCATCACTGAGACATAATGATATAACGCAGAAATCTCAGTCCAGAGAAAATTTTATTTATGATGACGACATAATTGGGCTGTCTTCGAATTGCCTTTGAGGACATCTCCTGCGAGATGCATGACGCCAGTCACTGATCTGCCCTCGTATCGGGTAAAATGCAATAAAGTGACCCTGCTAAAGGTGAATGATAAGACAATTTTCACTGCAATATTGTGACAAGATTCCGGATGTATGTATGGTATGTGACATTGTACGAGTATCTTATCAAAGGCGAAAGTGTGTCGATTATCGTGATTACTTGTAACGACTGAATTACAAACACTTGCGTTCAAGAACTGATGCGTTAGTTTTTGATGATGGAGGCTGAGACATTCCATCGCCATGCCAAACAATGCTACAAAAGCAATCTACGCGTTGTAAATTTCACATGGCGCTAGACCGACGTAAATGGTGATCTCTTGTACTTGATCTATGCTACGATTGTGGCGCGCGACATTAAGTTACGCGACAAATTTAACCTTACTCAACAGTTTTGAAACGGACCTCACTTAACGTAACTTAACCTACGCTTACAATAAATAATAAGATAGTCGAAGTACAAGTCGTCAATAACAATATTATTCGAATTATCAGTGAGAAAATAGTTCACTATTTTAAGAATGTAATAATCTTCAATGGCCATACATAATTTGGAACAACCTCAGAATTATATTTTAAAAGAATCCTGGATCTTTTTGAAATGCATTAAGATTTTAACTAACATCGATCGTAATATGGGCGAAAAACCTATACCCGGATTGTTACAGTTCAAGTTCCAGGGGTTTCAATCTTTTTTCTAGGATATTTTAAAATAGGTTTCTGAGATTGTTCCACATTACCTATATACTTTCTTGATAATGTTGGATTGATTCATTTTCAAATTGTGCAAAATACCATTTGTAATAATTGGGCATAGGGTTCAAATAAAAAAAATAACAAAAGGTATTTAACTATTTTTATTTATCAGGTAGATTTGTAAGAGATATACTGTGATGAGCGAACAAAAGAAAGATCACCATGTTCGTACACTGTCGCGAATAGCAAGTTTAACAAGGCGTAGCTTATAGTGTTAACACTGTTTATTGTCTATTTTCTTGCGTAGAGCATCCATACGTTTTTGCTAAAATTCAGACTTTTAAATATAAATATAGGTAAGTATTTCATACACAAAGTACATCGTTGTAGAAGTCATAGATAGTTTTTATTAAGCACATACAATAAAAAATAGGTACACACAGTACAGTAAGGTTTATACCGAAATTCCAAATGGCCAAATCCCGAAAGCCGAAATCTGAAAGCCAAAATCCCGAAAGTTGAAATCCAAGTGCCAAAATTTCGAAAGCCAGTAATGAATTTTTTTTTCTTAAATAAGTAAAATGTAATAAATTACCTACTATTGTCATCGGGTAGGCAACTTTGTAATTTTATTGAAAGCAAATATTAAATAATTATTAACAAAAAAAACTCTTCAGAAAAAATAATATAGTATGCGTATTCGGTATAAAACAATAATAATCACTATAGTTCAACAAAGTATTGTACATTGTTTCAATTTTAACAGATTAAGGATTATCTATTGTACATAATTTGTATAATTCGTTTACATTATATTTGTTTTGAGTATCTAGGTATATACGTTTGGTTGTAATGTAACTATTGTTTTCATAAAATTTATATTTTATTTTGACGTATATGAGGCATATTTTATAAATAAATCTTACTATGTGATCTTGCTCGCATTATATTAAGGCAACCGATTGGAAGAGATTTTTAAATTGTCGACCAAAGTTAATAATATAATTGAATGCATTTTACATACTTATTTAATGAGGGCACATACAATTTTATTTTTTGGAATTTCGGCATTCGAAATTTAGAAATTTGGCTCCTTCCGATAAAAAAGTAAAGAAATTCGCAGAAAAAGCAACATTATTTGCTTATTTGTCAGTGCATTTGCACATGTTTTGATCCCCAGCGGAATGTCATGAGAATTTGTATGAAAAACATTTTAAATGTCTTATTAAAATGTTAATGAACAGTTTTTATAGAAGGTGTATCTTGTTATGAACTAAGCTACGCAATGAATTATTTGCTAGGTCATGAAAATATATAACATAATCAGCTGTGTTAAAAAAAAACATTTTTTTACCTAGTCTCAAGGTAAATACAATACTTGTAGGTACTTCAGGTTGATTAAACAAATAATTTCGTTAAGTATATATACTTACTTATATATAAATATATAAGTAAGTATATAATTTGAATTATAATGAAACAAACCAATAAAAATTTATAATGCTAATTAACATTTACTTTAGGTATGAACGATAGTAGATAAATTAACTGTGATTTGACAACATTCCAGCAAGAATGAACAATTGGCACCGTTAAAGTGACTACATACTTAGTAACTTACTTGGTGATAAATGTATACTATATCGGTTTCAGCCATAACTTATTGATGTAATTTAAGTATAAAAAATACTGTTTTCTCGTTTGTGAAGTGTTCACCCTACTCTGATAAAGTTTTGTTATTTTATTTCCAAGGGTAAGAAGGTCTGGCCGGCTGGCGAAACTTTAACGAGTTTTTCGGGCTGGGCGTCTCGCGGGATGCGGATCTGTTTTCTCCTGTCCCCCGATACGGGGACATGTCCTCGAATCCGACTCTGTTTTATTGGGACAAGTTCGAGATACTTCGGTATTGTGGCCCTTGACGAGATAAGTAATCGAAAGATATTTTCAGAATACTGAAACTTATTGATCATTTCGAAAATTGAACTGCACCTAAAGGCAATTATAAGATCATTTTATTATACAACGGTTGATAGCATAGAAATAAATATTCAATGATTGCGCAGCATTGAAACTTAATGATAATGCGGATTTCTTTGGCGTCCTCTTATACATCTCATTTAAATTCTAAATAATGATGGTTCATCTTCAAAATAATTTGTTTATATTTGTATCATACTGCAAAGCATTTTTATGGGGCTTTGACAGGGTTACCCAAATACATATTAGAGCATGACAGTGTGATGTTTGTTACAAATGACCTAAATTAATAGTTAGCGTATTATGTAAGTCTTTTTAATTCAATCTTCACGTGCGTACGGTATACTTTTTTTATAGAAAAAAATCGGTTTTGGAACACAACATATTGAATATAAGTGGCATTTAACATGATAAACAATTCCAGAGTAGTTATAACGGCAAAAAAATGCTTATGAAGATTGAAGAGAATGAAGATATTTCACTATGGCTATATTATTGACATACATTTAGTTGTATTACGTTTGGAATAATAGGTGATTAAGATGTATTGTGCTGTGGCAAGATTTTTTGAAAATAACATGTATTCATAATTAAACACATGCTCATTCAATGGTTAAATGAAACACATATTTCTGTTGAGTTGTCCAATATTAAGAAAATTAAATTGTCCAATTGCAGTTTTTCACCCAATAGCTATTTGGTTATAATACCATTATAATTTATCACACTAGCTTTCTGTTAATAATCTATTTTTGAATCTATAAGAAACACAACTTACAAGTTTTTCAAAATGTTAATATAAATTGTGCATAAAATTTTTAAAGATATATTAACACGAAGTACTCTTAAAATAGCTGCAGAAAGAGAGGAGATAAACTATTTTTTTTGAAAATGTTAGGATTTTATAAAATAGTATATTAAACACTGAAAAACTTCTCATTTAATTGCGATAAAGAATGTGATTTACGTGTTTTTTTGTTCATCGATCTCCATCCGGGTACTTTCAAAATAATAACAATACCAGGGCCCAAGAACAGAGGTGGAGACGTCAGTCAACTGGCGCCGTAGCCTCTAAACTAATTTCCGTCGTGTCAATCGACACAATCGCCCTCGAAGACGTGCCCATCACAAAGGATGCTGTGGGCGGGTAACACAGACCGCGTCTATATAAAATGTACCCTTTCACATTTTTTGCACTCTGAGCGCCTGATACAAAAAATGCATACAATAAAATGCACAATTTATATTTTGTAATTGGAATTTAAAATTTCAATGAAGAACTTGAAAGAAATCTCTCTCATTCATCAGTTTGTTAATAATAGTATTCTTTCATACGAGTAATTATGGGTTAATCGAGTGAGATTACGCTGGCCGTCGAAAAAATCTATCGTCGTGTAATCATATTTTTTATACAATATACAAAAATATTATTTTGATCTGACGACTTTGGTGGGCAGGATATGCGTACCGTAGATATGATGGCGGATGTTTTGTGAAAACACTAAAGGGCATAGACACCTGAGGTTTCGACAGGCTGATAGTATTGATGCTGATTTTAGATAAAAAAAGTATTCAGGATTGGCACTTCGCTAGAGAAGGCGAAATTCCGCATTGGATTGTGGAGTCAAAAATAATATATATATATATATATACTCGTACATATAAAATGCATTGTATTAGCTTTAAGATAAACAATACTTTAAATAGTACCGTTAAATTTGTGATAAAGAATTTAAGCAAACATTATAAAGTCAGTTAATAACACTTTTTACAGTTAAGTAAAGATACGTTAAGATTAATACTATGATTTTCTAAGCGGCAGACATTTGAACTAAATTGTACATTGCGTTCGCCTTAATAGAATGTTTCCGCCATTTACCCTAGTCCACTCTTTCTTTAAGTGCTAAGATTGTTAAACAGAGACTTACCCCATTCCAATGCATTAGCCCCCGTCCACCCCGACCTTGATAGCGTGGCGAGCCTTGAGGATATAAACAATACAAGTTGTCGGCTTAAAAGCTTCATAACTCGCTCAGTTGCTACCTTGTATTTCTTTTAATCGGGCGCAGTGCCTTTCCAAAAGAAATGGCCGAGAGTTTATTTAATCCTGATGATTATATGCTTTGATACGAATATAAAAAAAGAATTATTAAATACGTATGTTGCGGTTTTGTAGAATCTATTTTATGATATTTTAATTCATACATTAATAAGCCATTTGGTTTATTAGGCATGTAACATAATGTCTTTATGTAACTATATGCTGTCTTTAGGTGAATAACAAGTAGATACTGTATAAGTAGACCAGTAATTTTTACTTAAGACACTCATCTATTGATATACTAAATTCGTAAACTTTCGGGAGTTGTCGTTGGACGAGGGGTAATTCGGGATGCGGGGAAATGACTAATTCAACCGCCCACGTACACACTGCTTGTGAAATATCTTAAAGAAAAAAATGGATGAAATTAAATCAACGGTTGATTTTGGTTAAGCGTTATTGATTCATACAATAATCAAACCAGACATTCAGCGATTATTACAATGCAATGATCTTCGTAAATTATGAAAAGTGGTTCACAGAAAAACGTATTCTAAATTTACTATTCTTACCATAGTGTAGTATTAAATCCTTCCTCGATATCATCATCGTGTAAAAGCAATACGAAAAATTGGTTACACACTCAAAACATTCAGTTTATAAGTTTATATTTATTTTTTAAATTATGCAAACACCCGAATTTTATGAATTAGTACAGAAATTATTAAGGAAACTATAAAATGTTCAAATGATGCTACACAACTAGTGGAAGAAAAGATAGCAATGGTTACAGCTGAAGAGTTGTAAAAAGTATGTAGTCTTGCAATAACATGTTAAAATCATTATTCGGATACCGTGAAAGTCATAGACGATCTGCTAGAGGTGACAAATTCTATTAATTTAAGTAATGTGTTATGTAGTAAATCTGCTACATGTGACAGTGGTAGCTCGGCAGATAGAATTGTACCCTTCATGTACCTAATATAGTATATTTTGCTTATGTGTATCCATATTTTCTCATTTCTTATATTCTTCTCGAACACTTTAAGTTCACCCGGTAATGCCGAAGATTGCCGAGTATCCGATAATGCCCGATGTCCTAAGACTATTCATTAAACCTCTACCTATTACAACTACTGTGAGAATATTTTTTCCACATGATTTTTATATTTTAACATTTTTATGTATGTATTATCTTACGAGTACTTTAAATACATATTTCAATTATTTTAAAACTTATATCTGTTTTTTTTAATATTTGGACTTGTAATGTTCATTCATGTAAATAAATAATATTATTCACAAAAGTGAAAGCACAAAATCATTCTTCCTAGCATATAAATCGATACAAATCAAGATGTTACTTATTTGTTACGTAAATCGATGATAATAAATACAATTATAACGATGTGGAGACTTTTTCATAGATGTAAATAAATAAGTGAATCGCGCCATAGAGGCATAATGTTTTAAGAGCTGCTTCTCCACAGGTCTCGGTTGCTCCAGGGGTTTACCACCCTTAAGCTTTAGCCCGCGGGATGCAGGTTGCATTAAGCCCAGGGGTAACCAATTTTTCTAGTCACTGTTATCTGTGAAAGTAATAAATCTAAAATTGTTACTACTCATCAAGGAATGATAGTCGGAAATGAATATATATTATTTATTTACATTTATGTTAAAACACTTCCACTGTTGCACTGGTCCTTTGGTTCCACTATATCACTGAATTTGTCTAGTGGTTGTCCACTCACCGAGTCACATGTCTGGTCCATTGCCATTTTACCAGCTTGGCAAATTTTATTATATCGCATACTTGTATATTTATATCAGGAAAGTTTGAGAAACATTTTTAGCCGTTGGCAATGATGATGAACTTTTCTAAAATTATGTAGGCACTTACATTTAATGAATACTCGTATAATTATATATTATATGCTATGATATGTATGTATGTGTGTATCTGCAAATCTGGTGTAATAAGAATGTCATTTATTGATAAATTAAAAATAAGCCTGCTCCCATTGTGGTATAGTTGCTAGAGCGATCGTCTAAGAAGCTGTGCAATGCGGATTTGATTATGTAGCTGGAAAAAAATGCATGTTATTTTTAATGTGTGTTTCATTCAGTCTAAGGACTGGACCATAGATTTAGTTTGTTAATATAACCTCCACCTAATGGAGGTCTATATTATGCTCCAGCCAAGGAGCAAACGTGATATATTTGTTTTATTTATAATTTGTATAATAATTAGTTATGGCAATTAGAATTTTTTTACTATTTATCGTTATTCCCTATATCATTTATTTTTCATTCGATTTGCAATAAAATCATGACCTATATATTGACTGCCTCGCAAATAATTTTCGTATCATATGTTTTTACGAGAAATTGATGCTGGCCTCTTGTTCAACCTAAAGTGCACGATCATTGTCAATACACACATAATAATAATAATAATAATTATAAGAATATAAATAAAATTCGTAACCTACGACTTAATAAGCAAACACGTCACCGCGTACCACACTGCTATATTACATTTATTATACAATAAATGTTTTTCTTCGATAAGGTTCCAAAAATTGTGGGTTCATGGAAAATGCTTTATGGACGGCCCTGAGTAGAAAAATGCAGGATGTATAGTTTAGCCTGGCGGAGGTGGTTACTTAACCAACGCCGGCAACAATGGCCGCGCGTACCTAGCACAAGTAAAAGCGCTATTAACAACGAGTGCTTAGTGCAATGCGTCCGCCGTATCGCCGCGCACTACACTGTGCATCTACGCCAGAGAGTCTACGGCGTAGAGCCTCAACGATTTTACCTTCGTATGCCAAGATTTAAGCCACAATATTAATGATAAATGAATGAATTCTTATTCTGTTATTCTATTTTGTAAATATAAAAAATAATAACAACAACAAAAAACAATTTTAAAATGTTGGTGAGTCAAATAAAATGTCTTATTTCTTTCCTATAAGTATGTATAACTTCTGAAAAATTATTCTAAAATATTATTTTTTATTGGTACAGATACATAAAAAATTACATATAAAAAGTTGACTTACCAACACTTAAAAAAAAATAAAACTGCCATTTTTGTTTCTAAAGCCTTCGTATAATAAAATCAAATCATGTCGATTTAAACCAATAGTATAGTAGTTATTAACAACCATTCAACTGATACAGCAGATTGAACTATTTAAGAATGATAATCATTAATACTTAGATATGTAGAATTGTGGGGATATATTATTTACAGTAGATTTAATGACTATTTGGTGGTAAAACTCTCTAAATGTATTTGCGCAATAGAAAGAATTACGGGCTCCGGCAAACCTCTTCGCCTTTTATCGAGATTGTTTCAGTAAACTCCAGAATTACTATAACAATACAAAGGCTATGAATATCTAAACCAAACAAGAGTTAAAAATATTATATTATGTATTCGTAGGTATATTATAAAACTAAAATTTAATAGAAAA
The DNA here is from genome assembly GCF_057557595.1 of Rhyacophila brunnea. Lineage (NCBI taxonomy): Eukaryota > Metazoa > Arthropoda > Insecta > Trichoptera > Rhyacophilidae > Rhyacophila > Rhyacophila brunnea. The sequence goes on from NW_028232859.1 coordinate 33,484,690, forward strand.
TATACATATTTATTAAATACTAATTCTGATTAACATGGGCAACAGATTTCAGTTCAAATTGGTTTAAACTTCATATTTTGAGTAATTAATCCCATTAGTGCAACTGAAATGATTACGAATGAAAATATAATTAACATACCTATTATAAGAATAAATTTATTCACCGTGATAATTAATACGTGTATTTCGATATATTTATGTATTTGTAAAATAAATTATCACTCTCATATAAATGTTAAAATATCGCTCGTGTGTGTATATTATAATTAATGTCAATTTATTTTAAGACTTATTTTTTTTTATAATGAAGATCTATAACACTTAGAATGCGTAAAATTGTGTGCAGATAATAAAATAGCATAACAGCCAAATGAATACGCCATCTATGTAATAGCACAAAGATCGAGGAAAGATTCCTCTTGAGCGTACGCATGATGTTAGTTTTTTCTATGTTACCAGTCACAGATAATATATTAATCTATAATTTTCTTAGGCTTTGTTATGCTTTACGTATTTCTGTTCTAGTTTTCGTCACATATTATTGAGATTACTACAGTACGAATTAAGGGTGTATGAGTAAACGGTAAGATATTTACACGTCGATAATTAGTTATATTTGAATGAAAAATATAATATAAATAGAATTAAATAATATGCACGCAGTCTATAAAAATAAAGTAATAGCGGGTTTTGTTGGTTTCTTGGTCGAACTGGCCAACCGTTGTCTGTCTGACCACACGGGCTATAAATGGCGACAGAAAAAAACTAAACAGAGTTCTCTGGACGGCAGCCAACCTTAATAAATATTTCGGATTCATTAAAAAAAATCAGTAACGGAAATGCAGCAAACTTGCAGGAAATATCGCAATACTATGAGCTGTACGTACAAACAATTCTAGACGTAGAATTTTAAAATGGTTGTAATTAAACAATATATTTTAGTTGAATATTAAATAAAGAGTTTTATGTATAATTTATTTGCTAGACACTTCATTATGGCGATTAATTACAATGAAGAATGAAGTGTCCATATAATTTTTTGTTTCCTCAATATAAGTAATAAATAGCTGTGGTGGATTAAAAAATGGAAAAAACCCCAAATTTTGATATACTTACATTGATGCCGTAACAAAATAATATTGAAATTAACGTAGTTATTATTTTTTTCTAAATTAAAATTCATATAATATATCGGTTGTTTAGAATATTATTTTAAATGCGACAGAGAAATTTATTTCGAGACGGAGTTACAACTATAATTTATTAAGGTAGTTTCTCAAAAATATACGATGAAAGCAATACAATTTTTGTACTAAATTTCTCGCTTGTCAAGTTGCAATTTGTCACTTTAGCATTTTTTGCTGAGTAATCTTAAAATTCTAAGAACAATAATATGACGTGACATTATATAAATTAAAAATGGAAAAACATGGATTGAGTATTAAAAGGTCTCAATTACGAAGCACCATCTATTATCAATTGAGAACATTGTAATAACCGCGAAATATGATTAAAAATGGGTATATAATAGAAATAGAGACAGACCCTGGGACCTTTTAATATGTCATTAAGTGTATTTTTTTTTTAAAATTAAGTAATCCAAATTTTCAAAACAAAATCCTTTTATTTTTAGTAATACGTACTTATTAAATTGAGGCACTTTGTGATACAAAGTCAAACGACAATACGTCATTATTTATTAACTTATTGCACGCGGTGCTTTTAATTACTATTTAATTACCGCATTTAAATAACATCCTAATTGTATCGAATGGCCAATTAATTAGTGTACAAATGGTGTACCGTCCGCGTGGAAAGGATTTTAAAGACATTATTGATCAGCCTGAATCTATCCACTGCTGGACGAAGGCCTCTCCAAGCTGAATCCACTTCTCTCGGTCCTGTGCGTTGCGTTGCCACGTACTTCTACAGAGCTTAATCATTTAATCGATCCAGCGGCCTCTAGGTCTACCTTGCGGACGTTTTGTACCTCTTGGGTATCACTGGATGACTAGATTTGTCCAACGATTTTCATAAGTACATAATATTATTACCTAATTATTTTCTCGAAAAGGATTATCGTACATCGAATCAGACTAAATAAATAAGAAAAATGACAGTAACACATTATTGTGTTATATAAGATTTTCCGATGACGAATTTCATATTAACCAACAATCATAAAACTGGCCATTGTGTCAGCCCTTCGAATAAAATTTGTTATTGTAAGGCTGACGTATAAAATTTCCCCTCATTGCTCTACTAGTGTATCACCCATAGAAATGCATATTTCATCTCCTGAGCGACAATATAAGCGAACACATTATTAGTTTACGAGTCATTAAGACTCTCCTCTACGATCTCATATAATAATTGCGCAGTATGCGAATTTTCATTAAAATGAAAATAGCAATGATACATTGGTAAAAATTATGATTCTTAAACAAGATACAAATAGCAATTGAAAGAAATGTTGCTATTTATAAACAAGTGACAGAAAATACAGAAAAATATTTTTAGGATTTAATTGCATAAATGGTAAGTTTGTGAGCAAAACGAAAAATGGCGGGTGATAGTAATACGTCCTGCTTCTACATTTTGCTGATTTTTATTTAAAACAAATCTATATGTGTCTAGAAATATAATTAAATTAAAAAATAAACTTTCAATTAAAAAAACCATGTTCTAAAATGAGCGTTTGTTGAATGAATCATATTAATATTATATTTTCGATTTTTATGGTAACCTGTTTTACCGTTAAAACGTAATTACTAAGTTTTATAATATAATACTGTAAGAAGATTTTTTAATAAAAAAATATTAATATCGTATGTAGGTAGGTATACATCGACGTTTATAGAAAATATTTGAGACTTTTCCAAGCCAGCTGTTTTCATTATAATATAATGTTAAATTCTTCTGCAAAAATCATATGAAAATTTTTTTCTATACAAAATAATTAAATTAATGTTTTTAGTTTGGTCTGTTTCAATATCGAAATGGCTTGTCTATCTATCATGTTTTATAACATCTACATACTAATTACTGCATATTAATTGCGGACTTTAGGAATTAGTAACGAGAAGATAAAAAAAGCTTTACAGGCCTTTATCATAATATCAAATGAAGCAGCGGCGTTGGACTGAGTTGATCATTTGACACAGAATATGGCTTCAGAAATTTTAGTCCGGTCTGCATTTTTTTCCAAATCAAATGGATTCCAGCGTCTTGGAGGGCCGCTAAATACCATCCACTGGATCTATGGGATGCTGACTTAACATGCGAAGATGCACAAAGGCTGGCGAGCGACAGGAATTTCTAGAGACGCCACGTGGTGTCAATATGCTCGAACTGAGTAGCGAATATGAGCTAATGAAAAAGAAGAGAATTATGTAATCAGATGAAAGTAGGTACTTATATGAGTTTTAATTTATATTCTATAATAAATACCTGCTATTACGCTGATGTATTTTTTATGTGGATTATGGTATTAGTTAATTTTTGGTATTGCAAACAATGCCATTAGCATACTGTCACTTTACGGTTGGAATAAACGCATTCGCGGATTAATAACGTTATTGACATGTTTTGTGATTGTGTTGAAATATTAAATTAACAGATTGATCATTTTATGTTATTGGCATTTTTGAGTGACATTAACATCATTTCGTACTTTTAAACCATAATACAACGTTGGTATTGTTAAATGTAATATACAATGATTTTTTTAAAACAATATTTTCATAAATGTGATATCTATAATATTAAACGTTTAATTAATGAAAATGGAAACGTAAGAAAAAATAACACAATACGTTGTAAAAAATATTTTGCAAACTAATACATTTAAATTTACTAATTAACGTAAAATTATTGCATAAGTTATTATTGCATATTAAAATTGGACAACATATTGCGTCATCATTATGAAATGATATTACCTTGATTTAAAGTAAAAAGATTTTTGTCATTTCTTCACGGAATTAGAAACACCTCAATAGCAAATTTATAGCTTATGTGATTAAGAAAATTCAACATAAAAGTGAAAGATGCTTGTTTGAATTCCATTTGGTTTTTTCAAAATTGTTTATTATTATTATATAAAAATACAATGCAATCAATTATATTAAAGATTTTATTAGTTTTAGTGCTTAAAAGTAAATCAACACATATGTTTAGTGCATTCAGTAGTAATTAAAATAATCACGGTAAACATTTATTTTTAAATTGACTACTGAAAGAATATTTTTAAGGAACTGTGCAACCGTATACGTGGTATTTAATCAAATATGAAACGTCGCGTGTTTTTAGTCTTAAAAACCGATGCAAGTGATCTTAGATGTGTAATTCATACGAATGTGTTCAAAAAATCAGATCATGAATAGATATACCAGTGCTTGATGTTATCATCATGTTGCGGATAACGCGGTTAAGCCACGTTTTTTAGATACCGACCAAGAATATAATACTCCACGGGCTGAATTTTCTTCACCATACAACGTTATTACAAGATAGATCTGCGTGATGCAATATTTATATGTAAAATTAACAGATTATTAAAAGAAATTCTTTCTTTAATATTTTACGACGGAGTGTGACTTGATGAAGTAATATTATAAAAAAAATGAGAGTTCCATATTAGTAACGAGAAATAACCCATATTTTATAGTATTTGTGTCGCCGCATGATACTCACTATATTGGAAAATGCTTTTCAGCTTATAGCCAAAGTATCAATAAGAAATAGCGAATACTAGAATGAAAGCTCGAATTATTTAGTTTACTTATTGTGCAAAACAAAATCATATATTTATCGAAAATACTAATGATAATGATGAAAAAGAATTGGTTATAAATCTTTAATGGTAATCGTGATACCATTGCAAGCGAATTTGAAAATCGTAATTTAAAACATTTTATTGATAATTTTCATTTTAAATGATTAAGTCGTATCTGATATTTATCTTTTAAAAAATCGGACAAAAAACTGTATATTTATATCATTAATTAAAAAAAAAACTTTATAAATGAATTTTAAAATCCGTATTGATTATTTAAAATAAATGTTATTAGTAAAATAATGTATTAATCTACATTTTTTTTCTGAAAAGATTACACTCACCTTTAAAAGTAGGTAATCGGTGCTTATTTGAAAATATAAATATAATTATTAAAAATATAATATATAGAAATTTATGTTACCTCATCTTATATAGTTCTTTTTAGTTTCCAGCCAATACCTTTACTATAGCATTTAAACTTGAACCGAGAAAATATGGAGTGTGGGCGTCAATAGCTCTATGATGGCAAAACCATTTCTTTCGAATGGAACAAACAATACACAACAAAGGTCCCACTTAAAAGGGAATGTAGCACTTAGTCTATAGAAAGGATGAAAGTAAAATTTTATGATCTGAGACAGAGAAATACATTCTCTATGTTTAACTCATTATAAAGAAATCAGCATCATACATTATTTTTTAGAAAAAAACAATAAAATAGTATCAAAATCATCAATGGGTCTACAATCTAGTGTAGATATTGGCAATTTATCGAGGTGGTCTTATAACATTTTTAAACAACAAATAGTTATCCGATCAATTCATAAGGTCCATCTCTGAATTTAAAAATAAATAGCCATATTGGAATGGGTTGTGGATCGTGGTTTACCTTTAGAAGCGGACATCCCACTACTGCTCCTACCCTTGCCAGTATTTTTCAGTCATAATTATTTGTTAGTTGATGAGGTGGAAGAGAGAGAAGGTCGTTGTTTCTTGGAGTTTTGAGGAGGGGAGAGTTTATTGCCGATACAAGAATACTTTAATAAGGATATAAAGATGACAGCGTGAGATTATAATCGCGGATACGGATGTGCCGGTAAGATTGATGTGATCAAGAGATTGATTATATTAATGAACTGAGAGACTTGATTCGAGTGGAATAACGGTTGACTACGTTGAGTGAAGGACTCGTGACAATAGTAGTGCGTCGCGTGATGGACTCGATGAGTTAGTGAGGATTCATGGATTGTCCTTCTAATTTATACAAACGCAGTACATATAATACAAGAGATATTGTTGCAATTGACAAATCATAACATACTTTACTGATCTAGTTATGATCGAGAAAATGATGAAAATCATTATCGTTTTATTGTTTTGTTTTAACAAGAAAAATACGTATTTTAATTGTGTCACTCATTTAATGCTAAGTGGTACGATTGCTGCAATTATAATGTACTAATATTTTGAAAGATTTTGTAGGAATATTATTTTCTTCTTCTAGATTTCCGGGTGGGATTTAGCTTCTTCCAGAAGTATTTTACACTGAGTTATATTATTTGCTGCTATTCTCCAGTTTTCAAGCATTTCCATCCTGTTCCGGTCCTCCACAAGGTCAGATCAATGCATCATTGCATTGTTATCATCTTCTATGTAAATTGCTTCCACTAGGGTATCCCACATCTTTAGAGCGTTATCATTTGAAATTCTCCCAATATTACCCACTCATCACAGTATTTGTGCCACAAAATTTACCTATGGATTGGTATTCCATTACGATGCCAAGTTAATTGTCCATTTTTCTTCTGTTGGCGCCATTTTCTAAGTTCACTCAATTTTTTTTCTTTCAAATACAGCTAACTTATTTATTTCATTCTGGATTAGGCACCATGTTTCACAATCATAAATTAGTATTGGTATTAATATAATTTCATGTAGGTATCAAGAGTAACCCAATATATTTGATCTTAGCGGGTGTGCACTATCTGTTTCGCGTCATTAGGCAGATTTTCAGTTTTTCTGCTGTCTTATTCTGTATATAATATCAAAATTTGTCTACTTCTTCATACAGATTTTTATGTAATTTTCTGTGGCATTTTATTAAATTACAATTATAGTAATAATATACAAATATATATTATATTAAAAAAATATAACGCAATTATAATATTTATAATATAAAAATCAATGTTTGTTTGTTTGTTTGTTCGTATTTTATGCGCTGCCATACCGTTCATCCGATTGCGATAAAACTTTGTAAACGTATTGCTTGCACTTGCGCAAAGAGTATAGGCTATATCTTATATATAAAAAATGAATGTCTGTCTGTATGTATGCCTGTCAGTCTGTCTGTTTTTCTGCCTGTCCCCTATGCGTTCCTATACCATTCATCCGATTGCGATGAAATTTTGGTAAGTGGTTGTATGCACATCCGTGAAGGTTTCTAAATTAGTATTATATAAAATACAAAGTTTGTTGTTTGTTTGTTCCATCCAATTTAGATTTTTTTTTACTACATATTAATAACATTAGTAACGTTTGCATATTTTGGATTCGATATTAATTTAGTGGTCTTTTGTTTGACCTTTACTCCTTAGAATTAGAATTATTTTCATATTGCCATATTGTATTACACAGATATTTTAATATTAAAAAAATAATTACCCCTGATTATTTTTTAAATATCTAAGATAAATATAACCACGAAGCGACCCTGTGCGAAGCTGGGTACTTCAGCTAGTATATTATAATATATATAATTGAAGTATTTGATATTAATTAATAAACATTTGTAACATAATTAATATTATATCAAGTACTCTTATTGTTGTGGGAAATATGATGAGATTAGTAGAAATGGTGATCATTGAGATAAGACAGTGTATAAATAAAAGATAAATTTTCCACGCGTTGTACAATATGGTTGCAAAGGTACTGGATACAAATTTGCAAAATGTAAATACATCAAGTCAGTTAACATTTCAGTGATCTCACTCTATTAGACGAACTTCTCCGGAAGAAGAAAAAAGAGTTCCGCATAAGAGAAACAATGATAATAAAAGTGGAACAGTGGAACGAAAGGAAGGATATTAAATTTAAATGTGGAACTCACTCCTTGGGTAAGTGGAAATCGCACACCTAGATAAAGTGGCAGCGCAGAAGGGTTTTATTCAGTGACTAATCCAATGTTATTTGTGAGTTTATGTTTTATTTTTAAATTAAAATAGTGTAGCTTTTAAATTAAAACTGTTAACAAAATAAATAAAATTAAACGCGTCTAAACGAATAAGACAATATTGTAACTTCTAATAAAACCTTTCATCCGTTATAAAGTCATAGGGTTTCGTCGGTTTCGATTACTTATAATATTATAACAGTATTTCGGATGAAATTGTCTTTTCAACACATATCTTCAAAAAATAAACAATTAATATAATATTTAAATCTAAGAATTTATTTGTGCTAAATTAGTATTTCTTACGTACAATTGAATTAAGATCCAAACATTAACCGCTAACTGAGCGATATATTTAGCCGACTGTCATTTCAGAAGTGTGACGATATTTTATTTCATTGATTTTACAGTCCGACGAGGGATCTTGGCGGCTCTCTCAAAAAATATTTATTAGAAATTACTGGACAACCAAACACATATTGAAAAAAACAACACGTGAATTTTAGACCCGGGATTCGAGTCTGAGATCGATGACTTCATAAACAAATACATAACCACTCGCAGGCGGTACTTATAATATCGCAAAACATCATTTAATTATTTTCCAAGGGTATTGTTTATATTTTTCTCGTGTTTTTTATTTGACCATTAAATATAAAGTCGATTACATTTTGCCATTGCATGAAATAAGTTGTATTTGAAGTACACCACTGATAAATATTAATTAATTATAATATTAATATATTTTTAATATTTTATTAAAAAAAGAAATTTATCCATATATATTGTATTATTTTTAACACTAAAACAAGTCTAGAGGCCCAATGGCAGTAGTGTAGTTTTTAACAATAGTTTATTTTAGTAATATAAGTGAAAAAAATCACAAACACCCAGGCTTTGGGAAATCACATATATTGTGTCCTCACCGAATCGAACCCGGAGCTCCCGGACTGAAGGCCAGCGCCTTACGCATTATACCACGAGAGCAAGAGAGCGAAAGAAGGATTGATAGTTTATGTTTATGGTATGATGATGGCATGGAAAAGAATACAGTTAAAATTTTGTTTTTACACGCTATGCAAAATATGCACAATTCTATACATACTACGTTTCGAAAAGAAATTATGAATATTGTCAACATATGTGAAAATATAATATTAAGCTAAACATGTGACTAATACGTTCTAGTACTGTGCATATTATTGTTTTTAGCTTTTTATCTATTCATGATAAAATGATCCATTTAAAATCATTCTTAAGATATTATATATTTTTATATACGGTTGCAGTATAACAGGTCAAAGATGATACGTAGCTTCTATTTTGTTTAAAAAATGCCTACTTCCTTCACCAAAAGATACAAGCAAAGCCATTGAAAACTGAAAAGCTCAACGAAAATACGACAGCAAAAAGGCCGTACATGGAAAAAAAGAACCATCGTGAAAAGTTTTCGTTCACAGTAATCTGGGTCGATTATCTGAGCACTTTACCTTTTATCTGAACATACGAGCTACCTTTCAACGTAACAAGAAAAGTCAAAGGAAATGATGGGTAAGTGAATGTTTCTTGTATCACTAACCTTTAAATTTATATACCCCGCCCGGAAATGGTTGGCCTAAAAGTTTCACGGGGATTGTTTTATGATAAAATTTTCGAGGTTTTCTTTCAAGTACTGTTCAAGGTCTCATATACAAACATTTTTTATACCAGAAATATTTTATTTAATAAAAATAAAAATACTACAAAAAAGTTAGTAAATTTTTTTGAGACTTCCGTATGAAATTACATCCTAATAACATATACGGTTATTGATTGAAACTTTATATACCTACTGTAGAAGACAGGATTGTTAACCCACAGGCTTCAATACTTTTGTTGGTAGGTATCAATCTACATAGTAGAGTTAACGAATATTTAAAATTTAGGAAAACTTCAGAAATTAACCAAATTTTGCGTAGTGAGGTTTATAACTAAAATACATAGCTATCTGGCAATATGGTGTGATTAGAAATAGCATTCTTAGCTAAATCAGTAATTTTCATCCTCTAAACTGCGATGGATATTTGATATTGTTTCATATCCCATTCAGTATATTTCTTTTCTAACATATAATTTCTCACATCGCATATGAAAATACAGAGACTGCTTTGGATTGGTCACATGTATAGAATGCCGAAGGATATACCAGCAAGGCAGAGAGCAGAGGAGTAAGAGAAGACCTGGACGGCCGAAGTTGAAATGATAGGACTGTGCCACAAGAGATTTAAGAATACACGGTCAAATCAACTGGAGAGTCGCAGCGTCAGATTGTCTAAGATGAAGCAAGTTTTTGAATGAGGCTAAGACACGCCAAGGGCTGTAGTGCCATAAATGATATAATTTCTGAAATGGTTCCCAATTGTATATAAATTATAAATGATTGAAAATTTTGTGTAATGGTTTATATTGTATTTATAGTACAACCTAAATAAATAAATTACATTTTACATTGATAAGATTATCAACGTATCAATAACATTGTATTCTGAAAAGAAACTGAAGGTGCTCAATCGAAATAAGTTTTAAATTCAAAATTATTTAATATTTATTTACTTCCATTAAAAAGTGTATTAATGTACGTATGTATTAATTTCCTATAAATCATAATAATCTATATAAATCTGTATATCTATATAATATGTCAAACGATAAAACGTATAATGATCCAAATGAACGTGTATAAATGTCCAATATGTTTAAATAGCATATTGGTTGTCGTTTATATTGAATTTATTAACAATGTCTTTAACTTACTCACACAAAGTATTAATCCTGGACACATTGTAAACGAATTGTTTGATAGATATCAAATGATGATCAAAAGCTACAACAGTGCTTAAAGCAGAGTCAAGCAATATCAGCCAATTAATCAGAGTGACTTGATGCGTATGCAAATAACGATTATCTACGGTGGAGGGTCGCCAAATTGCAAATATTCATACATGTAGCCAGAAATGGATTGGTCAGATATAATGATTCTATAAACTCTTTATGTGACTTAGTCCCATTACAAATACATCTTATTTTTTAAAAAGCAATAAAAAGATAAAGAGAAGAAAAACTTGTCAAAATAATTAAGTACCTACCTACATATTATTATTCAAAATGTCGACATGGCAGTTAACATAATGAAATAATAGGTTGGGTCTACAATTTGGTTTCAATTTTTAAGAAAACTGGTTGATGGATATTCAATATACCTATTACATACATGGTTTGGATCAGAAAAAGAAACGGGATTCAAAACAATTCTTTGGAGGTGGATGGATATTCTGCTATTTATTCAGGACCAAACTATGAAACCTATGTAAATTTGAAATAATCTGACAAGTCTATACATTTTAAAGAATGTAACATTATTTTTCCCTCCCCCCCTGTTTCGTTGATGACTCTTGTTGATTGTTGATAAATCTGTTATTATTTTACATTATTATACATTTATGATATTATTAAGCTTAGCAAATTTGTGAAATATGGGTCTCTCATACTTAAATGCTACTAGATATATACATATTTTTATATTTTTCTATTAATATTCGTGGGATATTTATATATAGGTACTTACTAAATATAATAAAAATATCTTTATCAAATTTAGAATATATAATTTTCTGTAAACTGATTCAACTCATAATATGGTACGACTCGAAGCTATGTAGCGAATTAGAGATACACACCTACCTATTGTACTAATATGTGTGTACATTTAAAATTTATTATTTATTACGTTACCTATATTTAGACACGAATTATTTAATACGGGATTCGAAAGCTTTTTAGTGTGTATTTTGTGTTAAGTTCACAATTCACAAATACAGAAAGTGATTTATTTATAACCTCTAACCTAATTCAATTATATAAAATTAATTCGAATATCATAAAGTTTTCATGCGGTAATTTATAGTGGTTACCTTTACATGCAAGTGAGCGTGCAGTGATTTATTTAGGTTTGAAAGCACTGGACTAGGTAATTCTTTATATAATCACAGTGTACAAAAAATAATGACAAGCTCATGTTACAGTCGAAGTAAGTCAACTCTAAAACAACCCTTTTATATGAACTATATCCATAGCGTCATATTAAAACATACTACTTGCTAAATTAAGATTTACCTAATTATTTGAAATAAGTAAGTTCTGAGAGTTGAGAAGAATTGAATAAGCTAGTGGACTTCTATAGCAGTAGATGAACCACGGGTAATGATAATAATTATGAAAAAAAAGCTATGCATATGTTTGAATATAAGTTAAATGAATGTAATATATAATATAGTTTTTTAACATTTAAAAAAACAATAAATACATAATAATTAATGTATTATGGGAAAACTTATCGGGATATCTTCTTGTGTGTCATTGGCCCCATACGGCTCTGTTTGGAAGACTAGGGTATACGCTGAAAAGAGAGTGATTTTTGTATTTATTTGTTTGTGTATATTTCCAGTGGCGTAGTGTTGGTGTGGCAGCTTTGATAAAAACGTGTAATGGAGCGGGATGTGTGCGCTGATTGATCATTGATTGTCGCGACAGCTGCTAACTCTTCGCTTTTCTGCTATCTGCCCATGTGAATATATTCATGATGGCATTTTCAGTGGTTTGAAAACTTTTCTCTTTAACACTGAAATAATTAAACCTTAAATCCAATAGGTAGGTACCTCAATAAGAGCATAACTGATTTAAATAGAATTTTTAGAATTGGTTGACTGAGGTGAAGTCATAAGTAAAACAATTAAAAATAAATTACTATTTTCCCAATGGGTATGTACAAAGTGGAAGTTATATTGACATCCATTTTTAAGAGGAATTATTAACACATTTTGTGCTTTTTGGAAAGTGTAGGATTTAGAAAAGGGCAGAAAAGGGCGGTCTACCAACCATTTCATCATGGAGTAAAAATGTACAGATTTGTAAGAATACCCTAAGACTGTTTATTCAATAAAATATTTTTGCAAAATATATTATATATTTTATTTGCTTAATTGATATTAATTACATCCCGGGGTGGGATTGAACCAAAGTATCTTTCATTAGCTCAAGTTTCTCGGTAATCTTTGTTGGTAGCCTTTCCATCTTGTTTTAATTCTCCTACAAACCATCAATATAGGTACCTTTTTCGCGGTTAATCTCTGAACGGCTTCGCTGGGCTACTCACCTGCCCAAGATCATTGGAGTCCTGTCGTCCGTCATTATTCAGTGTAATAAGTTATCACTGATCCTATACGAGACAACTTTCAAACTGGCTTTTAACTGGGATATAAAAAGTTTGCTTTTATGACCCAGTATTTTTAACCCACTTCTTTTGCCGTAATTATTTTATATGTAATATTTTCGAAATTATTTGTTATTACGCGATAGTATTTTTTAATGATACATTCTTTCTGCATAAAAATGTATATTAAAAGGAAATTATATTTTAAGTATTAATTGTTATTTTCGTCTCTTTTTTGTCTAACAAATTGTTTTGAAATACTAAAAGGGATAAAAAGGAATACACGATATTATTTTGATTAGATGCTTTTTCTTTTTTACAGTTGTATAAGAATAGTATCAGAAAAGTTTTGTAGAATTGAATATAATTTTATTGATGAATCAAATTGGACATTATTAATTTGGATATTTCACAAATGCTATAATGTGTTGCTGTTAATGTTACTTTCAGTTAAAATTTAACTTGTCGAAAATAGAGTTTACAATTAATAGTAGTACGACGAATAATTGACTTACTCTTCATTAAGTGATTTGTATATATTATAGAAGTTTAATGGAGGCGATCCATTTTTTTCTATATTAAATACATATGCCCACGATAGCTGAACGGTTACCGCATTGACTTATAATGTCGAGGGTCCCGGGTTCGAATCCCTGCAAAATGTTGAAGTTGTTTTTCAAATTTGTTTGGACTCTTAGAGTATGGACCAAATAGAGTGAGTCAGTGGATAACATCCATTTCTCGGAAAAAGAATCTGTCACATTCAGTCTGTAGATGTCCATATGACCTTTTTAGGATCGAGTATGGTTTAAAAAAAGTAATTAATAAGGCTAATAAAGATGTATATTTGGCATTACGTATATTTTACTTTTATTATAGGTATTGATTTCACTTGGTATATAAACATTAAGACTCTCAAAAGCACTATCACCTATTTTCCGTGTACCTACCCAGAGACTTTAAATTTGGTATTCTATGATATATTTTTATGAAAAATGGATGGCGGTCCGGTGCTCTAAATATAAGATTATTCGACATTGATACATTCGCAGAAAAGCCCTCATATATGTTATGACGTATTTTAGGTTCTTATATAAAGTAAGTGTTTTGATTTTTAAATTTCCTTAGCACACACTGTATTCACCTTGATAATAGAAAAATAAGGCCGGAGGAGGAAAGAGCGAACGTCTGAGGAGAAGCGTGCGAGCGACAGGGAAGGGTAGATATCGAACTTTGTACGCGGGCAAAGATACCACCTACCTTTAAAGTTTTTCGACTGTTATTCGACCCTTTGTGAAATCAGCTGTGAACGGCGGTGCGCGAATTACATTCCTCGGCGAGCAAAAGCCTTTCTGTTGTGCGGTCGCCATTTACAATTTGATATTTGCCAGATATCGCCACCGGACAATTTCCTCTAGCAGGAAGTCGGCGGTCCAAATTTAGCTACTTTGTTAAAATCTACTAAAATATTCCTGTCTTGGTACTTGGTACTTGGTACTGGTACTGCGCAAGCAACCACCTGCCTCCATCGATCCCCTTGCAACCATGGCCAAATTCACCCGAACGGAATACAAGAAAGCAATCACTCAAGCCAAGAAAGACTACTGGCGTAATTTCGTTACCATTGAGGGAGGTTCGGACCCCTGGGGTCCTCCATGCCGTGCATTGAGGCTGGGACTCAGACCGACGAGCCTCCTGTGCGGCATCGAGAAACCGGGTGGCGGATTCACCAGTACCGAGTCTGAAACGGCTGCGGTCCTACTCGAGGCTCTCATCCCTCTGGATGATGAGTCCAGGGATGATGACGCCATGAGGACGACCCGCTTTGAGGCTTCTCTTCCAATCGACACGGATCATTCATCGTTGCCTTCCGAACAGGAGATCAACCAAATCATGCGCACGTTGACTGCTGGCAAGGCCCCGGGCCCGGACTGCATTGACAACTTACTTGTCAAACGCACATGGGCCATCGCCGCGCCAGAGATTACAGCCCTCTTCAGTGACTGCATCAGAAGCGGCACGTTCCCCGACTGCTGGAAGAGGGGCTTACTTAAGGTAATCCCCAAAGCTGGCAGCCGAGAACCGTCAAGCCCCAAAGCCTACCGCCCTCTAACACTCCTGCCCGCCCTGGGCAAAGTGCTGGAGAAGCTACTGTGCCACAGGATTGAAGCCCACCTGGAGACACACTCGCCGCTTTCCGATAAGCAATTTGGATTCAGAAGAGGCAAATCAACAGTCGACGCCATTAGGAACGTGATTGCCATCTCTGAAAATTCTCGCCGTAAATACGTCCTAGGAGTTTTCCTGGACATTGCAGGTGCGTTTGATAGTGCGTCCTGGCCTCTTATACTTCGAAAGCTTCGGCTGAAGAGACTACCAGGAAATTTGTTCGCGTCGATTCAAAGTTACTTCACGAATAGATCGATCGAGTTTCGAGTTGGATCAACAACAATAGAGAGAAACACCAGCATGGGATGTCCCCAGGGCTCAGTCCTCGGGCCCCTTCTCTGGAACGTACTCTTCGACGATCTCCTTAGAATTCCGCTTCCAACCGACTGTACTGTCATTGCCTACGCAGACGATGCGCTGCTGTTGGTCGAGGCCGACAGCAGGGCGAAGATTGAGAGCACTGTTGGCGAAGCCTTAGCATCAATTGAGGCTTGGGGTAAACTAAATAGACTATCATTCGCACCTTCCAAGACAGAAGCCATTGTCCTCAAAGGACCGAGACGACTGAACTGCTCGAGACCACCCACAGTCCGATTCAGTGACACGAGAGTGAAAGTGTCGAAGATCGTCACCTATCTAGGCGTCAAGATGGACACCATGCTAAATTTCCAACACCATGCCGAAACCCAAGTCCACAAGGCTGGGGTGGCCTTCCAGAGGGTCGGCCGCATGGCTGGTGAAGGATGGGGCTTAAGAGTAAGGGCGCTCAAGATCGCCTACGGCGCCATTTTTATGGGAATCGCGGCTTACGGCGCCAGCGCTTGGTGCCCGCGCATTCCCAAGAGTGTCAAACTTAGAGCCTCTCTTTTAAGAGGACAGCGCAGCGTGCTCCTGTCCATTACCAAGGCCTACCGTACAACCTCAACTGACGCGCTCCCGGTCCTGGCCGGTATTCTCCCACTTGACCTGCACATTCAGGTCAGCGGCGCTTCAATGCTGCTCCTCAAAGGTGAGGAGGCTGACGTTGGTGATTTTCATCTCGTCCCCCCCCCTCGACAAGCCGGCGAGGGATTAGCACTATTGAAGCGCAAAATTAGACTCATGTCGCTTGACGCGGCCATTAAGACCTGGCAGCGAAAGTGGGACGAATCTACTAAGGGCCGGCTCACATACGCGTTTTTTCCAGACATACAGTGGCGAATGGAGATAACCAAGTATTTGACTCCAGACCATTACACCAGTCAATTTGTGACTGGCCATGGTGGTTTCGCTGGCAGGCTCTTTGAGCTTGGACTTGCAAGCCGTCCGACATGTCCATGCGGAGGGGAAATACAGGATGCCAATCACATCCTGTGGGAGTGTCTGAGTATGTGCTCCGAACGGGAGGAGATGCTCAGGTCGGTCCAACCAGTTGTTGGACCCATCGGCCCGTCCGACCTGGTTGCTACTAAGGCCAACTATCTTGCATTCAAAAAATTTGCGGCGTCTTACTACGGGCGTGAAGATCTCTTCACATAAATTTTGCTGCCTGTATGATTAGCTTCGTTCTTTGATATAATAAATAAGTAGCTTCATTTTCTTTTAAGTAATTTCTATGTGCTTTTTCTCTCCCTGGCACTTTGAATTAGAGTAAACTCAGTAAACTCAGTCAGAGCTCACTCTGAGCGTAGCAACCTAAGTCTTGGGCACCTTCTCCCAGGACACTCCCAGGCCAATTTTTAGATGCTTCACATCACCAATTGACGGGTCCCGTGATACTCTCGATTAAGACCGAGTGTGGTGCGGGGCGGGTTTGGTGGAGGGAATTTAACTTCAATGTCTTGGTACTGTGCTCAGACAGTATGCAAACATGTAAAGTTAGTGGAAAGTGATTATTCACCTAATACATACATACATTGAGTCTTAGGTACCTCACACGTATATTAAAATAACTATTTCTTAAATTATACTCAAGTTTACGTGATAGAATTGTATTGTGCTTGAAATAAAGTTTTTTGTTAATTCTACGTGTTTGAGTTATTTATTTTTACACTTCATTTGGACTATAAATTCATCTTCAAGCCGATTCTAATTTATAATTGGAGATGTACCTAAGTTATCTTAGCATCATTTTAGAAGGGTTTAGCCTGAAAAAGTTATCAGCATAAATAACGAAATATTGTATAATTATCAAACAACTTTACTTTAAAAACATATAAAATATTAAATTGAGGTAAAACGACCTTCGTTTAGGCAATTTTAAAATCTACTAAAATATTCACGTCTTGTTGTAATAGTCTCATATCATAGTTTTCATACACCATCTATTTTGACCGATAACTATAACTTGAGTTAGTATCTCGTGTGAGTATTGTCGGCATATTGGGAACTGTTAGTTCCAAACCTCGAGTTAACAGTGGTGCGCAAATTTTTTCGATCAAGAGCCACATTTCCAAAATAAAATATTTTAAGTGCCACTCAAGAAAAGTATCTAGTACTTAAAGATAAAAATATTACAACATATTTTCTACTTTGACTCTGTTAAATTAAATTATTATGAGGTTTACTATAAAACTGTTTTAGGGCGTGTCTACATGAAAAAAAATCGACAAATTTATAAAATTTTCTTTTCGATAATTTCTCAAACAAGTATTTTTTGACTATCTTTCTATGAAGAATTTTTGGCATATATACACATTTATCATGTTTAATTTTACGTATATATACGCTTAGTCCATAATAAATGGTATACATGAATCATCCTCAATCTATAGTATTTAATATCATAATTTGTTAAATTATTATGATATAATCAAAGAGAACTAAAAATAATTTATATCAGTGTTTTTATCACATATTTTCCATCCGGATACAAAGAGGAGTCCACGGCATCCAGTTTGGTAACCCCCGAAGAAAAGAGCGAGTTTCTGATTACGCAATGATATTTTCTAATTATAATTATTAATTAAAAATATTTTTTTTTAATGTGCTGACGTCATAAAAAACGAATGTGGTATCGGCATAAGCATTTGTCGCTACCTTCTGTTAAATAATGAGAGGGAGTCTGGCATATGCGTGCAAATATATAAAAAATAGATAGACGATCGAAAGAATGAATTCATTATTCGGTAAAGGGAGGCATAATAATTGGTGTCCCGCGGGCATGTCGACGGTAACCGACTTGTCGCAGACAGCCGCGGTTTGTTTTAAAAAATAAATAAATAAACAGAACCGATTTCGCCGCTCTCTCTTAATTTCGAAGATATGCGAATGTAGCAACGCTCCCTCCTACTCTATTGAAAAATATAAAGTCGTTAAAAAAGCGAAATTGAAATCGCTCCAGAAAGTATGTTTCTGTCGATTACTAATGTGGCTACAACAATTTGCTGTGGTTAAATTTACTTCGATAATTTGAATTTCTCACGAGCGTTTATTAACGTTAAATATACACAGTGAAAGGTCGTAGATAGAAAATCTTCGAGAGAAACTATGTACCTACTTCTCTACTTAATAATCAGTTTTAAATTTGAGTAACCATATAAAATAAGAGGTTGTTGTTGAAATATTATTATATTAACATAATCATATTTTATTATTTTTAGATTGTATATAAAGAGAAAATGTTATTAAGTTGATTAGAATATTTTTTGTTGCTTGAAACTTTTTTTATATTTTCTGAACTAGCTATTCGGTGTAAAATGTTACTTATATTGTTTCATAATAATGAAATAAAAATAAAACTAGCCAAAATTTAAGTAATATTGGAATATATAGCAAAAATTTTCAATTTTAATAATATAACGCTATTAATAGATTGCTGTCCAGTAATTATAGTTTTAAGTAATAACTAATAGTAAAGCATATAAAATTTGACCGATTTTTATTCCAGTATGAATCATTTTCCGCAAACTACATAATTACATAGAAAGGAAATATTATTTTTTTATTAGGTAGGTACTCAATTATTTTACCAACTTTGTATTATTGTTTCAAATTACTGAAGGTTTATAACAGGCATATCAATTGGAATAACAAATAATGTTGTAAGTTTACTTTACTACATGTTATTACGCTATGCAGGTTTAGGGCAGTGATGAAAAACCCGCGGGCCGCCCTCTGTGGTCAAGCACGGATTGCAAATAGAATATATCGAATAATGAATACAATTATATTGGTTTCGTGAAATAATCGATTTGGATAGTTATACAATAAATATATAAATGCTATTAAATTTGTCTTTAATTGCTCACCACTGATTTATGCTTTTAATATTTAAGGAACGAAAGTCGTAGTAACAATTTATGCTTTGTTTATATTTACGATGTTATTAAAGATATAAAATAAAGTAAGAACATATTTCGATACCACAGTTCTATACAACTCAAAATTTCAAAGTTTTGACTTAATAATACCTTTCGACGCAGAATTTTTTTTTCTTTATAATTAAAAAAAAATATCTAAAATTTCTTCAATAGCTCATATTATTATCAAATAGCCATATCATGGATTAATCATCAATTAATTCAATAATTCAATAAACGGGAATGTCTAGATACACTACTTCTTAAACGGTAAAATTTAGTTCTGTAATAAATAGATAAATTGAACTAAATAAAAAATAAACACATTTACTTAAAAAATGAAGGTATTGAAATGAGAATTGGTGCAAAATTTTCAAATGCCATTATCTTAGAATAAGATATTTTGATTTGTTTTCCTATAGAACATTTATGTATTTTATATGATACTAAAAAGCGGAAAACAATTAAATAGCTTCAGTATAAACGTATATCTACAAATGTAGACAATTGGTTAACTATGGACCTAATAAAAATGATCTTAAAAAGAGTAAAGAAACGATTTTTTAAAAATAAATAATTGGAAATTAGTAAAGTAAAATAAAATGCAATAAAATTCAGTTAAAAAAGTGGAAATGTCTGAGTGCAACTAGCAAAAACTAGTATCTTAAATACAAATGCGATGACTGATAATGATGTATCCGTAATCATTTGTGCTATTATGATTATTCTTAATGCGTTTTCTTCACATATCAAGTATTTATTTTAATGAAAATTCATATATAGTCGCCATTCGAAAAATATTGGGAATGCGTGATTTAGATACGAGTATCATTATTGATATAAAATCCCATTCAATAATATGTAACCAAAATTTTGCTATAGAGTCGTTTGCATGCGCCAATGTGATAGGTACGAGTATCTGAGGTATGACGACATGATGACATTAACACGCTAGGTATCTTTGCATAATTTATTTATATATTTGATTCAGTACCAAACAGTAGCAGCTATTGACCAATGTTATATAATATCTATATCTGCCATAATTATATTGTTTATATTATATAAAGTGTGGTACAAACATGTGTATTAGATATTGTAGGTATGCAAATCGACAATAAAATAAAAATATAAAAATCATCGTTTTACATAATGTAATAAGAAAAAAAAATCGGTATGACATTATGACAAAAACACATAATAATTGTTGATGCATCATATTATTATAAATGGAAATATAAAAGAATACACCAATCTCGATGTTGGTATCGACTAAATACACCATATGATAGATAGCGTCATGGGATACCAGGTCCTTTGTGCACTTGACTATTTTGTAGACCGCAGAGTTGCAAAAGGCGTTGGTGATAAAATGAAAATTAATACCTGCTATTATTTATATAGGAATTGTAAAGAAACCTATGAAGAAGTAAATAAAAGATTTTTTTGAATAAAAAAAAACATTTAGAGTGTATTATGATTGCAATGAAATTTATCTACTAAAAAGAGGTTATATTTAACTGATAATAGAATATAATTGTAGATAGAGTCTATAGAGATTCAGAATTGCAAGGTTCATTTATTTTAAGTTTGTACTGTCGGATAATAAAAGTTATCAGTCTGGCGCACAAGTTAGTGATGCATATTTGATTGCCAGGGTGACCGAATGTAGGCATTCCGACTGAAACTTTGAATGGCAGGCTATTTTAGTATACCGTGGGTGAATGCTTTCTGTTTGAATCCTATCACCTGATATCGATATGATAGTCTCAGTTCAGGGGAGAGAAATAAAATTAATTGAAAAACACATCGGCGTTAAATACCACTAAGATTATTTTTATGAATACATAGTATTTCGTAAGATTTCTGAAACACACCCACAGAATTTAAAAAATTGAATGGCACTTAAACAAAATAGACAGCGTATTTTGGACGGGTTACTTTACGAAAAAGATGTGTTACGTACATATATTATTCATTTGAATAATAAAATAGTTTATTAAATGTTAGTACGTATTGTTAACCTGACAAAGAAAAAATGTTTTTATTATTTACTTCTAAGTTTA
Organism: Rhyacophila brunnea; assembly: GCF_057557595.1. Lineage (NCBI taxonomy): Eukaryota > Metazoa > Arthropoda > Insecta > Trichoptera > Rhyacophilidae > Rhyacophila > Rhyacophila brunnea. The sequence goes on from NW_028232859.1 coordinate 33,506,408, forward strand.
TTTTATGAACAATGTGTATTACCTTACGTATTTGCAAAATATGACTAAGCAGGGCAAGTAAACTATTTTAGCAAAATACGTATGATAGTTTATTGATATATTCATTGTTAATAACTAGGTGTAGCACTATCTGTTTATCGTGTGACCAAATAATATATCAAATATATCCGTCTAACTAAAGCTATTCAAAGAAATAAAAATAAGTAAACCTACATAATTTGTTTGTTAATTAATTCTATGATATTTTAGTTATTTTGGTTTTCAGGTGTTTCTAGAAAATAGGGCTACAAAATCATCGTCGGAACAGTCAACGGTAACTAATGTTAGAGATTTAGACAACCCACGTCCAAACTTGGACAGTCATAAATGTGCGAGGGATATACGCATATTATATTAACATTTGTTTTCCCAATTGTTCACAATAATGCTTTTTTTAAAAATTATTTTTGTCATATTTTTTTCCTCACAATTGTGGCATTTTGTCACAATGAGTACTGGCTGTTGACAAGTATTCATTATGCTAGGAACCCCGGCTGGTGTTAGATGCATCCAGAATGACCGCTTTTTAAATTCTTCCAAGAGAAGAAATCTTAATATCTTTTAAATAGACTTTTTATAGATTTAAATACCATTGTATATCAAAACAATTTACGAAAAAGAATTTCTAAGTTATTGTGTAATGTATTGAAAAAACTCCAAAGATTTATTTGTCGTCGTACCTACGAGTATAAATAATATTTGCGAATTTCCTGTAATTTCAAATCCCATCAATAACTTTGAAGTAAAAAATATCCTTTCTTACAATTTCATCAATAGATATTATTTGATCGACTGCCCTGAGATGGTGGTGGAGGCTACCCATTTCAGGAAGGCGGAAGTGGCGTACGTCAATTCTACTCAATTGTTTGAAGGTATCCTACAGCGATGGGACTCTCCTGTGAGAAGTTCCCTATCGAAAGTTTGAAAATATTTACGTGAGGCTGAATAGTGTAGCAAAAACTAAACAATATGAAAACATTACAATAATTATATTGAAGAGGCATAAACTACTAAAGAAATAACAGATATTTAATTTTGTCAATTATTTTATAGGTTTGAATTTTTCACTCACACAATATAAAAAACGGAATTCATTCCCGTTTATTTATGATTTTCAACAGGTATTTAAAAACCAAGTAAAATAATACATAACATTGAAACCTTCGTTTTAGTTTTTTGAACCGAGTGTGATTTAACTGCACAAATTTTGCTTGGCGTATGTGTGGTTTATTCATTAACCTACCTAGCCAAGTGTCTTGATTTTGGATACTTTTCATTATCCACGTATTCAATTTTTAAAATTACATCAAGATAGTCACTATATTTGTAATTTAAACTGTGGCTAATAAATTACATTGTCAATTTATATTCATTCATAATTTGTGGCGTCAGGTGTTACTCTATGTACGTGCATACTTTCTAATATTAATAACTAAACACAGGATTTTAGAAGGTAATATTATTTTTAATGATGATAATACATTACTGATAAAACATCCCCGTTAGAAACAAAAATAATGATAAAAATCTAAAATTGTCTGTGTTTATTACGAATATTTAATATTAGCAGTAACCATCATATTATATTATCAGACCGAGATATATTTTTTGATTTATTTGACATACTAATACATTTTTATTTCGAGTATACAGAAAATTTGTATTTATTAGTATCCCTGTAAGTCGCAATTAGCAAAGTTTTTGTAAGGACAATACGGTGTTAAATAACTTTATCTTGAGAAAACTGCTAATTAACGTCATGTAACGCAAAAAATTCAAACCATGTAGATAGTCTCAGAAGTAAGATTTAGATATCTGATTAACAGAATCGAAAAAAGTATACGATAAGATTTTCCTCGCCCATAAGATTTGCTTAGAATCAAAACGGTCAAAAACTCGGCCACAATTTTATTCAGTTTTAGTTTTTTGATTCTGTACGTCTCATATCTGTGCAGTTTTATCTTGAGATGTGATTGGAGCACGTAGCACTTCGTCGGGACAGTTTGCCTTCCAACAATCCGTTTGATGTACACGTGCACACGTGGAAGACGGAGCACGTTTTATGAGAATTATCGAAGTGTTACTAACTGTTGAATAATGAAATAAATCAATCATCGTCACAATAACTGTCTCGATATTAAGAATTATTTATTGATAAATAACTAAGGACAGTTGTCGACAAAACGGTAAGGTTAGTTAGCACTTGTGATTAATTAAACATATGTTTTAATTTAATTTTATAAGTCTATAATGAAAATACACAAGATATAAGAATATCACTTACTTAATATTAAATATACATAATTTTGAATAACTTCAAAAGCATGCCTTATTGAGTATGATTCAAACTCACATCATTCACTGTCCGGGTGAGTACAATTACCGTTCCATTTCTTACTCTGCGGACTATTTATAATAACTACGCTACCTATCTGAAGTTTTTTAAATATCGCCGACGGAAGGCAAGCATTTTTTTTTAAATCAATGTAATAATGATATTATTAACGTGATATGACACGTCGCCAGGAATTAAAATTATAGTTATGTCGTACTTGCTCTTGTGAATATGATATGTAGTAATTTTCTTTTCATTGTTGAACACTAAATATGTAGAACTTTTTCTATTATCTATGCATAAATGTTTCTGACAGTTTTCAAAATTCTGTTAAATAATAAAATAAACTACGCAGTAAACTTTTAATATTAACATAAAAGTCAGAGTTTGTAGAATAATTTTATTTCCTCAAAATGATTTCGATGGATTTTAAAAGACATAAACTAATTATATAAACATTATTGGTAATATTGGTAAAAGTTATAACCGTGTTTCGGTTAAAGTAGATCCGTAAACATCATGCACAGTAGGATCGAAAAGTTTTCCGCCTTGGGACGCGACAGGAAAAAGTCTGACTGCTTCATATCAAAGGGTGCATACTGAAATTATGTATATCTTAGAAACTGTTTATGAATTTATTTCATATTAATATTAATCCATCCCGAAACAAAATACATGCATGTTACACAATTATAAAGTAAATAAAATCAGTAGGTACCTACCTACATTTTTTACCTGTAAAGAAGAAAATTATAGAATAATGTTTCTTTTCGTCAATTTTACTCCAAAATTTACTCACCGCAATGAATAAAGAGTCATTATCAAAAACACCTTCTCTATGCAGGCAATGTCTGAAAAATCTTTTATATCTGAAAACAGTAATAATTCATTTCACTACAAGACCGATTTTTTTTCTCATGTAGAGTTGAAAATAACAGCACACAAATAACGTTGGTCAACATCAATTATGTTAACTTCCTCTAACGTCAAAAAAGTATGACATTTGAAATTAATAAAATTATAACTATAAATGATTATTTGATATGATGGGTTAATTCAGTATTCATATAATGAATATTTTGCGTTATGTTTACTCCTAGGGGTGCATTTGGGTTTCCATTGAGTGAAGGTTATAATTGCTGAATTTACTAGTTTTTATTTAAGGTATAAGTAGATAACAAGTTATAAAATATAAAAAATACCGAAGACAGTGTAGGTACTATAAATAAACACAACTCAAACACAATAATCGTATTCTTCTTGGTTATATAGGTAAAAAGGTCAAATTCACTGCAAAATGATAATTTACTTAAAATGAAAACTTCCGCCAATATATTAAAAACATAACTTCGCCTGATAAATGGTAATGTATTTTGTGAAAAAAGTGAGCGCGGGCCGTATCGTTAAATAAAAGAAGAGAGAAAATGTGATGGGAGAGACGAACAACCGTCAGCCAACTTTTTCCATTTTGTATCAATCATATACGTGTTAAGGAAAGACGCGACACGAAAAGTTGGATAACGGTTTTAAGCAAGAGAAAAAATATTTTCTCAACAAGCAGGTCTCGCAACATTGACTTTCTGCGGAAAAGCTCAAACCTTTCCGGTGGCAGGTCGCTGCCGGCTGTAATATAGCGTGTAAATTGATACTGTTGATATCAGGTTAGCAGGAATTTATTACGAAAGTTACTAATGGTAATTTGATGTGTCATATTTTATGAAACTTTAAACGTTTAACAAAAATTCGATAGATTAAAATTTATACAAAGTTTATTCGAAATACGAAAGCCAAATAAAGCGACTCGCTAGATAATAAATATCAAATATGAAATTGTGTTACCAAATTTTGGAACATTATTACCTTACATACTATCATATTATTAAGTGATTCTAATCTAATGGTGTGAAAATTACTATACAATAATATAAATGTTTGATCGTTAAGACAATATATACTTTAAGACAGCAGAAAAAGTATAGAATTATTTCGACTGATAAATAGTGTTTTTTTTAAAAATTTATATTTGGGTAAACACTTAATCGATCAATCTAATTAATATCTAAAAACTTATATGATGATTTTATACCAACCCACATACGTTTAATATACCCAAAAATGATAATATAAGTAAACATGTACAATGATCCCTAAGCTATCCATACATATTAATCTGGTGCATCCCAGAAACTGTACAGGTTCCAGGTGTGAAGTAAACACCGAGAAGACCACGACTTTACTGAATAAATATAATGAAGAGTGACTCACCGTAGTTGTTTGGCCTGCAGACCAGGTCGGAGACTGCTGAAGATTAAGTGGAATTGAAGAGCCTGCCATTCGATTTGTGTTGTAGTATCATTGAAAGAAAAACGAGTAGAATGGATTTATACAGTATGAAGGTATATTAAAATATGTTTTATGAGGACTCATCGCTATATATTTATCCGATTCTTCATGTGCTAGATACAAATATATATATTGATTAAAAAAAAAATAACAATTATGACATTCAAACATGCGACCATTTAAACTAGAGACAAACATGTTAGCCGCTACACTATGGTTGGTATAATATATTATTATAATGACTCACTTTAACTAATGTAACACAATATTGGGAAAAGTTTACCTCACGTTTGAAATATAATATGTACAGTAATTTTGTTTTTGAAAATGCGTTTAAAACACAAAACGTCTAAGAGTTTCAATATATTCATCAGGCAACGACGATGGTCTGTTGATGGATGAAGTTATGTCTTAACTACTTCCATTCTTATCGGTACCTTAGTTCTGTGTTGCCACGTACTTCCGCTGAACTTCATCAGTTCGTTGATCTGGTGACTTTTAGGACGGTCCTCTGGTCGTTTATTGTTACTTATGTACTTATACCACTGTGACAACATTTTTACAGTTTATCTCATGCAATAACAAATTAGGTGAATTCATCTTTATTATTATCATCATTTGCCGTATATATTCTTGGAAAAATCAGGTTAAATAATAGGCCCAACTTTTATTCATTTTCGTTTTATACAAAATTTTATTATGACGTTTATGTAATTATTATTAAATGATTATGTTATTAAAACTATATACAGACATATGTCTTTATTCTTTACTTCCTTCAAAAATCATGCAAGGGTCCTCGTCAGCATTACTAATAGAAAAATTCGACCAAAGTTTTCACAGTTTTTTTTCAGTTTTTTTTGTTCATTTTCGATTTAATTATTTTTCCGTCCAATTTGTTTTTATTTTCACAATCAACGTCTCAACTTTACTTGATTTTTTAAAAAATTCATTGCAATTTACTTTATACTATATTTTTTGAACTATATAATGTAAAGAAAAAAAAAATCATAAAAAAACTATTAGCTTGTGATTGAAGGTACAATGCCCAGCAAGACCTCAATGATTTGCATACTGTTGTAGAGAGTTGACTATGCCACTAGTGACCACTCCAAAATTCATTAATCTTTTGAGTGAATAAGAATTTCCATCATCCCATGGTAAGGAGATAGTGAAAACACTCTCTGGTAAGTTCATTGACTTCTCGGCTTCATCTTTCCCAAAAATTCTATCTATGACGAACGGTACCACGAGATTTTAAAAGCTTAAAAAATGTTACTAGTGTTAGTGTTTGCAGAATGGATCTAGAATTTTAAAATATATTATTGACAGCCATTCATAGGTTATAGGCCAAAGTTCATCATATAAATCTGCTAAGTATTTCAAATGCTAAAACTTCTATTATATAAAATATTATATTTAAGCCCAAAGACTGTTTATACTGGTAGGTATCTAATATGATCTTAGTATACATCAGTGTTTGTCAAACTGTCTGCCGCGGCACACTAGTGTGCTGGGAAAAGTCTCAAGTGTGCCACGAAAGAAGAAGCCTCAAAACTGTTCATTTTAAATAATGCCAATTCATTCAAATTTTCTTCAATTTTAAATAAATTCAACATCTACATATTCAAATATATATTTGTCACGTCTGTAGGTACATAGTGGTCGACGTGACACAGGGATACAGTGAGCAGAAATAATTTCATTATTCGATGCTGAAAATATGGGTTATTATTTTCTTCACGAGGACAATTGGTGGCTGAAAGTAACATTTCTTAATGATCTTAATGATCTTTTTGAGAAATTAAACATTTTAAATTTAAGCCTCCAAGGAGCGGACGAAAATATTATTACACAGGAAAATTAAAATCTTTCGCTGACAAGTTAGACACGTGGACCAGAAAAGTTAAAAACTTACAGCTTGATTGCTTCCCAGGTGTAGAGGCTTTCTCAAATAAATTAAAAACTTTGTCAGAAGTGCAGATGACATTTACTCCGTTCTCCTCCTACATCAACTCCTTTCTACATCAATTACAAGTATTTTATATCACTTGATTATCAAATGTACGAGTGGGTCATCAAACCATTCGCAAGATTTGATACACCCGACACTAACAGAGGAGGAAATTTTAATAGATCTAAAAAACGACCCTGTGGCCAAACCCTCATTTTCTAAGCTAGAGTTGTCAGCATTTTGGATATTGCTTTGGAGTCAATATCCTCGATTGGCGATGACAGCGATTATTAAACATATTATGTTGCCGTTTTGATCGTCGGTATCTTTGCGAATTTGGTTTTTCAGCGCTAGTGGAAATTAAATCAAAAAAACGAGACCGGTTACAGATCGCAGATGAGGAGTTACGTGTTTGATTATCTAAATTAGAGCCGCGTTTTGACAGAATTGCATCCTTCTCACTAATAAAATTATTACGATCTATGTACATATTATAATATGATTTCCGTTATTCATATTAATAAGGTACATTTCCTTCTTTAAGGAATTTTTATTTGGTGTGCCGCGGAACAAATCCCATTCACCAGTGTGCCGTGAGGTAAGAAAGTTTGGCAGACACTGGTCTACATATTTGACTTTTCAATTAAAATAAATAAGAATATAAAGGTGAGCTGTGATATATAAAAGAAGGAAAAAACAAATTAGAACTAGGAGGACGAAACAAAATTGTTTAGGTATATGAAAATTTTGATATACAGAAAAATACTAAAGCAATAATATGGCCCACGTACTTATTAAAAATACCGAAATTCTTTCTGAAGGTTTTGCATTCCGTAACTTTTCGGTTAAGGAAATAATTAAACAAAACAGAAGAAAATTCCATGGCGCTGGCCCTAAGGGAACGCTTTGTAAAGTAACAAAAATGAGCAAGATGTTTTTAATATCTTCACAACTCTATTAGGCAAAGTTGAAAAGGATTATTGAGAAAGTTTGAAGATTTCATTGTTGTTTCTGCTTAATGTTTACGCTTTAAAATAACTCTATGAAGGTATCTTCTACGCTTTTTATTTATCGTGATGATAATTTTATTGAAAAATATACAAAAAATAAGATAATATTTATTTTTATAAATATAATTTTATAGGTGCATTCAAATTTGAACATGTTAACCATATGTATACATAGATGATCTGGTTTATATTTGTAGACTCCAGTAATATATTATGGAAAACGACAGTGGTATTGTTTGAGGGGTTGAGGTTTTTTTTTTTTTCAATTGGGTAGGTATTTTGGTATCGTCACAAAAATGCTTTTTAACAAAATTTTATGACAAATGGATGTTAGCCATTCGTCTGTATCTAAAATACATTAAAAACCCAACAAATGATTTTTTTAGATCCAACATCTAAACCTGAGACACACATGCATCAAGAGATTAAAGAAATAAAATTGACATATAATAAAATTACATAAACAGTAAAAATTACTATGTAGGTATATATGAAAAACATTTTAGCCGTATTTCAAATGCTTTGAACGAAAACATTTCTAATATATTGGATTGTATTATATGGACTTTCATGCATATTATTTTTGTTATAATTTTCCCAGTGGTATAATTAATTATTTTTATGGCATAACTTCAACCTTGCATAACTTGTAATAGATACTTACAAAAATAGTGATATAAAAAAGTATTTTTTCTTTATATTGGAATAATGTATCATTTCAGAAATGCATATTGTAAACAGTTATGTAAAATTTATGGTCATATATTTAACTTTGAATTCGATTTATTCAACTTGTCTACACTTAGATACGTTTAATTATTGGTATGTCAATAATTAATTGCTGTATCAATTTAGGAGAATACAAGTCTGTTACGACTACTCGGCTTAGGAGCAAAAATAATAATTTACTTACCTCTGTATTTACTGCTTTGAAATCATAATAAAATGAACACATTCACGCTAATGAAAGAAAAAAACAGAGAAAAATAATTTGGTAAAAATGCTATCCGAGAGTTGTAGCGAATCATACGCTACATGTATGGGGCGCTACGCCGTAGATCATCGTAGCCGGGCGAGCTTAGGGCGGCTACGGCGCCGTAAATTCACGTAGCGCTTAACTGTCAAGCGTAGAGGAGCTGCCACTTGCTGATGTCGGCCGCTGCGGAGATCTCGTGAGCGCTGGAAGAGTACGTGAATAAAGAAAAAGTAACCCGGGATACCAATGCCGTACCAAGCACCAACGATTATTTAAATTATATAATTTTGGCAGTATATACTATATAACAATACTAAATTGTGCAAGATACACAACTTTGTTAATGAATACCTCTAGTGCACTGCAAGAAATACGTACATATAGATAGATAGTAGAGGTGACTAAATGAATGAAGGCATGATCAAAATTAATAAAACAAAATTTAGGTTAAAGATACAAGAATATAAAAATGAAGCAGTATACGGATATAATATTTTTTTCCCCGGCGCTACAATTTTATGTGGGTGTTGCCTTTATCTGCCTTTATCTAGTTTTGTCAAAACCTTCTTCCCTACAGCTTACAACGCTCAATTATTTTTAAATCCAACTCGCCACTGCCTTTAAAACTTGTACGAAGTCAACCAGGTCTTCATTTGCCTTCCGGCTTCCTGAATGTCAGTGTCTTCGTCATGAGTGACTCGTCTATCCTACGTATAAGAACCAGTCATCTTAGGTGACCCGATTTGATAGACTGTGCGAGCTCGCGTGCGATGTATACAACTGTCGATGTGCGATTACTTTGGAATGGTGTTAGTGTCATTTGAAAGTAACAATACCAACGCATAAAAGATTCACCTGCACTGCCAGAAGAATCTGACACTATTCTACAAAATATCGTAGAACCATGACTGACTACAAAACCGTCCGCCAGGCATATCTATTCTGAATTCTCTCACTATAGTTGGTCACACTTATCATCACTGCGTATCTTTTGACTTTGTTCTCCCATCTTCTTCACAGGCAGTCCATAGGGCGAATGTCGGGGGAGATTTCTTCACAAAAAATATGGAGCGACCTGGAAAGATAACTCAATTTATAAGATAAGCAGATACTCCTGTCTGTGAGTATCTGTAAAACTAAAACTCGACGGTACCAGTTGTTAAAATTTAATTTGATTTTTTATTTTATTATTATCTGATTCTTTAAAAAAGCTAGTAAGTACTTACTCATAGTTTTAAAATTATGTAGATAAAGAATTTTATAATAATACATTATAAAAATAATTTTAATGTTATATAAAGTACATATATAAATAACTATTATAATAAATCTTGATAGATATATACGTACTAAGCACACCGCTGTAAATAAAACTCTGAAAGATAAACGTACTACTTGCTTACCGTTTTGCAACATTTATCGACGTATTCTGTAGAGATTCAGTATAAAAGAATACTACAAGGATAAAACATATCATTATTTTTCTTTTACAATATTTTTTATACTTAATAAAACTAAAGTAAAGTAACAAGTATTTTAATCCCATTTAAGTATATATCCTACAGGAATGAGAGACATATATTTATTAAAAACTTATAGATAAATTATCTTTTTAATGTTGGATATAAACGACAACTGTATATTATTATTTTTATAATAAAAAATAAAAATTTGCAGTAAGAATAATTTTATTTGAATAAAAAGCATCTAATATTTGATACGTACATTGAATACTTAATTAATATTTTAGTCATGCGTTCAAATTAAATATTCGAAATGTTTCAAGAAAATTAAATTTGCAACAAAAATACTCTTCATGCCCTATTTACAAATTATTCAGGTGATAGATTCAAAATTAATATAAGATTAATAAGAGATATTTTTTTAAATAGTCGATTATATTATATAATATAATGTTTTTCTTCTTCTTAATGCTAAAAACCTTTGTAGGTTTTGGTATCCTCCAGCATTTGCCTCTATCCAGATCTGCTCAATGCAGCTTTACTCTAGGTGTACTTGAGGTCATTAAATATAACTCGATACAATCCCTCCTACGTTATCGTTTGCCTTTCGGATTATTAAATATCAAATTGTTTGTCACGATTGATTCGTCCATTTGGTGTACGTGTCCCAGCCACATAAAGAAACTCAGTATGATGAACTGTATCATGTACAGACTCATGTACAATGTATATAGCTCGGTATCAATCTCCGTCTCCATCCTAACTGTGTGTCATTGATGGGTCCAAAAATACTACGTAGTAGATTCCACTCAAATGTGCTTTTATAATTATTTTTTTATTATATTATGACAACTAGACTCATATTTATTTTTAATATTATTCTCATTGAAAGAGAGTATTGATAGTCAGTATAATATGAACTCGCGAATAAGATAATTGTTGTCTTCGGCAAATCAGTGGTATAGCCGTATTATACCTAAATACCCGAGTTCCTGAATAGACAAATCAGTATTACTTGATGATTGAAATGATAAAATTAGGGGTCTCAAATGTCCGAGACTTGTACTTCGTATACCAATCGAGAGTGTTGTATAAGCTCTCGGATATTGCCATATTTATTTTTTATTATTTTTCACCACTAAAATTGGCCACGAAAGCCAATTGTAGTGAAGTAGTAGTAGTAGTAAAATAGTAATGTAGTAGTATTAGTGAAATAATAACAGAAGCACCAAGGCTTGTGAAAATTAGATAATATGTATATAATATCACTCGTAGCTCCACGGTCTTCAAGATACCTCGTCGCAGGACAGATGTTATGTTTCATGATGCTGTGTATCATGCAATTAGCTTATTTGATGGCACCATACAGGTTGAATTGTTTTTTATTAACTATATAATGTTTGTGGACGTATTAAATAGGCAAAATTTATAATTGTATAAATTATCATATTTCATTAATATTTACACATGCTGTCTTTTTATTGTTATTTGTAATTAAGATATTTTTATACATTTGTATATATTATGTATTATGGCGCATTGGCCAATAGCTGTAATGCCATAATACTATTTTTATAAATAAATAATATATTGCGACCACACCAGGAATTGAACCAGAAACTTCGATATGACAAACCAGTGCCTTGCGCAATGGACTTACCATGTCATAGAAAATTCTGTATCACGCTCAATCGTATTATAAGAAACACAAGATATTTATTGCATGGCGAGACATGGTGCTGGACTAAAGAAATCCGAAGTATACAATATAAAAAAAATGTTATATTAAAATTATAAAAAACGTGTATCTTTCAATGAATTTAATGGTCTTAGAACATTTATTTGTGGAATAATTCACATTAGAAAAAAAATGTTTTCACTGAATGTCTATCATGATTTTCTTCCCAATCTCAGTAAAATATAGTATTAGCAGCAAACGAAGAAAAAAATAATACAGAGTTGTAAAAATTATCCCAATTATGGAATTCACGTCAGAGATAATAAAAGCGAAAACGTGAAATGATAATAACGTAATAGTAGACATCCGACCAATAAGCTTCCCCCTGCTTTAACGGCAGCAGTTCTGCAAAGCGCGGCAAGTAGGCAATCATAAAATTTTGCCCGTATATCTTTTTTTATTTGACTTACTTCCCATTACCGTCATCCGTGTTACAAATTCATATCTCAAACAGTAAGAGGTCTCTCCATTCGCTGTTATCCCGCCAAGAACCTCTCTCTCTCTCTCCCTTACTCTTTCTGCTTTTTGATGAGTGATCGCTTTAACTACTAGGAAATGACAACAATTAGTTGTCTTATAAATGATAGAAAAGATTATACTTTTAATTATTTATAGAACATTTATGAAGTGAGAGCAATGGCATATTATTGTGGAGGACTCCATGTCTAAGGGTGGAAGTAGGCTATTATAGAGATTGAATATAAATAGTGCACACTAAACTTTGTCAGTTATACTTATTTGTTTTCATTGCACCAAAAATACAAATCGCAGATGGTGCTGGTTAGTTTTTAAAATTCAATTAAACCCCTGCCTAAACCAAACTACCACAGTGGAGTTAGGCTGCGGAGATCCGACAAAAATAGTACAGAGTTTGTCAGTTACATTTTTTTCATTAAATTAAGAGTAAACATTGTAGATGGTGGTGGTTAGTTTTTTAAAATTCATATAAGCCTGCCTTAACCATACCATTATATATATATATATATTTTATTTTATTATTATTTATGAAATATTTTTTATTATCTATTATGACTTGGTTTAAATCTAACCGATACTATTTGCAATTTGTAGTATTATTGAAGTTAATGGCCCCACCAAACCACACCCGCCTGCACCACACCTGGTCTTAATCGGGCGTATCGTGGGACCCTACGTTTTGATGTAAAGCATCATTTTTTTATAACTGGAAATGCAAGACTAAGGTAACTATGCACTCAAATGTGCTTTGACTGAATTTATATGACTTTAAATTAAGGTACCCATAGGAGAGATGAGTACGTACAGGCAATATTAAAAACTGTAGTAGGTAACAAATTAATGCTAATACAAAACTGCCGAACATTTTAAGTATAGAGAACTTCACGTTGGCAGTATGGCACCGCAAATTTTTTAAATGCAATAAAATTTACCTTTATGGCGACCAAGTTGGATGATCCGATGAGCCCAACAGTTGGTTGACCAACTTGAGCAGCTCTTCCTTTTCCTTACATATTTTAGGACATTCACAGAGGATCTGGTTTGCATCCTGTATTTCTACGCCACATAGACATGTTGAACGGATAACTAGAGGAAGTTAAAAGAGCCTGCCAGTGAAGCCACCATGTTCAGTCAAGAATTGACTGGTGTAACGAACTAGAGTCAAAGCGGTTATCTCCATTCGCCATTTGATATTTGGAAAAAAAACATTCATGTCTACCTGCCTTTGGTGGAGGCATCCCATTTTTTCTGCCAGGTCTTTAACGCCGGATCCAGCGTCATTAGACGGATAGTTTGATTCCTCATGGATAGTTTTTCACCAGCAAGGCTGTGTAAAATGAAACCGACATCCGCCTCTTCACCTTTGAAGAGCATTGTGGATGTGTAAAGTACCAGTACATGCAGATCAAGAGAGAGTAGCCCAGACAAGACAGGCAGCGCGTCCGTTGAAGTTGTACGGTAGGCCTTTGTGATTGACAAAAGCGCACTGAGTACAGTCCAATAAAAACGAATATGCATGACTGATGTTTAGTGTTTACCATTTATGTTGGATCATAACAGCCTATTTCCACCCTTCGCCACAAGTGCATTCCATCAAAGGCGAAGCATTCGGAAACTTGCCGACAACGAGTGGTTCTACCTCTCCGACTGCTCTCCATGGGATCTGGTGCTGATTCTACATAAGATGTGGATGTGAGATATGCAATCACATCGTTTGAAATAATAGTATGTACGAGGGTTGTCCAAGAATTAATGACCTTTATTATTTAAAAAATCAGGAAAATTTTATTTTTATAAAAAAAAACTACGAAATTTTATGTACATATACCCAATATTTTTCGGCGTAGTCTCCGTTACGACTGATGCACTTGGTGAGCTGTGGTACTAGGTCCTTGATTCCATTGTCGTAGAGTTCCGCCGCCGCCGTCCTCAAAAATGTTCTCACCTCTTCCTCCACGTCCTCGTCGGTCTCGAAGCGTTTCCGGCCAAATTTAGCTTCAGGTGAAGAAAAAAAATGAAAATAACTCGGCGCCAGGTCGGAGCTATGAGTAGGATGACGGAGGACATCCCATTTGAATGAGTCGAAAAGGTTAAAAAACACCTGAGCGCTTTTCACACAATTGTATTTGTGAGCTTCCGTCAGTATTTTGGGCACTCAATGTGCACACTTTTGCATACCCCAATTTTCTTCTCAAAATCGTTTGTATGGTAGACTTACTGACGTCTGGGATCAAAATTTAGACCTCACGGACTGTCAGACAGCGATCTTCACGAACTTTATCATTAATTTTCTTCAACAACACGTCACCAATTGAGGACCTATTTCCTCTCCCCTCCTCATCATGAACACTCGTTCTACCACTCAAAAACTCAGTACACCACTTCCTGAAATTGCGATGGTTCATCAATGAGACGACGATGGGGATTCAACAGGATGGACTCCCTCTTGGTTGAGAACCCGAATGATTAAACGTACCTCGCATGCGGCGGGATTCGACAGCGGAATGTCCATCTGAAATGGACGCAAAGGTTATACTGAAGCAGCCACTGAGCCGGCTCACCATTCGTTTTGAAGTCTACGTTACACGCAAGTGCTGCCAGCTTTTGAGAAATAAGATCTGCGTCGCCAAAAATGAATAAAGGTCTTTAATTCTTGGACAACCCTCGTATATCAATTTATTTTATTTTCCGATTTGACGGAAAAATTCATTAAACTATTTTTGTAATTTTGTTTTTATTTCACTCTGTCATATACATAAAACACACTGCTGATTTTTCAGGAATGACTAAACTAAAAAATAATTTAGTTACTTAATTTGTGACCGTCGTTAAAGATGACAGTCATGCTTCTGTGAACGAATTTAAAACTGCAATTTAATACATTTTTTTGATTTTTTTGAATTTAATTAGGTAATCGGTTTCTAAAAACATTATTTTTCATTTATTTTAATAAAAAAAGAATCACAAAAACTATGATTTTTTAAAAACATGGTTACCTTACGAAAAATATTAAACTAAGTATATTTAATACTAAAATACGTATAAAATCTGGATTCAAAAAACGTAACGTTACTCAAGACATAGTAACATTTTTTGCTAAAAACGCTACTCTCACCATTGAAAGACAAAGCATACCTAAAAACTTCTCAAATAAAAATTCGTACGTAATTTAATCATATTTTTTCTAGCCTTCCCCTATCGAAAACCATAATATAATGTTCTCATTCTATTGTATATTGCCCGCTATCAATGTTTTATCACCAGTGGACGTTGAACAAACTTAAGTTATGCAGATATATAGGCACCTACTTAAAAATATGTGCGTCTCAAGCAATGGATTATAATATTATCGATACAGTCATGTTGCAAGTATAATATTATTATTAATGAAATTTTTAATTATCTCTAAATTCAAACAAGTTTTTAATGATCAATTAAAATTAATCTATTATTTATACTTTATTTACTATAAAGGTAATTACGTTTTAACAATTTTATTGAATAGGTAAGTAGTTTGCAATGAGATTTATTCGAGTATTATAAAATTATATGTATGGCAACACGAATCCGCATGAAACGCACACAGCAAAACAAAATGTATGGGCACTAAAAGAAAAAAGATTCAGAGGGAAAAAATAATAAACTTATGACTGTGTGAACGTAAGCTTTACATCTTGAGCTGAAAATAATAATGTTCTAGTTGAATTTTGAAGGTAAATTTCAATACAATTCATTCAACAATAAACATTTATAAAATCATGCAAGAAAATGAGCACCAAGCACATGGTTTCATACATAATAATATGTTATGTTAGTTATTATTAGCCTAGAAATAATATACATAACAACAGTCTACTGAGAAACACAATGTGGTTGTGAAACTGAAGTAGAGATTTTTTTATGGTATTATTATCATTAATTGATATTTCCAGAAAATACTTAAGTATACTGTAAAATGTTCTTAATTTTCTTCAATATAGATTTAACAATATTATATAAAAAAAAATCTTTCTTTTCTATTAATAATTTAATATTTGCCATCTCAAACCCATGAAGTTACTAGTAAGAATGTTGTATGGATTTACATAAAATCTACCAGATTTAAAAAAATCTATATTGGTGGTATTTGTATCTGTTTGCGTATATTTATTTATAGTATCTATAACTATTATATAAACGTCACATGCATTGAAAATAAATAGTTTATCATAATCTATATATATCTATATATATAAAACAAAGTCGGGTTAGTTACACCATTTATAACTCAAGAACGGCTGGACCGATTTTTATAATCTTTGATTTGTTGGATTTGTCTTCGCTCCGAATAGCAGAATAACTATTAAAACATTGGATAAATCACGGAAAAAATAAATTATGAAGAAAATTAATTTTCTCATACATTTTGTATGGAAAGGCTTTTGACTGACATCGATGAATTTGAACGATGAAAACCTCGCGCATTCGAAAATAAAAGAAAATCGCAAAAAAAAAAATCCGTATACAACGCCATCTCTGATACATGACAGAAACAATAAAGAAGAAACAAACAAACAAAAGAAAGAAAGAATGATAGTCGAAATGTCTAACTGTCCATGGTGTAGTGTGCCCAACATTTCGTGCTTCATGTCAACAGCTCAATTTGTTTGAAACGATACTCATTGGGATATGATAATCGCTGAAGCAATTGTTTCTGCATCTCCAAGTCAGATACGCACATTATTTGATATCATTATTTCGACATGCTTCCCATCGAATCCACCTGAACTGTAGAACAAGTGAAAGGATGAGATGTCAGAAGACATTTTACATCGAATTTGTGTCAGTTCAGGGAATCCCGATCTCGAGGTGAATGAGGAGATACATAACCAGGCTTTGCTTTTGATCGAATACATGTGTTACCTCATGTGCGGCAGTTTTTTAGTCAAGTTAGGAATGTCAACGCCACATCGTAGAATGAACGACGCTTTCAATCGAGAATTGGAACGTGATCGTGAATATGATCGAGATGCATTGAACCAATCAGTTCGAACGAATGTACCACTGTTGAACCATCAACAGAAGGAAGTGTACGATACGTTAATGAAGGCAATTGATGATGGAAATGGTGGCTTATTTTTCCTCGACGCGCTCGATGGAACTGGGAAGACATTCCTCATGTCATTGATTTTGGCTACTGTTCGTGCAAGATCCGAAAATGCTGTAGCAGTTGCTTCTTCTGGGATAGCGGCCACGTTGTTAGAAGGATGCCCAACGCCTCATTCAACGTTGAAATTGCCGACTGAAAAACCGACATGCAACAATGGCCAAAGTTTTGTTAGCAAGTAAAATCATCACCTGGGATGGATGAACAATGGCGCACAAATGCGCATTGAAAGCACTCAATTGAACTATGAAAGATCTGCGCTCAAAGAAGTTTTGGAGGCGCAATGATTCTACTATCTGGTGATTTTCGCCAAACACTCCACTTTCAAGATCGACCGCTGCTGATGAAATAAATGCTTGCCTTAAATCATCGACTCTGTGGTACTATGTGAAGACACTTCAGCTGACGACAAACATGCGAGTTGCATTGTTAAACGATCCATCGAGCGGATTGATTTCGTTTCCGCTGAATTTTTCCAATATCTTCTCAACTAAGGACGAACTCATCAACAAAGTGTTACCAAACATCATTGCTAATCACAAACATGACAATTGGTTGAGTGAACGAGCATTCTTGCGGTAAAGAACAAAGATGTGGATCACTTAAACTTCACAATTCAAAATCAAATCGTTGGTCCACTGCATTCCTTCAAATCTATTGACTGTGTAACAAACGAAGACGAAGCAACCACTATCCAACTGAATTTTTAAACTCATTGGGTCTGCTTGGCTTGCCACCGCACAATTTACAACTGAAGGTTGGCTCGGTAGTCATCATTGAATTGAAATTGAATTACAATATGTGAACTTACCAGACCCAGGATTCGAACATGGGACCCTCGACGCTATAGACCGGCGCTTAATCCACGAGGTCATCGTGTATGTACAGTGTGTACAGTTCAATATAATTAAAATACTTTTAATTTTGATTTGATTTTTGCACATTTATTGAACTTATTCATTTTGAGTATTCATTTTAACTTAATAAAAAACTGAATTTAATTCAGCTAATAAGTTAACACAAGATTATTGATTCTGAGGCGGTACGAAGTTTGCCGGGTCAGCTAGTATATTATATATATAAAAGAAAGTCGGGTTAGTTACACCATTTATAACTCGAGAACGGCTGGACCGATTTTTACGATCTTTGCATTGTTGGATTTGTCTCAGCCTCGAATAGCAGAATAATTATTAAAACATTGGAAAAAATTACGGGGAAAAAATTATGAAGAAAATTAATTTTCTCATACATTTTGACATTTTGAACAATGAACAAGCAATCGAAAATAAAAGAAAATCACAAAAAATTTAAATCCGTATACAACGCCATCTCTGATACATGACAGAAACAATAAACAAATAAACAAAAGAAAGAATGATAGTCGAAATGTC
Source organism: Rhyacophila brunnea (assembly GCF_057557595.1). Classification (NCBI taxonomy): domain Eukaryota; kingdom Metazoa; phylum Arthropoda; class Insecta; order Trichoptera; family Rhyacophilidae; genus Rhyacophila; species Rhyacophila brunnea. Next base: position 33,525,280 of record NW_028232859.1, read on the forward strand.
TAACTGTCAATGGTGTAGTGTGCCCAACATTTCGTGCTCCATGTCAACAGCTCAATTTGCTTGAAAACGATACGAGTTACACCATTTATAACTCAAGAACGGCTGGACCGATTTTTATGATCATTGATTTGCTGGATTTTTCTCCGCCCCGAATAGCAGAATAACTATTAAAACATTGAAAAAAATCACGGAAAAAATGTGAAGAAAATTCATTTTCTCATACATTTCGTATGGAGCGGCTTTTTTGATGACATCTCGAGAACTGATTGACTGATTTCGTTGATTTTTTTTGTTCTTTATTTGTTCGTCGTTTGTTGTTCGTTTTGTACGTCAAAATTGAGATGGAGCACTTCACTTTCATTCGGTTGAACCAAGCCAAACTGCGTTCGGAGGAGTATATTCATTTACGCGATGCAATCAGCACCGAAGGAGATGCAGCTAATGTTGGTCGATTGACTATTCTACTGGCGACGTACATTGACAGCCCGCATCATATGCATGAATATGCGCAATATGCAATGACATAATATTATGTTCGTCATTACGGTCGTCCAGATCTATTCATCACCTTTACGTGCAATCTGAAATGGATAGAAATTGTTGAATTGCTGCCCCCGGACAAACATCAAATGATCAGCACGACATCACCGCACGTGTCTTCAAACAAAAAATCCTGTCGCTGATGAACTACATTGTTAATCATCGCGTCGTTGGGGATACTCGATGCTGGATGTATTCGATTGAATGGCAAAAACGAGGCTTACCGCATGCACACATTTTTTTTTGGTTAGTTGAAAGAATTCGACCAGACCAAATAGATGACATCATATGCGACGAGATTCCTGATCTCGAAACCGATCCAGACCTGCATGATGTTGTAATTACTAACACGATTCACGGACCGTGTGGCGCCATCAACCCCCAATCACCGTGCATGGTCGACGGCAAGTGTTACAAGCGTTATCCACAAAATTTGACGGCGGAGATTATCACTGCGAACGATGGTTATCCACTATATTGGCGTCGATCACCCGATGATAACGGTAAAACCATCACAACGAAAGTGAAAGGAAACGATATCGTAGTTGACAACACTTGAATTGTTCCGTATTTGCCACTTCTTTCCAAAACATTCAAGGCGTATTGCAATTCAGTGAAGTCCATCAAATACATCTGCAAATATGTCACCAAAGACAGCGATATGGCGGTTTTGGGTGTTCAAACACCCAATACCAACGATAAAATTACACACTATCAAGTTGTCGATATGTGAGTTGCAATGAAGCGATTTGGCGTATTTTCTCATTCCCCATTCATGAACGTCATCACACCGTTATACATTTGGCGGTGCATCTGGAGAATGGTCAACGAGTTTATTTTAATGCATCGAATGTTGCTCAACGTGCTGTAACACCTCCAGCGACAACATTGACCAGTTTCTTTTCGATTTGCCAAAACGATCCGTTTGCACGAACGTTGTTCTACTCTGAAATGCCACGTTATTACACTTGGAACGCTTCATCGAAGAAATTTCAATATCGGAAGCAATGCGATGCAGTTCCTGATTATACGGATGTGCGTTTTGCTGATGCTCTTGGTCCCATTTACACAGTTCATCCGAATAATGACGAATGCTTCTACTTGCGGTTGTTTCCGGTGAATGTTCGTGGGCCAACATCATTTGAATCACTTCGAACTGTCAATGGTGTGGTGTGCCCAATATTTCGTGCTGCATGTCAACGGCTCAAATTTACTTGAAAACGATACTCATTGGGACATGACAATCGCTGAAGTAATTATTGTTTCTGCATCTCCAAGTCAGACACGCACATTATTTGCTATCATTATTTCGACATGCTTCCCATCGAATCCACTTGAACTGTGAAACAAGTACAAGGATGACATGTCAGAAGAAATTTTACATTGAATTCGTGTCAGTTCAGGGAATCCCGATCTCGGAGTGAATAAGTAAATACATAACCAGGCTTTGCTTTTGATCGAAGACATGTGTTACCTCATGTGCGGCAGTTTGTTAGTCAAGTTAGGAATGCCAACGCCACATCGTGGAATAAACGACTCTTTCAATCTAGAATTAGAACGTGAACATGAATATGATTGAGATGCATTGAACCAATCAGTTCGAACGAATGTACCACTGTTGAACCCCCAAAAGAAGGAAGTGTACGATACGTTAATGAAGGCAATTGATGATGAAAATGGTGGCTTATTTTTCCTCGATGCCACTGTTCGTGCGAGATCCGAAATTGATGTAGCAGTTGCTTCTTTCGGGATAGCGGCCACGTTGCTAGAAGGATGCTGAACAGCTCATTCAGCGTTTAAATTGCCGTTAAACCTTCAAACAACTCAAAAACCAACATGCAACATTGCTAAATACTCAGCAATGGCCAAAGGTTTGGAAGCAAGTAAAATCATCACCTGGCATAAATGCACAATGGCGCACAAACGCGCATTGGAAGCACTCAATTGAACTATGAAAGATCTGCGATCAAGATGTTTTTGAGGCGCAATGATTCTACTATCTGGCGATTTCCGCCAAACACTACCAGTCATTCCAAAATCGACCACTGCCGATGAAATAAACACTTGCCTCAAATCATCGACTCTGTGACGCTATGTGAAGAAACTTCAGCTGACGAAAAACATGCGTTGCATTGCTAAGCGATCCATCTGCCGAAGATTTCTCCAAATAATTGCTGACTATCGGTAACGGCCGTGTTCCTGTCGACGAATCGAATGGATTGATTTCGTTTCCGCTGAATTTTTGCAATTTCGTCTCAACGAAGGACGACCTCATCAACAAAATGTTCCCAAACATCATTGCTAACCACGATCAATAAATCACAAGGCCAATCCTTGAGCGTTTGTGGCCTGAATCTAGAAAATGAATGTTTCTCTCACGGTCAATTGTACGTAGCATGATAACGTGTCGGCAAACCATCCACTTTGTTCGTTCTCGCACCTGACAACAAAACGAAAAATGTCGTATAGCACAAGTTACTTCAATGAAGGGAAACGACCCGAGTGCAAGCCATCCACCAAATAGTTTAACAGAAAGTAGTGCAACAATGCTACGCGAATCATATCTATTCGCTTCAATAAAGCAAATGCCTTGCTGCCACGTGAATTACATTTATTTCAATGTAATTAAAATACTTTTCATTTTGATTTAGTTTTTGCACATTTATTGAACTTAATTAATTTTGAGTATTCATAAAAACTGAATTAAATTATTCAGCTAATAAGTTAACACAATATTTCTTGATTCTGAGTCGGTAGGAAGTTCGCCGGGTCAGCTAGTATTATATAAATAATAGTTTTCATAATATTATTTCTGTAAAAACAAATCAAAAACCAGGAGAAATGATATGATTTTACAATTGGGAGTATTAACAGCATTAGAGTACATATACCGAATAAATTTTGTAAGTTTTTACAATTTCTGATTTGTAAAAGTAGAACTCATTTAAATGAATGTCGCGATTTCTATTATGTGGAAAGAAATGACGTAGGCGCTTTGTTATTTATAAGCTTTCATTTTGGACAAAGATATAACGTAGTTCTGTTTTAAGGTACTAATTTCTTCTTGAGAAAATAAACCATATTCGTAAAGAATAGATTTATTATACGAATACAGATGGAAAAAAAAGATTTGGAAATATATTACGATAACCATATGATGTTACATAGTAAGTATATTGCAAAAAAAACAATCACTAAAATAATGCATATAAAAACTTAGTTTACTATCGATATTATGTTTTTATATGAATGGAGAAATTCAAATATTGCAATCAAAACATGTATCTTTACAAAAGGTCAGGTGTAATTTTATTTATTAGAATAACTTTGATCAAGTATTATTTTAATTAAAAATAAGTTAATTACCATTTTCCTCATAAGCGGAGCAAACGGACCTCTATGGCATGAATTTTGTATGAATAGTTCTTTTACGATAAATGGATATTTCCAATTCACCCAATCCATTAACGGCTATAAATACATAACGGGTGGAGATAGGGTAATTCACACGATGGCACTGGATCAATCATAGTAGGTATGTTGGAAAAATAATGTAAAACTTCTGTCTAGCTGCGGGGTCAGATGCGTGACCTACGGTTTCATAGACGGCCGCTTTGCTAACTCGGATACCATGAATGGGTGGTTGCGTGAGACTACCTAAAACGATTGTGACAATAACTGTGATCATTTTAGGACTATTTTGTTTTATTAAGTAAATTGATAATGTATAAAAAAATTAATGCATACATAATATAAAATATATTCTGTGTATAAAACCAAGTAAAAAATTAAGCTTATTTGTATTTTATACACCATTTTACAATAAATCGATTTAGATTTTTATTTTTTTATGAATGATTAAAAAAAATATGTGTTTATGTTATGAATTATTTGACATATTATATAATGTAATGTTTGTTACGCCATGGTATACATATGCGAAGATGTAGCGTGCGGTAGTAGAAGAACAAGATTTTTAATAAAATCTTATTATTAAGTAAATAATATAAATACAATTCTATTCAAAGTACATAACTGTTCGAAAGAAGAAGAGCTCTGATATAATATCTCGAAGGTAGAATATGCTTTATATTTCATAGAGTACAAGTATTTGATAGCATTTACAGAATACCGTGGCTTAAGCCGATTTGTTTCTTTGTGTGTTTTGTATCAAGCCTAAGTGCAAAGCTGTTATTCATCTTTATGTGAAATAAAATGTATAACAACATGTGGTTTGCCACATTGTGTATTATTCAATGTAAAAATACAGAATGAAATCATAGCACAAATATATTGTATTTTTCATGCTAATACAAACGTTTTAAAAAATAGTTTGCCCACACAATCTATTTTTTTATTTCTGAAATTATTTGTTTCGAATTATTGGTCATACTGATTACTATTATTATTTTCAAGAACAATGTATGCATAATAACATATCTATCAGATTAGTAGATTATATAAAAATAATATGATGGGCGATTTAGAATTGAATCGATCGATTGTTTTATTTAATATAATAATATTAGCTAAAAATACGTGTTTCTGTCACAACAAATTAAATTGTCAGTCCCCTTGGATTCTCAACATTTTGAACTTAGGGAACCTTGGCTCAGAAGACGGTGGCTGAAATCAATTGTCGCTTGACTGATAAAATAGGTGATAACAGTTCAACTGACTACCAGAGACAGCAAATAATCATATAAATCCAAAGAAGTAATGCAATCGCTGTTTTGGATACCTCCAGAGTTATCCAGAGGACTAAAGGAGATATTTTATATACAAAAGGAAATCTAGGATATCAATAGTTTCATAAATATTATTTTATATATTATATGTAATTATATCATTTTAATTTTACACTTTTCACAATGTTTTTCATTCTTTTATAATTATAATTATGCACCTATATATTAATTCCCTATGTAATTCTCTCTGTAATCTATGATTTTATTAATTTTGTATTTATTTTCGATACAAATAATGTTATATTCTTAAATCATGTATATCAATCAGTTTCTAATGAAATAAGGATATTATCTAATGTTCATTTATTATGTATGAAAAAAGGTATATTTAGGTTATAAAGTTATCATAAAAATATCGTGCATACAAAAATATTTTAATAAAGGACAATTAAATGAAACAAACATGCAAATTAATGAAAATTTATATTTTTAAATAACATATTTTTTACAATCCAAAGTTGTACTTAATAAGGGTATATGCTGAAGTGAAAATGTTTTTTTTCATTATTATTATTAAAAATATAATACAAACTGTCATTTGTAGATGGTAATACAATCTAGTGAGTATTTAATGTTTTCTATACTATTGTGGTTTTAAATTCATTTAAATTATCATTTAACGTGATGTCGCCTATGGTGTATTGATACTCATGGATTCCCAAACTGTGTTCCGCGGAACGTGAATAGGTGTTCTGAGAATTTATCAGAAGAGTATTTCAGTGTGTCAAAACAAGCTATTATTATTTTCCTTCAGTTTACTACGAAATCATTATGTGAAGCAGGTTTTCTTATTATGTCGCAACGAAGTCAAAGTCCAGGAACAGGCTCAACGCCACACCAGGTAGCATAAGAATTCAGATTTATTACATTATTATGGCTGATATCAAGAAGATTTGCAATTCAAAAATACGAAGCCCAGAGAGACTCAAACCCGCGTCTATTGGATTCGCACCAATATACTTTACCAAGTAATCCACGTGCATTCTATTTAGTAACGCCGATATTGTTGAGCACTTCAAGATATAAAAACTACTGGTTTTTATTGTAATTATATAAAATGCACATTGTTCATTTGGTAAAGTACATTGGCAAAAATCCAGTGGATGCGGGTTTGATTCCCACTGGGCATCGTATTGATTTTCAAAGAGTTTTTCGAATTGGTATATATGTTACGCCGAATGTGCGAAATTGACTATTATATGAAATGGGCTAAATTTTTTCTAATTCATGTAATAGTCAAGCCTGTTGCCTTATTCATGAATTAGGTAAATTTTCTGCCAAGTACGTGAATTCGCCAGGGTATGGAATTCTTAATCTGTCAACATGACAGTAGAAAAAGTAAATTTAATACGGATGGTTTTATTAGTTATAATTGGACATAATATAATAATATTATTATTAGGTTAGGTTAGGATATGTTAGGTTAAGTTAGGTTTTGAAATTCTGAATTATTCAACTGAATGTACATTTTGAGGTTAGCTAACAAGTGTCAACAAACTATCACAAACATACAATCGACCATTGTACGATTGATACCCAAGCACGAATCAAATCGCGAAAATAACTTTTAATAAAATTCTTCCGTTATCATATAATAGTTCTAGATTTTTTTGCGCATAGTAAATGGATATGAACGCCATTTTAGTTATTGATTGGTATACGAGTATTTTTATATTACATAATATAATCAATGACATTCGACACATTTGGTTAGTTTGATTAGTTTGCAAAAAACACCACCGGAGCACGACCATCTATTTTGACCATATACGTACATTTTGACCAATGCATGAGCATTTAACACATTTAGTTTAGTTGCAAAAAATACCACCGTAGCGCTACTATCTAATTAGTCCAATGCATGAACTAGGCAGAAAAAATACTGCCGAATTCACGCACTCGCCAGATATTTTATCTAATTCATGAATAAGGCAACGGGCTTGCATTTTTCATGATTTAGGCAAAATTTAGCCCATTTCATGTAATGGTCAATTTCGCACATTAGGCGTAACATATATATAGGTGTTTTCAACTTATGTATGTTCAATAGCAAGATACCCTTAATGATTAAAAAATATATATATTTGAATAGATAATAAATATACTCAATCACTAAATAATATTGTATTATTTCTAAAAAAACACCGTATTTATGCATACATGAATAATATGGTTTTCTTATAATATATCAGACATATTGAAAACTCTTTAATCCTTCAAAGAAAACTCAGACTTTATTTTGGGATAAATGTTTCTTTTTTACAATTCGAACATCTATTCAAATCAATCCCCGCACCCCGGTGTCGTGGGTGAGCATTTTTCCGACCACTTGGCCATCTCGCTTTTATCGAAAGATGTTTCTCATATTTCATATGTCATAAACCTTTTGATCCCATTCGGGCGAATGGGAAGGTATAAATGTACGCGTTTACACCGAGCTTCTGTTCGCCTCCATACAACACAGCTTTCAATATATTCCGAGGCATTACGCGGGCACTATATTTTTTAATGCAACACTCCACGGCGGTGCTTTTACACCCGACTCCGTATCTTTTAGTGGTCCATTATTTGATCAGAAACCTATGCAATAATACAGCTGCGAACGATATCCATTCAACCGCTTTCAAAAGACTCCAGAATTGTGTAAATTTAATTAATGATATTTACTGTAATAACCGACACTTTAAATGGGTTACACTAATTCGAAGAAAATATAATATACGACACAATACTGGAGAATAGTTAGTTATTTAGTATTAAGAAATGACATTTAAGTATTGTAAAAAAGCACTTATAACGAAACATGTAAAAAAAAGAATAATTCAGAAGATACGACATATTATTATAATGTTATATTTTTATCTCACGATTGTTGAAAAAAAACTTCCTATCTATGAGTCAGTAGACAAGCGTTTCCCGATGAAATTTAGTTAAGGAACCCATTTTCACTTTGTATACCATAATGGCACCCCTTATATATTTTTTTTTACTTTAACGCATAAAAAGGTCAAATGCCTACTGGAAACTACATTTCGTTGGGGGTGATTAAACGTTTCACAAAATTTCATTATTTATGAAATTATATTTTTAAGTATTTAATGTCAACCAATAATTTTTAATCTACGTAAGAAAGAAATCTTGCGACTTTAATTATCGATTATTTAATATGTATAAGTAGTTGATTATATCATATTATTAAGTTGGTTTAGGAATTATTCATATATTATTTTATTCTTGTAAAATATAGAGAAATATACATACATAAATTTAAAAACACTTCTGAGAATATAATATATTATAAACAATATAAAAAAATTCAGGGCGCGAAACCCAAGAGACGCAGTGTCGATTCCTGCCGAGTGTCTTACTCTTTTCAATTTTTTTTCCTCTATTGGTTATAATATATTTTCTCAGAAGTGTTTTCAAAATAATGTTTTTTCAATAATTAGAATGGTACATTCTTAAAATCTCGCGAATTATTCGTTGAATAAAGGAAATAGTTAATTCGAGAAATATACGATTATAAGTATAAAATATAATGTAATAATAAATATGTAAATGATAGCATACCAGACATAGGATTATAACAATAATTAATATGTTTATTTGATCCAAAGCAAGCACTTAATGAGCTTGGAAAATGGCTAATATGTAATCCTCGTAAAACATCTTATTAGGTACCTAAACTTTGTTGAACATGACAATATACTAGTAACATAAATTTGTACGAAAATACTTTCTTAATGAAGTACTGACATAACTGACGTATATATATATATATATATATATTGACCATGCGTCGATATGTGCCTTAACAGAGTGAAGGTTTATGTTAACAGATTTTATTTTTTACTAGAAATGGATGTTCAGTACTTACTCAACCTATTAGGTTCATACTCTTACTCCAAACACACATTGGAAAATAATATGTGTAGTATTTGCCAGACCCAGGATTCGAACATGGTACACACGACATTGCTAGGCGACGCGTTAGCCGCTCGGTTACTGTGGGTATATATACTTAGATAAAAAAATATTATAATATACTTATATAGTTTTAAATTTAAAAAATGATTTTTTTTATTAAATAAAATACTATATATGATAATTGTTTTCTAAATTCTGTGCATAAATCGCAAAAAATCTCGCAATGGGATTTTCCGTAAACTTTGCAAAAAGTAAATTATATCTTGCGCCCCAATGAATCCGAAAAGTGAGATTAAAGATGTAACGATACAATAGCGGAAAAACGATGACAAACACAATAAAAGAAAATTGAGAATATTCATCAGGATTCCGCCCCCAAGTCGAGTCCCGGGGGGGCTGTTTGGAACTCAATGTCGCCACAGCGATCGCTTTATCATGCACAATATGTTCGGGGTCCAAACTCACTCCAAAATATTCACAGCACTAAAATTTATGTAAAATCACAATTGCGAAAGAAATTTTACTTATCAACTGATTTTTAGTTATTAATCCACAACGGAAGACAATATCTATACCTATAAATATTTTTTATTAAACTAATTTTATTCAATGAATAATACACACAATTTAAGAATGCAACATTCTGGTAAATTACAGTGCCCAGGTTGCGATAGTTAAGTTTAATTCAGTATAAATATCTAGATTTTTTCTAATATATATTATATATTTCCTTACATTATATTTCGTGTAGGTATTTTCTATTGTAGTCAAATTGAAAGAGAATTTTCTAACATGATATTTTTTACACAATAAATATTATCATCGTTTTGACAACCTCCAGAAAACACCTTCAATCTCATCTGTATATCGTAAGCTCCCTAAACTATCATACTAAGAAAAAAATCTTTGTCTCTTTCTATACTATCCCAATTCAGGTCTCCCGACCCTCTACTTGGGACATAGCCTGTCCAATGCTCCACTTTTACGAAAGAGATGGTAGGGGGATTAATGTACGACCCGTAACGATCCTGTTAATTAGGTACTTATAAAACATTATTTAATTGAGAATATTGCTACGAGAAGTATTATTTACCATTTCATCACCACCAGTTGTATGTATTGTTATCAGTCTATTGGTGGATAATGGAGTTACAAGGTATCTTCAAGCACTTCGTATTTTGACATTATCTTCATAAAAGAGTATTGTATTATATCGACTAATCAATATACTGGATAGTCGTCTGACCATTATGTTCATTTTGGTTTTTTATAAAAAATATGCAAATAACAATAAAATAAAATTGAAATGATACAGAAATAATGAAGTTAAATAAAAATATAATAATTATTATATTAAATTTACAAAGTTTCTTAAATTAGTTGATACAGAAACGGATAAGAAAAAGCACGCGATTTATAAATTTTGTATAGAACACCATAGTTTTTAATTAAAATCTAGTAACTAGTAATTTGATGTACATATAATATGTATGTATATTTATTATATAATTAGGATAAGTTAATGTTAGTTAGTAATACTCTATATATCTTGTAACTGAAAAGTTTTTTTTGAATGTCAGCTTACTGTATAGTATTTGTTATCGTTATCATTTAAGAGCTAAAATCGAACTAAACACAATCAAAAACCGGAAAGAAAAAAGGATGTTATTTGACTATTTTTCATTTACAAAAGGTATGCTGTTAAGCAAGTTTTATCTGTGAACTTTGAAAAAGATTTTTTAATATTAAATACCTACATCAACAAAATATAGGCATATTCCATTTGAAATGAATTAAAAAATGTTGAAAAGAGCTTACGTAATAAAGGTCATTCAGATAGCTTGTCAGATTTTTTTTTGAGTTTTCGAACATTTGAGCTAGATATTACAATGTATTATACACTTTGTTTTTTTGACGAGAGAATTCATAACAATATTCCGTTTGAGTCAAATGCGCGATGTTTCTTTGACAACCCTGTTGGTTATATAGCCTTAGGTAAAGCACGTCGGCGTCTCTCATTGAGAATTCAGCTCGCTGTGATACTTTCAACTCTTGGGATGCGCATCAATGGCTGTATACGTAATTGAGAATGGGTCACAATTGAAGGGACTATCCCGGCCGGGACACACTTATTGCGTTAGGCGATAAAGAAATTGTAGAGCCTTGCGCGACTGCTAAGTGACGATTTTTAAACGATTCAGGATGCCGGGAAAACTTGATTTTGCACATAATTTAAGATTAACAAAACACAAAATAATGAAAGTGTTGAACTTAGGAATTGTATTTAGCAAGTTGGATATCATCTACTTATAGGAAATTTATATCTAATAAATTAAACATTATATTATACCTATTGAAGCTATTGCCACTACATTATATTAAATTGTAAAACAATATATTTTCCAATACAAGTAAAATTGAAGAGACATTTTTGCGTGCAGTGTAGTGAATTATGCAGATATGTAATTATTAAAAATCATCAAAGCTGATTTAAATTGAAAAATAAAACGCCTAAGTCGGCCACTCTCAGATTCAAAACACTAACCTTTTAGTTGATAACCAAGCACGTTACCAAATGCACTAATCAACATATTTTTGTCACACCTTTTATTTTGAATGTGGTTAATACAATCCTTGTTCATTTGTAAATTCTCTACTTCTTCGTGGGTTCATTTACAATCCTTATATACTAGAAAGTATTCATTTTCATGTTTACACAAATATTATTCGTAACTCAGCAGTCTTCATGCTATTTCATTAATTGAGCTGTCATGTTACATTGTGTTAAAGGCCCAAAGCCAGATGAAGGTAGAAAATTAAAAATGTTGATTATGGTTGAAAGCTTAGATTGAATAATCTGTTGACTTTGTAGGACAGTTGCATATGTAGAGAATATAAAAATGGGAAGTGAGTTAGTTTTTGGTTGTGATTGTAGGGAGGTATAATTCTAGAACGTGGAAAAATAAGGGATAAACCAGGGCCTGAACAAAAAAAAAAATCATAAGTGCGAGTTAGAAAGAATTCCGCACGCTTATACCTTCGCAATATGCATTTAGAGTAAGATATAATTTTTACGGCTGAATTAAATAGATTGGTACGCGTCGCCGGTAAATATTGATTTAAATGACTAGAGTCATTTAAAAATTGCGAGCACGTGTTGTTAAAATTTATAGTTTTTGTGTTAAATATTATGTTAGAAGTAATTATTTTAAGTTAATTTAGTCGAAAATATGGTTAACTATGTTGTGTTTAAATTTGGTAGACATATTGAGAAGCAACATGACGGTATAACGTTTCATAGCTAAGTTAATAATAACAAATTCGAGGTTCTACTGTGCGTTATACGCAAGAAACATGGCTTTATTATGCCGAAAAATACCGACTCTCTTTATATCATTACTCGTGTTAAAGAATATGTTTTTCTTTCAATAGTTACGTCTTTATCAATATGCAATAATATTCATTAAGTTTGTCACATAAATAAAACGCATATTCAAAATTGGTAATATTTGAGAAAATTCAAGCAGGCATTGTATTTCTTTTTTTAATTCATTAAGTCGTGAACTAAAAGTGTTTTTAATGTGTTGGGTCTATGAGAACTGGTTTTCATATTTATATCTTATTGATATTTTCTGTGTGTTTCTACATGTCATTTTGTCTTTATACATCTTTATATAAAATAGTATTATTGTAAACGTTTTCATGAAGGTATATTTCGTACATCAGATGTCCGTGGTTATAGAACTTTTACAATTAATATTTTGTCAAGATATGCATTGTTTTTTTTAATTTTAATGGTATTTAACACTATATGGGTCTTAGCTTTCTCCAGTATCTGTCACTACTCAGGCCTATCTAAAGCCCATTTTTTCCACTTTTGAATGTCTAAACTATTTAAATACAACTTGATATAATATTGATATTTCTCACCGCATTCTTTTATTTTATTATATATGCTACCATCACTGTTAACGGATACACGAAATGGTTGATCTTCTCAAAACTGCTGTTGTGTATCATCCTAAAAGTGTCACGCGTTCATATAATACAAAACTATTATACTTTTAAAATGAAAATATTTTTAATCCAACGAATAACACACAATAATAAAGAATGTAGCATTCGTTCTTAAACATACATATTTATATGTAATTTTCTGACATTGTCTAGGACGGACGCGGTAAGTACCTTAATTCAAAATCGCAGTTCAAAGATTGTTTTCAATATAAATGCAATTTTAGATAACCTCTTTGTGCAAGTTGCTTAAGGCATAAAGTCCACTAAAGCAGGCTTACGGGGCGCTCGCGCATTTTCTATGTGAATCATCGAAAATACAACGTAATCAAATACGCCAGCGTACACTGGATTTGACGACGATTTGTGCCCGCCTGCCCCATGAGTCACCGTTTTTGGCTTCTCAGCGATACGAATTAACGAAAATACAACGTAGTCCATTCATTGAACACGGCAAGCAAAATCACGCTCCTCGAAGCGTCGTCGATAAAACGGGCGAGAAGCCATTATTTAAGAACAATGAACTCTTTGTTTAGTTATTGCGTGTCCGATATTAATTACAAGCCCCAAGAAATTTAATAATATTTTTATTGCTTTGTTATGAGAGACGCTGATAATAATAATTATTTTGTACTCCTTGAGCCCCTTATTACATAGGTGAATGGTAATGCGCGGTTGGGAGGGGGCCTACTCAGTAGTGAGCGCACCGAACGCTTTTTTGGTGGGCTTTATGCCTAATAGGCAAAGCATATTGGCAGGCATCTGATGGATGCAGGTTTGAGTCCCGATCAATATCAATATTTTTTTCTAATGTGTGTATATCTGATGTGTTACAATTTGTATATATGATATTTTAGCGTTTTCTAAGGTTCCACAAATACTTCTCTGACTAAAAATAGAAAATTTAAATGACACAATGCATATGGTTGTTATAATTCAATAAAATATATTGTAATCATGGTGCCAATTTAGAGGAAAGCGTTAACACTGTAGTCAGAAGTCTGATATAATATATTATGCAACAAGGCGGAGCACACTCTTTTTTTAAAGCCGGTCAAATTTCCAGATCGTTCTAGCTTGCGGTCAAAACTCACGCAGTTTTTCTTTGAACCGACGGCTTTTCCGAGGGCCACAGCCGCCTCTCCAATTAATTATCGCTATTATTAATGGTGAGCATTAGTCACGTGCGCGTCAGCTACGCCTTTCATTTGGCGGGAACTGTCAGGCGTCGGCGGCGTCGGCGTCGGATGGGGTCAAAATTGTTACGGTGCCCGATGGTGGCGTCGAACGCACGCATACATATCACTATAAGGATAACACCGCAAATACTGCAAGCACCACTTTGTTAGTAAATATGTCCCACGCATAATGTATGTACTTCATTTCTATGAGGAAGTAATGGGTTATAATTTTTTTTATTTATTAATATTTATGTGATGTAATTATTCAGGTGATTTACGCTGACACCTTTATATATATATATACAGTTCTTCACTACATCGGATTATTTATACCCCCTACTTCAATATTTATAAAACTATAGATGCGTCGCAAAATCTTCCTTTAATACATAGCAGTAGCTCGGCAGTCACAACCGATGTAGTCCAGGATTCACCTCCATAATAACTGTGCAGGTGATTTTTTATACATAACTGTTTTTTATGTAAATATAATTCACTCGTGGGTTATATATAGTACACATTAACAATGAAGCATAAACTGATTGTTGTAACTTCTTATTTTCTTTCGACCATGTCCGATAATAATAGGACCATCTGGGTCTCTGCAGGGTGGAGGTTTGTATTAACAGATTTTTGTTTTTAAGAGAAATTGATGTTAATTACTTGCTCAATCTATTAGGTCTATACTCTGACTCAAAATAAATATAAAATTAATAACAATATGTTTATTTCCAGACTCAAAATTCGAAACTGGGACTCATAAAGCTGACGGGGTATACCGCTCGACCATCGTGAGCGATTATTGAAACTACATATCTTATAAATTAAAATCTAATTTTCAGTGTCAAAATGAAATGAAAATACTAACATGTATTTTATTAAAGAGGATGTTTACGGTCGTGAAATTATAAGCTACATATATGCGAGTACTTGTAACGGTTAGCGAAACAAATTAATTATAGACATATGCAAATTCACAAACGTTGGACTGTGGTAAATATTAGAAAGTTGTAAAATACAAATGTCGTCACATTATGGACGGTTCAGTTATCTAATAATATAATGACACCTAAATGATTTAAAAACATGATTTAAAGAACAAAAATATATATAGTTATTGTGATTATAAAATAAATGTTTAGAATAATATTATTTATAATACGAGTACTAAACAATAATTACTGATAACTATCATTAAAAACGTCATAAAGAATTAAATTAAAATAATATATTTCTACATAAATAGTTACGATACGAAATATAATTTACCGTGTTTTAATATCTTTATTATATTTACTAGCAATAATAATAGTAAATAATAAAATATGTAATAATTTAAGTGCCATGAATTATTAAAGAATTAATATTATAAGTAAAAATAGTTTAGGAGAAATTTTCACATCACCACGTACATACTTATATACATATTTTACAGGATACATAATTCAAAGATGTAACTACTTTGTACTTCTGTATATAAATTTTTCATATTATGCTCATAGCAATGTATTTAGATAATTTTAATGTTTTTTTTATTAATAAACAGCAAAGTTATAAAAAAAACATCAATGATTTTCCTTGGATTAGTAATAATCAACCACTTTAGTCGATTAGTTACCTATGAACATGGATAATTATTTTAATCATTATTAGAGTATTGTTGTCTTAAATTTATTGAAACTACATCAACGACACTTGAAAATTGTATATGACGGAAACAATCACTTAGATCAAACAAATATAATATAAGTATATTCTTTGTAATAGAATATAAAAATGTCAGAATTAGAAAAAAACTCTGGAATATTAATAAGTGGTGCAATAAGTGCTGTAAGGACACTTCAAATCTGGCTAAAATTGCACGGAACAAATCGTTGAAAAACCAAAAATAAAACCGTTAAAAAGTTAAACCGAAGTGGAGCACCCTCCAAGGGTGTTTAATGGCCCGCCTGTAGGTATGTGGGGTGAGTTTGAGGGGTTGATAGAGTATTTTTCTGCGTGGCATTAATATTTCAAACATGAGAACGTAGGCCAGCCAACCAACCACGAGATAAAAAGTAAAATACACGTAATCTTCTTTCGTTCTCCGCGCAGTTTTATCTTCCGATCATCAAAGATATTCTTAAACGCTTATTTTATTTGTATATTTTCCATTTCTTTGAGTTAAAATTGAGAGGGAATATTTTTTTATTGGCTGTTCATTGTTTTGTATGGAAATATGAAATATGCTAAAATTTTGTATCTTTTACGTCAGAAAGGTGATGCGTGCCCAACATTTATGGGCCTTATTTATAAAAAAATGTACATTTAAATTCGTATTATATTTTTAGCATACAATTTTATTCTTATTTCAATTGATATTTCGGTTAATATAAGTTTAACAAAATTAGAATATTTATTTTTTGTGGAAATTAATGAAATTAATAGGTAGCGAAGATGTTCAATCCAATTTTCTTTTGTCGAGATAGAACCTAAACGTGTGATGCAAAATATAACAACTAAGACAAATTATTCGGTTAGCAATATGTCGATCTTGGAAATATTCCAACAGGGCAGAATTCAGACATAAAGCCCTGCAAATGTTCTGAACTCCCAAATAAAGTTTTTTAATAATGTACTTTTATACGTTAACTTTTTAGTTTGAAAAGTTTAGTGGGTGCACTGGAATATTTGCGTATATATTATATATGCGTGTTAAAAATAAATTTATTTATTATGGAAAAACACACGGAATTAATGATTTAACACTCAGATTAAGAAAAATAAATAATATGCTTACATATTTCTTATATTTTTTTGTTTTCAGATTTTTTATATCCAATAAATTATATAATTAATTTACATATATTCCACATTATTTAATAATCATCCTGATCGGTTTCGTCTGCTTTAATAGGTTATATTCAACTAATACAACATAATACATATTACAGCTATTAATTTATACTATCAATTAAAAAAATAGTATCTATACATTGCTGTAATAATTGTTTCAGATGATTATAAAATGATGTGGAATAACAATAGAATAATATTGTGTTTTATTGTTATTAATAAATTATCTTTCCTACAAGAATTTATATTTAACAATTATTAATATAATATTATCTGGCGTTGATGAGAGCGATTCCGTATGGAGTTTTTAGTATTTATAATCACGGTACGTAAAAAAAGCATTTTAATACGATACATAGTTTAATAGCACCTTCCGTATTCAATCTGTGTGTAGACGCGAATGGAGAATAATTACTATCAAAAGATAATCACGAGAAGTAAAGCTGAGCAAACACTTTGGAGTAATGAACTGGTGTTTCATTATCTAACATCATATGCAGCCAACATATTTTAATTGCGCTCAAACCAAGCAAGTTTTAATTGAGTTTAGCTCCATTGACTTTGGAACTGTCTAGGCACTCACTTCCATGAACGCCTCGGTGCGTTACCTCAGACTCCTTTCGACTTCTTCTAACTACACTCTAGAATTTACACTTGCTTAGACTAGAAAATATCGATGTGACTTGCGGCTATAAACTGGTTTTCTGCGTAAATTGCCTTAAATTAATCTTCTAAACAGTATACAATCAATTTTCAAAGTCTGATTTAAGGCTGAAAGCTAGTGAAATATTTATTAAGCCACGATGGTTTTTCGAAAACCATTATAATTATTTACTATCGAAATTATTTAATGTAAGCCATTAAAGTATTGATAAATATCTTTTGAATTTAATTAAATCACAACCATTACGTATTAAGTAATAACGACCCATGAAAATAAAACCAAATATTAACTAATTGATTTTTATGAACTATGTTTTTTTATTTTACAACTAGAATATTATGAACTGTGATATCGAAGTCCCAATGAAATTAACCTATTTATTAAAACTCAAAGCTGCTGTAGATCATAAGCCGGTAACCTTTTAGAGTCGCATTCAACTTTTAATATTTACTTTTAATTAAGTGTTTATGAAAAAATAAGGTGTGTACAAAAATACGTATATTTTTTATTATTTCAATCTTTAAAAATATAGAAAGAGGTATGAAACAAAGATGATTTATAAAGATGAAACCAAGAGAGAAAAAAATAAAATAAAAATATATATTAGATTAAAACTAACAAAATATATCCAATTTATGCATCCCCGTCTGTTGTGACTTTTGTGATTGTTTTCTCTTAGCTTAATTATAGATAATATATATATATATATCCATATTAGAACTTGAAGTGAAAATTCGAGTCGAGAAAAAAAATGTTCTTTGTAAAAGTCATGCCAGACAGTGCTTATTCATAAATGTATTATTTTTAATTCCAAAATTTATATACGTAGATCTTTTAGTATATTGAGTTGGTTTTGCTTAGTACCTACATTGTAATTTTTAAAAATACCGTAATAAAAGTTACCTTATTGAAAATTTAATTTAGGAATCTGCAGTAATACTAACGAAATTGGAAATATGTAATTATCATCTAACTGCAAGCGCAGACTTACAATATATAAAAGTATGTCCATTTTGTTCAATAATTCTATCAGTACACGAATTATTATTGAAATAATCATGTCAGCGAGCTTCGTGTTATGTCGATACGTTCAACCATTTATTGGCCGTGAGATATCCACGTCTGGATCGCATGCGATCTATAGATAGTTTGTATCCATGAAAATTGCATAGATGCTTCACTAGTATAATTATTTCAGCTGCGCACTAAGAAAGATGTACTGTTTTTACGTAAGAACTTAATTTATTGTAATTTATAACAGTTCTTGAGTAAAGCATTTTGGCCTACACAAAATTTGACTAACTGCATCCTTGACCTAGATTAGTATTTTCAACCTTTTTGAGTTAGCGATACGTTTTAAAACTAATTAGAATTTCGCAAAACACCAAATTAACCGTTAAATTAAAAAGTTTTTCTTGAAATATTAAATCATCTGCATTTACTATATAATAAAGCTAGAATTTTTTTGACACACTAGTGTATCGCGACATATTAAAAATACTGGTTTGTATTAAATAGTAAAATATGATTGTTATTTTCTTTTTCCATTTAAACAACAATAAATAAATAAATGAATCATCCTTCAGGTTTCTAAAATATATCAAAAACATGACAGTTATGTTTTACAACAATAAAATGCAGTTTGTTTGAAAACGGGGATGTTGAAATAAATGTTCTCAAGCTGTGAAAAAATACTCTCCATGTTGTCAAGTTACACCCCTAGCATAGAGAAGTACAGGAGCGTATAATATTATAATAAAAATGTTTGAAAGTTGACACCTTTACACTGGTAAAAACGAATACGATATTAAAGTGATATTAAACATAAAGAAATGTAATAATTTGCATGTTATCATAATTTATATATTTTATCAGTTTGACCTAATACGAAATATTACTTATTTAATATAACAAGAAATTTATATTTGTTTTGTTCTAAAGGCTTATTACTTCGGCACGAATCGAGTTCTAAATACTATAGTCTTCATTTTGAACTTTTTGATACATTCATCAGAATACATCAAGCTTCCCTGAATCCTTGTTCTTACCGTCCACCTATATTAAATTTTGTGTAGTGTAGTACTGAATTTTTCCTATGGATACTGTAGGTAGCTATGATAACATTTGAATCTTTGTCCCATTATAAGGTTTAAATTGGTCAACATTACTCTGGATTTTCCATGTTTGGATTTCTTTCACCACACCAACTATTCGTGAATTTTATTTTAGAAAACTTAGATGGTCTTTTAAAGCTCTAGCCCATGTATCCGTAGAAATGATAAATTTTAAAATCACGTTGTAGATGCGAAATTAAATTTTAATAAATAGTTGCATGAACTGAATAGGATTTTCAATGCAATAAAAGAAAATTTCACGTTTTCAGTTTCTAGAATATTCGAAAGGATAGTGCTACATATATTATTCAAATACTGAATTCCGAGAAGGGAACCCGATAGTCGCCGATAGCTAATCTATATTGATACCTGTTCACTAGAAATCGACCTGTCACCAGGAATGATCGGCTATTATTACTTGCAAAACTTAAATCTGGTTAAATTATTATAAGCTCATTACGTTGTACAGTATTTTTTTTAAACAAAACCGTTCTCCACCAGAAGTTGTTCATTATCGGAATTGTCTATGAGTGTAGGAAAATATTTAATCAATATTTTGCTTCAGTAGTGACAGTACATTAATATTAAATAAATATTCACCCAACCAATTGTGTCAACGGGTATATTTCTTATATAACTAAGGTATACAGATAATTTAGCATTCCATTTTAGAATTCAATTATACTTGTTTATTTATAAACTATAAATAAGTTTCTATTATGTGATGTTGAAAAATAGTTACATACTATAATTATTATACTGTTTGACGAAAAGGCATATTTTTCTAACGTGATATTTTTATCTTAGTTCTGCACTGTTAAGAGAGGTAAGGATGAAGCAAATAGCAGGACATCCGGAGAAGATGGGAGACAAGAAGAAAATGAAATGGAATAAATAAAAGCGCTTAATGTTCTTATAAAATAATTCTTTCTGTCCCGGAGTACCACAGTCTCGCCTTTGCCCTTCCCTACAAACTTTGGCTTTTGACTTTAACTTTCACTCCCAAAACCAAGTAATTATTTGTTTTGTTTTATTTCTGTTAATCCAATTAAATCTGCATTGAATGTGATTACAAAGTTACTGAAACGTTAATAATATGATGTTGAACTTTAATTTTTATTGAAATGTAATTAGTATTTGAGAGTATAATATCGATATTTAAACATAAAAGAAAAATAAATAAATTGAAAAATAACCATTTAGTTACATTGTCTATGTTTAACTTCAGTTATTTTTTTCATTATTTTTATAGATAATATGAATATATATATATTATATTATATGTAAATAGAGTATCCCAAATTAATAGAGTATCTATATGGTATAAATATTTCTATTTAGTCAAAATAAACTGATTTTATAGAAAAAAAACACACACTATTCAGTCCATAATTCAATGTAAGTGACATTAAATATAATATTTATTGTTTCTTCTGAGGTCTTGGATATTTAAACAATAGTATTTTCGTTGCCAAACGGAGCATATTATGGACCTTCACAGAGTGCAGGCTATATTGACAGACGTCTTTATAAAGAATAGTTATTATTCATTCGTCCAATCCATTGAGTCCTCGCATTGGACACAATAAAAATTGTCTTCCCCCCGAACCTATGACTCATGGATTCAGAGTTAACCATCCTACCAACCAGATAACCGTGGGTGCGTCTTTTGCGCACCATTTTTTTGTATCACCATGTTCTTTTGCTTTTTCTTATAAGGTGGTAGAAAAAGTTAACAACATTTGGTCATTTAGATATTCGCATTTATGCTGATATTGAAAAAAAAATCCAAATTGTAGTTTTTAGGTTAAGTTTTTTTATTCTACCATTTATGTATTTAATTTTCTTTATGACCAGAATTACATATTTTGCGTAGTGTTTTGTTGTTTAGTAATTCGTGAGGTGTTTGAAAATCAAAATGATTATGTAGTCTACACAGAGTTCCGAGAGGTCAATGATCATTTTTATGATATTCGGCAGTCGTTGATGACATGACACCTAGTTTGAAATGTGTAGTCGTCACATGGGTAGCAATCATCATTCCTCAATTTAAAGATTAGATAGGCTCTCAGTGCTCTGTGGCCTGTTAGTATTTGTGTATTTTTTTGTGTTAATGGTAATGCCCACTAATTTTCTTAAATTTAAAATGAAAATTTCTACAAATATATCGATAGGTAGGTATAACAACATCTTTTTTTATTCAACGAATAATTCACAAGGTTTGAGAATATAACATTACTTTATTGAACAAATATAATTTGAAAAAACCTCAGATACCTACTAGAAAAAAAATTGCAAAAAAGATACGACGTCCAGCGGGACTCGAATCCGCATCCACTGAATTAGCTCTAATGTACTTTACCAATTGAAGGATGTGCGTGGATTATTTATGGTTTATGTAAATCCAGTCGCCAAAAATAATGCATTTTATAAGCACTACGTTATTAGATAGGACGCACATAGCTCAATTGGTAAAGCATTTGGAGCGAATCGAGTGGATGTGGGTTCGGATCCCGCTGAGCATCGTATTTTTTTTTCAAAGAGTGTTTTTATAGTAGTTCAAATTATGTATATTCAGTAAAGAGATATGCATATATTCTTTAACCTAAATGAATCCAATACTGGATAAACACTTATCCAAATCTTCTCAGTTAAGTGCATTTGATTGCCAGGTCTGTACCTTAATATCTTGTCAATTTACTAGCCTCTAGATCTATTTTTTAGTTTTTTTACCTTTTGGGTGTCACTAGACAGTTAGATTTGTTGAGATTATCTCATATTTGTGCTGTGTTCTGGCTGAAGTTTGTAAATGAGAATTTTTGAATCAAGAATTCTCGATAACTATTGAGAAAACTTGATTCTCGTTACTCAAGATATCTTTTAGATTTTTGAGAATATAAGAAATCTTTGATATGAATTAATTAAAACCGCGAATTTCTGAATTTAAATAAGAAGTCTCGTGTCTAATTTTGAACTATGCGGTGACGAGATAAGTACTGCGTATTTTAAAATTTTGATTAGTGCTTGTCGTTAGCTAATTATTTTAATCTGGTTAATCTATAATGCAGAAAAAATAGTCTATCTAGGTAAGTGAATTACAATAATTTTTGCTACATGTGATACAAATAAGATCTCCGTGTGGCTAGGAACTACGAAGGATAGAACATAATAATTAGTGGAGACCTTCATTTGTCAGCGGATAGATCTATGGTGATGGTTTTGTATTTATAGTTTAACAGGGAGTACAATTTATTTACCCTATTTACTATTGAGAGATAATGTAAAATCTTATTTTCTCGTATTTTAAGGACGGGCTTGTAGCCCGAAACTGTTACAATTAACATTAATAATTATCAAAGATTTTATATTCACTCTATTTATTAGCCACAACTAGTAACACGAAATAAAATGTAATGATTGCTAATTCATTTGATACATAGACAAACCGAGGGAAGATTAACGATGATTGCTAATTAAATTTTAAAAAATAATCTTAAATTATACTTAAACATTTTACATTTCATGCTTAGGGAATTATTATGTATTATATGTATTTCAGGTACCTAGGTATTTACATATAGGGTTATAAATAAACGTATTCATAGTAGAGAATAGAATCTTATAAATAACACATAATATTATACTTTACCGAGTTTCGGCGTACTTCGACAGTTTTTGCTGAAACAGTGTTCGATTTTAGCTGAACACTCAGGTAAATAGATTTGAATGCGGAGTGGTCCCAATGACATCGTTCCAGGTACGAGGTGTATAATTATACCTGGCGGAAATTCGGGCAAATATTGACCCTGTTTATCCGGTGGGCAGCGTACGAGGGACGAATTGCCAAGCACTGCAAACATAACCGGCTACGCTTTTGCCCGCCGCGGCTCTGATGTAATCAACGCTACGCTACCTCTAAGCTACCTCTACGCTACCTCTACGTCGCCTCTCGTAGCTTCTACAATAAATGCACAAAGAAAAGGTTCAAAAGAATATATAGACAGATGGCCGCATTAAAAATATTATGTTATGTTTGAAAAATATGTATGTTTTTTAACTTAAAAAAAGATAAATTTAAAAATACGTTGAAAAAATAAAATTATACACAATAATAGCGGTGTTTTTTTACTTGGATAGAATTTACGAAAAGGTTAATTATCAAACCGAGCTGTGATACTACATATGGAGTGAGACCAATCCAAAATAAACCCTACAGACTCCATTGCATCCACTAAAATCGACCGTATGGTGTGGTGTATACGCTGGTGGCATCATAAGACCATATTTATTAAAAAATTAGACTGGGACGGTCAATGGACATGTTGAGAATGATTTTTTTTGAAAATTTCGATGGAATTGATCCGGGAGACGTGGTTTCAACAGGATGGCATTACGTACAGTGCGGCAACCACAACTATCAATTTATTGAAATCAACATACGAGTATTTTGGCGATACGTTGATTTCGAGAATCGGACCTATCAATTGATCTCTCAAATCGTAAAAATTGACACCTCTGGATTATTTTATGTAGGCCTACGTAAAGTTATCAATTTATGCTGATAAATCAGTAATAATTTATTCCTTAGAAGCCAACATTATTCGTATTATTCAAGCCAGTGGTGTTCGAAAAAGTGACTCAAAAATGGACGTTCAGAATGCGCTTCGTCAAGTACCGCCAAGGTGGCCATATGCCTGAAACGATTTTCAATTCATTTTTTTTTTCATTTCTTTCATTCTTTCATTTCATTTAATTTCTGAAATAATTTAATAATATACTATTGTAAAGAAAGGGTGCAAAATACTTGAGTATGTGAGCTGAAATATCAGTTGTTGGTTACAGATGTGATTACGAAGACGCCTATCATGTGGTTGGAATATGCTCGGCATGAAGACCGACTGTATTATACTCTGCAGTATTATTGCAGAGCCTCCGAATTCCGTCGCCATGGCCGGCCCTCCTTCGGTCTACAGCGATTCTATGAACGCGATTTACACGCTATGTGTTTCATTTGACAAGAAGTGGGAGATGTGCCAATAAAGCGAGAAAAATGACAAGACTTTTTCTATGCTCCAGTGCTGAAGCGTGATTGGTCAAGTAAGTAATTTTATTTCTAATGTAAACTATATTTACATTAAGTAAATGCTAGTATCTAACGACTCTTTACAATATAATACATAAGATGTTGTAATAAAATTCTTATGGATTATTTAATAATTGGGTTAATTTTTAATTATGCCTTTGTTGGTACCTACAATAGCTTAGCCTTTTTTTAGTTTTAATAGGTTTGTTCAATTTTAATTGAATTCCAAAGGAATAGGAAACTAATATGACCAATTTAGCCTGGTGCCAGATAAGGATCATAAAAAACGTTAATATGAGATGTTATTTTTAAAATAATATCATTTAAATGAAAGAAGTCAGTTCAAAAGAATGTAATACGTGCTGGACGTCACCATTATTTATAGTAACACGTCTTACTATTGTAAAAATTAAATAATAATTTTGGGCCGGTATGTATAAAACTTTAATGATGGCCCGCCATTTGAATTGATGTACCAAAAACTCGTTAACTGTATTATCAATTGATTGGCTCCTTCAAACGAAATAAACTGTTCAGTTATTCTAAGCTAACAATCGGGATACATGTTAATCGCGGGAAAATCTTTGTGCAAGGCATTCTGTAGCGCGAGGCGAAGTCTGGCGGCATCTCGCGGGTCAGGGAGAGACGGGGCGCGGGAATTTTAATGAAAATTCCATCAGTCTTTAATGTTTGCCTATTCTGTTTATCCTCGGAGGTCGCCTTTATTGTGGTTCCGTTCGCATAAAACCCGTCGTTATTGCCGAGTGAGCATGTACAATTCTGTCAACGGGTACCAGCGGCCCGCAAAATACCAGAGCGCGCTCCCGCATTATTATTTAATGCCATTATATTACAGATATACGGTTACAATTAATAATAACAAAAAATGTATCAAAATTTATGAGTTATGTTTATGTACATAAATTTACAGTACATATACCATTTGAATAATATATTATCAGACAACTACAAAAATTATTTGATATATATATATACCAGTTCAGGTAAATTAGCACTCTCAGACTTCTTTATACTCTTGATCTATCTTGACACTTATAGGTACTCTATATTAATTGGTACTGTTCGGTTATACCGGAGGCTGCGGAAAACGCATTTTGAAAATAGCCGATAAACTGGATTATTTGTTAGTTTGGGTTAGTTTAGGTTCGGTTAGGTTGGGTTAGGTTAGGTTAGGTTAGGTTTGGTTAGGTTAACCTAACAAATAATCCAGTTTATCGGCTATTTTCAAAATGCGTTTTCCGCTGCCTCCGGTATAACCGAACAGTACCTATTAATTATAATATATTATATTATGAATCATTGTTTTACATAACACCGATCAGTTTACAATTCAATATTTGTGGTAGATTGCGTTTTAAGCGTAAATGGTTAGTTTTAACATTATTTTATTTTTTATGTAGTCTTGTATTTTAAAATTCAAACTATATGTCCATTTTTAATAACCGATATAATTTATTTAAAAAAACTTTTTAAAAAAATATATGAAACAAAGTCTTCATAAATTAAAAAAAGTGGAAAATATATTGAATTAATATTCGCATTTTCATTATGAGTCAAAATTGTTTATTTTTTATGATAAGATTTTGTAATTTAGAAAGTTCCAATGACACTACATTAACTGTATCTAAAATTATATAAGGACATATAACAATAACCATCACCAGCTTAAATCAATATACTGCTAGTCAGCTATATGAAAGCGTATTCAAACTGATTCCATTTTTATCGGACTTGTGCATTATATTACTTTCGGAAAACTTTGATATTTCATTGATTCAGACACAGCAAGGTCAAAAAAATCTATACAAACAAATATTTATTGTAAATGCTTACCTCAATTATTTCGTGATAATAAGCAAAAAATGTGTTTAGGTTATTTACGTAGCTTAATTTATATTTTTTAATTTACAATAAGTTATTGGTATTTTGTTGACCATGGATGAAAAATTTGATACGAAAATGCTACGCGGATTTTAGGAAAGCAACCATCAAAGGATTCGTTTGAAATTGATCTAAGTTTTCCACTTGGCAGAATACGTTTAATAGTTGTGGTCAGTGAAAGATTGTTCTCAAAAGATGGGATCATTGATTTCATTTCGATTTACAAATTTATAAAGAAGTCATCCCGAGGCTAAATAAAATTTCAATGTAATAAATGAACAGTTCAAATTTAATAGAATGTGATACAGTGAAGAATGTTTGTCAAATGGTGTCAAAAGAAAAACCAATAATTTTACTTTAGTTGTATAATAAGTAATGTATTTTTTATATTATTAAAAAATATCCATCCAAGCTAACGAAATCAATCCTGTTAGTTATTGATAATTTATTGCTATAATATAATATATGATATTTTTAACATTAACATAATATATTATAAGAGCCGAATATCACACGATGTAATTTATATTTGCTGCTTTACTTTTCATACTCATAAATAGTAAATGTCAACTGTAGCCACCTAATTCAATGAGTAATTTGGTAACCTTTTCACTATTGTTCCTTTACTTTAGGCGAAAAGTTTTCTGAACAAAACTGAAACTGGCAAGTGAGAGCATAATATAATTCTCATAGATAAAATGTATTCTCTACCAGTCGTCAATTTGTTTGAATAACGTTATATTTATTATGATATTTTATAAATTGACTGAATTTTTAAACAGTAAAAATGATAAAAGTACAAAAATATGTTTTTATTCAATTTTAATGTTCTTCCACAGATGTGATAATTGTAAACATTAACATTAAATAACATTAGATAACATTAAATGAAATAAATTATCTGCCATTCAATATTCTATCATTTAAATTCACGGAAACTTGAAACACATCCATCGTTTGACAGTTATAAATAGAGGATTGGAGCGGACCATTTTTTGTGTTGCTCCGCTCCGAGACATAATCCTTGCTCCAGCTCCACTCCAGGGTCTTCTACGCTCTTACCTATTATATATTATTATGTATACAAATGTAATTTAAAAAAAAGTAGTTTTGGAATAAGCTTTCTTATTCGTCCTTTCCATTATTAAATCTATTAAGCAAAATTCCAACAGCAAATCGTCTTTCATTACCTGCCTCTTCTATCAAAAAGTGATGTTATATATAACTCAGCAGTGTTAAATATAATATTTTCATTGGATTTTAGGACGAAAATTTAATAATAAAAAGAAAACATCCGGACCAGTGGAGCACTACAAATTTTCAGTGTTCCGGCTCCGCTCCAGCTCCGAGTAAAACCCCATTGCTCCACTGCTCCGTGTTCCTGCTCCGAGCTCCGCTCCAACGTTTTGGTTATAAATAGTATTTAAGACACAAGATATTATGTGAATAATTCCTAAAAATAACTTAAAATCTCCGGACATGTTGGTCGAGCAGAGTAGAATAATAAGAATATACTTTCATGTAGTTGATTTTTCTTCTTGCTACCTTAATATTATGGATCTTTTGATTTTCTACCCATTCCATCTATTTATGTGGTTTCTGCATTCAAATTAGTCCGATTAGTCTTCTATTATCATCTATCGGTCTATCTAGTAGACGAACTTCCGATACTTATATGCCCTGTTCAAGGTCTGTATTATAGAATTTTTGAAAGGTTGTAATTGCATTGAATTGAATTAAGTATACTTATTTTGTTTAAAATAAAGATTGCGGTAAACGATACTGTTTTTAAACATTATTTTGGTAGTTAAATATGGTCGTTAACTTCGATAGTCGTTTAATGTGGGGCTAAGGTGAGATTATGAATGAAAAGAAGGTGAATATGCAGTAAACATGCTCTTTTTTTACAGTTATTTATCCAAACCAACTCTTGTTGATATATTCATGCAAAACCAAATTTATGGCGCCCTAGTTTTAGTTTGGTATATCTGTAGTGTATTATTTACAAGTAGATACGCTTCGTAGGTGATGTTGGATGTAGTCGGTTCATACAGAAATGCAATAAATGTTTCACAAGAGAGGGGCGCTCTCAAAGACATAAACTTGAAAATGAAATTGTGTGAAGGAATCTGTCTAACTAGCAGCTTTGTAGTATTATATTCAGGGCCGGAATAAACGCAATTGATACAAAATGGGAAAATGAAAACTACAAAATTTATTACAAAATGTGTTAATAATAATTTTTATAGATAAACTTAATAGCTCTTCTTAGAAAAGTTTTTAATTTGTTATAACATATTCTTATTTACATAATTATAAGTATAATGCAGTGTAAATAAATATATTAAAATGGTTAATTTAGTATTTTTTTTATAATTATGTTCGCTTTAGATATTGATATAGGTACTCGACAGTGAAAACTTTTAAAGTTTTAAAAAAATCTTAGGAAGATAGTTTTTATTTTAATAAATTTACCATTTTAACATTTTACTAAGAATTAGCAGTTAACATATTAAGTTTTAAACACAAGAGATTTAAAAAAAAAAAAACTGATATTTTTTTACTTAGAAATAATATTTGATATTTTTTCGCAACAAATTTAACAATGTTTAGGTAAGTATTGTTGTTCCTACACTTTTTTCTTATTCACGTAATGCTTTACCTAAGCCTTGCTCCCTAGAAGCAAACCATTCTAATCTAAGAAATGCTTTTTTACACACGTACTCGTCATTCGTTTAGTTTATTTTCGTATTACGTGATACATTATGTCACGACATTAAAGTTTACGATGAATTAGAGAACCCTGCATAATCCAAACCACCAAAATCTCACGACTTAAAAAGGCTATTCATATTAAACGAATGGACTTTAGCTGACGAGTACGGAACGTTTTTGATATACAACCATCTGGGTGGGGTATTAGATGACCCAAATTGAGGCGTAACCCAGCACGCAAGAGCAGGAGATAGATATAAGCGTAGTAAATAGTTGGTATCTAAAGTGAGGAACACCATCTAGTTATACATATTCAATGGAAGACTTCCTGTAGACCCAACTCATATATAAACGTATCGTAGAGAGCAACAGGATGTATTGTGGTAATACCCGCAGCACGAATTAATGTTATACAACTTGTGTGAGTCTGAAGAAATCCAAACCGCTGAGTATATAGTTGAGACCTGTATGTGTTTCCACCTGACGAAAACACGCACGCATTGATAAGTATCTACAAGTGCATTATTGACGAGGTATTTTTATGATAATATAATTTTGTGCTAGTGCTCATGGCGATTGAGTTAATGTCGTGAAATATTTTATTAATATGGAATGTTTGGAATTACTGATAATCGGTTTCATATTTGATGATAAATACTAGTAAAATCAATAAAAATATTAAACAATGTATGAAATTAAATAATCAAAACAGTAAATCTGATACAAAGGTGAGGTGCTTCATTTCCTGAGACTCGAAGTGTACAATGAAGCGTTTAATCATGGCGTACCGCAAAGACGGTATCCGTTGCCGAAGCAGCATATGATTCAAAAAGTGACAAGTGCTTTTACCGTGATGGGCGCTTAAGTCTTTCCGCTGGGAAACAACTCCGTGTTATATTGCCTGTCGGTTCGACAGTTCTCATGAATAAGGTCCGCGGGAGGCATGGGGTGGGAGACTCGGGCGGAAGTGGGCTTGAGGCTTCGAGGGAAGGTTTTGGTGGTTCCGGCGGATACTGTGGCGCGTGCGGTGGACGACTGACTGCCGAAGCACAAACGATGCGATGGCTGTATCGGCAAACTCTTCAAAGTAAATATTTTAATTAAAATATTTGACGAAACAAGCATTCGCTGGGTCTTGTTTAGCTGTATGAATTTCAACAATTAATTATACATGCTATGAGTAAAAATAACTGCGTGCGGT
The DNA here is from genome assembly GCF_057557595.1 of Rhyacophila brunnea. Taxonomy (NCBI): domain Eukaryota; kingdom Metazoa; phylum Arthropoda; class Insecta; order Trichoptera; family Rhyacophilidae; genus Rhyacophila; species Rhyacophila brunnea. The sequence continues at coordinate 33,556,204 of NW_028232859.1, forward strand.
ACACAATATTTAACATTAAATACATCCAATATAAAATAACGCTATTTACTAATAGTTTAAGAACTTCATCATGCAGTAAAATTTTGTAATATACTTACGGTTAGTTTCGTAGTAATAACGTACTTACATATTAACACTATCAAGACATTTATACGTATCTTACTATTTTTCAGTGATAATATGTTTTAATATAAATTTAGTAGTTATTATTTCAATATAGAGTACTAGAGAGAGGTCTATCTATAGTAGTATTGATAAATCTGTAAAATTTTAGCTTTAAACAATCTGAAGTTTGAAGATGATATTATAACACGAATACTTACACACTTCCAAATTTCAAATATAGCCCAATACTGTAATAGTATAGCATTTTACCAAAAGATTTACAATACCTGATCCTATAGAATGAGGCCATATGAACTAATGAAGTAATAATGTAAATAAAAAAGGCCGTATCCTAGAAGATGTTTTTTTATCTTCTATTTCTCTAAAATCTTCAAGCTTGATTCATTGATAGGCAATTTTCATTCAATTTACAACAACACGGATTATATTATAACAATATAACATTATTATGAAAGCCATCTAGCTGGCAGAAGTACCTGAGCATTAAATAGTCCCTAAAAGTCATGCTTTAATTCAGCTCAGTGTATAATTGATTGAATCCAACGCATCTATTCTGTACACAAGGTGGCTATCGGTGGCTATGGAGAGTAGTCTATAATATTTATATATTGAAGCGAGTAATTTTTATAATAAGTTAACCATCAGAACGGTCAAAAAGTGCTATGTTTTAACAGCATCTCTCTTGGCTGTGTTAACTTTTAGAGTAAGTTTTGACAGTTAAGACGGCTAACTTATTGTAACAATTATAATACCTTAATACATAAATATGATAAACTACCCACGATGGCCGCCGATAGCAGCCTTGTGTATAGAATAGATGCGCAGGACTTGATTGCAGCTAAATTTAGTCATGGCGTCCAGGAATTTTTAGCAAGTCTGTTCGTCAGTCTTTGTTCATCTGTTTCCTAAATCATAGGGCGCCATATTAATACCAACATAAGTATTTTTTTAAATACATCAAAGATACAGTTCTCAATACTACAAATAAAACAACATGGACAACAGCAGATATAAATATGTTACGATTTCTGGCTGTTAGGTTACAGGATTTTAATTTAAGTATCGATTAGGTAAAATTTTATTATTATTATTTAATAGAAATAAACACATTAAGAATATGAGCCTAATAAGTTCAGTAAATTTAATGTATAATGATACGTTTAATTTTGGAGAAGAGCCAGTCACATTAATTATTATTGCTAAAATTAATACAAATAATAATATAAGTATTTTTCTTTTAGTACTTGGTTGGTACAGTCCAATAACTCGTTGTAATAAGACGTACAGCAAAAAGTGGAAAACCGTTAAACGTATCGGATTTTAAACTGCTATAAAATGTGTATGTAGCATATTGCGCAAGAATAAAATATGTATTTTGTTTATTGAATAATTCAAAGCTTTGTTTGGAATTCAGAAGAGAATGAGACTGAATTATTTTCTCATAATAATTGACTTTGCCTGCACAAATTTATTATTTTTGAATTATTCGTAATTGCTTTGGGAAAAAATAGTACCATTGAAGACTCATACTGCAAATTACTCGTAGTTTATTAAACATTTATAACGTAATTTGAACAAGAATATATGTATTGAGTGTTCAAGCAGTGTGTGCTTCCCGTGATCACATATGCGTGTGAAACATAGACCCTATGTAAAAGAGAGATCCAGAAACTTAGAGTAGCACAACGTGGTATGGAGAGTTGCATGTTAGGCATAATGCGAAAAGACAAAAAGAGGAATGAGTGGATAAGGAAGCAGACAAGGGTTTGCGATGTAATAGAGTTTATTAAAAGCCTTAAATGGTGATGGGCTGGACACATAGGTCGAAGAAGAGACAATCGTTGTACAAATCTAGTCATCCAGTGGTATCCAAGAAGTACAAAACGTCCGATAGGTAGACCTAGATGCCGCTGGATCGATGAAATGATAAAGTTCTGCGGAAGTACGTGGCGACGCAATGCACAAGACCGAGAGAAGTGGAAGCAGGTTGAAGAGGCCTTCATCCAGCAGTGGATAGATTCAGACTGATGATGATATATATTGACTTGACACACGTTGATTATAGTAAAATAATCCGAATGATAGTTTTGGAAATTTTGATTTAATTAGTATTTTAAGATATAAAACCCATTATCGAAATTATTTTTCACTAGCTGATAAAAATTAATTTTACTTACTTGGAGGAATAGAACGGCTGTTTATTATAAAAAAAAATGAATTATCTATTGCCAAAGTTTGATGGAATGTGGTGTATAAGCGCAGTTTTCGTAGTGCATATTATAAAAAATGGGATTTTTAATTAATATCATAAGTAATCGATTGGACGATTTTGGTGGAGAGGATATGTGCAATGCATGGATAACTATGAACGGTGCAACTAGATATTTTGTAAACTCCTTCGAAGGCTTCGACGGACCGATGGTGTCAGCGCTGATTCCTGGTGCAACAGCATTCAGGGTTGGCACACGGTAGTGGTAAATAAAATAATATTTTTATGTTCTTAGATATGTATTGATTATTTAAATATTTTCAAATGTAAATGTATTCACAAAATGTATTCAATTACAGTTTTTGCTAAACACATTACTCGCACCTTTAAGAAGTCTTTCAAGCAGGATTTGGTTATTAAAATGGACATGTTATCTATTAATATATATATATATATATATATGATATTGAATAATAGTAAAAATATATTATGCGTAATATTTTTCTATTTTTTATAATTATTCTGCCCGCGGAAAGAATTAAATATTAATAAATAATGATAAACATGTTAGTAATGGTAAACTGGCTAAGTAAAAATATGTCATTGCCATTCCAATTACGAAGAATATGAATATGTGCGGTGTGGATTAAGTAATTTGGTCAATCCAATCGATAAATACTCTGGATTTAAATACAAAATTCTTATTCATTAAAAAACGAGACATTATGATAAACTAAAGAAAAACTGTGGATCAAGATTTTTGAATAAGTATGATGATAAGAAAAAGGAGATAAGTCTGAAAAATAGAAACATGGTTTGAATATTATATCAAATTAAATATTTCAGACGTTTACAAAATTACGTAAAAAAAGATTTGAACTCAATCATATATTTACTCTCTTCTAGGGTAATGATTTTAGACTGATTTCCCCTTTTCTTCTGCAGATTTGATATTTGCTTTTTTCTTGCAACAAAATAGAACCAGCAATATTGATGATCGCTTTCAAACTTTAAAATCTAACAATGAGAACATACTAAGTTGAGAGAGCTTTAAAATAACATTACCATGGAAAGTTAAAACCAAAAAGTACATTAATAACGTCTGATAACATTGATGTGTATAAGTATTTTCAAATTAGAATAACTCCTTCCCGGCTTTAAATTCCGCTGCGTGAATAGTTCATTGTAATATCGAAGTTTAACCCAAAGGAAGTTCAATAGTAGTGGTCGCTCCACTGAAAGACTGATTTGAAACAAATCACTGGGTCGACCTTCTCTCTTCTCTCTTTGCGTACTAACTCACTCCATCTTGTTTATTGTTACACCGCCGACGTGACCAACCGCCGCAGTTTGGGTACACGCAAACGAAAAAGTCAACGTGGGAAATTTATATTTTGTGGTAGGCAATGAATTTTCGTAGAGCACACAAAGGGAAGACGAGAATTATTTTTAGATTTAAAATACGTACCGAAAGTGATAAAACATAATATTATGATCTTCAATACCATTATGAGCTCAAACAAGATGCCACAAAGAATATAATTATTGTTTTAATCCTTAAAAATATAACATATATTAATATTTGGAGGTGGGCAAGTGAAAAAATGAGAAAACACTACAAATTATAAATTCAATACGTTCGCCATATGACTCTGAAAAGTACACATCTTTCAATTTATATATGAGTGATATTATCCATTAAGCTACCGATCTATCTTTCGAATAACTGATAATAACTATGCCATCTGGGGTATTTCGAATTCCACCAAGAAATGGCTACAATCTTAGGATTCTAAATTCCGTTCGGTATTCAGTATTTTTTTCAAGATTTATAGTTATAAATTTATACAATATACAAATATCATGACGTGTATGCAGTGACCTTGGTGGAAATATTGGACCCCTATTTAAAAATCATGGAAGGGCTCCACTAAGTGTTTCTAAAAAAATCCGTTCGAAATCAACAGCTCTATTTAGTTCATTTTTCAAAATTTATTTTCCTTCGATCCATTCCAATCCAATTCATTTTCCCCATTAAAAATCAATCTTAAGACATCAATAAGTTTTTTTTCAGATTTCTTGCGAATTATATTAAATCTATATGTTTTGTGGATGGCATATTCAACAACTATAGCACTAAGATTTAGACCACCTTGTCCTGTTGGCGACAACGCTATGCGTACTCTTGTGATGAGGTAGCCATACCACGGTTGGTTTTAGAAATACACATACGTTCTTACATTATTATTGTCATACATACCTACTACTGTAAGTATAGTTCCGTATCAATTAGTATAATATAATAGCGCTTGTAAACGTGCATGGATTTACTTGCAACAATAGTGTATATTTTAAACTATCGCGATAATAACTGTTTACACGTAAAAATGCTGACTGTCTTACCAATTTCATTCTTCAAGAGTATGCGAGACGCGATGTTGTCATTTTATAGTACTATTTGACAGGTCGTGAAAATCGGTGTACCTCAAAATGAGTATGCGCGGTGTAGTTCGTTTTGTTATCGGCAGGTTCACCACTATCGTTCTACTGCGCAGGCGCAGATTTTGAATAAGTCTCAACTATCGCGTGAAAATTCAGAACTTTTTGTTTCATGCATGCAATCTTACAACATGCATGATAATACGTATTTACGGGTGATTTTTTTTGTTAAGGCCGCGATAATACGTACTGTCAGCAGTAAATCCATACAAGTATAAACGGGGTATAGCTCTATATGACAGCGATGAATCAAATAAAAAATAATATATAGTTCTTAGAAGATTAGAAAACCTTCTTAAGTATATCAAAACGTATCGTGATTGATACTATCGAGTGTACGGCTCACGCACCTCTAAACAAGTCAAAGTTTGTGCAGACTTTCACTTGGCTAGGGTTGTTTGTGTTTCAGTCTGACGTGTCGATTGATGGGGTGGGACTTCGATTGGGGGCTGCTCCGTGAGATATTTTCTTTGCCGACACAACGATGAACTTTGGCGTAGGAGTTAATTGTGTGACTTTTAAAATCGCTGCCAGAAAAGCTTATCGCGAGTATGTCGCTCACCGTTTTTGTTTTGGAAAATAATACAATTAAGAAAACTGTCCTATAATACAATTATAACTAGATACATTGTTATATTACTTACTTTCGGGGATTGGGATGAAACCGACTTCAACGGTCTTATAACAGAGAGTTAGCAGCAAATTAGACAAAAAGGAATATTATTTTATATTGAAGTATTATTAAAAAGGTACATAGTTGACAATTAGGTGTGTAACAAATATTTTACTTAGCCTGAAATTCTGAGAAATCAAAGCTAAGGTTGAAGGTTATGCACCGGGACAATATCTATAGCCGGACTTCGTTCCTTACCAGGCCTACAGGGCGAGTCAGTCAATTATAATTTTCAAAACATAATATTAATACTTTATATAAAACATTATTATCACTTTTAATATTAATATTACACCGTTTTCCATCCCAGTTAAATTATTGGACTCCTTCTATGCTTATAGCCACAAAAAATAAACTGGCCTAGTGCTGCCAACTGAATAATTTTACAACGTTTTTATTATCTCGTATTCTTGTTTGTACGGTAGTTGTTTGTCCAGTATAAATCTTGCAATCGATTTTTAACTAACTTCCCGACTAGCTAGACATTTGAAACTTTTGGAATATATCAAAACACGATGCCAATGCATTCTTTTAATACTTTTAGCCATCTTTAAGCAGAATTGAAGTAATAAGCAGAGTTAATTCTGTTTTGCATGGAAAGTTATTTCAGAAAAATTCGTAAAAAGTAAAAAACTATTATTGGTTGCTAAGGGGGTGGTCCTAGCAACTAAATTATTAATATATACGTGCGTTACTATGGAAAACATGACATTTCAGTATTCTATATTTTGTTTGTTTGTTTGTTTTTTATTTACTTCATATGAAGTACAAGTTTGAGCATATTGAGCATAATAATTCAACAGAAAACTTAAAAACGTGATATATAAAAAGTTCTTTTTAGTTTGTAATTATTTATTGTCGATTAATACGATTCTCTGTTTTTAATTTTACTATTCATCCGCATATTCTTCACAAAAACTATCTTCCAATGTATATATTGGGTATTTTATATGAAATACACAGATGCATATTATCTTGGTTCGGCTCTCTTGTTCTTATAGGATATGGGTTCTCAACCAATATTTGAGTCTTGCCCCCTTATTTCTAATTTTTACTTTACCTGCGGTCTTCCATATTTGCATAACATAATATTCTCGTTAATGCAAAAATAAACGTATATTTTTTTTGCATTTTAGTATGACTGATTCTTCAGTTTAACATTTAATATATTTAATATATATATAAGGAATATAATGGGGAGAGCTGTAGATCATTGGCATTGTGGAATAAAATTGGTGGCCAGAAAACCAATAACTTAGATTGGCAGCCGATACCACGCTAATCGCTGCTGATGAAAGATTACTTACAGAGCTGCTACACCGGATAAAAGAAGAGAGTCGCAGATACGGTCTTCATATTAATAGGAATAATACCAAGTTAATGTTTATCGATCCGGCTATTTTTTTTACTATCAGCAAGTTTTCAAGAACCTAAAAACAGTGGGTGAGCTTATATATCTGGGATCCACCATTAATGGAAAAGGTAGATGAGAAACAGAGAGAAGAAGGGAACATTTCAATTGCCACGAAAGGGATTCAATATTCAAACATTTATTAGTGTTATCGATATTTTTGTACAGTATCAAGTCATAGACCCTTAAGGCAAAGAGAACGGAAGGCAATTGATGCCTTAGAAATGTGATATGGATCCCAAATGCTTCGAATTTGTTGAAATTGTTTGTACAAGATAAACCAGTGAATCAGTAAGAGATTACAGATAATGAAATGGCTATCGATAGTATGTTTCAAATGCATTCTGCAGTTTTTTAGACATATTTTTGACGGGGATCGGATAACTTGGAGAGCTTGATGATTATGGGTAATCTTTAGGGAAGGCAAAGCAGATGAAAAGGGTCGACGCGCTAGAGCGACCAACTAAAGGAGTTTACTGGGAGTAGCCTTCACTCTGCCCTGAGAGAAAGGGGTGGAGAAGGAGAGTCTTAGTCGCTCAGAAGATGGCAGCATTTCAAAGTGGTCACGATCCTCAGCCATGAGGGAATGACTATGAAGAAAGAAGAGACATCATAAGTTGACAACGAGTTTCTTAATCGAATCTTCAGTTATGTTTCTAAGAATATTTTTTTATAATATTTAATTATGGTTGTATAAAAATAATTATTTTGTTTTCTATTCAGCGGCAAACAGAATCTTTAACGTGTATTTTATGTTCAATATTAAAATTTAGTCAGTCAATATTTCCTATTTCATTAAAATCCATATTAATAATAACATATTACATAACTATACATATAAAGGCAGTTTGGCGAACACTGAAACATATAAAGAATGTGTATATTTACTATTTATTGAAAATGATTAAAAAACATATTCTTACTGATGTCATTTAGATTTTTTCTAGATTTTTCCAACGTGATCTATATGCTATAGTATTTGAAGAAACTGCTGCAAAGTTTATTTGTTTGGAAAGTGTTGATGGAGACGACAATATTGATGACGTCATTAAGTCGAAGTCTCAAATGCAAAAGGGTAAAAATCTTTTAATGTCTATGGTAGGCCAAAAAACTTTTCTCGTTTTATTTATACACATTTCGTTAACAAACGATTTGAATCACAAAAAGTAAAAAAAATAACGTTAGTTTCAACGACTTAAATCCCATGAACTTAAAAACATTTTTTCAAATTGTTGTAATAAAAAATACAAAATTTTGTGTTTCTCTGGTAATCTCGTTTAAAAAGCGAAAGCTGGAAAAGATTTTTTATAATATATCGCTTAGGCAAACATTGAAAAACAAATTTATGCGTTTGGCCTTGAAATGTTTTTAAATACGAATTTTTGGAAAAAAATATTATTTATTATTTCACAGTGCTACATCGTTAAATAAAATGATTATATAAAGACTGTGATTATTTGCGTTCCGTATTAACTTAGAACTAAAATCATATCCAATCGTTAATCAAAATTAATACGCAGTTGAATTTATTAATGAATTTTAATAATGTTATGACAAATATATTACGAGTATGATAACAAATGATATAAGAAAGGGTTTTGAGATAAATTTTTAGACTTCCAAATAATCGCAAACAGCTATCCAATTAGATATGTGAATGATAAACAATGGCTATAATGAATTTGTAATGAAAAAATATGGAGCTGACATAATATTATTTTTTATACTTTGAATAAAATAATATACATAAAGATGAACGTTTCGAATAAATGATGAGCTTTCTGGTTGAAGAAATCATTTTTTGTAGCTTACCGCAACCTACGTTACAAGGTTAGTCGAGACATCCAATTTAATTTGTGTTTAATCAATAAACTTTGAAACTGCAAAAGGTTTTAGCATACGTAGGATATATAGTCCTTCGAATACCGTATCCTTCCAAAATTGCAGCCCTTTCCACCGAAAATCCCTTTAAGGGCTAGGCTCCACCTTCACAGAGTGGTTTGCGCAGATAGAGGTGACTTATCGTCCGCTTGTACACGTACCCTCACTTGCCGAATCTATAAGCTTTTAGGAAATTATCGATACTTAAGAGTTTTTTGTAACAGATTTTGTGTTTTGTCTATGGAAAAGTGTATTACAAACAACCGGGTATACCATAACATATTATTTTTTATCGTATTATAATGTATATAATTATATTTAAATAATACTTTTTCTAAAATATGAAATTGATTTGAAATACATTTTCGTTTGCTTAGAAAATGCAAAAATTACAATATTATACAAATTTGTTATTAGTTTCGATTATTATACCTGCTTTAAGTTACAATAATAAATGGTAGGGTAGGTAAGTAAGTATATAATAATTTTTATGCGCAAAATAAGCGCATTTTTTAAAAAGTATCGCCATGCATCTGGATTTGACAGCTTTGTTAGTAAAGCCTTTGTACAAAATGCGCTATGTTGCTATGGTTATGGCAAAAATAAAGCGTTATTAATTATTTTTTCATGAATTTGCACAATATGTATGATTTTGGTGCTATTTAAAAGGTTAGTATCCTAGAATGAATCAGTTTTTTTTTTACAATATAAGTGTGGACTCTGAGTTTGATTTTTTCTATATTTTCGCAATAATCGATTTAGATGTGATGTACATGTTTTTAAATTTGTACTAAAGTTACAATAAGCCTTAATATTTGTGATTTAAACGGTATTGTTAATTATTGTTTATCAGGAAAAAACTTTCCATTATTATAAGCGAAGTGGGTTTATTATGCACAATTTGACCACCGCAAACGGTAGAAATATCTGCGAGAGTTTTAATTTTTCAAAATTTACTGATCACCGTATAAATTGTCGGACGGTCGTTCACTAATGTGTAATCCTCAAAAATAAATGGGCCCGGTTCAGCAGAGGAGACTTACGAATGCCGTAATTATAATTGGTGGTGGCGCTTTTTTATGCTTGAGTATGATTTGTTGGCCGGGAAAGGGATCGCGCATCGTCCGGCCGCCCGCGTGCGCCCCGCAGCCCTCCCGAACGCTTCGAGGTCTCGAATTTAATTTCTCTTTTATTAGGGGACGAGGCTCGTATCCATTGAAATGTGGAGTTGCGGGTCAGTTTGTGTGAGCGTATGTGGCCAATAAACGGCTCGTTAGAACCTCCTTTTTTGAGCGTCCGAGAATAAAGAAGTAATCACATCGTATCACTTTAACCTTATCGTGTTTTATGAATTGGGGTTATATGCTACGGTGTCCTATGTATGAGATAAAATTATACAGATATGACGAGTATAAATTTGGATAAAAGGTTTTAATGATTCGCTTCGGTGTGTATTTGGGGGATTACAAAACTAACTTTCCCTTCTTAGCTTTGATATTGATGGGTTTGAAAAATGTTGAATGCTCTTCATATTTGAAAATATAATATAATATATTATTTAAATAATACTAATAATGATACATAGGTTAAACTGCGATAGAAAATTGGGCTGCATAAAGCTGTCTTTAGAATACTGAATTCTATACCTCACCAGTCCTTTTCAGTTCTATATATCTCACCAGTCACACAGTTGCTTCACCTCATTTTTGACTCTCCCTGAGTCTCCTTGAGTCGTGTCCATCCAGACTCATCTTTAGTGTTCGATCATTCGGCAATCTCTCAATGTAACTCGCCCACCGTAGTGTAATTCACAAAATTTATCAATGGTTTGGTGTTACATAAGGATATCCAGGTCATGATTCATGATCTCATTTAGGTCTCATTTTTCAAATTTTGTCAAAAGATTTGTTGTATTAATTGATTCCATACTTAGTATATAATATTATTATTTGCGATTTTGTCTGAGTGTTCATTTAAATAATTATAGTTTATTGAAAGAGACTAGCTACTCAAGTCTGTCGAATCTTCAGTTGACTGATCGGGTATTCCGACGTGGGTTAAATATTTATAATCGAGTAATTTAACGGCATTGTAGGAAAAAAAAGCTTTTTCTATCTGGTGTCGACTAACGTAATTTTAAAGTATTGTCTTGTTACATATTTACCAAAATCAAAACTATGTATGCGGATGATCGAGAAGAAAAAATACGAGACTGGTTTTCCCTTTCACACAAAATGCAACGCTTGCGGCCAAAAGCTTTCGATTACTTTCATTTAGACCACTTTAACCTGCACCCTTCACACATGGACGAATATATTAATTGTTGAACAATTTACCTTGACGCCTGCATTTGGTCAGCATCCATTTAAGTTCTGTTAAAGGTGTAGATTCTTTTGAAAAAAATAACAGAGTCAGTTTAAACCAAAGGATAAAGGAGAGTGACCTGAGTACCTATGTAATAATTATTATGTTTGTATAAATTTACTATACTTTCTTATATGAAAACCAAAGATCACAAATCTTAATTAATAAAATTAACATGTCTCCTTCTTTTTATTAATTTCAATTATATATATATTTCACATCTTTATAAATGTTTGTCATTTTTCTTTAATATCTTCATTATTTTGTTGTGTGCATGTTTAGAAAATAACACTCTTGGGACCCAAATTATTAATATATGTACAAACTTACAACACATTTATATTTAATAACCTTTCTGTTGTCACCTGATATCCTTTCACATTTCATTGTTAAAGAAATCTACGCGACAGCGCGATTTCACGGGTTAATATTAAGCGTCAGTTTAATCCTTGCATTACTGTTGGATCCAGCGTTGCCAATTTAGCATTTTTCTTGCCAGATCTATCAGTTTTTGATAGCCATCTAGCTTGCAAAAAAGCAATTGGCTTGTAGCGTTTTTACTAGCGTTTTTTGATGCCCCCAACAGCTTTAAATATGTTGAAAAACGCAAAATATTTAGTTTATTTATTTTCATGCGCATTAAATTTCTGTTAATCAGATACTTAATGCAGGTAGGTTGTTATGTTCTTTAATTCTATATGTCTGTCCTACAAGAAAGAAACTCTCTTCTTCAAACATGACACGAAACTTAAACGCCGTTGACACAATATAGGCATTTGTTGTCAATTTTGAAATATATTTCTGTTAAAATGTGTGGTTTTTACACGTATCGACATTTTTTTCGATTTTTACACTTTATTTTCGATACGCGAAAACAAAGCTATCTTAGGACTTCGTTCCTGGTAGAATAAGTAAATTTACTTGAAATTTTATTTTCACAAAATCTTGTGTTTTTCCTTGCCAAATAGCTTGTTTTCATATCCTGTCTGGCATGTTTTTGTCAACGACAGTCAACGACAGTTGTCAACGACACACAAAAAAAAATAACTTTAACATTTGGAAAGTAGTTTTCACATATATTAAATGATTTCACAAATAAATAGATGAAATCACATCAAATAGTTTGTTTCACAAAACAAAAATCATAAATCACTCATTGTAAATATAAATTCACTCAATTTTGACAACTGCACACATTTGTAAAATTGTTTTCACCGATAAATAATATATCGCACAAAGAAAAGGTAGAAATTCACAAATGTCAAACTAATAATTGTAGCAGCAATACAATTTATTAGAAGGCAATCGCAAAAATGATGCTTAGGTGATAATATAATTTATGTTTAACGCAGTAATATAAATATGTATTTATATTCGTGCTGCTATCGTACAAAAAGTAGTATTGCCTGTAGTAACAAAATACCAAGTCATTGCAGTAAAATTTCATGAAGCAGACCGTTTGAAAAATATAGTTTTACAGTGTGAAGCAATCACGGTAGCTTCTATAATTTTAGGTATTAAGAACTCGCAAGAGTCAACACACCATCGTCAGCTATTTTATATTGAATGCCGTTGATCACTGCAGTGCTACTTACACCATTATAAATAAAACACGCCAACGGACTTACAACGTCGACAGGTTTAATTATTTTGCTGTATTTTTTTGACTTGCTTGAGGTACTTAGACTATAGTTGAAGTTATTGGCGTTGGTATGTAGAACATTTTTCTATAAAAATGTCAGTTTTTATTATTTTGGTACTTAGCGCCTTAATTAATACACGTATTCATATATTTTTGATGTAAATCTACAACCAAATAATATCACCTAGGTATATCTTTTTTGGTTCATCGATATAAATTTTGGTAAATGTGGCGCAGATGCCGTCATGAGATTGTATAAGTATCTTTTTTGAACTAAACCTAACCTAACCTAACCTAACTTAACCTAACCTAACCTAACCCAACTTAACCTGACCTGACCTAACCTAACCTACCCCAACCTAATATTACCTAATATAATCTTAGTTTGTGATAATGATGCATCAAAATCTATGAGCATTTCAAATTTTAAATTAACAATTATTGGATCGAAAAACATATGCGCCGACAGAAAAAGGTATTTATTATAATTGTCTACATGGAATAAACTGTTTTCGTCACAATTACCTAAGTTTTAATTAACGTCACTTTTTAAATAGGTATTTATAGTATTATTTGAATCTGAAAGTAGGTACCTAATACATACTTATGTTTTGCCAAAATATTGTTTAAAATCATTAAACCTAATTTTCTTAGTGTTTGTATTCTTTTACGATTAATTGGTTACAATAGTATATTGATACGTGAAGACTACTTTTTCCTTAGTGCAAATCGATCATTTGAGTGTTGTAGTTGATTTGTGAATATCATCCATTTTCGATGTGGCGAACATCTTTTTAAATGTTGTCAGCGCTTTGTGAAAACAGTCTATTCAATTGTGCGAATATATATTCCCCTTCAAGTAATACCTAATCCAACATTTAAAAAAATTAAATTACACTCTTTTTCTTTTGACAAAATGTATTTTATAGTGCTTTTTTTTCTTTCACACGATCAAAACTAAAAAAATTACACTATTATTTAGGATTTAGGGAAATTTTCCAATGAAACTTCCAATATACGTTACGGCACGAATAAGCATGAAAGTATTTTTAACCTTTAACATGAGAAACCTTTTAAAGCTTTGTTTTGATGTATTTAGACAGTATCTTAAAAGAAAAATATTTTCTTCCGACATCTTTGATCGTGTTATTTATGTGATTATTTTCAACGACAATAACATCGACATTTTTTTATTCGCAATTCGCAGAAGGTTTGTTGTGGGCGTTTTATTAGAATATTAATAAAAAATAACGTAGCTTTGATATTCACGTAATGTACGACGTTGAACCTGATTATTTTTCCATAAGTAAACACCATTTTTCTCAATTGTGCGTAGAGCAGCATCGAGCGCGATAAATCCGTGTAGGTTTAAATATTATTTTGTTTGGCCAGCGTATAATTTGAACAGTCGCCCACCAGGCGCGCACACAGGAAAATGTTATGGGGTTTGGCATGGTTTCGAATATCTATAAGTAATATATTAATTTATTAGTATTTTTTACAAAAAGGGGGATCATTATATCTCATTCAATTAAGTATATTTATATTAATTATATAAAGTGATTTTTTATTTAGATTACTAAATATATATATAGGAAAGATAACACCAGTTCTCGTGCTCCATCACTCGTTAATACCAGTACATGGCCTACATATTATATAATCAATAATTAGTTGCATAGCATTCTTGAATATGGGTTGATTATCTGGTGTCGTTATGAGGTTTCCTATAAGCTTATTTTAGAACGCGTTCAGAAGATTTTTTTTCGATGTCTTTATTTTAAGACAATTAACTATTTTCCTTTCGATAATTCGTCAAATGATTATTTTCCGACTGCCTTTTTACAAGGCATGGTTATTTTTCACTCTCTTGAATCTCGTCGGTATGTTCTGCTCTTGAAACACTTTTGCTTGTTATCGCGAGGGATGGTTTCCAATCCTGGTGTCCTAATGAATTTGAATTTACATGCGCCTGTCAATTACCTACGTGGTCGCGGCCATGATTTATTCTGGATCGGAACCATTTCCTCGTGTCAAGCCTATCAGGCACCATTAGCGAGGAGTGCAAGATTAGTAAATGCGCTCCCTAAAGACATAGACATTTTCAATGATGTACTTTGCATTTTGTTTTTGAAACTTTATTTTTCTGTATAAAATTGTATGTTTTTTGTTGTCAAAATTTTTATTTTTCTGTATTAAATTGTACTGAGTATGTTTTGAATTTATTTTATTTTTGTTATTATATATTTTTTATATATTCTCTTCTTCTCTCTTGTGAGGGTAATATTTGACTTATGATGTAAATCTCATGTTGTGTACGTCTTGAATTTAGATTTGTTATGTCCACAATGTTTTGTATTCCTAAATAAATAAATAACATCAAAACAATATGTTTTTAAATATAATCGCAGTAATATTACATATTACTCAATAATTTGTGATTTTTTTAATATTGGGAAGGGGTACTATAGATTCGAGGACCCGCTTATGTGCGTGCCTGGTTCCCGCGCTATCCCGCTGTCCACGGCGAGTGCAAAAAAATATTTTCTTTCGCCCCAAACAATACCCGGAATGCGCCAAACAAAAATTAAACCCACATCGGATTTTTAACCGCACGATGAAATGATAAATTAAAAATTACCTTGTTTGTACATCGGCGTTGGTTTTTTGTTTGTGTAAATATAATATTCCTTTTTTCCGACCTTACTACATATTTTTGAAATGAAAACAACAGCTATCGTGGGGCAGCTTTGTAAATGTAATTTAACGCTAAAAGCAAAATATACAACCTAAAATACATATTGGCGACATCGATTCACAATAAAAAAATGTGTAAAATTATGAATATTATTTTAAAATTTTGCAACATTGATTTGAATTTATTTGAGATAACGCGTAGTGATTTACAAACGTTTTCGTTGCACGACTTTCTTATTTAATAAAAAAAATTCACGATGCATAGTGGTCCACGATAACCGGTTTCTTACAATACAAAAAATAATATTTTGGATATATATAAATATAATACTTATATAATTATGTACTTTCATATCATATGCACATATCCACAAAAGCAAACGTTGATAAGATTTGAAAATTTAATTGAAATTTTAATATATATAAGGCGATATACATAAAACGTTTTTTTTAAATACCTACAATATTTTTTAAAATGTATGCATTGGTTTAAATTTTAAATAAACTTACCTTTATAATGCTTTAAAAATGCATAATATTTTATTGTCCAACAGTTTTATAATTCACTCTCATTCATCACGTTTTTCCGTATAACGAGAATTGTAGTGATGCCGTACTTTTAAGTATTTTTAAATACCTAAAAGTATGGTTTTATTAAAAAAAATATATCTTTTGGTAGGAAATTAATCGCGGTATCCCAGAGTGTCAAACCTTGTACTTTAACTTGTAACTTCTAAGCACGTGAATGTAACCTATTTTTATGTGAAAAAAATAATAAAGCTATCAATAACCAAAAATATTCACAGTGGAATAGTAGATAGAATTGCCGGTCATAAGTGTATTGGTTGGCCGATTCTAATCCCATTGTTGAGTTGTTTTTTTTAAATGCATATTTTGAATCCAAATCACGGGCTCAATAAATAGCTAACAATCATTTCTCGTAAAACATATACCAAAATACTTTCATATTTGTCGACACATATTCAAGGCTTATGAATAAATAAATAATTATCAGATATCACATAAACAAAAGACCGATTAATATATTTTACTTTATAATATTACTATATATATTTTTTTCCTAAACAATATACAGTTCCTATCAACTGTATTGCCAAAAAGTTTTTCAGTGTTATAATAAAGGCATTTACTTTACAAGAAGAATACAGCATGTAACAAAAATATTTTTTTTACTGTCTACAAACCGAAACTGGAATACTGCCACAAAAGAAATTAAATCTTTAATGTCTCGTGTTTAAGACTATTCTAGTGAAAACATTTTGTAAATAAATAAATTCGTACACAGTGCCAAATCATTTTATTTTTCGTATTGCAACACAAAAAATGGCTACATTGCTTTTATGTATACAATATAATATATTATACAGTGCACATTAATCTAATTACTATTTGGAATAATATTCGGTGTTTCAAACATGGGGACGTCGTATAATTTTTCTTTAAAAAATGACAGTTTCTTTCCCTTGATATTTTAAATGTTATGTTTTATTGATTCTTAAGAGCATACATGCTCAGCGTAGGTCAAAATGGAGCTTTTGTGGTATTTTCAGAGCATAACCCTGGACATTTCTTAAACGTTGTAGACAATCTATTTATATAATTTTGAAGCCTGATTATCCTTTATATTTATTTTAAATATTTGATTACTGCATAAAGTATTTTTATTAAAATAGTATTCTTTTAAACCTCTCGCTTTAATGTTTTAGAATATTGTCATATTTTAGTACATCTATGTGCAGTGGTGTTAAGATTTTTTATATTCATCAATTTTTAAACGCATTTAAAAAACCATTAGTAAAATTAATAAGTAGAGATTTTTCTCTATTTTTATTGATTTTTCGTTTTTACCTTAATGTATTACTTTATTTCAATTTTGTATAATCCATTGCATACATTTTATTTTACTATATTATATTATTGGGCATTGGCTAATTACTGTAATGCCATACAACGGTTTCTGAATAGATATATAAATATAAAATAGCTTTGATTGATGATTTAACTTGTGATATGGCAATAGCTATCTATTTAATGTCTTAATACCCAAATATCGTAATCCCTTTTTAAATCTTTAATAATTTTTAGAAAATTGGTTTTATCTAGAGTTTTTTTAATAAAATATTGAATTGCTGATTTAAAAATAAATACTGTGTGATTTTAAATACAACATATTACAACATGTTATTATTATCGAAAACATTTTATGGAACTATATTGTATTATATACATCAAAATATAGTGTTGCAATTATAGGTTCCACGGCACTATAACATTAAGATATTTTGTAAATACTATAAAAAGTTTATTATAAGAAGATATCTAGATAAATTGTATTTTTTAAACAATCGCTATAAATAAAACTAGTAGCTTGAATGAGGGGATCGTAAGAGCGAGGCGTGTAAAAATATTGCATAGCAATCGTAATGAAAAAACATAAGAGAGACAGTATACAGTAGCTATTTTCTTTTATTCGTTGGCAATAATATTTTATGTTAAATATTCCCACTGTTTGTAGAGTGAATATGCCGCGTAGTTTAGATGCGTCTGGTAGGGTGGCCAATCGTTATGCAGTTTATGACGTAGAAGTAAATATTAAAAGTACACATATACTATCAACTGAGATAATTTGAGTTTGAATTCTAATTATTTTATATACCAAATTAATATATATAATTGTATATTAAATAGAGAATGAAGATTGTTGGTAATTTTTGAAGTGTTTGCTTATATCGTAAATAAGCGGCGGACGTCAATTACGATTAAATTAGTAATATCATTTGCCTTTATAGATGAAAACCGCTCGCATTCCGATTGGCGAAATTCGTAGTATCTCCGATAAAAATAATTCGC
Organism: Rhyacophila brunnea; assembly: GCF_057557595.1. Classification (NCBI taxonomy): domain Eukaryota; kingdom Metazoa; phylum Arthropoda; class Insecta; order Trichoptera; family Rhyacophilidae; genus Rhyacophila; species Rhyacophila brunnea. The sequence continues at coordinate 33,574,577 of NW_028232859.1, forward strand.
ATAAGCAATTGATGCTTGAGTACTTAATTTCAGTATTAGTAATTTACTTGTTGAAATATTATGGCATGTCGATGGTAAAGCAAGAAAATGACTCATTGAAGTGAGGGCTACGAACGGCTTGTCGATGGTAAAACTGGGATAATAAATGAGGGAGGTTTTTGAATTGTTAATTATAATGTCGATTTTAAAATAACTATAGTGAAACGATGGTAGATTGTCTACAATCCAACTAAAAATTCTGGATGGTGTTACCGGTTTACTACTAATTTCCCGATATATTACTCATAAATCATATAAAAGTTACTGTCTAATATATTTAAATTTCGATCATAAAGGCACTTAAGATCAAATTCGACTCTATTTTCATGGGTCTACGCTGCTAGGTATATGGTGCTCGCGTATCGACAAACGTGTCAAACTTAGAAGCGTCCTTCTAAAAGGGCAGTGCAGTGCAATGTTGTCAATTAAAAAGGTGTACCACTCAACTTTCACGGACGCGCTCCCAGTCCTAGGCGGCACCTTCCGCTTGACCTGCACATACAGGTACGCGGTGCATCCACGATGCTCCTTAAAGGCGAGAAAGCCGTTGTTGGTGACTTCCACCTTGCCCCGCTTCCTCGTCTTGATGCTGAAAAAGTATCCTCAAGGAAGCAGACTATACGTCTTATGATGTTGGATGCGGCGTCGAAGACCTGGCAACGAAAGTCGGATGAGACGACCAAAAGTAGGCACACATATTTATTCTTTCATAACGTAAAAAGGCGATTGGAGATAACCAAGTTGACTCCTGACCACTACACCAGTCAATTTATGATAAGCCATGATGGGTTCGCTGTCGAGCTCTTTGAGCTTGGACTTGTTACCCGACCGACTTGTCCATGCGGCGGAGAAAAACAGGATGTAAACCACATCCTCTGGGAATATCCGAGGATGTGTTCCGAGAGAGAAGAGATGCTCAAGTCGGTCCAACCAGCTGTTGAACTCATCGGGCAAGTCCAATTTTTTTTTTTAATGTGTCACATAAATTTTACTATCCGTATTAATTAGCTTTGTTTTTTGTTATATATGTCAGTAAATTGCTTTTCTGTTTGTTAATTTTCCATGTCTTTCTCTACCACGGCATTTTGTATTAGAATAAATTCATTAGAATCAGTCAAAGCTCACTTGGGAGCGTAGCGACCTTAGTCTTGGGTATCTGCTCCTGAAACATTACCAGTGCGGAAAAATGCTGAAGCTTCACATCCAAAGGTAGGGCCTCGTGATATGCTCGATTGAGACTGACTGAGGTGCGAGACGGGTTGGTTTGTCGGGGTCTGTGTTTGTGTTGTCTAATATATTAAATTAAATCATGGTCATATCTATGTACGGACGATCTGTATAGGTACGGTCGCTGTATAACAGATCACATAAATTATACGGACAGCAAAATACGCAGCCTATGATAATTTTCTCTACGTGCAACGTCGCATATTTGTTTGTTATGTTAGAGTACTTTTTTGTTTTATTTCAATGCGTGTGCAAACTTTCAAACAATTTTAATATTTTACCAAGAAACATTATTTTAAAATTATAATTATTGTAGTATTTATAAATTATAGTACACCGAGAATATATTTATTTATTTGGAACATCGTTATGAACTCATGATACTTTCAAAAGTTATAATTGAACTCAAGTAGAGTCATAGACTTTTCGTTTTTGAAGGTGCGCAGTGCAAACTAGGGTACTTAATTTAAAAAAGTGGTAATTAAGATTAAAAAATACCATGTCATCACCAATAATCCGATACCCCGAAGTTTCTCTTCGGTTTCTCCAACAACCCTCTACAAAGTTATCACTTTCCAACTAGACACTACAAGCAAACGGAAGCCACCAGTAGTTCCTAATTTTGGCTTGTGTCTTCTTCTGTGTCATATTATATAATATATTAATCGATTTTTTCCGATTCACTGTCATTCATAAAAAACTTCGCCAGTACAATATCTCTATTTTAATTGATTGAACTGCATTGAAATTTTTGTACAGACTGTGAATCTCGGAATTGTATCTTATATATATAATTAAATAAAAGTGTTAAACGTTAAAAAGTTATTTGTATGATATTATAAAAATACAATTTTAGCTTTCTGATGCAATATCCTGTTGTATATTACCTACAAAAACAAAAGTTGTACTATACTATAGTAATGGCAATGTTATTTTATTTGGTCATCGTTCAAACAAAATCAATTTCACCCAACTTTCAATATTAGTTTTTGCTTAACTATTGTGTAAAGTTTGTAGTAGTCATATTATTCTGTGTGCTGTTGTAATATTTTCCTGATTATTTCGATGCAGTTATGGTCCATTATTTCTACTGGTAAAAAAGTTTTGCTGGCATTCACTATTATTGAAAGTAAAACAATCATTATAACTATGTAAATTGAATTCGTTCAATTCATTTTAGTAATCTAGACGCAAATAATTTTCAAATTATATAATTTATAATGCATTATTGCATACGCTGTGGAGTTTATTATTATTATTAAGTAAATTCATGTACCGACTTTTAACTGACCGATGAATGTTTTATAAAAAAAAATAAGTTAAAGAAAGAATACAGTATTTATATTCTTTATATACAGTGTTGCAGTACCCAAAAGTGATTGCCAAAAAGGCATATTTCAAACAAAAGCTTCCCCTCTGTTACAACCAGTTAAGATATTACATTAGCATATTTTAAAAACAAAGAAGTTCATTTCTGTCATAACACTCTATTTTTATAAGTGTAATCTTTCAAATGTATTGTTTTATTGTGAAATATAATATAGGCTTTTTAAATCGTACATTTTATTGTTAAGGTGTTATTAATTTATGTTGATAATAATTATTTGAACAAAATATTGTGAATAAAATGGGTAATAAAAAACTGTTTCCAAGAAATTTTCATGAGCATTTAAATATAATAAATACATAACATAATATTAGTAATATAAATTAATAGTTCCTCTCTAATATAAAAAAAAATAAACCTTCATAGTCCACCATTAGATCTGGAGCGGACAGAGGAAGCGAAGGTGTGAAAAGTTATGCGCGACAGAAGAAAGTGCAAGTGAATATGATAAACCATTATATCGATATATAAATACATTTACTAATTAGCTAAGTGTATAAGTTCAATAAATACTAATTGTATACAATATCTTAAGCTAAGGAGTTTGAACTACTGACTTGGCAATCGTCGTTAGGAACGTGGCAATCCAGAATGAGTTCTGTTATCCTTGAACAAGTATTTCTTCATGTTACTTTCTAAATACCATATGATTTATCGGTAGCTTTGTGGTATTGAAACTGATATTTCGTATGTGTAGATCAAATAATGTCAAAATTAATCTACTGTAATTGGTCATAGATGGCAAAAAATCCATTGGTCGTCCTATTAAAAAAAAACAAATTTATCACAAAATGACTATGATAATTTGTACGATTTTACCACGTTTTTTTTAGCTCGTATTCTTGTCTTTTGTTCGGTGGTTGTTTATCCAGTACAAATCTTCCCGACTAGCTATATATTTGAAACTTTTAGAATATATTAGAACACGATACCAACACATTCTTTTAATACATTTAGCCATCTTTAAGTAGAATTGAATTCATTTTCAGTTAATTCTGTTTTATATGAAAAGTTATTTCGGAAGAAATCCGTAATCCAATTCACTATTATCGGTTGCTAAAGGGGTGGTCCTAGCAACAAAATTATTAATATATACAAATCGAATACGAAATCAAAATGACATTTCAGTACTCTATATTTATTTGTTTGTTTGATGCAAATTAGCAAAAAAATGATTTGTTGACAATTGCCTTATTTGTTCTAAATTATTAATACATAATATAATTGTCAAGTTTATATGATGTGACAGAAAATTTAAAAACGTGGTATATAAAAAGTTCTTTTTATCTTGTAATTATTTCGTATTTACTCGAACTTACACGTGCTTAAAATAAATATGAATATATGAGTAGGTTGTCCTATGGCATTGTCTTTTTTAAAGGTTTAAATAAGATAATACTTACAATAATAATAAAGTTAACAATTCCGATGAAAAGGGTTATCACCACGAGAGTGCACAATTTTATTGACAGAATTCATCTGAAATTTCGATCAGTACGGTAAACGCTGAAGTACAGATCGAATATAAATTGATGTGAAGTTTTATTAAAAAAATAAATTGACTTAAGCGTGGCGTAAGCGTACTACAAAATAAACAACCGCCATCAATCACGCGACTCATCGCAAAGTGACAATAAGGGGCGAGGCAAAAAGTTTAAAACACTTTTTGCCAAAATTTGAACTTTCGTCGATGGTTTTTTTCTATCAATTTTCGCTGGATGGAAACAAGTTGACTATCATAGTTTGTCACCGGACTAAAACTAGTTATATTTACGTACACTGCAGGACGAATATCATATTTTTCAGTATCTATCGTTTCAGTATCTATAGTACGGTTCATATACGCACTATTGCTATTGGTTTATAGTTTTATATTTTCGTATATATTGGCTAAGTTTTGGATTCGAACCTAGGTTTGATTTTTAGTCCAATAATATTCAGGATTTACCTGGAAATAATTATTTTAAAGGGGAGAATTTGCATAGTGCACAGTAATAATATACCAAAAATCAGCACTCAAACATGCTATACTATGGCCGTCATCTAAAAAATGTTAGTTTTTCAGCTATCATATCTCATTGAAAAATATTTAAAAAAAAGTTAAGGAAAATTTAAATTCTTTAACAAGTGTTATTTGTATCGTATCTCCGATTACCGAGCTAAAGAGTTGGAATAAATGTAACAAATAAATTTTGAATTCATTTAAGAAACCATTATGTTAAGAATACTTTTAATTCACATAGTTTTAATTTAATTTAAGCACTGTATATATTTGCAAAGTCTAATTACTTTAAGGTAAAGGGTTATCTTGATTTAATATGGCTAGACTATTTGCTTATATTGTACACAAATCATTATGTTTATTTTCTAATTTTACTTGAGTATTTTTAATACTATACTTATGTAAAATGATCACTGATATTTCGGTTTCCAATATTTTCCTTGTTGTATTATACTAATTATTTATTAAATATTTGGCGTATTGGTTAACAGTTAGGATACACAATGGTGATTGTATATAAACGGTTACTCAAGCTACTGATAAGTTTGAAGGCTACCTTGTATCTTTGACAGGTTTCGAGGTCTTCATTTCCAAAATGTTGAAATGTAAGTAATAATTTATTTTATGTGGAATGTCAAATACAATTAATTTGTTTGTCATAACTCAAAACAGGTTTCATCCTGATGAATATTTTCAATAAGATTAGATCAATATACATTAGGAAGTTACTGTTTATAATGAGATTATAAAATTTGTAATACACGAAATATATTCTAACGTACTCTCTGCCAATTAATTAAAAAATGAAAAATAATCATTTCTGCTCTATTAATATTATTTTAAAATATTTAACTGGATTAATCTTAATAAAAGATTTTGTTATAATTTGAATTACGTACCTATCGAATTTTAATTGAAAACGTTTCAGTTTTAATCAATTAGAACATTTTATCGTTTATATTCTAATAGATGAAGTTGTAAATTTCTAATATGCTTATGGTATATTGTCACTTTTACGTAATACCACTGATCTAACAGTAAAGATTATTTAATTTTGACTTTTAATTTGATTTAATATAATATATAAGTTAAAAAGCTGTACATGCAAGCAGTCATTGTTTGTGATGCATTTTTACACTCTTGCAGCTAATTAAGACGCCGACGAATTGTCTTGCTGCTCAATATCGCAGGGCCCCGAAGTGATAAAAAACGAAAAAGGCTGCGACGCTAGGATATGCAAAAACAAATATGTTAATGTGGGTGCTTCGGAGTCATCCAGAAGTGACAGTGAAATGATGGCGATGGAACCGCCCTCCAATCTGGATCCGGAATGTGCTACAGCGAAGGGGACGGTCAGGAGCGCCAGACTGAGCGCCACTGTTAATTTATTACTAGCCAAAGGGTGGTGGGGTGTGTGTACTACAGACCTGGGGGCAAAGGTTTGGTGTAGGTCCTCCGCATCGGTGCCTCTTAACATTTGTACATTATTGACCCGCTTATCAGTTAGCAATATGCGTTTTCATAAAAAGAAACAACCAAATAAAAGAGTTTCAAAACACCCTCTAACTTTGTAACTCAATTTTTCAGATTCCTAATATTTTAAATACATTTTTATAATTGAAAATTGTTTATCATCTAAAGATTTTATTATCATTTACATATGGATTCTCAACCTTTTTCGAGTCACGATCCCTTTTGTAATAGTTAAATAATGCTTCAACCCTCCACCACAGTTTCATAAAATACACTTTAAAATCACGATAACATCAAAATAATGATAAGATAAAAACTCGTCAATTACCATTATAAATCATTATACTTTCTTTCACTATACCAATAATGTTTATGTGTACGTGTATATTTTTTTTTAAACGTAACTGTTGTTTCATAAAATAAAAAAAATGAAGGTGTACTAAGTAGATACTAGTTCAATTTATGGAATATGATTATCAATGAATTATCACATTTGTTTTCATTTCACTAGTCACTATATGTTTACGTTCGAACATTACAATTTTCAGTCAGTTATTTTCTACTGTTTTTCTTTGTAGATATAATATTCATTGCATTTTTCTTATTTCATACTGAGAACTTTCAACTATTCAAATTTTCTGAAAGGGGTTTTTGACTGTCGAATTTCGGCTTCCGAGGCGTGGCGAAACTTCATGTAATTTTTCTTTTCTAATTAAAATCATCGACGGTTATAATGTTATTTATTAAGATTTTTATTAGTTATTGAAGATAATATTTTACACTTCACGACATGATATTACGATATTCGATAGCGAGCCGTGAGTTGAGGAATATCAAGTCGAGTGAAAATTTTGGCCTATCTGGGGAATCACGGCGTAGAGTGGACAGGGGTGAGTCAAGGATGGCATCTATCTGGGTGCCGTGTAAGTTCAGGGTGGAGGGAGAGAGGTGGTCTGGCAGACCAGCGGGAAACCCCGCGGGAGAGTAGGGGTTGGAGGGATGATGGTACAATATAATATAACATTTATTTTAATATAGAGAAGAAAGTAAACATGCGTGTCATAGATGATATTATTATATGTATAGTAAGCGTGATGTGAGTTTTCACAACAGATGATAGTCTATGAGATCGATGGTATATTGGTGATAAGTTATTGAAGTGATTTAATCTCGTACACCCGTAATGGCATTAAAAAAAAACACAAAGATTTAATAGTAAAGTGTTTTGCTATCATCTTGTTTTTTTCTTTGATAGAATCTCATGACTAAAGATCATGATCCCGTTGGGCGTTGGGCGGTCTTTTCGATGATTTGCCTCATGGCAGGCGGTACAATATTTTAATATCAGATAATACACCCATTTTAAATGTCTTTTTATATATCGGACCATCAAATGCGTGATTACATCCTGTTTTTTTCTTCCTTATATAATGCCAAAGTCAAAAAATATATATAAAAAAATAATTGGGGGAAAATCTTTTGACCTACATTTTATTACTAAAAAATAGTAAGCTCAATAAAATATGAAAATAGAAAAACTTAATAAATAATGTGGATACTGTTGAAATAGTTTAAAACTTTGGTAATATACTACAGTAATATTAAAATATGTTTCTAATTGAAAACAAATAATTATGTTATATTTTTCTAATAAAATTTTTCGTTTTTGGATTCTCGGTTAGGTATGCTGGTATTAAACATTATTATGAAACTATAGATTTTATATTACAATATTCACATCATATTTTATGCCGGTAGTCGTATTCTATGGTAATTTGCTTCAGTTGATAGCCGTATTTGACAAATCTTTTATTTACATTGCAATGGATGAGGTGATGTTTTGGTGACGGAGGTCGAGTTGCTCTTTGTATCAAAAGGACGAGAGTTTGGGGAGAAGGACCATTCGTAAAATAACTGACATTAGTAGAAAAAAGAATTTTTAAAATAATTTCAATTATTTAACGAGTGAAATGAGTGAAAAAATCTACCAAGGGGATTTAGTTACTTTTATTACATTGAATATGTTTTTAAATAATTTTCCTACCCATGATTATTAGGCATATATTTTGTTTAATTCTATAGTTTTCGTTTTATTGATGTCGATAGTTATTTCGGACAGTATGCCTATCTTAGATAAAAAAATGATGATACATATCGTTAGGTCTTTCTAAAAAGGTGTCGTTAGATGATGTTGATGATGTGTTTGGGGTAAAAAATAGCTTTAAATATTAGAGTGTCTAAAATTTTCTATACAAAAATCTTAAATTAAAAATCGTTTATGAATTTATATCAAATAAATGCTTTTATTTTGTAAACTGTCAATTCATGGTGGAACTGCATAGTATTGTTGTTTAATTTAATAAAACGATTTTTTTATGTAGTACTTATTCCACTTTTAATCAATAATAAGGACCGGTTTTGTCCGCCTCAGAGGGACATTTTCAACTGAATACATTTTTTTTAAAAACATTATTTATCAAACAAAATCCAAAGCGACAGATATAATATAACATAATATTTCTTTTATATTATAACGTTATATTATTTCTGTCCGTAATAATATCTGTACGTAATAATATAAAAGAAATAATATGTTATATTATATCTGTCGCTTTGGATTTTGTTTGATAAATAATGTTTTAAAAAAAAATGTATTCAGTTGAAAATATCCCTCTGAGGTGGACGAAACCGGTCCTAATTATTGATTAAAAGTGGAATAAGCACTACAAAAAAAAACTGCGTTTTATTAAATTAAACAACAATCAAATAAATGCCGCTTAATTTAACACATTTATTTATCAACTAAATGATGCTTAATATAAATTCTACAGTATTATTTACAAATACATTCAACGACATACTATAATCATAAACCGATGAAAGTATGTATTAGAGTATATGCTTGATAGCTTTTCACTCTGGCTCTAGGATGAAAATGATGTAATATATTCAAAAAAATTTTTTTTACATAATATTATTTGTATAATATGTATATATTACTACATATTATATTAATACAAGTAAATGTCATTTGATCAAATTTTATGCGCGGTAATCAGGTTAAGAGGAGTATCAGTATAGTAAAGAGTGCAAAATAGTAAAAGGTTAAAAAAACGTATATTCTACTTGGTTATGTAAGACAAAATTCATTGGTAGTTATTTTGTATATATACTTACTAGGTACTTATATTATAAAATATTTAGAATATTCATTGAAACTTGTGTTTTAACTGGCATATATAATAATATTATATCAAAAAATGTTTATAATTTGTGAACAAGGTACATAGATTACTATTAAAATAGCTTGAAACTTCACTAATACTTAATTAGGTCCATATCTCTGAGAAAAATATAATTCTGTTCCGTTCACTTGAAAAAGGAAGTCCGTATACCGATAGTAAACGAAAGCTCCATTTTAATTTTAACTCAAAGCTCTTGCGAGTGATACGGAGTGCAACTGCCGACTTAGTGACGTGCTCAAAATAATATAGATACAAGGTCAGATTAATCTCTTAATAAGTAAAGAAAACAATGTCACAAAATTATGTATTAATTAATGAGATAATATTATGAATAAGATATTTTTATATTATATAAAATATATAGGTCGAGACGGATTTAAAAATAGCGGTTACAATAATTAGTTGTTTGCGTCAGTATAACGTGGATTGAATCAGTGTCAAATCTTTATTGAAGATTTTTGAATAAAGTAAGATTAAAAGTTTTATTTTATATACCTACTTAACGAATTTCTACTAAACATTGAAAGTTAACATACAAATAAAATATATTAGTTTGTTTAATGAAGTTACTGAAATTAGTTGATGATAATGTAGAGAAACACATTTAATAATCGTATTTAAAATATATTCGTTGTTATTTATACTTTATTGTATATCCAAAATATATATATAATAATATTAAAATTAGTGATGAAAACAATAGAACAAACCATATATTTTGTGACTGAAAATGCTTTTTCTTAACTCATGACAATTTATAAACATCTCGGATAGAGTATTTGTGAATAACGCAAGCGATTGTATTATTGTCTATTTGTGATGGAAAATCATTCGAAAATTAATTAGAGCCTCGTCGCCATTCATTATTTATTTATTGAAAAAAACCATATATGGGTGAACAGTTTAACAATATGCACCATATCATAAGTAACAACTTTATTATTAGGGACATACAATATAATGATATCGTGGTAGAATAACATTTCTGCCACAATTAACGTATTTTATACTATTTAGAACTACTTAGGTACTTACAATTTAGACTATGTTAGAAAATACATTATATCTGTTTACCTTAAATATTTAGTAGTATGAAAATGTATTAATAACATTATTAAATGTCGCTTACCTTTGCATACTACTCCTTTGACCCCATTTGCCCTGTTTATTTTCAAGTCTCCTGTATACCCATATCTCAAATGCTTACAGTCACTCGTGTATTGTTTATGCGACAATCTGATTAATTATTATTGTATGATATATTGCACGATTATGCAATATATAACCCACTGGTGTAAAATCACAGCAACGCTACTGCGCCGAGTATATCGTACTCCTTACCTTTCTTATATTATAAATAAACACTTCGCCATTTTCTCCCCTTCTTTCCCGCCTTTGTGTTTCTCATAAAGTGCGAGTCTTGTGTTATTTATTATGTCTATTATTTAGCCCGTCTTACAATAAGCTTTGTGTACTTACTCTGTGCTAGATAGTTGATTCCATCTAGGAGGGACGTGAATGGGGATATTTTATGAATACTTCATCCAATTTGATTACTTAAACGCTTTGGTATTGTGTCGATAACATGAAAATTATCTGTTGTTAGTCAGTAGTAAAACAATATATATCAACTATTAAAAATAGTTGATTTTAATTCAATATATTTTTTTATCTGCTGAACACAGTGCAATAATGTAAAAAATATGTATTAATCTTTTTCTTATCGTGGCATCCCCCAGCGGAAGTCGGCCACTATTAGGGTGATCTTCATTTTATTATCTGCTACCCGGAAAAGTTCGGTGGAGCTGTGGATCATGGAGATTTTTAAGCTACAAAATATGTGCCATCGTTCCCTGATACGTTTACTGTAGATCTTTTAGTATCTAACTAAAAAGATTACTCTCTGACTGTACAGGTTCAATCACACATAAAATTTTGGAAGAGATTCCTTAGGTCATCTAAGGGTATTTCAGAGCCGCTTGTGGTGGAGAAAATTGCGAGGTTGGTCGAGTAATGCGACTGTATAGCCTTCTCAATGGTAGCAATGGTTGGAGGAATGCAAGACTTTGCAGTTTAGAGGACGGTAAAGTTAATATGAAACATGTGGAACATGACGTGATGATCTGTTTGCTTATTACAACCGACTGCACTACCGAAGTTAATGAGGTGGTTTTAGCGGTGGTCAAGACATCGTTGAAAAAAGTCTAGGAATATCTTTCGTACAGACATGGCAGAAGAAGATTTGTGTATTATATATAAAAAAATGGCATTAAGGTGCGTACTAAAATGCTAAAGTAACAATTGCTTTATGGCTATAAAAATGTTACTAAGTGTTTTTCAGGATAATTATTATTTAAAATAAAATCACTGTAAAATACTTATATTATTCAATGTAGATTATTCACCTCGTAGTGAATAATCTGTAAGATTACGATTAATTACTTTTAAACTGGCGTTGATGTGGTAAAACTTGATTATAATGAATTCGTTAATTTTAAGCTATAAAATTTATAAAATCTTTATTTCCAAATCACTATTACTTTTAAGCTATTCTAGTTTTTTGGATATCTATGGAGATATGTAATATATATAAGTGGTATTGATTACACATTCATATGGGTTTAATTTGACCAATAGGGGACTGTTAGTAATTGTATCTTTTAAATAGTATAAAAAGGGAAAATTTACAATGCACGCTTTTCGATAATTTAGGTCAATTGTAAACAAAACCCAAAACAAAACAAAAAAAGAAAAAAAAATCCAAAAGCAAACAAAACAAACTGGTGGCGGAGGCGTCGGTTTAAAAAAGGAATCTTTTCCGCGTTTCCTTTGTTTCTCCCAGTGGCGGCCGTCGAAAATGTTGATGGAAGGATGGGAAGTCACTCCTCGACTGGGGAGATGAATGAACTGGCAAACGAGTAGAGATACTCGTACACCGGAGGGTTCGGTAAACAAGAGTGTTGTATTGCGGGCGGCAGGGGTGCCGGTTTGATATTGTTGGTCAGTTTGAGGGTTGACACCAATGGTCGCAATGCTTACATTAAAATATTATTAATAAACTTTGACTTATTAACGTATCAAGTTATTGTTTAAAAAAAATATTTATAAAAATAACAATAAGTACAAGTTAGATAAAATTTTTTGTGTTTTTGAACTAATACTTAATAGGTGTTTTCAAAATGTATTGTATACTCAATAAAGAATATAACATTCACAAAGCATATTATGAATTATTTATTTTATTGAGTAAAAAAATAAAAAAAATCAAACGCCAAATTTCTTAAAATGATAATATGTAATATGACTTACATATCTATTATGTCATGGCTTGATAGTACAGTGCTTTTTTGCAATGGGTTAACAGACCGAAAAACATATTATTCTGTTAAAATACACAATATTATATTATTTTTGTAACCTCTGACTAGATAGGTAGGTAATGGAGTTTTTACCTACTCTATTGTATTGATTTACTATATAAGGTAGAGTTAAGAGTTTTCGTTGTCAGTGTGTGTTTGCCTTTGGTGAGTGTACACGACGCCTGAAGATGCCGAAAGGCGAAACCCGGGTCGCGAGAAACGACTTAAATGGAATAGTACAGAGCTTGAATCCATTAGAATTTATATTTATATAACGTAAGTGCGTAGTTGTATGAAATTTTTAAGATTGAGACTTCTATAAAAAGTATGGTGACAACTTATGGAATTACGAGTATTATTTTCATCCCTATTTATTGTCACGAGTTGGAAAACCGAAGGATCGCGTTCGATGACTCGGTCCTCCGTTGCAGCCGCGAGTTACGGCCCCCCGAGGCACAATATAGTTTTGCTTTCCCCCTATGCCCCGATACAGTTTCACTTTTGACCACCACTGACAGGGGGAAGATACCTTTTTTAGTACAATCGACGACCGGCCGATGCAGACGATTCTTTTTTATTGCATAAAACACTTTTCAAAAGCCGGTGGAAGATAAACGGTTTTCATTTGAATAAAAAAGTGAAACCATAAAATACGATCGTTTAGCTCGCATTGAAATTTACAATACATTTTTTGATGTAATTGTACAGAATATTTAATTTTTAACAAAACTCAATTGACACATTATATTTAAATTACACATTGCTAGAAAAACGATTGATTAACGATATTGATTTAGAATATAATAGAAAAAAGAAACTTACCATCTGTTTGTCTCACTTGTAATGTAATACATTTTCTGTAAATAGTGTGAATCCACAACTTAATTATTGCTCGGTATTCATTATTAAAATTTATAAGTTAAAAGACTACATTTGCACTATACAGTATCAAATATTTAAACGTTCCTATACAGAATAGATAGTTAATTTTATTAATTCTTATAGTTTTATGATACATTGAATATTTCAGAACAAACTAGTGCACATTATTTGACATGGCTATCTACTACAGGAATACAATTATATATTTGTGACAACTAAGAGTTATAGAAGATTATCCAAAGAGTCAAACTTCTCGATATGGCTTATGATTGTAACATTCAACATTCCGAGGTGTGTTCAATACTAGATGTATAATAATCGCTGCTGGATAAATATTTTCCCATAACTCCTTTTACTCTTTTTGGTCCCTAGTTATTATCTGTCGAACTTAGCGGGTTTGTCGATATGCCTAATATAGGACGCTATTGAGATCGATTATACTTGGGTAATATTAATAATAAGATATATAAATATTAATTGTTGCTCACTAATTCTCTTGAATCTGGCTAACACAATTTTCTTGTTTTAATCAATGTTATTATTTTGGACGTATCTATTTCTGTTTGATATTATTCGACATTTTGTAAGATTATCACACATATTATGCAGGTGTGGCAATCTTATATAACAATATATTAAAAAAGACTACTATGTTATTCAACGAATAATTCAGAAGATTTCAGAATGTAACATTCTTTATTGAATCCACAAAAAGTCGATTTCCGATATTAACGTAACTCGACAAGTCTTTCACCGCTGAAGACGCGCCAGGCGCGTGGCCTTTAGATCTAATACTTTCACTGCTGATGAGTTAATTACAAAATTTAATTATCATGCTAATTGCTTCACGCCAGGCGTGTCTTTAGCAGTGAGCATATCGTTGTAATTAACTAGTCAGCTGGGAATGAGTTAATTAATACTACTAGTTAATTTAATCGTTATTGGGTAAGATGCCTGTAGGTCAATTGGTCAAGAATATTAGCTGAAATCGAATGGATGCGGGTTCAAGTCCCGCCAGGAATAATGACGTAGACGTATGTGTGAGTTTCTATGTATAGACACGTCCGCAGTACCTAAGGCTAATGTTGTGTAGCGCGATTGGTGGGGTGATTTTTTATTTTGGCTAAATGTGGGCGGGAATATGATAGTGATTATCATTCTGAATTTCGATTGGTTTTCAAACATTTTTTTTAATAGGTATGTTTCTGAGAATTTTTAAATTATATGCGTTATCTATCTAATATATAAACATAAATATTTGTTTGTTTGTTTGTTTGTTCGTATTTTATGAGCTGCCATACCGTTGCGATAAAACTTTGTAAACAATATATTGCTTGCACTTGCGCGAAGAGTATGGGCTATATCTTATATATAAAAATGAATGTCTGTCTGTATGTTTGTCTGCCTGTCTGTCTGTCTGTCTCTCTGTCTGTCGGTCTCGTATGCGTTCCTATACCATTCATCTGATTGCGATGAAATTTTGGTAAGTGGTTGTATGCACACCCGCGAAGGTTTCTATTTTGAAAAAATCATCATCTTCTTCTTCTTCATTATATCTTCTTTTATTCGTATGGTTTCTATATCATTCATCCGATTGCGATGAAACCTTCGTCAATTGTTGTGGTAACACCCGCAAACGTTTCTGAAATAGTACAACCATCTTCTTCTTCATTCTACTTTCTTTTATTCATATGGTCCCTATACCATTCATCCGATTGCGATGAAACCTTCGTCAGTTGTTGTGGTAACACCCGCAAAGGTTTCTGAATTAGTACAACCATCTTCTTCTTTTATTCTATATTCTTCTATTCGTATGCGTTCCTATACCATTCACCCGATTGCAATGAAATTTTGATTAAGTGTTGTGCTCACGCCCGCAAAGGTTTTTGGATTAGTTTTATATAGCATACAAAGTTTTTTGTTTGTTTGTTCCATCCAATTTTCATTTTTTTTTTTACTACATATTAATAAAATTAATAACGTTTTCATATTTTGGTTTCGATTTTATTTTAGTGTTCTTTTATTTGACCTTTACTCCTATTAGAATTATTTTCATATTGCCATATTGTATTACACAGATATTTTAATATTAAAAAAATAATTACCTCTTATTATTTTTTAAATATCTAAGATAAATATAACCACGAAGCGACCCCGTGCGAAGCCGGGTTCTTTAGCTAGTATAATATAAAATATATAATACTATTCTATCAAATATTACTTTTATCAATTTATTTATCGCTGGTTCAGTAAGAAATTACTTCAGATTGGCGATGTTTTACTAGTAAATTATTTTAATTCTATCAAAAGACAGTCACGGTATCGATTCCAATAATTGCGATCGCAGTTAGGCAAAATGTGGGCAGAAAATCATTGTCGAGGAAAAGCAGCCAAAAGACGTAACTGTAGAGTAAGTGCGCCGGTAGAGTTTGACAGAAAGAACTGGTGCAATGGCCACAATAAGAAAATTACACCCTTATTACTATTATTTTAGGTATATGTAAACAAATTTTAGGAATATTATATAAAGTTATTTTCTGTAGGTATTTTAAGAATCACTCATGTTTCAATGAATATAATAAAATTTAATATTCAAGACCAAGAAATTAAAATGATTCACTAATTATTCATTAGTTTTTAATAATGTTATATTTTGGGGACGCAAATTATAACATATTATAATCTATTTTTATTTTTTGTTTCGACTATTTGCATGCGAAAATATGAATTTCTTAACAATTGAAGGTACAATTTTAAAAGAAAATTGTCAATACATACTTCAAAAAACTACAACTTTAAGAAACGTCTTTCTACCAGATAATAAAACATATTATTATAATAATATATTATTACTAGATGACCCGGCAAACGTTGTTCTGCCATATAAATTATTTCTAGTGAATATTTTTGTTGTTAAATAAAAAATAACGAATGTATTGTAAATATGTGGGGATGGGATCTATGACAGAAAGAGGAATGGAGCGCTGTAGACGATGACCGCTGATAAAAACAAAAAAACACCAACCATTCATTTTCTCAATCCAAAATGAGTAATGATGTTCATAATGAATGAATTACCTATGGCGGGATCTCGTTGTTTAATGTTTATGCAATATCCGTTTTGTCCCTTCCAGAAAATTAGCGGATATTGGAGAGCGTTGTATGAACGGTGTGTGTCAGCGATGAACTCCAGATTATTTTTCTTCTTCGAATCACGATTTCTCGCGTCGATGTGCGGTCGTCAACCATGATTCCAGCAACGTCGTCAACAACAGGTGCATCGAATCGACGCACGTGCTCTCCAGCTGGCGTTTTATCAGGATTGATGACAATAGCGTGATTGTCACCTTGCAATTCGTGCATGTGTGATTGCGTCTTGCTAGCATTGTTCACTGTAATACATGCACACAGATAAATAAATTAAAATAAATCGTACAAAATTTTGCACGCACTGCGTTGTGATATGTCGAATGAAATATCAAAATGACGCGATGCTTTTCTTAAATTCTTCTCGGACGTAGCGCCATCTGTCATTCAACAACATAAATAATTTCGTTCTGTTTGAAATACGAATGACGGTTAAATTTTTTCATGAAAAATACTAAAATCGCGATTAAAAAACGGGAGAGTGAGGGTAGGAAAGTGAAAATTTGGTGTTTTTTTATGCCAAATAAAAAAAAATACAAAAAGAAAAATTGTCAAAAAAATAAAAGAAAATTTTTTCTGGATAGAGATATCCTAATCATCTAGCGATATAAAATATATTTAACAACCTATTCTCATATCTAAAAGATATACATAAAAAAAATCATAAAAATCGGTCAAGCCGTTTCGGAGGAGTGCGACCACAAACACCGTGACACGAGATTTTTTTAAATATAGAGAAAAACACGTCTGCGATGGTCCTTATAAAATTGTCAGTTTCTGGGTTCGAATTTATTATTATAAACACACATATTATTATCATAATGTAGGTAATTGTAAACAGGTTATATTAACGAATTCTTGTTTTACGAGAAATGAATATTAGTCACTTGCTCAACATAATAGGTCCATACTCTGGTTCCTGAGTACATATTGAAAAACAATAAATATATTGTGATTTTTTTCTTGCTAGACCCGAGATTAGAACCTGGGTTCCTCTTGGGGACCCACAACATTATAACCTTATATGATATCCGCTCGGTTATTTCATACAGCCTCCATTATTTGGAGTTTTGGAGACCTATATAAGGATCGGACATAGTTAAAAAAAAATAGTAATCAGAGATAGATAAATTTCTTAAGGCCAGTTCGGGATATTTTTGGGATTAGTGTTTAGTTTTTAGAAAATTGGTCATTAAGGATATTGGCTTTTGAGATCATAACCCAAATCCACCGAAAAGGTATTCATAGCATTATATTTTCTCATATGAGTATAATATTATTGTATGTATGTTTTTAAGATAGGGTCTATCAATTTCGTGTGTGCTTCCATGTACTTTTATTATAATTATTTTATTATTGTAATATTTACTCAACTGTTATTTTATTTGAAAATTGTTAACTCTTACTTTATATCATGTCGTGAATGCTTTGAATTTATAATTTGGCATGTTCATTATAATATGTAAAATAAATAAATTTGAATTTGAAATTACTGTGATTTTTAATAAAAAAAATATGAGTAAGATTGCTTAAATAATCTCTCTCAATCTGAATTTTATTCTAGATCGCAATCAGCATTTGCAATATCAATGTCTTCTATCAATGGACTATCTACATTTTCAAACCTCTAGAAGAGTAGTTGGTAGTAGGCGGGAGTCCCGTGGGGATTCGCTAGACGCTGCGCCCGAGCGATACCAAATTATTTATGACGCCTCCGTGTTTTCACAATAAAATCGAAAGGGAATTCGCACCGTGCAAAAGCTCATTTCCAAGTCTAGCTATTAAATGAAATTAATAATATTACGATGAGGAATTTTCACCGGAAAATATTATTTTTGTCAACGTAGGATAGGCACCATTAAAATAATATTACAGTGTTATATCGACGTTGTTATATTCAGCAGAATGAAACTAATTATTTAGTAAAATTTAAATGATATCACTTTAAAAATCAGTAATATGTTAACAACTAATTTTCTTTTTAATCTTATGATAAAAACAGACAACTTAACAATAAATTCATTAGTAGTAAGTAGTTGTGTATTCTTTAGTAATTGGTTTGTATGTATGTAAAATACTAGTAACATTTAACTGGCAGTAGCAAAAACTTCTTACTAAATGACAATTTTGTGTATACCTTGAAAAATATATTTTAATATCTAAAATTAACATTTCACTTTACATATTATTATTTATATTGTGTGGCTAATCAGTTTTTAGATTATATCAAATTATTGAAGGAGACAGTCGAAAATACAGTTTTGTTAAAGTTCGACCATAGCATCTACCGAAAAATTATGATTCCACAAATCAGTATGCGGAATTGTATAATTCGGGATTCATAATAATTTATGACTCGCACTATCTATGTTATGTAAGTGATAGGTATACCATAAAATAGTTACTTTTTAAAATGTATCGTATTCTATAATATCTATTATTAACTGGCCACGTGTATACTATTTATTTTTGTTGAATCGATAATTTATATTAAGGGGGGACATGCTCGTCGAAGGTCAAAATTGAGTTTTTATTGTATTTTCAAACCATGATCCTGGACACTTCTTATACGTTGTAGATAATCTATTTATATAATTTTGAAGCCTTATTATCCTTTATAGTTATTTTAAACATTTGATGACTGCATAAAGTATTTTTGTTACATAAAATAGTATTCTTTTAAACCTCTCGCTCTAATGTTTTAGAATATAGTCATATTTCGGTACATAACTGTGCAGTGGTGTTAAGATTTTTTACATTTATTAATTTTTAAACGCATTTATAAAACTATTAGCATAATTTATTACGAGATAATTTTTGTAAAATATTCACGATAAAAAATTATATTGATAATCTCTGTGATCCCAAATTTGACAAGAATTAGGCATTTTATTATTCAAAAAATCGGCAAAATTAACGCATTTGAAGATGATTCTAAAGATATTTATTATAAGCTATGTCTTTGAGCATTCAAGTGTGATAAACATCTTATGAATAATGATTGCTTTATAATAATTATTGACCTAAGAATAAGGTAGTGTTTTTTAGAAATACGCCATTTCTTTTGTCATTCCCTAGTGGTTAAGTTACAACATACGGCCGTAGCCATAAATTGACAAACTATAATTAAAGTAGGGAGTAAAATTATGTTAACGCGCGTGTTTGAACATGTACCTAACCGAATTTTTTTTTATTTTTTTTTTAACGGTACATGTTCAAACACGCGCGTTAATATCATTTTACTCCCTACTTCAATTATAGTTTGTCAATTTATGGCTACGGCCGTATGTTGTAGCTTAACTACTGGGGAATGACAAAAGAAATGGCGTATTTCAAAAAAACACTACCTTATTCTTAGGTCAATAATTATTATAAAGCAATCATTATTCATAAGATGTTTATCACACTTGAATGGTCAAAGACATAGCTTATAATAAATATCTTTAGAATCATCTTCAAATGCGTTAATCTTGCCGATTTTTTGAATAATAAAATGCCTAATTCTTGTCAAATTTGGGATCACAGAGATTATCAATATAATTTTTTATCGTAAATATTTTACAAAAATTATCTCGTAATAAATTATACTAATAGTTTTATAAATGCGTTTAAAAATTAATAAATGTAAAAAATCTTAACACCACTGCACAGTTATGTACCGAAATATGACTATATTCTAAAACATTAGAGCGAGAGGTTTAAAAGAATACTATTTTATGCAACAAAAATACTTTATGCAGTCATCAAATGTTTAAAATAACTATAAAGGATAATAAGGCTTCAAAATTATATAAATAGATTATCTACAACCTTTAAGGAGTGTCCAGGATCATGGTTTGAAAATACAATAAAAACTCAATTTTGACCTTGGACGAGCATGTCCCCCCTTAACTCTAGCAGGTACTATTGGTTATTGATAACAAATTTAATAAAAATAGTGCAAGTGACGAAACATATTTTTTATTATTATTTTTCTTATATTGAGTATTTTTAAAGTTATGACATCCTTAATCACAATAAATCAGAATTAAAATATGACATATGTATCGTGTTGTATTATGATCAATGCTTTAGGCCAGTGTTTCCCAACCACCGGTCCGCAGAATAATTTCTGCTGGTCCGCAAATAGATCGACGCACATTTTAAAATGTATATATCAAAAATTCCAAGCAAAGCTTATGATGCCACTTTGCTGCTCAGATATTAAGACGGTACTTCAGTGAAACGGCAAATAATTTTCAACTATAGGTGCGACGAAATTTAGGACTGACTGGCAATCGGAGAGCGAAAGTCGAGGTGTGAACACGTCTATTTGTTTTGTGATGGCGACGGGGGAATTAATTCTTAAATCGTTAAAAGAAGACTAAAAAACGTTACCCATTTACTTGAAAAAGAAAACATGTCAATGGATATATTATTATTATTAGTAATAGAACAATAAACATAACATTAAATGGACGCATGTTGACTTTTTATGACAAGTTATGTTTTGTTCTGCACGCGTCATTTGCATAATCTTCTCGTCGCGTACTCACGATCGTTTGAGTTGAAGTATAGCCTTAAATACAAACATTGCATCAGTTTTGGATATCACCAAGAACACTTAGATTTATGTAGGGATTTTCAACTACATATTAATGTGAGAAGAATTTTTCGACCATGTCAGTAATAAAATCTAAATAGAGAAACCGAATGGATGTCAATGCACTGCTTAGTTTCTCCGACATAGCATTTAAGTCACTGTTATTAACTATTATAGCAAAAATGCAGAAGCAGATTTCGCATTATAATAATTAACAATTTATTTACAGTTCAGTTTATTTTTATATCTGTTAACAATAAAATTTTCATGGTAGGTATGTATTTTTTATTATTTAAAATCAGACTTCTACAATATGTGTCTACGACTTACGTCTATTAGTTATAAGATAAGATTTAAAAACTATTAAACAAAATACAATATAAATAATCGTTTTTATTTTACGTTAACGGTCTGCAAAAAAAGTTAGGGATAAAAAGACTGTGACGCAAGTGGAAATAATAATTATTCGTTTAGGTAAAACATACTTACTCTATTTTTTTCGTTATTTATTTGCTGTCCTTTAAAATGTGCTGACCCTAAACAGTCCATGCCCTATCACCGTCATGGAACATCACTATATAATAAGTACTGAAAAGATCATATAATTAATATATACCAACTTTGGTATTCAAATACTTCGTTATGCAGAAAGAGAAAATATAATAGCAAGCAAATAAAGAACATAACAAATTAATGATGCTATAAAATTGTTATAAAATGTGTCGATTTAAAATTCATTCAAATTATTTGTATGTTTTAAATAAATTGCTTATTATATTTATGAACATACTTCAGCATGCTAAGAAATAATCTTATGTATTAGGGTATGTAGGAAATTTTACCATAAAATATGCAAAAAATGATTTTTTATTATTATCTGATAATATATTATATTGTGTGGGCATATTTTATATTTTTACGCGATTGCACAGGGTAAATTAAATTTATTAGTTTTTTTTTTATTTCTTTATTGTGTTTTTATAGCCAACGGTTCGGCTGTTATTTCAAATTAAGCCATAATCCACTGCCGTACAGTAAGTTGTTAACCAGTCTGATAGTACGAGGGGAAATATTATTTTTATTTAGCAAAACAGGAATGAATATTTTTGGAGCAATTAAAAACTGATCGTTCATTTGGAAAAAAATAACGAGACATTTAAATGAAATTGTCTATATGCACCGAGCTTGTATCACATATTATTCAGTAGATAATGTATTGTTTTTAATGCTAGAATATACTATATTATACATTTAATTAAAGGCTCAAGTCTAGTATCGTATGATAGTTGTAAATGGGGTATATGTAGTATCTTTCTGAGATATATCTGAAAATCTTCTATACTTTTAGTGAAACTGTTTTACTTGCCAATAATTTTTAATTTATATTTTTTTTATTCAACGAATAATTATTTTATTCACAACTTTTTAGAAAGATACATTCTTTATAATTCGGAAACTACTCATAACTGTATCTAAAGAAAGAAATAGAAATAAAAATGTTTTAAAGAATACTTGTTTGTATAAAAATCTATGCCTTTTAAAATAAATATAAAGAGAGAAAACTATGAATTAGTTAAAAATGTCTATCAGGCTTGAGAAAATTGTACTATAATAATATGTATGTAGTACATAGCTCCCACATCCTGACACGGCCCCCCAAGCCAAGATCTTTGGTTGGTCCCCTACCTATTGCTAAGGATAGTGTAATGTTTTACAGCACCGTTTCCTAACTGGTATTCCGCGGAACCTTGGGAACTGTAATACAATCAAAAAAGAAATAATATATAGCACCAGCATTTCGCGCAGCTACATACATTTAAATGTTAATATTATATGCCAAATAAAATAGGGCCGCGGGCGATTTTTTTAATTATTCATGAATGGTATTTTTCATCATAATTCAATGATGACCTCATAGAAATCATGCAACCCATGAGTTGGGAACATATGATTGAGGTAATTATGATAATATATTTTTTCGTTTTCCAGTGCATACCTACAAACGATCTTGATAGTGTTTCTGTCCGAAAAACGATTTTCGAATAAGTAATGATATTAAATAATCTGAATACCATAATTTATCATTTATATGAGAAAAACCTTATATTATGTTTATTCCGCAACCAAATTTAATTGAAAATGCTCTATATATTTAAATAAATCAGTTTAAATGATGATACAAAATGATATTGCTATGTGCCTAATAAAATAATAGTTGGATGGATGAAACAAAGGTCAATATTTTAAAGTCACCTTTGTCTTCTATTTAGAACACTTAGCTGGCTGACCTGCCAAGCCGGGCTCCAAGGCGAGACCAATGTCATCTCCACCCTTGTGGGGGACATGATGTTGTATGATATCAACGAAACCGAACCCGGAATCAGTATATAATATAATAATGCCCTGAATCAATGGTATGAGAAAATAATTTCAGTTTAAAAGGGTTATCATATTTAACGTGTTTAAGTATCAGCTAAAATAATAATTATGTGAAATAAAATCATGAAGAGGTATTTTAATTTATGTACAAATGTATATTATATATGTACCTACCTATATAGAACAAAAACTGAAAATAGTTGTCATTACCACTTTCATTAATAATAATTATAAAGTATTATTACGTATCACTTCATAATGAAGACTGATCAAATGATATTATAATAATGACAGGCCGAATGAAGTTCCTCGTTCATGTAAATAATAATATCGTTCATTTGTATTTTGCAAATAGCTGTGCAAATATTTCAAATCAAGCGATAAATTGACCATAAACAAAATGAGGATTAGTATAACGTGCTTTTAACTCTGACAAAATTATATTGGCATTCGTTAACGGAATAAAGGTTCTGTAATACCTTGCGGTAAAACAAAATAAAATGGATTGATTTCGCGATTAAAAAAAAAAAACTAGCTGAGCGTATAATATTGTTTATACTTGCTATAATTATAATATAATGTAATGCATATATACGCTGGCTATGCACTAAATATTAAATGTACTATGTACTCAACAGATACTCTAAACTGGAAAAGTCCCAGGGTTTGAATATTGACGAATACAGAATCCAATAAACTAAGATAGTAAATTTATGAAAAAGTGGAAGCTTAATCTTCTGTATATGATTTATTTTTGGATGAAAACATTTTTAAACAATATTTGATTATGGGTAGGTATGTGCGATGCACGTATACAATGTGTCTGAAATTAAAAAGGAAATGCTCTGAATATAATGATATTTACATTTTATATGGATTCTTCACACATTCAAATGATATGTCCGAATTGGAAATATGTAAAATAAACATAAAATGCTTGTATCTTCAATATTCTTAGGATTTAGAGATGGATTCATGGATGAGGTTATGCAATTTTGTGAAGTATTTCAAGAAAAGTCAAAAATTTTGCAAATATGTACAGTTTTGGAATTTAGGAGCCTAGGGGTTAAGCTTATTAAATATGTTTACTTATAACTCAGGGTTCCCAAAAAAATTTGTAGAGCCCTGCTATTTGAATAGTTTCGATTGAATAAGGTTTGCCTATACTTTATTTCCAAAGCGACTGGTCATTTTCTTTTTTGTTGAAAACTAAAAAATATTTACTTTATTTCACAGGCCAAATGGATTAAGTTTACTTACATGTCTTAATATAAATAGTGTTAAAACTATTAATAATAATTTAGATAATGAAGATAAA
Source organism: Rhyacophila brunnea (assembly GCF_057557595.1). Classification (NCBI taxonomy): domain Eukaryota; kingdom Metazoa; phylum Arthropoda; class Insecta; order Trichoptera; family Rhyacophilidae; genus Rhyacophila; species Rhyacophila brunnea. The sequence goes on from NW_028232859.1 coordinate 33,599,617, forward strand.
TTCCGTGAAAAAATTAAAATTACCTTAAAACTACCTACTCTAATAAGTTTTTTTTGCCCTATGTATGCCCCATATGTAATAGCTAACGGCACGTACAAGTAAAAATGCGGCCCCGTGGAAAACCAGTTCCAAATATATTTCTAAACGTTTAAACTAAGTAATATCTTTATCCATAGACAACCTCTGTGATGGGCCAGATAACTTGCACATATGCATGGTTAACCACTGCTGAAATGTTTCACGTTCAGTGGATCCGAAAAAAAGAGACTGAGATCTAGGCGGTCTGATGGTGTTTACAAGTATCTGTGTGTACCAATAACTGGATAGAGAGACCGGAATAATTGAGAAGTATATTTAAACGGTTTAAAGAAAAACATATTGAATTATCATAAATTCCATGTAAATCAAGTGAAAAATCGCAAAATGAAAAGTGATCATAAATAACATTGCACGTATATGGAGTATTAAATTTTGTATTTTTCTTTACATTATTGATAACTTAATAATTATTTATCAGATGGCTAAAATATAAAATGTAAATTTACTGACGCGTAGATAAATATAATTATGTTAACATTTCATAATAATATTTATTGCACGTCGTTTGTTATTTAATTGTATGATGATTCAATTATTCATAAAACCATTCCGGACTTTTGATTTCAGCTTTGTTTTAGCTGTTTCAAGCCTTGTTGCTATTGGGCTTATATTAAAAGCTAGTATTTATTGCGCTATCGGACAATTTTTGGGATTAAATAAACCAACGTTTAACAAAACTTTCCCTGAATTAATCCACTTAAAAAAAACTATAGTTTGCTAATTTCGTTACAAATATAAAATTTTACAAATTTAATTTTAAAAATTAAAATAATTTTAAAAATTATCAATAAATACTTTTAAAATAAAATGTTATGAAAATTTATAATTATTTGTCCATTTATAAGTATTATTTTTCTTAGAGGATAATCTTATATCTCAATTTTAGTAATTACTTCTGTAAAGTTATATACCTATAAGTTATAGGTATATAACTTTACTATTTATTATTATTTAAATGATGTAAGTAATTATCTGAATCCAGCTTGTTCTCTCGGTTGGTCCTGGTCTATCACAGTTTCTAGACGGTTGGAGAGTATTTCTGTGAAAACTTTGTAAATCATTGGTAAAGACTGATCGGCTGATACCTTTTCAGATTCTTAGGGTCTTCTTTTTATGAAGGATGATGACCGAGGCATTTTTTAATGCTTCTGACGTGAAAGCACTCCATTCACGACTTTACCGGCTCTCTTTAGAATGTTTATCGTACGCCCATCTTCTCCTGGAGTTTTCCCGATTGGCGTGCATATTATCGCATCTCTACCTCAGACGTAGTAATTTCAGTTAGGCAGGCTTCGTAATATTCCTTTCTCTACTCTGACTCGTCGCATTTCTGATAGGATCATTTTTAGCCTGGAAACCCGTAAGTATATCTTTCAGCTCATTCTGAAATTCAGCATTGCCTTTCAAGTACACTATGGGTTTCTTAGGCAGCAATTTGGAACTTCACATTACGGTGGTCGCTGCCAGTATTGAATCGAATAAGTATCGTAAAGTCTTAAAAAATATATTTTCTGTCGATCATGATGTGATAGAGGTCGCTCAGCAGATGAAATAGCAAAAGAAATGTTGGACACTATAAAATAAATGAGCTCATTATGAAAATAAAACTAGGTACCTACTCCTGGATTAAACAGTATCTATTACTAATTCTGTTATTTGTTTTGATTTTCCCACTGACAGCGGGAAACTGTCATTTATTGTCAAAATATGTAATTTTATTGCATTTTCTTTTTTAAAAAAGTGGTATTTTTTGCTTTCGGGTGGTATTACTGCTTATATTTTTTTTATTTTCGGGATTTCGGATTCCGGAATTCCGGCCATTCGGAATTTCGGCATTCGGGATTTCGGCCTTCGGGATTTTGGCTATCGGGATTTCGGCTTTCGGCCTTCGGGATTTCGGCCATTCGGGATTTCGTCCATTCGGAATTTCAGCATTCGGGATTTCGGCTTTCGGGATTTTGACCTAAACCCCTAATAAAGACAAAATTAACTAGTAGTATATTAAAATGAAGGGCTCGTCAAATTGCGTTATTGTTGGTAATTGGCTTTTGTGGTTTGAATGAAGGAATTAATAATATACACTGGCGTCGTATTTTTCTCAAAGATTTTTCCATTTCGTAAGTTTCTGAGGTATTTTCAAGATACATTTATATTCAATAAAGAATGTTACATTCTCAAATCTTGTAAATTGAATAAAAAAATATTTATTAAAATTATTGTTAATTTGGAACCGCTTAAAATTAACTCCTCATTATATTTGTTCGATGTAATTAAATGAGAATGTGTACTTTTATTTTATTTTATTCACAAATATACGTGGACGTCTCCTGATGGACGCACGAGGACGCAGATTGACCACTTCTTATACAGCTTGAAGCACCGAAAGGAACTTCTCGACGTGCGTACTTACAGAGGCGCCGATATCCATAGCGATCATGAGTTACTTATTGGAAACATCCGAGTAAAACTCAGTCGCCAAGCGAGGCCTCCAAAGTGCGAACGAATTGACGTTGAGAAGCTCCGACGCCGAAGAATTCGGACCGACTTCAAAACTGCTGTACGAGATAGTGTAGATCGTATCTACGAGCGGCACAAATCTGAATCCGACCTCATTGAGGCGGACTGGAGCCTCATAAAGAGTGCGATTGTGTCGTCGGCTCGTACCGTCCTTGGTACCAGAAGGAGTGAGCAGCCAAAGTGGATGTCTGACGAAACGTCGGTTGAAATTGGTGAACGAGCCAGGCTGAAAGCCCTGAGAGACGAGGAGAGAGACCCCGACCGAACCGAGGACCGCCGGACTGACTACCAGACCCAAGACAGGGTAGTCAAACGATCCGTGCGGTTGGACAAGCGCAATTTTATGAACCGGCAAATTGAAGCGGCAGAGGAGGCAGCAAGCAGAAATGACACCAGGAAACTCTTCCGAATCACCCGTGAAGTCTGCGGCAGGCGACCACCGACTCCCGGAGCCATTCGTGGTCCCAGTGGAGCAATAGAGTCTGACGCAGAATGCGTCAAGAAGATTTGGAAGAATCATTTCTGCGGAGTGCTGAACCGCCCACCCCCCTTGGATCCCTTTGACATATCTGCGGAAGCTTTACTTTTGGACATTCCCCGAGCGACCGACATTTCCAATTGCCCGCCCACGCACACCGAGATAAAATCGGCTGTGAAAAGGCTCAAGAACGGAAAGGCACCGGGGGGAGACGGGATTCATCCTGAATTCCTCAAGTACAGCTTGAGCGCAATCCTGCACCCTATGTTTCATCTGATGACAAAGGTGTGGGAAAAAGAGCGCTGCCCAAGGGACTGGGTGAACGGTGAAATCATCACACTTCTTAAAAAAGGTGACCCTCTAAGCTGCGACAATTACCGAGGCATTACGCTACTCAGTGTTCCGGGAAAGATTTTGGCAAACATCATTTTGATGAGAATAAGGGACCCAATAATGCACGTCCTCAGGAAAAACCAAGCCGGGTTTCTGCCTGGTCGAGCGTGTGCAGACCAAATCCACAACCTTCGATGTCTTCTCCAGCAGAGCCATGAGTTGAACAGTCCGATGGCCTGCTGTTTTGTGGATTATGAGAAGGCTTTCGACAGTCCGCACCGCCCCTCCCTCTGGATGATACTGGGAGCATACGGGATCCCTCCCAAGATCATTGCCATAATCAAAAGCCTGCACGAGAATAGCGAATGCTGTGTCAGAATTGGAGACACTGTCACGGAATGGTTCGGGGTCACGACCGGAGTCAGACAGGGTTGTGTCCTTGCACCGTTTCTCTTTATCATTCTCTTTGACTTCATACTACGGAAGTCAATACCACCCGACCGAGGCATACCTGTTACCCCCACGGTGAAGCTATGCGACCTGGAATACGCCGATGATGCTGTCCTATTCGACAACTCAATCGAGGGCATTTAAGAGACAATCGACAGGTTGCATAACAACTCCTCTCGCGTTGGTTTGAAAATCAACGCGAAGAAAACCAACGTCTTGTGCAATAGCACCTGTCCTGATCCAGATTTCCCTCTGATTAGCGATGGACAGAGCATCGAGAGCGTCGACAGCTTCAAGTACCTGGGGGTACACATCACGGGAGATGGCATTTTGCAGAAAGAGCTCGCTATCCGAATGGGAATGGCTGGAGCAACATTCAACTCGATGCGAAATGTCTGGGACTCACGATTGTACTCGGTCAAAACCAAATGCCGCCTATTCGACGCTTGCATTCTGACGGTGCTGCTTTACGGTAGCGAATCATGGCACCTTACGAAGGCTCAGAGCAACCGTATACTGAGCTTCGAAAACAGATGTTTGCGACGAATACTGGGTGTGCGGTGGTATGACTTTAGGAGCAACGTGGAGATAAGAGAACGTACCAAGCAGCCTCTCATCACGCTGAAAGTGAAGAGGCGACGTTGGACCTGGCTCGGCCACGTGCTGCGGATGCCAGAAGAGAACTTTAACCTGGCTTGCCTGTTCTTCAAGCCGACCGGATTCCGGCGTCCTGGAAGGCCGCTAAATACAATCTACAGAGTGTATACGGCGGAGCTACGGGATGCTGGTTTGACCTGGAACGAAGCAAGAAGACTGGCGAGCGACAGGGATTCTTGGAGGCGCCGCGTGGTGTCCATATGCTCCAGTTAAGGGGCGGATATGGGCAAAGAAGAAGAATTTTTTATATACCTATATTTTTATATAACGAAACAGGTTTAAGCAAACTAAAACTTAATAACTACAAAGTAACAATTTTAGTCGTCGTTTAAAAAAAGAAGTGTGTACATATTTAAAAAAATCATTATACATGTTAAAAAGTCAAATTAATCCAGTATAATATATATATATTTTTTAAATATTTTTTACATGAATAATAGGCACGAATAATAATTGTGACCAAAGTTTGGGCAAAAAATGTTTCTCTCCTATTGAAACTTACTTGCCATATATCTCTCACGTGGTATCATTTTCAATCCCGATATTCTAGAAAATTTAAATTTTTACACACCCGTCAATTACATGCGTGGTCGCAGCCATGACCTATTTTGGGTGAAAGCTGTTTCCTCATGTCAGGTTCACCAGGCACCAATAGCGAGGGCTGTGCGGTTGGTCAATGCACTCCCTAGAGATGTAGATATTTTTGGCGATCCATTATATATTCTGTTTTTTAAATTCTATTTTATTGTTTAATTTGTACTTTTTGAATCATTGTTGTTTTCTTAAATTTAATTTCTTTTGTATAAAACTATTTTTGCTTTCTTTTTTCCTCCACTTTGTTTTTTCTGATTTTCCTAACTGATTACTTGTAATTTTTATTCTAAATGTCATTTTGTGAACGTCCTGAATTAATAATTTGTTATGTACTCAACGTGTCTTTTTCAAATAAATAAATAAATAAATAAAATATTTTGTTATTCTATGATGCCTGTCATTGTTGACAATAATTTATATTTACTGGCGTATTTATAGTAAAATAAATGAGACATCATTATTGTGACAGTAGATAGAACGTTTTTTATCGGATTGGAAAGCACAGTTCTAATGCATTTATTGCAGTTATTGTCACATGAACATCGGCCATGCAAGCCCGATACAATCAGCATAATCGATAAACACCGACACAGCGGCGAGCGAGACTCGCAAGTTAACACAATTATTACGTTGTTTGACCTCTAATTGCTCGCTGTTTCATAATAATTATCATTTCATACAAATTAATATTGTGACGATAAATGACTACGCATCAGTTTTGAATGCAATTATTATCCCTATTGTTGATTGCAATAATTATTTTATTGTCTGATTAATTGTATACTAGGCTTATTTGTCGATTGAATTGTGATGTTAATTGAACGGGTTCATTATTATTAGTTAACAAAGTATTGGATAAGTGGGTAATTAATTATTGTATACACAAATCTTAGATTGGATAAAGTTTTGATAGATTAATTTATATTTTTGTACAAGACGAGGTTATCTGATGTAGATATTCCCAAAGTTTTTCCGTGTTTATAATTAATTTTATTCCAAATTGTTAAGATAATATTTAAATAATAAAAGTAAAAAGAAAACTACAGAAAAATAAAATATTTATATTTTGGGCAGTATTTATGAATTAATCTGTGCCACACATATCATTCATAGTTGTGTGGCCGTTATCGGATCAATGTGACCCAGTTCTCAATTACAATATTATTTCTTAATATTCATTTTCACCTAGAATCAGCCAGTATTAAATTATTGCAAACCAAACAAAATAACTGACCTCAATAATTGAGGTCAGTTATTTTGTTTATAATTATTATAATATTATTTCCTAATATTCATTAATCAGTGACAGCCAGCGAAATGTCTAATTATCGCATAAGCCTCAATTACATTGAGCTTCTTTACGAGCTGTTTGTTGGCGAATTTATAATCTGCCTGTAAAGTCGCCCAGTGTAATCATCGAACAAGCTAACATGTTCGATGATTACACTGGCCGACTTTACAGGCAGATTATAAATTCGCCAACAAACAGCTCGTAAAGAAGCTCAATGTAATTGAGGCTATACTCAATAAAAATGCTGATCCATATATTATTGAATAGTCATTTCAACATATTATTAAATAGGGCGCCTGTAAATGAATAGTGGAGCATAATTGATTAGAGAGGACATTTTATCACAACTTCCCAGACAGAGCATATCTCAGTCCGATCAGTTATCTTCATTTCAGTCTCTATATCGCTCTGTACAGTACCTATCTCATTTACCAAGCCTCGGACCTCGGGACAGTTTCATAACTCTTTTACCGACCGTTTATGCTGCAATAAAAGCTCGTTCCTCCATGCATCGAAGCAACCATCAAACCTGACATCTCATCTTTATATCTTCACCCCCAAATTTGTATGTGCAACAGAGCTGTGTAGTTTTTATTTCAATAGTTCACAACTGGTCGTTGAAAAGGTGTAGGTACATATTATTTATTCGGAAAAAGCTTTATATAAATCAATATAAATAAAACGTTACAACAAAATTTATTTCAATGATTGTTATTAATGTAAAAGTAAATTATTGTAAGCACAGCTTTATTTCAAAATAATATTTTTTGTACTTATATTTTAGTACGTACATTAGTATAAGCTTAGCTTTAAAGTTCTTGCCATAAGACGGCAATGTCTGTTGAGTATTCATGTAACGGTAAATGTAGAAGATTTTTTCGTTTTTTAGTTTGGTTCAAAGGCGAGAGATTCGCTTGGGCGAAGTTGCGCTTTGAATTATAAGCATACTCTACATCTGTCTTTGATATTCATTCATTCAATGGTAAATAATAATGTTGGCTCGTTAAAGAATACATTGAAAAAGATAGGAATTTTATTTTTCAATATAGAATAATATAATATTAGCACTACCTTTTACTCTTACCTTTTGCAGATCAAGTTGATACTTCTATGTTGTATTTTCAATTAATTAAGATAATTTGAAACTCCTCAGAAACATACCTATCAAAAAAACACCTAATTGCATCCATCGGAGTACCCGAGAATGGCCAATCTGAATTACCAATTGAGAAAGTAATACAATTTAATATTTCAAATTTCATTAATGGTGCAGATTATCTTATATAATTTTAAATCAGGGTAAACTAATCAGATATCGTCAACATCTCTTCAAATTTTTAACTTTAATGTTGTTGCAGTGGTTAACAATTTTAACCGAACTAGTTATTTAACGAATTTCAATATACAAGATTTAAGAATATAAAATTATTGAACAATTAACATATTTACATCATTTTCAATACCCCAGGAATATAAATATAAGAAAAAAATATTTGGACTGAATGGGATTTGAACCTGCATCAATCGCTTTCCACCCAATGTGATTTTAGCTAACAAGTAAAAGAAATTATGAATTCACTATTTAAAAAACATGCAGTTTTAATAAAAAAAATGTTGTATGTACGAGTAATATGGTAGAATAAAAAATATGGTACTTACTACTTCTTGTGGTAGGTATTTAGATAGTTTAGTTGTGTATACACCATGCAGTGAATATAGTGAAAAAAGAATTGTCAAACCACAAACAATGTCATAAATTCTGAGGTTTTAAAAATACCACACATTGTTACACGGGATAATCTCGAGAGTAACAAAGGCCCGAAACGAATTTGTAACCCACAACACGTATCGCGCGAGGGTATATTTCTCGAAGGGAAGAGGCTTTCTCGTACATCGGCTACATATCGGCGAGGGTGGAAATCCCGAGCCCCAATCAGGAGATGGCTAATTGTGCCAAGTATCACCGATTTTTTTTGGCCCTGAAATCAGTGGACCACATGCCGATTGCTGCTCGACCTAACAGACACCAAATTAGGAGTTTGGGGAGGAAACGGAAAAAGAAAGCAATATCTGTGTTAAATGCTTTCCTGTAGTGTATAATTCATTCTATATTAATTTGTAACAGGTTTTTTTATTATAATTATCTAATCTGCTACATGTAATTAAGCTGTTTAATGTATAAAATAATTATTATTACGTACATATTTGTATCTGTCAAATTAACAATATAATATTTTGATATTTATTAAATGGGCACCCATATATTAAAGTAGTCGAAAATCACTCGAATATAAAGTCGTAGGTCATGGTTAAAGTCTCGAGTCTTTTCAATGTGTGTTAAATGTTTGGTCCTAGAAGATACCTACTTGAGTCCAGGGAACACAACAAAATACATCTGTATCATAATATGCGTTAAAGTTTGTCACGTAAAATAAAAGTAATAGTAATATTTGAGGGCATTTAGCGAATTTTGTATTTCTTGTGTTTTATGGCAAGTCCGTCATTAAGTCATAAACCAAAGTCTTGGTCTTTGGCAACTGGATTTTGTATATCGTATTAATCTCTTCTATGGTTGAGGCGATAGTGGTTGACAATTATTAATTCTCATAACGTACTTTTTTTGTAATATTATTAATAACCATATCCTTGCTTTTTCGTACAAGGTTCTTGTTAGTAATTTTGAATAATCACAAACACCCAGACTTTGAGAAAACCACATACTTAAATATATTGTGTCCTCACCGGTATCAAACACAGAGCTCCCGACAACGTACACTAAGGTAACTTTCATATTATTCTACTTAGAAGCAAAAATGATAATTTATCCTACGTTAAAGGAGCATTCTTTAGAAGTCGAAACTAAAATAAATACGCTTAAATTGAAAAAGGTCTAAAAACATAATTGCGAGAAAATTCATAGATAAGATCTTGAAATGGAGAGTTCTAACTATCGATTATCAGCGAGTCCCTTCACCAATTAAGCTATCAACCCGTTATATTTATATACTAAGTGTAACTGAAAAGAATCATAGATGGGCACCCAAGTGGTACTAAATACCTAACCAAACGGCCACCCTAAAAATTACTGAATCGACGAAGTCATTATTACAATGTTTTTATTAGGTCGTATTCTTATTTGTCCAGTGGTTGTTTATCCAGTACAAATCTTGCAATCGATTTTTAACTAACTTCCCGACTAGCTAGACATTTTAAACTTTTAGAATATATCAGAACACGGTGCCAATGCATTCTTTTAATACTTTTCGCCATCTTTAAGTAGAATTGAATAGATTTTCAGTTAATTCTGTTTTGTATGAAAAGTTATTTCGGAAGATATTTGTAATCCAATCCACTATTATTGGTTGCTAAGTGGGTGGTCATAGCAACTAAATTACTGATATATACGTGCGTTACTATGGAAATCAAAATGACATTTCAGTATTCTATATTTGTTTGTTTTTTATTTACTTCATATGAAGTACAAGTTTGAGCATATTGAGCATAAATTGAACAGAAAGTTTAAAAACAGTTCGTTTTATTTTGTAATTATTTATTATGTAAGTGACAAAGAAGAACTAGAATAGTGGAATGAAGTAGTGAAGGCTTTTAACCGGTTGATGATGATGATGATATAGCTAGTGTAAGGCCATACATCACAGTCAAATGGATTTTAATAAAATGGTGAAAAAAGCAGCAAGCAAGTTCACGATGTCAAGTAAATAAAAATAAATAACGACGGAATGAAACGGGGAGAATGAGGACAGTGACCACGTGCGGAAATCCAGCTCCCACCCCTTTCTCATTTTCACCTACAAGTCCCAACAACTAGTCACCCTGCCAGACGCGGGCAGTGGGCACATACTTCGCCAATTGATTAGTATGAACAGCGGCCTCCAAATTACAGAAAGTTACTTCATTTGGTAGCACACTTTCGGCATCGTAATCACGGAGTCTTTTCACAGGAGCGGCGGGCTTTAGGAGATCAGTGACGTGGTGTGAACCATTAATTTATGTAATAGAGTATCTGTTTTAGAGACAAAACACGCAGTAGGCTTAACAAAACAAGTTATACAATAAAACTATCCAGTTTGGAAAGCCAGAAAGACGTAAAGAATAATTAATGTCAACTTCACAGGGTAACAAAATGAAATAATAATCATATTACGTTCGCAAATATATTTTTCAATAAAACCCTACGAAAAAAGCTGTAAATTTGTCACGAAATAAGTCTTGCTGACGGGAATTTTGGGAGCTATGGCAAAAAATGATACCCTCATAAATAATTTATTACTGATTTAGGGCTTATTATATTTTAGGTTTACACCCTGCAGCGGTGCTACAAAAGCGACCTACGTGCTGCAGGTCTAACATGGCGGGAGGCGCCGTATCCGGAAATTTGTACGTAAACAGTTCACCGCAGGACACTTATTCGTGCGCCGCAGTACGTGAAACATGAGTTCGTGTAACATTTAATCAAATGACGAGTTATTCGTTTATCTTTTCATCGTGGAGTATATTTGTACGTATGCTACGCCATGTGGAGATGTCTTTACTAGGTTAGGTTAGGTTACGTGAGGTTAGGGTTAATCTAATTGAAACAGTACTATTTGCAAACTATTGCTGCATTTTGTAAGATACGTACAAATGTATTCCACGGTGAAATGTTCAACAAAGAACTTGTCATTTGATACAACGTTATATGAAATCATGTTTCACGTACTGCGGCGCATGAATATGTGTCCCATGATGAACTGCATACGTACAACTTACATGTAACTGGGAGGCGCAAGAGTTGGTGATGGACCAAGGGAAGTGGCGCGAACATGTGCTTGCCCTATGCCCTAATGCTGGGTCGTGACAGGGTGGAAGAAGAAGAAGATCTTCAGCTATCATGCAGCTAAAAAGGAAAAAAATAATAGCTATCACATGCATACGTGAATCCTATAAATTTATTTGTATTATTTAATAATACAATCAGTGGTGGATAGTATGTGAAAACTTAAAGTGCTTCTGCGTGTGGAGGCTCCCTTGCAAAAATATTGCCGATGCGATAAACCGATCGATTGATTATTTGTAAAAAAAATGCTTTAAAAATAATTACACATTTAATAAAATTAAAATATAATAATATGTCATACTTTTAATAACAACGATAACGACCGGTAGATATCGTGCACTTCAATGAGGCATTATCATTAGTAGATGAAACTGGTTCAAATCATTGCTAAATGATGTGAAATTAATAGTATTATATTATTATTAGTATTATATGATACTGTGTTTTCTTTTAATTAATAAAATGTTCATCTACCAAGAATTGATAGTAATTGGTGATAGCAAAGTTTCAATAATTTTGACCCAGAAAAACTTGGCTTGATAGTTTTATTTAAAAATAAAAAAATGTATTTATGCATTGACAAAATATATTATTGAAATTTCTAAAAATTGTTTGAAAACAATATTGATTCAATTATCTGAATGCCACTGGAGTTGGAAGGTTAGGGAGGCTACCGAGGGTGGCTTATTGTTGGCTTTTATGAAAAGGAACCTCATTGTGTAGAGACTTGACTTGCTGAAATAGTTTCAGTTTAAACTTCAAAGTGGTGAATGTAATCGGTTACTTAAAAAATAATGCACTTCTTTCATTGTTATCTTAACATATCGCCAGATAAAAGCTTTATTGATTTTAGAAAATGACAGTCTTTTACCGACTGTTGTTTATTGGTGGTTACGCTGTAATATAGATAATAGTACAGCATTGAAATAATCAAATAAGTAGTACGATAATAATATGAAATTGATATTTTCTGTATATAAAGCTCTAAGTAGTACATAATATAATATATTATCGTGATATCGGGTGACACTGTCTTTTTAAGTGAATGCAACTGATCTTAAATCAACTTAAATTATAAGTTATATATATATTATATGATTATCCAATGAAGCACTTGAAAGAGGTAAATTACATTATATAAAATTATACAAGTGGCTACAAGTATTATATTGGTAGCCTTCCTTAACTTATAAATTTAAAGAGTAAATGAAGCGCCTAGTTTCAAAAGCCCCTAAAACGGTTTTTGAAAATTTTTGAGTTAGATATGTAATTAGATGAATATTTTTGTTACCTATATGATGGCCAAAGATTAAACTTTAAAAAACTTTAAAAATCGTCAATATGTATGATCAAAAATTAGGGTAAATTTGAAAACGTGCTAAAATGGTTGGGTGTGCTTTTCAAATACCCCTAAAATGGAAAGCCAAAATACTCCTTAGAATGTTACGAATTAAAAAATAAATACATAAAGTTCACAGATTTAATAGATATGATTTCTTCTCATTTTTCTCAAAACTACCTAAAATAGTTTTTTTCATTTTTCTCAGAACTACCTAAAATCGTTTTAGGGGCTTTTGAAACTAGGCGCTTCAAATATATGTTATTACCTATACAAATAATAATATGTGTCGCTAGATTTAAAAATCAGCCAAGTCCACCTTTAGGTATTTTTGACTTTTTTGTGAATTGCCGAAGAACTACTGCATTCTAACATTTCTGCATTATCGAAATGTGGAACTTATTCATTTCAAATATTCTATAATTGAAATAATATAAACTTTCACCTTCCTGACTATGTACTTGAGAAATCAAAAAAGCTGTTTTTCTCCTATTCATCCATTATGGACTTGGTTGATTTTGAAATCTAGCGACATTATAATAATAATACATATACGATAGCACAGTTGTAATGTAACCCCTAATACTATTAATTAGAAAATTCAAGTATATAATCTAAATAAAAATTATATAATGTAATGCTATATTTTTGTTTTGTTTATTAATTTTAATTTTGGTAATATAACTAAGTGGAAATTGATTTCGTTGTAGGAAGTTATGAAATGCTATTATATATAATATGTATATGTAGATAAAATATTTGTAAGATATATACATATATTATATTTTAGATAAAAGGTTGTTTTGAAATCCAGCATATTATCTAGATTCGCTCAAATGTTTTTTTTAAAAAAAAAATGAGCGGGAACGGTTTGGAATTGTATTATAAATACTTGTATGGAGAAAGAACATAAATTTCATAGAATAACGTAATGTGTTATTTTTTCACACGATACAGTTAGTTTTAATCGCGTGGGTATGGTTCGGGCAGGCGAAAATCCAGTGTACCGCAATTTAAAAAAGGTGAGCTTTTAAAATTTCAATCCCTTAGAGATATGTTTCAATAGAAGCATTTAGTTTTATTGAAGTTATACTTCTTTTGGCGCGTTTGGGAAATCAGATCAGAGTGTATTTTTGGCGTGTGACATGTAACACATAATTTATTTTTTCACACGAAAAAAAACGCACTCAATAGGATTCGAACCACCGATTGTTCGGTTATCAGCCGAACGCACTACCTTTACGCCACAGTAGGATACTGCAATCGTGACGATTATACAGTACAATATTATAGTTTAGAATTGTTCCGTTGCCTAGGCAGCGAATTTATTATTGTCGGCCATTTGCAATTTCTTACGCAAATAAACGATTAAACGTTACAGTGTCAGTTGGTACTTTAAAAATAAAAACAACGATACATAATTATATAATTTAGAATATAAGTTAAAGTGTATAGAAATAAACCAACGGCGTTCCAATAAGCGGCCCTTTTTCTTGAGAGTGTAATTTAACAAGATAATTAAGAGCTTGTCAAAGAATCTAATTTATTACAAGTTTTGTTTTTGTTTTGTTACGCCAAAGAAGTATAACTTGTAACGCGCGTACATAAGTACATACACCGATTTTTTTTGCTATTATACGTGTTATTAAAAGGTTAATCAAACATACTTTGTATGTATTTTATTGAAATAAAAAAAATCAATTAGTATTCATATTAAAACGTGTATGGTAGAGATATACTTTGCCTAAAATAATTAATAAGAATAAATAATGATGAAATTTCGGAGTTTTAAATCATTAATTTATTTATTGTTATGTTACACTAACTGAAGTAGTATCATTAGTAATTTTCTATCTTCTATGTTGGCTTCTCATAAAATATCGACGTCATGCCTTCAAGAATCCTTGTCGTGCACCAGTTTTATTGTATCTTCCCAGGTCTTGTCAGCATCCTGTAGCTTCGCTATAGCGCACAATCAGACTGGCTTCAAGAAAAAGCAGGCTTGGTTCTGACTCTTTTGAGGCATCCGTAGCACATGACCGATGCAGGTCCAAAGTTGATTCATTTCGTTATATAATATGACGATTGATTGCATTGTCTGCCTTTCTATTTTGGAGTTGAGCTTAAAGTCGTATACTACCACACACCCGGTATCCGACAGAAGCATCGGTTTTTGACGGTAAATATATGATTACTCTGAGTTATTCGTAAGATATCATTCATGACTTGCTACTAGACATGCGTTGCTCATGTACGACTTACTTTTAATATATGAGCCTGCCTGTTAAGTTAGTCGTACATCAACTTCTTTACGTAAGTGTCATGAATGATTCGTATTCATTTAGCCAATGTTATTCTCAATGTTATCTTTTGTAGACAGAAGCAAATTAGAGCGTTCTATAAAAAAAATTGTTCTGAAAACGGGTTAATAGCCCAAAATAAACAAATAATACAAATAATAGTAGAGTTCTACCACGTAAAAGCTAATTCAATTATCTAAAAAAAATATATTAAAATAAACCACGCTATCTAGTAATTTTTAATCCTATTCTGTATTATTTAATCGAATCAGCGGGTATATTCTATACACAAGGCGATTATCGACCGCTAAAGTGATAGTATTTATTACATATTTGTATTGAGGTATTATAATTGTTACAATAAGTTAGCCATCTAAACAGTCAAATCTGTCTATTTCGCTCTAAATTTTTTCACAGCCAAGATAGGTGCTGTTAATGTAAAGCACTTATTGCAACAATTACAACCAACTAATTGTAATTTTTACAATATGTGCTAATACTTTGATACAAACCTACCCTAAATTTGATAATATTTATCAATTTATCACTTTGCGGTCGATACGTATAGAATAGACCCACTGAACTGGTTTCATCCGTTATGGTACGGCATTCTCAAATAATATAAAGTAAAGAGTCATAGGGGTATTTCTACCATTTTTTTTAAAAAGACTAAGTTATTCATTAAAAACATTATTAATAATATTTTTCTACGCAATTATAACAATTTTTCTGTTTAAAAAAATACTCTGATTTTCCGAAAATTTAAATTGAACTTATGTTTTATAGTTATTTCACATATTCCTAAAAAGATAACTACGTTGATATGTAGGTGTATTATAATATTTATACATGTACATATATTATACTACTTGTTTAAAAAAAAGCTTCCACATTTTAACAGCATTCAACTTTCTTAAAAGTAGTATACATCGGTTCATCCCTCGTTATACGAGTATAGTTTCCGGTTTGGTCGTTTGCCAAATTACATTACGTGTCTTTTGACAACGACCCCGACACCGAAGGAAAAGGCGTCTAAGATACCGCGACGTCTTCCCATGATAGATTGAAGAATTGCACACTAGGTGTACCTACATACAGCTTTTATTAAACTTAAAAACAATCATAACCGAAGGAAATATTATAACATTAACATTATTTACTGGAGTAAATAAAAATCATGAATTTTAGTCTACTCAATGTGTTTATATTTTAAATATTTTATAAAAAAATATATACTTATATGACAATCATTTCAATTACAGAACACGGTGGCTTTGCCTCCAAGCTCTGTCAGCTTGGCCTAAAAGAATCTCAGACTTGCTTATGTGGCGAATTGCAGGATGCCGATCACATCCTCTGGGAGTATCCCCATATGTCGGTTGAAAGGGAAGAGCTTCTCAAGTCGGTTCGACCCTCAGTTGGACCGGTCTGCCATTGCAAATTGGTATGTACGAGAGAAAATTTCTCAGCTTTTAAAAAGTTTGCGGCATTTTACGGCGAGCGAGAAGGTCTTTTCTCATCGAGAATTGATCGTAATATAATATATCGAAGTAGGAATCACGCACACTCTAGTGCACGCCAACCACGATCTTGGGAAGTTACTCCTGGGACACTTTTGGCACAAATTTGAAGAGCGCCTATCGTTCGTTACGCCACCGTATACGTCTGCGTAACGGGTTTGGAGACGTGGCGGGTGGTGGAGGGAAAAGCAAGTTACGTATTTAAAAAGAATAAGGTCAATATAAACAAATTCTCAAACCAAATTAATATATACCCATTTATAAACAAATATATTAGATTAAATAAAAACCATTTAGTATAATATTTATAATTTAAATCTGTGTATACGGGCGACCATATTTTTTTTATGTTCCGCCCCAGATGCATAATATAATATATTAAGTATATAAATAAATTTATAGAAAGTAACGACGCGTGATCTCCTGGAATGTTGTTTTGATAAAAATATAAATATGTGTACAATGTAGACTGTTTAAACTACATTTAATTTCATTGCTTTGTTTGCAGCTCTAGATATATTGTGGTGAGTTTCAAACAAATGATTATGTATCTGTAAATCATTCTATAATTTGTTTACGGATATAATATATATATATATATATCGTATAAGATTAGGTTTTATACATACTTTGGAATCAACTAAGAAGATACCTATCAATTAAAAAAACTGGACTTCCCTTATTCGAATGGGACTTAAACGAACAACTATTGCAATCCGGGCGAGCACATTTGATACAAATTTACTTACTGCCCATAATACGAGTAGATACTAACTGTACATGCAGAAATTTCCACATAATATAGTATTATCTCAAAATCCGGAAATATTGGCAACAATATTATATATTTTTTAAAACTACTGACCAACCTACTAATTTAACTGCAATTGATATACGTTTGAATCATGAGATTCAAACGTATAACTGAATCTTATATAACTGAACGAATCATTGAATAATGTTAACTTTTCAAATGTTGTGAATACTTGAATAAAAAAAAGTCAAAATAAAGACAATTTTTTGTTTGACTATCAATAACTCCATATTATTAAATAATTATTTACGTTACATAATATGTTCTACATTATTTTATTAAGTCGTTATAATATATTGCCATTCAGATATCAATAGTATTTTACATTATTATAAAATTATTGTACGAGTATTATGTAATCTATATTTTTTTTGTATAAGACAGTCTTATATTAGATTTAGTTAAATAATTGTTTTAATGGTTTTATAAGTAAAAAATTGTGATTTTTTTTATTTTTATATGTTTCTTCTCTTAACGCTATACTTTTGTATTTATTTTTGTAATATTATTCCGTTGGATATTGGTGGACGAGAAAAATGAATTAAAATGCTATAAATCCATTATAGAGAAAGATAATTATTACGTTTTATAATATTTAGAGACAATTTGTTGAGAATGGAAGTCAAAACATTTATAATAATACGTAAGTACATAATATATCACTAGATTATATTCCATAATGGATATTAAATATGTAATATCTACTGTTGCAGGAAGGAAAGTATTCCGAATTTCCTGATGTATTTACACTTAGTTGTCGGAATTTTTCTCACAAAGAAAAACGTTGCGACTCTTGGTTGTAAATAATAAATTCAGATGTGTGTCAAAGCACGTCTCGGCAGCTGCTCTTTTTGAATCAAAATCAAAAAGCAGCAGACAGTTGTTGCACTAGATCGCAAGACAGTTGCTATGGAAATGTATGGTTAAAATTACTACCCGTCAAATATATTTTTTACAATGTAAAATTATTTTTCGAAGACCAACGTTATATAAAATTATAAAAACTCCAGAATACTCGTATTATAAAAAAAATCGTAGGAAGAAGTTGGAAAAAGTGGGATTTAAACTCACACTTTTCAGTGTCTCGATAAGTATTCCGTGTATATTTAGTAATGAATAAAATATATTAATTAAATTAATAATTATTTAAAAATATGTACAAGAACGCCATTAAAAAAATTTGTTAATACCTGATTCCATCTGTCATCATGTCTGGGGAATAATTAAGAAAACGGTTAATTATTAAAACCTATATTGCACTTATTTCAATTAATTCGCATGATTCATAGGTGGATTGGTTACTTAAACTGTAAGAGCACTTATCCGGATAGTGAATGATGTGAATTCGAACACAATTCTTTTTAATAAGGATGTTTCAGAAGTTTTTCATTAATAATAATCTAACATTCCTAAATCTTGTGTATATTTGGTAATGAATAAGAAAAATAGTGATTAATAATCTTAAACATAAAAATGATATAAATTATATTTTGTGTGTTGAAAGATGGAGAAACAATTAAATAATTGTGAATAATTTTATAAATAAAAGTAAGTAATTCGAATTTGATTATGATAATAGGATGACGCATCGACATCACACCTAGACAAAATAATATACCTATAACAATGTTTTTTACTGTCCGTAAGCCATATTTTTATCTTAAAGTGTACACAGTTAAATATGTGAGATAAATACTAAAATTAAAAAAAAATGTCTTTGAGTTTTTAATTTATATAGGATACTAGCTGAAGTACCCGGCTTCGCACAGAATCGCTTCATGGTTATATTTATCTTAGATATTTAAAAAATAATAAGAGGTAATTATTTTTTTAATATTAAAATATCTGTGTAATACAATATGGCAATATGAAAAAAATATTCTAATATGAGTAAAGGTCAATAAAAGAACAGTAAATAAGAATCGAATCCAAAATAAGAAAACGTTATTAATGTTATTAATATGTAGTAAAAAAAATCAAAATTGAATGGAACAAACAAACAACAAACTTTGTATTTTATATAATACTAATTTAGAAACCTTTGCGGGTGTTACCACAACAACTGACGAAGGTTTCATCGCAATCGGATGAATGGTATAGGAACCATACGAATAAAAGAACATATACTAAAGAAGAAGAATATGGTTTTACTAATTCAGAAAACTTTGCGGGTGTTACCACAACAACTGACAAAGGTTTCATCACAATCGGATGAATGGTATAGGAACCATACGAATAAAAGAAGATAGAATGATGAAGAAGAAGAAGAAGATGGTTGTACTATTTCAGAAACCTTTGCGGGTGTTACCACAACAACTGACGAAAGTTTCGTCGCAATCGGATGAATGGTATAGGAACCATACGAATAAAAGAAAATAGAATGAAGAAGAAGAAGAAGATGATGATTTTTCTAATTCAGAAACCTTTGCAGGTGTGCATACAACCACTTACCAAAATTTCATTGCAATCGGATGAATGGTATAGGAACGCATACGGGACAGACAGACAGTCAGACAGACAGATAAACAGACAGACAGACATTCATTTTTATATATAAGATATAGCCTATACTCTTCGCGCGCAAGTACAAGCAATACGTTCACAAAGTTTTATCGCAATCGCATGAACGGTATGGCAGCGCATAAAATACGAACAAACAAACAAACAAACAAATATTGATTTTTATATATTAGATTATTAATGAAATTTAATCAAGAAAATCTATAATATTTATGCAGTATTTACTTTTTTCTTTGTATTATTTTTTTGATATAGTTTGTGTACTTATATGTGAATTTTCATTTAAGTCTATCAGCAAAAAAATATTCCAAAATCTATCTAAGAAGCATAACAATATATTTTTATACACATTATCCTTAGTACAGAAATCATGTAAATTTAGTGTTTGAATGTGAAATTTACCTTTCACAAATACGAGACTATTCTCGTCTATTTATTAATATACTTATTTCATCAGTGATTATATAGATAAAAATTAAAGAAATCATACTAGGCATTTACTGTATATTTTATCTATGATAAATTACTATTACATAATATTCTGATCAATCGCTTGTTCTAGGGTCGTAAATCCAATGACATAACATACGTTCACCAATAGATTTACTTCTGAGACAGAAAGTATCACATACCACTTTGTATAGTCACCCGTCTGAGATTAGATGAATTCCTGTTCGATTTCTAGCAAGGATGTGATGCCAGATGTAGTGGACTGTCCGCTAGGCTGTACGTGCGAGGCCACCCTTTTACGTGCTACCACACGTGATATAATCTAACATTCACGCTTCAAAGCTAGTGTGAATTCTTTGCAATAATATGTCTTTAAAAGTAATAATTTGATTAAAACAAATACAATATTATTGATCACGTAAACAATTTGAACTGCCAGCTATCTATGTAAATACTTTATATTATTAATCATTAACTAAAATAAAAGAAAATATAAAGTACTTTAACTACATTATTAATTTATTCGGTTATATATTATATTATTGTCTATTATATTAATTAGTGCAATTTAGTATGTATACCTATGTAATTTTATCCAAAAATTTAGTACATCATTAGCATTGAACTATTATTATCAAATGATAAAAAACTATAAATATAATAATACACTAAATTAATATTAGTTGCATGTTGTTTTGTTTGGTGGTATCAATATCGAATGATATATAAATATTTAATATAGAGAATGCTACCACAAACTAATATTAATTATAATATTGAAACGTTCGATACTAACAGAAGTGTGGTATAGATTTGAAATTGAAGTTATACGTGTGCAATGTGCGAAGAAACCTGCGAGGGGCATTATCACTGGACCCTCCACCTCCGCCAGAGGACGGAATTATAGGGATGGTTATAAGCCAAATGCTCTTGAGAAGTCGATATTCCATGTGTATAGTCAACATGCAATAAATAATGTTTATTTTTATGTATATTTTTAATAAACCGTACCTAATTTTTCATATTTATAATGAAACAATATCGGTTTCGCTTAAAATTACTTTTAATTAAAAAAAACATACTTAATAGGTACAACATATTATAGCCGTTTGTGTGGTCATTTATGTGACTATTCACGTCCTTTCACCAAGATATTATTCTGAAAAACGATGTTATAAGTAACTTAGATATTACATATTATATTATGAAACCAGATTACTGAAAAATCTAGATCAAAATTTACGTGAAAGTAGGTATATTCATCTTTATGGATGTCTTTCAGTAAGTCATAAATTAATTAAACTTCTTAAAAAAATGTATACCATTATTCTAAAATTGTATTTATTTTATGTCAATTTAAACATGATTATTATTAACTTATCAGAAAATATTCAAACAAAAGGTATATTAAATTTATTAAATTAATACTATCGATTGAGGGTACTTGATGGAATTTGATAAAAAGTAGAAAGAATATTATTAATATATCTCGTTAGTTAACTCCTTTAAATTCCCATTAAATTTCCAATACGTTTCCATTGTTCCCAGTATTGACGGTTTTACACCTCTTGAATGTAATATTTTTATTGATTATAATTACTAGTGACATGTTATTAAGTTTTGACGATTTATACGCTTATCGAGCGTATCACTATAGGCTCAATAAGCGTATGGGTATTTTATAAATACTTCAACTATTCATAATTTGTTTGTTATAATTTTATATTGTGATCCTTGACTTTATATTGTATTAATTTATTATATAAGTTAGAATTAACTGTATTTATTGTCAGTGTATTTACCTTTTGGTGAGTGCACATAGTGCCTGAAGATGCTGAAAGGAAAAACTCAGGACGCAAAAAACGACTCAAATGAAATAGTATAAAACTTAAATCCATTAGAATGTATATTTAATTATTTGATACCTTATACACTAATATTTACACACCTATTATTTAAGAATATTAGATTCCTATTAATGAAAATACGTCGTGTATTTAAAATTTTTCATTAGCTATAATTGAAGGCGTCTCCAGAAAAGGGGTCTATATAATACATCATGTCAAAAAGTGATTTTATTGACTAAAACGGGTCTAATAGCGCTCACGATATTGGAAAGTTGTATTATTTTAACTGCCACACTTTTTGAGATATTAGCAACACTAAAATGCTAATGAAATAAATCAATCATCGTCACAATAACTGTCTCGATATTAAGAATTATTTATTGATAAATAACTTATGGACAGTTGTCGACAAAACGGTAAGGTTAGTTAGCACTTGTGATTAATTAAACATCTATAAGAATAATAACAAGTCTCTAATGAATATACACACCGGTTGCTCGGCTTAAGCGTTGGACTATAACGCCGTGGGTCCCAGGTTCGAATCCTGGGTCTGGCAAGTACACATATTGTTTTTCAATTTGAGTGTGTCAGGGTATGGACCTAATAGGTTGAGCAAGTGGCTGACATCCATTTCTCGTAAAAAACAAAATCTGTCAATACAAACCTCCACCCTGTGGAGGCCCATATGATCCTATCAGGATCGGACATGGTCGAAAAAAAATGCTTTCCGCAGAAAAGGGGTCAATATGATTATTTTATTATCTAAAAAAAATAATCTATCAATGATAAAGAGTGTTTTCATGAACTTATTACCACAGATATACTCCAAAAGTCCGCATGATCGAATACAACGTTTTTTTCCTCTCTTGAACAATTTTTGTTTTTGCATATAGATCTCTTTTCCGGGGACGCTTTCAATTAATTTATGATAATGTTAAATATATTGAATCAACTGAATTGAATACTTATTACATAATATACAATTTTACAATTACCAATGTACCTAATAGAAGATTATTTTTTCAGAATTTAAAACTTGATACCTATTTTATTAAAATTTCATTGAAGAAGAGTATATATTTATGAAATAATCTACTACTTATTCATTGAATTATAGGAAGATAATAAAAAAGATCAAATGGAAAGAATTTTTTCATTCCAGTTTAAATAAAAATAATTATGTATCTCATGAATCCAGCAAAGTGTTGTCATTATCTGTGCAAATGATATTCTAGAATATATTATGCAAAGTGAACAATATTTATATCTTTGATCAGCAATAATTTAAGAATTAATTTTATAAAAAAAAATTAGGCAATTAATAGATACTGATTACCGTTACCAATAACGACAGCACATCTCTAGGCATAGGACGCAGGGCGGCGTTGCTTCACGTTATTGCCTACGTGACTGTTAGATATCAATCCACTATTTCCTGTTACTTATTCTCATTTTTCACTTCCTCTTTCGTGAAAGTTTTTTTCTCTCCCTCTCTCTCATTTCTTCCGGTACTA
The DNA here is from genome assembly GCF_057557595.1 of Rhyacophila brunnea. Classification (NCBI taxonomy): domain Eukaryota; kingdom Metazoa; phylum Arthropoda; class Insecta; order Trichoptera; family Rhyacophilidae; genus Rhyacophila; species Rhyacophila brunnea. The sequence goes on from NW_028232859.1 coordinate 33,623,177, forward strand.
TCTCTTAGGATAAATTAAGTGAGAACTACTTGCTGAAAAGGTGTCGGAACGAATGCTTACTATAGTGGACACGTTGCAAATTAAATCATTCCTCATATAAACAACGAACGAAAAGTAACACGAAAATAATACATATACATTTATAGAATTAGTAGAATTACATCGATACGGTAAAAGTTATTGAATGTAGAAAAAAGTTATATTAATTATTAAATTTGTGTTTTTTTAAAATCTTGATAAAACACACACACACAATATTTATGTAAGAATTTCGTAGTTTAGTCGTGATGTCATGACGTAGATACCTTTGGATTTATAATTAAAGGCATGCAGCTTACATGGTTATGGTAAATTTAGTGAATAACAGATGAATATTGATAGTTTTCCTTATAAAATAATTGATTTTTATATTGTATTACTTTTATCTGTTATTTGTCAAGTAAACTTGTTCACTGATCATTATTTGGAGTTATTTACAGAATATTACAAATTGTTTATCGCATGATACCAATTTTATTACATGGGACATAAAATGTCATTAATATTGGTATACGTATAACAGAAAGGGCAAGTTTAATGTTAGTTATAACATAATAAAATATATAATTAATACAAACTAATACATTTATAAAATAATATAGACAAAAACAATAGTAAAGTAAAATGTGATGATTTTTCTTCTTCATTAATTTTCAAAAAATATTAATCCACTATAAAAAAACATATGTTATTTTTTAAAGTCATTATAATAATAATCATCAGTGGCCCAACAGTTCCGGGTAATAAATTCCAATAACTTATTCCATCTCCCCCTACCCTGCTAAAGTGTTCTCCAGGTGTCTGCACCGACCGCTCTAGGATCGTTGTTGACGCCTCCAACCACCGGAGTCTGTACCTGCCAGTCGACCTCCGAGCATCTGGTCTGGTATCCGGAATGTAGGTACCTCAGCGAGTAGGCACTGTCTATTTTGACTACATGGCCTACGAGTATATCAAGTTTGATGGATACGGAGATAAATTCTTCTTCAAAGAGGTTGTAGAGCTCCAGGTTTTTCTGTAAACGCCATTTTTCTCTTTCTAGTATGAGCTAATATATCCTACGTACATATTGAATAATTTGATGTAATATTGTGTCGGTATATTTACTAAATGCGGCTATCGTAGTCGAGTGCGTTTTTCTGCTCGCTACACTACTGTTTCATGATATACTGCCATTGAGCCCCGTGGCCTGTTGTAGTGATAAAAAGAATATTAGGAGGTATCAGTAAATATTAAATTCAAATGAAACAACTTTAAAAATTGCAAAAATTTATTATTATCCATAATTTTTGAATATTTTTAATTAAATAAAACCAACATAGACTGCAACAATCGATTATAATTAATTTAAGACCTTTGAATAAATAATTAAACAATTTTTAATGACATTGTTAAGTGTTTTCAAAATATTTTAAACTACCTCCGGAATATTATAATATAAAAATCTATAAAATATAGTCAAATGATAGAAAGTTAGTAAAAGCTTACATTAAAACGGAGAAAAATGAAAATGTTTGAAATAATTGAATAGAATTAAATTAAAACATGTTAAAACAAGCCCAATATTTTAATAATATTTTTAATGAAAATTTAGGATAGAATTGGGAAAAAATTGGTCCCAACGGGAAATAAATTCCATCGGAAAAATTGATCTCGTCAGGAACAACTAATAACGATAAAAGGGATAACACCCTCAGGGCAGTGAGTCCTCACCTGTTTTTAACAAAACATAGACAATTGGTCGTCCGTCTATAAAATACTTATACTTACATTTCTTTTTTTAAATATTTCGTTATCTTATAAATAATACTTATCAATTCAGTGGATTTATTTTGAAGCCATATTAAATGAATATAAATAATTTTATTAATAGTCTATGTGAAACATTGGAAAAACTATAGGTACTTAATGTAAACAACAATGTTTAATTTTATACGTCTTTATCTATAATTCTATCACATCAACTGTTAGGTATTGAAATTCTTACTACGCATATAATAAGGTCCTTGCATAATATTTTTTGTAAGTAATAATATATGTAAAATATTTTTACTAATGCATTTAATGGAATTAAATAGGTTTGGCTTAAATATTTAAGACATAATTCGGTGGAGTAAGTAACCTTCCAATCAATATTTAAATGCGTGATATTATTCTAAGATATAACATATTAAATCAATTCTGTTAAAAAATGGCATTATTTTGATCACAAAATTGTGTAAGTATCGTGACAGATTTGACAGTTATATCAGCTAACCACTTAACCTAATGTGTGCAATAACATAATTGAATAACCTTTGATGCGACTCCGCACGCAGCACAGCATTATGAACTGCATCGTTGTGGCTGACCCAGCCCATTCATCGTGATACGATATATGTGTCGCTAGATTTCAAAAGTCCATAATAGATGAATAGGAGAAAAACAGCTTTTTGTTTTCTCAAGTACACAGTCACAAGGGTGAAAGTTTATATTATTTTGAGTATAGAATATTTAAAATTAATAAGTTCAACATTTCGATAATGCAGAAATGTTAGAAAGCAGTAGTTCTTCAGGAATTCACAAAAAAGTAAAAAAATGGTGGACTTGGCTGATTTTGAAATCTAGCGACACATATGTGCTAGTATAACATGGCAATGCACTGAAAGAACTAACGTGATTTCGTGCTTGACGTATGCTCCGATGCTGAATTGTGACTGGGTGATGTAAGTAAGTTAGGTATTATATTATGTAGATATGGATTTTTCGTTTAAAGATAGATTTGGTATTTGAATATTGAATGTATTTCAGTTTTAAAGTGTTCACAAGTAATCTTCTCGTTTAAATCGTGTCCGAACACGAACCGGCATGCGAGAAAATATCCGTGAGGCCGGATTCGGCCAAGCCGTTGACAGAATTACTGCGACAGGTCCCCGGGGATCGTTCGCCAGATGATGTGTGGCAATTCACCGTAGACGCTTTACGTTTCCGACCCGCTCCACCTTTTACAACCTCCTTCCTCACCCCCGCAAACGAATTGACACCGGACCTTGTTGAAAATCCCAACGGTTTTTTAACAGGTCCGGAAAAATGTATTGTTAATCAACAATGCTACCAGAAAAACAATATGAATATATATTATATATATCATAGTATAATATGTGTGTGTGTATGTATTTAATACAATTATTTATGTATATATTTTAAACCTTTACCTATATAGCTATTTTATATTATATTCCTTATATATATGCTTTTAATTATTATTATTTCATTACTATGAACCTATATTTTCATAGGAATATCATATTAAATTCAAAAGCATTCAGATAATACAAGAAAACCAATTTATTTAACTAGGTACCTTCTTATATATAATATATATGAAATTTGTTTAGAATTTTACAGTTTATCACTTATTATTATAGTAATTAACTTTTAATATTTTATTAAAATTAATACTACCTGATGTACAATTATTTTACATAATATTGTTTCCGAATAACTAATTTACTTATTTTTAATAATAATTTGGCCCATCATATTAAATGAAATTAAATTATTCTACTTAATAAAATGAATTAATGCCAATTTAAAACAAAAGTATGTACCACGAAATAATAATGATATTTGACTTAAAGTTCGAAAAATATTTTTCTTCTTTTTCTAGAACTACAACCCTGTTTGGGTGATGGCTTCCTAGGTAATGGTTTCCTTCAAAATCACCCTCCAAGAATACATTTATTCCATTCAGTTTTAGACGCTCAGTATCGAGCATAAGATTATATAAAATTCGATAGATATAGAATACATAATATATAAAAGGCGAAGTACTCAATATTATCATTTGATTATTATCGGACACTGAATAAAAATATAATGCACTTATTATAATAAACTGTCGCTTATAATCATAACAATAATGTTATATCGATTTATCATGTGTGGCCAACTCATATTATTTCAAGGTTAGCTACCAAATTCCTATAATAAATGAGCAAATAATGCATTGGGGTTTTGCCAGTATATTATGTTAATTTCTCATTTATAAAATCATCGAGATGCAAGTCAAAAGTCATAAATTATGTGTATGCGTGTACCTATTTACACATGATGTGAACGTCGCACTAATATTATTTTTCACTACTTTGTATAATTTGATGTATTTTAAGATGAACAATGTTCGAGAATTTAAATAAGCATATTCTACGTATGTATTATGCATTAATGTGTTTTTTTAGAGTATTGGGGCGCAACCATTTAAAAGATCCATCTGTATAGTTTTCCAGATATTCCAGTTTTCTGTAAGATATCCAAGTAATGGCCCTTTTAATTAGCATGCAATGTATTGACACAGTTTTTACAGGTACGTATGTATCATTGAATATAAAATAAAGATTTATTTGCGGAAATGATTTTAATTTAGATCTGCTTTACATAGGAAATACATGTGAATACTGAATATTATCATATTTTTTTAAAATCTATCAAAGCCTTTTATAACATTTAAAGTTTGAATAGGATATTTTTTAAATATCAGATCAACATTAATATTTGATATAGATTTTTATAATCATCAGAGCTAAATAATCATATCACTTGCTGTCTTATTTCGTTGGTGAAATTTTGATTTCAGAACAATTAATCCATTTAAACTTAATATGTAAACGTAGATTATAAAGAATAGAAAAATATGAAAGTGTAAAATTATGAATACGGCCGTGATCCACCAATAATTGCTTTGTAATTGACCAATCGATCGACATTGATCTGTTGGCCACACCTGTTATATTATATTATGTTAATTCATATATTTTTTTATTAACTACGTATTATGAAAATTTGAATGCAACGAAACGTTGAAGGAATCTGTTCCATGAGATATTTATATGGGTGGTTTTGACGTTAGTATATTTAAAATGATTTTTTCTGGAATGATTATTAGAATTATAATTATTTATTAAATTCGCCTAGTGCTAAATCCGTTCCTAGTATTTTCAACTTGAAAAAAGGTCCCGCTTGGGTTCCGTAATATATCAAAAATTTATATGGGTAAAGTTTTTCTGGGTGTAAGGGATAATAATACTGTAGAAATATGACAGGCGTAAAAGTAGGAAGCAGTAAGCCGATCAACTGGTGAACGGCACCAATTGAATGTGATATATCTGGACCCGGGCAGTGTTCTATGCGAATTATTAGAAAAGTTTACTCTCGATAAGGATTTTTTTTTTCAAATATATTATTATTGGAAAATCAGAGATGCATAGTTTTTCAGGTATGGTCAGACTGATTTTTTAAACCCGTTGTTAAAATTATTTTTTTTAAGTAAATAAACACTTCATTAAATGAATTCCAATAACGTAACTCTTTTCAAAAAACATTGGTAAGCAACGTTTATGTGCTTTAAAGGCGATGCTTATACCAGCAGAGGCACCTAGCGAAAAAATACGAAGCTTGAAATTTGAGACATTTTTTGATAATTTACAATTTCAACTATATTAATTAATAAATATGTATCTGAAAACATAAAAAAGTCAAAGATAAACTTACAATTGTAAAAAATGTGAATTTGTTACATATTATTTATGTCACGAGTTACGTTATTATTACGTCATTATATTTTATGGTCATATTTATAAATAAAATTTAGTTTATTAAGTTTTCATTTTTTTACCGTGTAGATTTTTTACTAATTCATCGTTTTAATATTTTTATATTTAATTTAAAAAACATCGATTTTTATAAAAAATATAAATGTGTATAACTTGACATCCTTTTTATTAGGTGTAATTGGTCAGTTTTAACGTTTGTTTCTGTTTTACACCGTATTATACATTAAAATTATAACAATATTCCCATTTATTAGCTGATAAACCAAAGATATTGATGAAAACTTTCTAATTTTATTAAACATCTTTGAAATAAACCCCTTTTTAGAAATATAGATATTTGATTGTATCATTTGAAATGATCGGCTTCTTTTACTAGTACACATTTTTTGTATGATTTGGTTTTTGCAGGGTTTAGAAATTATAGATTGTTACATACTGTGAAATGATGTTGCTTGTTTGTTAATTGTTTGCTATGTGTATTTGATCCAGTGTAGGGACTCAATGGGTTGGGCAAATTTCATTAAGTATTAATCGTAAAAAGTATGTTAATACGAATTCGTGTGATAAAGTGTAGTTTCGCATATTGTAATTAACTTTATCCTAGAAAAAATAATATGACTGCATATTATATATTAATGGACTAATATTTTATTAAATAATATCTAAATTTATTTAATATGTGATGCAATTTTAATATAAATAAACTGTGTCTTTTCAAGAAAAAATTTAAAATGATAACTTTCGGTCAGTAAATCTATGTATACCATAGCCTCTATTTATGACATATTAGATAATCAGTTTACGCCCATCTTGTCTACTATAATATGTATAAAGTAATAATTTCAAGTTTTTTTTAAAACGTTTTAAGATAAGAAAAATAAAAATAAGAAAAAAAAAGAAAAACGACAAATTAATGATGTTATGAATGCCATGTCGTTAATAAATTTTAACACAACCAATAGTCGTATATAGACAAAGAATACAGTATGTCACATACAGGGATTATAAGATAAGTACATCAAAAGCTTTATTTATGCAATTTGATGGAAATTTGGAAAATGATGAAGTATGTATAATGGTTATTTAAATTTGTTTGTATGGCGTGGCCGCACGCTTATAATCGGCAGTTTTTAAGCAGATAGGTGTGAGAGAATGGCGGTTAACGCAGTGTCTCAAATATTAAACATACATACACAACACAGGCCGGAAGGCAAGAATATCTGTCCCTTGCAGTTAAAACGTGACACTTTGTTACTTACATTGCCAACACACTTTTAAAAGAATAACAGCGATACGGGGACTGGGTAACGGATATAGTCAGTGGCGTCTTAAGTGAAGAATATAAATATTTAAATAAAAATATATTATTTGCCAAAAAAAAAATAATTTAATATAAATGATATAAAAATACCTATATTTTTTTTTATATAAAATATTATATAGACTACAAACATAAAACCCGAAGAATCTAAAAGCGAAAATTGTATCATGTATTATTAAATATTACGCATTATAACATTTTATTTATTTTATGTCAAAATAATTAAAAAAAATATTATAATAATTATTATTTTATACAATCTCTCATTAAAATATTCTTCAATGTAATAACATTCATTATAGTTACATAACAAACTGGGTAATGTTCAAACAATAAATAATCTAGGTACTTGAGTATGCATATTAATATCGGTAATTAATTTTAAGTACAATCTTCAAAATACATATTATATTTACACATTGTACTTATAATTTAATACAATAATAAAATTGTTTTATATATAATATATTTAGTATATACCTACTGAGCTAATTAACGCTTACAAAACATGATATTGTATTCAGACATGATCATAAAGTTCGAAAGAAGAAAAACTTCAATATAGTTATGGTCTATAGAAAGAATAATTGTTGAAGATCTTATATTATTAATTTAATAAGCTGCGTAAAAAGGACTTCTTTTTCATATCCAGCACGAGCATTAAAATTGTCATGCCATTGGTTGGGAGGTAGGGTTGGCAGGCAGTGGCAGGGACCTCCCCGGGGCCCCCTCGTAAGAATAGAACGTGTTTTATCTGCCATCGGAAACCCGAAATAAGAGAGGACAAACTTACAGCAGTAGGGCTCGTGGGCTTCAACTTGGGGCCCGACTGTGGGGATCGCAAATCGAAAATCGGAATAAGAAATAACTGAGAATTCTTTATGAGCCTATCTTCGGTGAGTCTAGAATATTATTTGATAATTTTATTATTCTAAAACGACTTTTTATGTAGCATCTGTAGTATATATGAATAATCGTCACAGGTTTTGTTGTAGAGATTTGTACGTGACATGACACGTTGTGCGGTTAAGTTGGTGTTTAAAATAAATCGGCTATAGTCATTATTTAATGATAATTAAAGGTCAATACAAATAGTAAAGAAATATTAAGTATTTTTTAGAAATATTTGTGGTGTGAAAATATTTGTCAGTAGTACCTACGAATATTTTAACAATTCAAATGCTTCTTGAACGGTCAGTTTTATTAAAACTCACCACATGATAATAATAATTATATGTTAGCTGATGCGTGTATGTTAACAAAGTATTCTGGTTATTATTATGATTAAAGATACCAAATCAATGATTATTTTAATAGCTTTGAATTTATTTATCTCTTGTAAATTACATGACAGACGTTATAATATATGACACAATTGCAAAGCAAAATAAATATTTATTATATAGTATAATTATGTGGTAGTCAAGAGATTTATGCAGCTCGACAAACGAAGATTTATGAACTGGCGAATTAAAGCAGCAAAGGAGGCAACATACAGAAATGATATAAGAAATCTCTCAGAAATAAAATTATCTATGAAGTTTATTGCATACGATAGCCGATTCTACGAATTAGTCTTGGTCGCAGTGGAGTAATATTATTAGATGTGGGATGTGGAATGAAAATTTGGAAGAATTATGTTTGTAGACAGCTGATCCACTCACCCTCCTTTCAATATATCTGCCGAAAGCCTTGTTTATGGATAGCATAAAAAACCGGGCCGTTTTCCTAACGGATCGATGATGAATGTAATAAATTCATAACGTTTGATGTCTTCTCCTGCAAAGCCACGAGCTGGACAGTCTATTAGCCTAGTGTCTTGTGAGTTACGAGAAGACTTTTGAAAGTCGACGCGGCCCTTGCGGATACTTGATGGTTATACGATTCTTATAATATCATCGTCATGATTAAATCCCTGCATGAGAATATCGATGTGCCAGGATTGTAGTCTTGACGATTTTCTCTTCGAATTCAACGACAAAAATTTATACCATCTGAATTATGCATAGCTATCATCTCTAAAATAAAGCTGTTCATTCTGAAGAATGCCTATGAAACCGTCTTAATAACAAAACTCTATCCAAAGTAGTCAATAGCCGATAATAGACAGATTGCAGAAAAATAGTCTCACGTTGACTTGATTATCAACGAAAATAAAATCAACATTATGTGCAATAGCACCTGTATTTCCCCATGATAAACGATGGGTAGAAAACATAAAGTGTCGATAGATTTAAATACACTGAAAATCAAAATGTAAATGCTTCAATAATTAATAAAATATAACAATATAAAATATTATTAAGAATTGCTTGAATATTCAACTCAATGCAGAGTGTTAGGGGTGGAAATTAAGTCTGTAATCATATCAAAGCAAATAAGATATTAGATCTCGATTGGATACTTGTTATTAATGTCTCTAGAGAGGTTTAACTTGGCCTTGATTTTCTTTTTACTAGTAATTATTGGAGGCGCTGCATGGTGTCCATATTTTCTGACTGAGAAGATTTTTTTTAATAATCATGAATTGCTGCCCAGCTCATTAAAAATAGATAAAAAAATATTTTAAAACAAAATACTACCGACTAAAAGTGTTTTATTAGTGGATATTTGTGTTTTAATATTATAATATTTATATCTATCATCATTATAATCAGCCTGGAACAATCAACTGTTGGACGAAAGAATTTTCACGGTGATTCCGTTAGATGTTACGGACTTTTGCGAAAGTTTATTGTTAATAAGTAATGTACCTACATACTACTTGTTTGGATTAATTATAAATGTATTCTGGTATTCTTCTACCCCGTGATTGATTCTTTATAAACTATCTATATTTATCTCAAGGGATGGAAGATATAGTTCCAAAGATAATCACACTGTATGCTTTGTTTCCGCGAGTAAAATCTCAGTGACAGCTCGTCGGGCATTACTTGAAGGGAGTATGTCAATATTTGGGTGCGTGCCTTGCGTAGATAGTCACGAAATGATGCCCCCTTTTTAAAATTCCCGTTGTCCTTTGAACGATTTTTGCGATCGTCTAGCCAGATGATTTATTAATAAACCTAGTTTTTACTTTTAAGTTATATTAAATTTCATCTATATTTAAAATACAAAAGATATTATGCTATTTTTTTACTGTCTAACACCAAATATTTGTTCTTAGTTGGTACTTATTCCACATTTCATTGAAAAATGTGTATTTGTATCAGTTGAAAAAATATTGATTTTGAAACGACAGAATATAGAAAAACTTTTAACAATCCATTATTATCTATTTAATTTAATCAAGTTATTAACGTTTTTACTGGATCTATAAAACTATACTGATCCAAAAAAGATTCATAGTAATAATGCCAGGTGCGCACATAATAGGGGAAGAGGAGGTCATCGATTTTGGACATTTCCTTCATAACACTTTCATTATTCATATTATCGGCTCTCGTAATTCAGTGTGTAAGGCATCCGGGTGTTCTAATTTTGATTTTAGATTCTTTTTTTCGATGTAATTTTCTCAAAACCTGAGTGTCTGTAATTTTTTCTATTAATATACTACTTGTTTCCTTATGATACTACTGTCACTGGGCCGCATGGGATGTTGTTATAAACATATATTCGTATATATATAATTTATTATCGCTATGAATTTAACTTAAAAATGAAAATAAAATGAGAACCATTTCATTCGTTTAATATTTATATGTTATTTGTTTGTCTACATCATTTAATTCTTAATCAAAGATTGTTTTCATCTGTGAAAACTAATTTTAAACTCTCATTCGGTCACCGCGAAAAAGTTTCTTGATTACGGTGCATGATATTTTTCCATTTTAAACCTGCCACACCACCGACAAGTTATAAGGGCATTCTGGTATCTTGATACAAGCGAGATGTCCGCCTGGGATTAGGTGACGCGCACCATTACCAGTAATAACGAAAGTTTCTGTAGCACCAGCCTCGCCACATGCGCTTCTTGCTAACCCTAATCGATACTTGAAAAACATCAACCCGTTTCCCTAACATGTTATCCTGATACTAAGACACTTGCAATTTGTGTTAGTACCTACATGTAAATTGCAAAATTAAAAAAAAAGTGTAAACAAAATAGAATATTTGTTAAATAGATAATTCTCCCGTTTGTACTTACTTATATTGTAACAGGGGTATATAAATTTTATTACCTCCGGTTCCATAAATTGTATTATAAAAGGTCAAATTTTAATAAAAAATAATACTTACCTAAAGAATTTGGTCTATAATAGAATGAGTCTTATACATGAGCTTTGTTACGATATTTGAAATTATTTTGATAGAGTATGGTTAAGTTGGTAATCTCCACAAATATTAAGTTGGTACAGTTACCATTCCGCTTTTCTTGCTCAAAAAATGGTGGCAATTTTTAAATTTGTTTTACACTTATTTAAAATAATAATGCCGAAGTATAGTATTATTAGCTGGTTGTATACGTGATTGTCTTTTTATATGCATTGAAAATTGGTAAATAATTATCATATCAATAGTGTGAAGTTCCCTGAAAGTCAACCTGCAATGCGAAGTCAATTGTATCTCACTTAATAAGTGGACCAGTGGTCCCTTTTTTGCTTCAGTTTGATATATTTAAGCTCCATCTCTATAGATGGGCATATTTGGGCAATGTGTTATAATATTATTAATACAATGGTAAGGTGAGTACTCTATTTTATTAATGTGGTGAAACTAATCGCTCAATAACAATTTTTAAATCATTTACTTAAAGCAAATGAAATTTATTGGATTGAAATCTGAAACGAATTATATTAATGGTCCGTTTTGTATTTCTATGTAAAAGTGAAAAATGGTCTGACTCAATTTACTAATTGAAAACGGGAAAGCTGTGAAAGATAAAACAAATTGTGTACAATGGGCGACCACATTTCTCATTATAATGAATCTTGTACAAAGTCTGACATTTTGAATGTTTGGATAACTAAACCATTATACATAATATAATAACTAACTACATCATCTCCCAAAAACATATTATATTATATAAAAAATATGTAGGTGTGCACGCGTTTTGGATGATACGACTATAAGTTTAGTTTACCATTGATTTTTTCCCCCTGTGAAACAAATATAATTTTGTCTAAGGTCGGGATTTAAATTCAAATCATCACTAAGATTATATTATTTATTAGATAAAGAAAATGTTTTTAATAACTCATGGTTTTATCAACTAACTAATTATTGTATTATTTGAGTACTATGCGGTAATTTTCGTTTAAAAAAATGTTCTATTTATTTTGGTTCTTTCTTTAAACTTTTAGAAATAATGCACTCATCAAATCAAAAGTTTTCGTTTACTAATATGAAATATTATACTACTGTAATGAAACTTTTAAATAAGTTCTTACTTAAAATCTAAAATTGTTAAAGAGGTATTGCAATAAACTATATTTTTTAATTATTAAGGAAATTACCCAGCCGCCTGCAAAGTTCGTGCACGCTTATTTTGTGTGTTTCAATCATAAACATATTTAAGTTACGTATATTAAGACCTGTTAAGTTTCTCGGAAACTTAAGCTGGTTATCGCATAGTCAAACGGTGCATTAAATCAGTTCTTTTAGCCGGTCTAGGCGCTAAGCTATTGCATTATGCAGCTGCTTTTTAATTAAGTATCCACTCCGGATTGCGCTTACTTCCCGTTCAATTGTGTAAATGTGGTGATTTAGCCACTTTATGATTTTATTAGTTTTTCAAAGGCCTCGCTGGGAGTAATAATTGTGGAAGCTCGCTGTGGATATTTAAGCAAAATGGGAAAATTTACCATTTTAAGTGGGAAAAATATTTTCTAATTAGGTGTAGCATAGCAGAAATTAAACTATAAAATACAAAACGTTCTTAATTGTATTTAAAATGAGTTTAATTATAATTTTACAATATTGTCATTTAAAATAACTATATCTACTTAATGAACATCAACAATATCTTTAATATACTTAGGTATATATCTGTATTACACCAAAAATATACTAACTTGAAAAAATATTCTGAAAAATATACTAAGGGTGATAAATAACGAATGTTATATTAGTCTTGTGAATTATTTATTGAATAAAAAATATCTTTGATTTATTTTAAGGTAAGTAAATACTTATATATCACTGCATATAAGTATGCGATTTTGGTAGATCTAACAATTCTGAATATCGATTAATAAGTGAGACTATACTACACATAGGTATATGATAAAAAAGTTTTCCTTGCTACAAATTAAAAACTGGGCGACAATACTTGCATTATCTCCATTTCATTCAATTGTGCCGTCTTCTATTGGTAGTTCCCATTTAATCCAGACCGCATTCTTTATTCCAGTCGTATTAATTTTATAACATTACGCCAAATTATGATATTGTGCAATCAAGAAAACTTTGTTTTACTTTGTGTTATTGACACCAAAATATTATGAGGATTATTAATTGTGCTTAATGGTGACTGACAATTTTGATTTACCAGCATTTGTATTTTATCGTCTTAATCCCCCATTAAGTGATTGCAATCTTACAATCACCAGAGTTATTATATCTTCTTCTTTCTTTTGACCATGTCCGATCCTAATAGGATCATATGGGCCTTACCTTACTTATTTTACATATATTTTAATTAAATATACAAAGATCCGTTGTTCAATTAAAAAAAGTACTCAAAAAATAAATGATATTTTTATGCCATAAATAAACCTTAAAGAAACAGTTTCCACTTTCATGTGTCATTTCACTACAAAGTCGGGTAGAAAAGGGAGATAAATTGATGAATAAAAATATCACATTTTATAGTAACGCATAAAATATAAATTCCAACCGATTGAATATCACATAGCAATCACATTTTGTTTGCGCTGTGATTGTGATTTCGCTCCAAACAGAATTCACTTATTTTGAATGTGACTTTGGCAATACGTTTTGAAAGTGAGCCACTCCGCCCGACAGAAGATATATTATCATTGAATAAATACTTGTCCGGAACTGTCCGGTGCAGCTGCAAAACTTTGGCCAGCCTTCTGGGACTACAGCGCGGACGCAAATTTAATGCGGAACGATTTAATCGGGAAAACAGGGAATTAAAAAATATTTTGACAGTATAATATTTTTTAATCACGCAAATTATTATACACCCAAAACGTCATGAGACAATCGTCATGAAATTTTATATTACTTATTCCACTTTTTAAATAAAATTTTGGACCTTATTTATTAATATATATTATTATTGATAATGTCTCTTTGAGGAGGACGAAACCGGTCCAAAATTTAATTAAAGAAGTGGAAGAAGTACTATAAAATTGTATTTAATTTAATTAAACAAATAATTAATCAAATAATACAATGCAGTTCCACCATGAATTGATAATTAACACTATAACATAAATATTTTTAATGCAAACGTCACCTTAGTATTTATATTTCAAGTTTACACTCGAAGCCTATGCCTATAAAATAATTGATTTAGATATTAATGCAGATTTGTGTAAAGCAAAGTGAATAATTAATAATAGTCGTTAAATTTAGGCGCACTATGAAGAACCCATACAGACATTATAAACTATTTTGTACTAGTAAAAATTTAGGTTTAAAAAATACCTTTATCTTTTACTATTCTTTTATATTCGATAGAATCTAGATTCAAAGAGTATACGACTGAAGACAAGGCTTTCAATTTATATGGTTTGTCGAATGCGATCGTTTTATTGGTTTGACCAGTGCACTAGGAACTGAAAAACAATTCAATAAAGATGAGTTATTAGCTCTACTGTATATCTTATAATATTAAAGTTTCTTTGACTATACATATATATAATGAATACTCAAATAAGTGTAATAAAAACTATAAAACAATATTCCCACAAGAAATATATAATAATTATTTTACAATTCGATGAAATTATATTAAGAAATTCAGTTCATACGTCATCTTTTCTGGATTCATATATTATATATGGAGACAACAGTAGTAGTTGAACTAATAGCTTTTCCTGACCTAACCGAGGTTTTCTTTGTATACAAAAACAGATAAGACAAGAAAGAATAATTGACTTACGACAATACGAGAAAATTCTCCTAACATTGAACCAATAAAGTTAAGTCTAAGATTAACATTACATTAAGACTATTAGTGCTACACATGACAATAATTTATTTATAAATTAATGTAATTTGAAATGCAGTAATGCGTAATAAAATAAGATAATAACTAGTTAATGTTGTTACACTACTATCTAGTAATTTTTTTATTATTAAATTAATATTATAGAGAGTGGTGTAAAATTTAGAGAACATATATGGAAATATCTAATTAGGTATTAACGTTATTATGGGCACTGACAACTTTATAACACGCATTATAATAATAATAATATTACTATAATATAAGCATATAAACCATTAATAGTTATTTAACTAAAATACCACTGGTTTTATTCCTTTTTATTTTATCACGGAAAGATTATTAGATGTACGTTATGTATTTGATGCACTATTTATTTTATTTACTATTATCACCTGGTGGAAAGATATTATATTAAAGGAAAAAGATCAAATAACTCTACAAAAACATAAAAATACTCAATATATCTTACAATAATATCGCATTAAATTTAAAAAAATCAATGAATAAACGAATTATACATTATGTAGCATTGATCAATTTGGAACACCTCAGAAATATA
Organism: Rhyacophila brunnea; assembly: GCF_057557595.1. NCBI lineage: Eukaryota > Metazoa > Arthropoda > Insecta > Trichoptera > Rhyacophilidae > Rhyacophila > Rhyacophila brunnea. The sequence continues at coordinate 33,638,833 of NW_028232859.1, forward strand.
CCTTTTATGAATAGGGTACAAAGTTATTAGTTAATTTTGTCATGATAAGTAAAGTTATGGTGCAGATATCTAAATTGCATGTTGACCAGAATCCGATTGATTTATAGTTCAAGTCCCGCCTGGCACCAATAGTTTTTCAAAAAATATGAAGTGTTCCAAATTATGTCAGAATCAGATTGCATGTTGTTATTTAACTCTACTTTGGGATAGAATCTGTGACGACTGGGAAAATTCAATTTATTTATTGGAAATTTTAATAAAATAAATACACTCTCATGATTATAATTACGTAATTATTATTTTAAATAAACTGATGAAGTATTTCAGGTTATAAAAAGCTAATGGTCGATATCAAAGACATAACCTAACGTAATGCATGATATAGCTAGTTTCAGAGGATATGTTCGATAAGCCAATTTTCCGCATGTAAAAGGATGTGCGTCTTCTTTGTAGAAGAAGTTACCAGTGCCCCAGAGGCATATCATGGTAACTGTAAAACTTTAAATAGGTATATAAATATATATTAATAAAATATTTTGTTACAACACTTATTTGATATTTTTAGTCCTAGTATGGTTATGGTTATTATTTATTGTTGGCTGTGTGGTAACGTATTCGTTTATTAAGTGACGGTTTTCATTTTTTCATTCTCATTTCTCAGTCATTTTCTTGTAAAAAAATGTTACAAAACCTCTTTGTAATGCATTCACTGATGCCGATTTATTGTCATTTTGTTTTTAGACGAATGAATACGATTTTGTGTAGAGGTTTTAGTGATTATACGTAATAAAAAAAATGTAAGGGAGAAAATTCTTCAAAAATAAAAATGATCTGAATATTTCCAATTAATCATACTACTTTAAATATAGTACCAATGCATAAAATAAATGATGAGACGGACTAACAATTTAATAAAAAATAATTGAACTGGGGTTTACGTGGTAATTCTCCATTATAATGGTCGACTATAGCCTATATAACTTATAATCAACTATTCGGAAGATAAGTTTATAGCCTAAAACAGCTCTCAGTGTAAAGTAGAATTAATAAAAATTACTTTGTTTAAAAACTATATGAAGGAGGTCATGTGGAAAGTTTTCCAAAATTACATATTTTTTTGGCTAACCAGAGCTAAAATTTATTAAATGTCCATGACCGACTTCACAAACCAGACCGATTACACTCGGCCTGTCTGCATTCTTCTTAGTGCTATGAGCTAATCTACTTTAGGGACAGTTGACGAATTGAGCACCTACTAGGATTTATATAATATATTCTTTTTAATACAACCATAGGTAGACAGGACAGTGGTGTAGTAGTAGAAGTAAAATAATTACATAATGACCCAGGCTTTGACAAAATTACTTAAATGCATTGTTAGCTCACCGAGAATCAAAACCAGAGCCTCTGGATTAGAAGTCAGTAACAACGTGATTTACCTATCTTCCTTAAGGCAAGTATTTTATAGCATTTACTAAACAAAACATGTATTTTTATAAGAAATAGTACAAAGAAAATAATATTTTTAATGTCAATAAAATTTATGAGTGATGGTGTTTTACTACTAAAATAAAAGACATGATATATTTTAAAGAATTTTATCGGTGTTTACTTACGAAAAAATGTAGTGAGCCCTGAATAATTAGGAATACTGAAGTATTGAATGTTTTGCATTGGATTCGGGCAGACAATTTCCGTTCGGTCTTACTTGCGCACATTATGTAGTTATAATGTTGGGTCCTACATCTCAGAGTGGGTCGGTATAAACACGTTATATCCACTTACACAGTCGGCATGTGTATACAACAAAATGGTGAACAAACTTTGGAGTTGAAATTAAATATAAACTCTATTTCTTTGTGTTATATCGGGGGGAGTCCCTGGGCTCATGAATATCTCGTTAAACGTGGTAGGTTTTCCCCTTTTTCTTCTGTTGCGTTTTTTTTTTTGTAGCGAGCCTTGACAGTTTCAGCCTCTTCAGTTTTATCAAGATGATTCGTGGTATTTTCGTATTTTAGACGCATAAATATTGTATTTGTATGAGATAAAAATGTATAAATAAATATTATATGTATTACTATTACAAGTGGCGGACAAAATGCAGTGTCCTCTTTTAAAGCCACGGATCATCTTTTCTAATGCTGACCAAGATCTACCTATACTAGATTGTAATACCAATGATGACTTGAATAAAAGTAAAATATCATTTTCGCTAAGCGGAGTGGGTGACAAAATATAGTTTTTTACGAGGAATACTTTTAATCTATTCGAATAACCAATTAGGTTCTTGCACTGGATTATACATACAATTTAAGAACATATGAACTTGGAAGACGCGGGTTATTTTTAAACAAGTGTTTCATTGCTTCATAGACAGACATACTATTTTACGTTCACCATTAAAAATAATACTATATATTTCATGTTCATGATACTGTTAAGTTCAGTCCTACAAGATGAGGCCCAAATACTCCAATGGTAATTTTCTTTCACTTTTTATAGGTTCCTGTGGGTCTATTCTATACTTATGGAACACTAAATTGATAAATAGTATCAAACTTAGGGTAGGGTTGTATCAAAATATTAGCACTTATTGTAACAATTACACGAAGCTGGTTTTTATTGTTGCAATAAGTGCGATATTTTAACAGCAGCAAGATAGGTGCTGTTAAAATATAGCACTTATTGCAACAATAAAAACCAACTTCGTGTAATTGTTACAATAAGTGCGAATATTTTGATACAAACCTACCCTAAGTTTGATAATATTTATCACTTTATGACTTTAGCGGTCGATAAGTATAAAATAGACCCACTGGTTTTGTTTCATTCTTATACTCGTACACATTTTTTTTTTTGAAAAAATATTTGGAAAGACTGTAGGTATATTTTTATTTTAAATTTAATCGATTTTACTATGATAGTAATATACAAGTATTTTGTATCTAGTGTTACGACTGAGAGGTGGAGAATCTAATAACCAGAAAGAACATGAAAGTGATATTTATATTTAAAAAAAGGCGATTACAGCATACAACAATAAATATTAATGTAGATATACTTATTTACTAAAATAAAAAGGGCCGAGTGACTTTTCCCATGCGCTATCTTGGCGCGTTCTTTAACATAAGTCCCGTCCCTGGCTGACTTTTCCTATAACCTTCTTAGAATTTTGGGTATGCTGACATTCGATTGAGCACACATTTGGTTATAATTTATAATCCTAAAAGCTAGTTTGAAAACATAAGTGACGAGATAAAACTTAATATTAATCTTAGATAAATAGCTATAAGATCACCCATAGTTGGTTCCGGCCTAATTTCCAAAGATGAATCAATATAGATTTCATTAGGTACATTAATTAATTTGAGCCAATAGCGCCAATAGATATAAAAATACAAGAACTTACAGGAATATACCAAGTTAAAACAAGCCACATACTTCCCCGACACTTACCTACAGACAGAACATACGAAAACAAAATACACTACACACAACTTCCACATCCTGGTAACAGACATCTAGAAAATATAGAACACATAGGAACAGTTGACGAAGACACTAAAACAAAATACCACATCACAGGATTGGAGATCTACACAGATGGCAGTCTAATCGATAACAAAGTAGGGGCAGCTTTTGTAGCCTACGAAAATGGAACATTAATAACACCCCGAAAATTTAAGCTCGAAAGCTACTGCACTGTTTTCCAAGCAGAAATATTTGCTATCAGAGAATCTCTCGAGTGGACACTCAAAAGATTAAAGTTCCACAGACACGACTATGTAAACATATTCTCAGATAGCCAATCCAGTCTGGTAGCTCTCCAAAACCCATCATCGACTCACCCACTTGTAAGAGACATTTTAACACTGTCAACACAGCTTCGAATGATAGAAAAAAACCCCAGATTCTTCTGGATAAGAAGTCACACAGGGATAGCCGAAAACGAAGAAGCTGATAAATACGCTAAACAAGCCACAACAGACAAAAGACCTTTAACCTATACACACTTCCCTCTGAGTTACGCAAAACAAAAACTAAACGAAGATACCATAGAGCTATGGAACCACAGATACACAACATCCGCCACAGGATAAATAACGCAGAAATTTATTCCAAACATAAACTGTGCCATCACTCTTGCCAGGAACTTAAAAATATCACACGAACTCACACAGATACTAACAGGCCACGGATCGGTGCAAGCTTATCTAAAAAGATTTAAATTGAGGGATGACGACTGTTGTCCATGTGACGGCAACACATCTCAAACTGTGTGGCATGTCATCAACGACTGCCCCATACTAGAAAGGGAGCGATGGACTCTCAGGACTCGATGTAGACAACATAATCACGAAATTGACCTCCAAAAGCCTCACGAAGCACTAAGCAATAGAACAACACAAGAACACTACACAAAATATTTAATCCTGGCCATAAAGAAAATTAAAGATATAAATGGAGGCACCTAATTAGCCCCACATCAATGCAACTAACCCACCCAACCACCTTGTACGAAAAAGCAAGGGTATGGTTATTATTAAAAAAAAAAAAAAAATTTGAGCCTATATGTAATAACTTACTGTTTAATTTTTTCCGATATAGTTCATCCGACAGTTCTTGTTTAACACCAATATTAATATAATCCCTTGCATATAAATCTACACTTGCATTTCTTTATTTTAACATTATTTTTAATTTTTAATTTACTACACTGTAATTGGAAAATGTATTTTTTTTAAACATATATAATATTGTCATATAATGGGAATCACGTTGTCAATAATAATAATACATATTATTATGTCGCTGTATTTATTTAAAAAAACAAATAAACCTAATTCGTATTAATATGGACTCTTAAAAATGTATGAGGATAGCCAAAAAGGTTTGAATCTCCGCTGTTAAAAATATTATACGACAAGCTGTCACGAGCCAAACTTTTTATACACGTCAATACAAGGCCTAAATCAGTTGCATGCGGCAGACAAGATACTTGCCCTCATGTAATATTAGCGCCCTCTGGCCCTGTATATTTGTGACGAGCTCGCAAGGCTTGTAGGGCGGCAGGGCTGCGACCGAGATGTAGCGGACATCATTTATCACACTGCCTGCCCAACTTTGCCTCACCCACCGCCCAAAGGATTGCCACCCCTTAAATCTGAGCGATATTCGCACCCAATCCAACAACCACTGTACATTCTTTCAGATAGAATCAACGTTATCTATTTGGTTACTCACCGAATATATTATTATCATTTAGTAAAATCTTAATAAAAATATTAACCGATTAAAAAAAAAGATAATATTATGATTAAAAAACACACAAAATTAAAATATTAATTATTAATTAAATATTAGTAATTATTATTAATTAAGATTGTAGATATTTGTAGACACCGTTTATATATTTCTATATAGAATTTGTGCACTCGCAGAGTAGAGGAAGAGGTCACTGACAAGAATGTCTCAACTGGCTTAGAATAATATTACGTTTTATTTTCTTAAATCTATATCAACAGAGTTCATTGTCATAGAAAAGACTATATTTACGTGAATGTAATGATTGTCAATGGATTAAGTCGTAAATTTGATGTTTAATGTAATTAATGTTATGGAACATTAAATTCTTGTACAAATCATAGTTTATAATGTAATTAAAATAATATTGAATCAATCAAGATGATAATAATATAAAACAACCATTTATAGTATTTTGTTTGTTATTTCATATTATTTATCAAAAGAAAAACTTAAGTACGTAATCTTATTTATTAAGCATTACTATGGTTCAAAATATTCAAGATTATGCAAACATAATGGTAACGCGTCATATAAAGTTAAAATATCTACTTAAAAATTATTTTTAAAGCTGTATTACTTTAGTATTTACTTCATTTAATTAAATAATACATATTCGTATGTGCATAATATGTTTACTTACGGTTGCATAATTTATTGATGGTCTGTCTCTGAAGCCATCAATCAGTATGGATTCGATCCCGTATCTGGTAAAAAAAAACATTTGTGGTTTGTTTATGTGTCTGATCCAAAACAATGACGATCACTTCATTCATTGAGCTATCTTTTCTGCTCCGGTTAGGTATGAAAATTGTAATTTGGTAATTTTATTTACATAATATAAATGTAATCTTCGAAAATATTTTTAATATAAAACTGGTAACTAATATCCTCACATCTTCAACTTGAAACGCCAGATGTCGTCCAACCTCCCAAATCAACCTGTAACACTTTGCAGAAAATTTTCTCGCCTTCGGAGGGAAAAGGAAAAACGTCGACCGCAAAGAAAAAACTGGCGAACAGCTGTTATCTAGTTCACACTGATTCATACCGACCTCTCAACTTTTCACCCCTTACAAACCTCCCCTTGTACTCGGAATCGCATCTCGCCACCCTGAGCTAATATTGGCTAAAGTCTTTTTTCACTGTTTTCTTAGGAACACTTTCGAAATAGCCGTCGTTGCTGTAGTGAGAATCGATTTAACACGGAAAATGTTACTCTGATAAAGTTCATTTGAACAGCTGTAATGTGGACCTATTTAATGTGGACTTTATATTTCATGGCGTCCCTTAATGTTTACTGTTTTTATAAAAGTAAAGTTATTTAAGTATTGTAGTAATAACATTACTTTAAATCACTTTTTATTTGAAGTTCTGACATACTTTTAATGATATCTATAAAGCAATAAAAAATGTGAACAAACGAAATAATGCGATAATCATAATAAAATGAAAGCTGTCTAACTTAAAAAAAATAAAGAAATTCAATAATCTATGAAATGGTTAAAGATTAATCATATACCATAACTAGAGACCAACACGTTTAACGTGAGGTTCCCCGGCAACGCAGCAGCTATGCAGCGGAGCCTCACATTAAACTTGTCAGTCTCTAACTAGTCGACATCGTCATCATCAGCCTGGATCAAAGCACTGCTGGATGAGGACCTCTTCAGATTGATTCCAGTCCTCTCAGTCATGTACATCGTGTGCTTATTATTACATCGTTTTTATTTTGGATTTCGGCCTTCGGGATTTCGGCCATTCGGGATTTCAGCATTCGGGATTTCGGCATTCGGGATTTCGGCATTCCGGATTTCGGCTTTCGGGATTTAGGCTTTCGGGATTTCGGCCATTCGGGATTTCAGCATTCGGGATTTCGGCCTTCGGGATTCCGGCTTTCGGGATTTCGACCAATTTTAAAGTTTTAAATTAATAATTGTAACTCATCGCGATTGAAAAGAAAGAAAACGCCACAGTTTGATATTAATCAAAAAACCGTGAAGTATCTTGAATTTTTAAAATTTTAAAAATATTTCAATAGTTTTTTAAAAAGAAATAGTTGTTAACCATTATATCAAGCCATTGAGTCTTTACACTGCATACAATACGAACCGAAAAATAACACGCTTTTTTACCTGCTCGTGTCCAAACCTGCGACCCACGGTTTTGGGTGACGTTGGAATTTTACAGCAAGAAATTATGGAAATAGATTTATTACTACTTTCATACTCATTAAAACAATATTTGATAGTATTAAAGTCTTTTATGTAAAACGATTGAAAATATTTGTAATACTTCTATAAAATCGAAAAATATATCTATAATTGTTTTTAAATCATATTTTGAACAATCTTAGAGTTCTATAATAAACTCAAATATTATTACTGGTAAATTCATATTCCGAACAAACTCATTTTGAGTTAAGAAACAAGTTTTTTTGGTCGCATACAGCTAGCAAAACCACCCCATTCTTGTTTGTAATTTTGCACAAACTCTCATGTGAGTCTCTTCTTATATAAACGTCAGCGTAATGTGGATTCTCCTGGGGTTTACTGGCTTCGCCTAAATTAAACCAGAAGAATTATTGTCTCTTATCGTTTGCAGATTGCAGGAAAAGCATTATTGTCGGAGATGTTAATGAAGGGAAATGTCTTTATTTTGGAAATTAGTTTCTACACAACACATTATTTGTATCCATTATGCACATATTTAAGACAATTAATTAATACATTTAAATATGATTGTTTTTATGAAAGAAATTATTTATTTGCGGTCTGGACCGAAATAAATTGACTGATTATTCTATATATTATTTATATAAATCCAAATGATGAGTATTTTTAATATTATCCTTTTCTAAATGGAGGTTAAGGTTAGGTTTAGGTTAGGTATCAATCATTCCATGTAAGCTATCGTAAAAAAATCAATAAAGAGACGCAAATTTGCGTCTTGCAGAATAGTGATTAAAACTGTGATGATCAAATTGTGCTAATATGTTTTTACTAAATAAATTTAAAATAAGCCAAAATGAAAATTAGCTTAAATTAAATAAAAAATAATTTATAGGTAGGTACTTAATTAATTATGTGTGCATTATATTGTTTTAACAGACTATATAAAATAAAGTTGGTTGAATCTGTATAGTTGTTATAATATAAAAAATGGATATTAATTATTTTGTAAATTAATATAGAGGTTGCAAAGCAGATGAAATGGCAATGGGCTGGACATTTCGCTCGACGAGTAGATAACCATTGGAGAAAAACCGTTGGAGAAAAACCATCATACAGTGGTACCCAAGGGACACTAAACTCCCACATGGACACACTAAAACCCACTGGATAAACAAACTCATAAAATTCGGCAAATGTACGTGGCAGCAAAGAACTAGGGACCTAGGAGTGAGCTAGAAGAGGTCTCTATCCAGCAGTGGGTCAACCCTGTCTGATGATGATGATGATATTAATATAACATTGTTTTTTTTAATTTTTCGTATGTGATATCACTGACGCACTTGAGTTGGCCTTGCGCGTGGAACAGCCTGTATAGATATAAATCCGTAGGTTGGGGTTCACGGGGTGATCAAGTGCAAGGACTTAATAGATTGGGCGAATGTATAACAAACTATTTCTCATATAAATATGTTAATTGAACTCCCATAATGTGGATGTCCATATATGTATTCCGATTGTGATCGATAATGGCAATTTATCTTACTCAGTTTTCGTAATGTTTTATAATTATTCAAATTTGTAATTTTTCAATATTAATTGTAGGTGAATGATTATTTTTGGTTGAGTGTATATTTTAATTTCTCGGGACCTAGCTTCGCACGAGGTTGATTCAACAAAACAATAATAATTACATTTTTCAATATCACAATAACTATAATAATTATTATCTAGGCATATAATATTATGTCAAAATGAAAATAATTCGGACAGTAATAACAGTCAAATAAAAAAAAATGGAATAAAATCGAATCAAAAGTGAAACAATGCACAATTTATCTCAAGCTGTCGTGAAAAATCTAAATTTGTAGAAACACCAACAAATAAACATACTTTGTATTTTATAATGACAAGTAGGTTCGTCGTAACAATAAATTGAACTCATTGACTGTAACTAAAATTGTTATCCAGTAAATATTCCATTAATAATCTTGGTTGCTAATAAAATGAACATTACACAATTGTGTTGAGCAAATAATAAAATTAATTGTAGTGGCATCTCGAATCTAGTACCTAAATGGATAGCTAAGACAATGTATCAAAAAGTTTGCGTTCGAGTATTCTCTTAACACCAAGCAATAAAAAGCACTGTTCAGCTTGCTTGCTTGTGATTTATCTCATCGGCGCCTTTAAACGTTTCATAAAATGTTTGAAAGTGGCGCAAGCTATCTTGCGATCCGGTGGATTCCTCCCCGTTGGCAGACAGTCTTCCAGCGGCAGGTTAACAATTCCTCGGTTTTGTTTGTTTGCCGCACACCATTCTGCTCTCCGCACTGAGCCGCTATTTGGAATAGTATGGGTTAGAATAAACAAGTCGGAAACCTTTTTTTGTAATAGATTCAATTGAAAAAAAAAGTCATACATAATTTCTACGTCCATATATTCCGATTGTGATCGATGATGGCAATTTACCTAACTCAGTTTTCATAATGTTTTATATTCAAACTTGTAATTTGTAGTGCCCAATTTGAAATTGAATTGTAGGTGAATGAGTATTTTTTTACATTGTTGAGTGTAAATCTCAATTTCTCGGGACTTTATTAATATAATAATATACTGGCAAAAGTACCCTTCGTACGAGGTTGCTTTGTTGATCGATATATTATAGTTATGTAAGTTAGTATGATTCAGAGTATGGACCTAATAGGTTTAGCAAGTAGCTAACATCAATTTCTCGTAAATAAAATCTGTTAATACAAACTTACACTCTGTGGAGGCCCATATGATCACTTTAGGATTAGACATGGTCGAATGATAATAATAAACCAAAGGTTAATAAAAAAGAAAATCTTCGATGATAAATTATATACCTAAATGATATTTTTTCCTTACATAAAAATTGACAATATTAATTTAAATTATGTAAAGAAATAAAATTAAGTTATTTATACATACATAAAGAAACAAAAACAGACTGATTATTGCATTAATGCAATTTTGAGATATTATGTAATTTAAATGATTTTCCATGATCATGTTGAAAGATGTGCTTGCGCAAAATATCGCTACAGATTACCGGAGTCACATCGTTTATCCATTCAAACTTTCACAAGGTAAACCTTGTTATGTAAAAAAAACTTGTATGTGTCCTATATTATCATTTTTTTCGTAATATAATTCGATAAACAAACTGAAAAAGGATATTATTCGAGAATTTCTCGGATGATGAAGCATAGTATATTAGTAATCTAATTATCTGTATTTCAATGTTAAATGACTGTGGGGTAGTAGGCAATATGAAACTATCGCACATTTTTTTAAATTTTAGAACATCCATATGTATATTAGCCGCAATATATCAATTGATCCCGGTCACCATCCCCAATCATAAGGTCTATTAGCGGAGGTGCTCAGTGAGCAAAAAAAAATGTCACACCGCGTTGCGGACGTTGTTGAACAAGCAAAAACTAAAATAATATTCTTTGTAGTGTATTATGGTGATGCTTATCAAACCAATTAAGCTAGGTTAGGTGGATACCTTAGAATGATTATAGAAAAATATAGATAGAGCTATTGCATGTGTTTGTCCTTCAAAACATGACGAACTTTTTCACGCACTTGCCTCGCCCCCTTCACGCTTCCTCCGCGACCCTTTACTGGGTTATTCGAAAATATGTGTGACAGTGTGCGTGTCGTAGTGTTGCCAGATATCGAATATTTATTCCAATGTTATAATTTTACAAGCGATGTTTTTATAAATTATATTATGGCAACACTGGCGTGTTGGCTATGCACTTGGTTAAACATTACTCACTAAAATCAGCTCATGCGGAGGGCTTGGTGGATACCTATGAGGATATTAAGCATGTTAATGAATGACTTATTACAAAGATAATTTATTTTTGAAATCGAAAAATGCACTATTAATTTGATTTATAAAAGTCAACATGAAATGGGTCACACCTTTTCGTGTATCGAGTGAAGAGACACGAAACTGAACCAAACCCATTGTCAAAGAACAATCAATTTTTGAACATCAGTTTTAAACATAACCATAATTATAATAAAAATAAGTCTCTAGTTTAGTTTAAACCGCAATTAAAAAAAACCGTGTATTTATATAATACATTATTTAATATTAATTATAGTGAGATTTAGGTGGTGAAGATGTATGTGGTTATGATTTGGTTTTTCATCTCTGAATATATGAACGAGGCTTTCCCGCTCAGCCTCATTCACAAGCGGCGCACTTGTAAACGCTTCTCCCTGTTTATAGCCTTATAATAGTTATTCCATGATATTTCAGGGCGCATTTCACGTTTGCTTTGGCGGTTCGTGGATAACTTTCTATTTATCTACCAAACCATAACTGAACAAATGTTACTGTTGTACTCACCAGGGAAATCTTTAACTCATTTTACAATTTTAAATACATTTAAGTCACTATTTTTACACTGTTATATATATAAATGATACTTATGAATAAATAGTTAGGACTATTCCATAGCTTGAAACAGTAAAGAATTGTAATGCGATTCTATTAAATTGCAGTACCGACATTTTTATCGTAAAGTGAATAGTATATTATTCATTAGTTAACTGCAGGTTTTTTTAAAACTAACAGCATAAGTATATAAGTACAATAAAATTATTTATAAATTTTATATTTTCCACCAAAAGCTGTCGAACTATGTCGAAAGGCTGAAGAAAAAAATAACATACTTAATAATATTGTTTCACAACTAACACGTAGTTGTTAGCTATTTTAACGAGTGATGGTTGTTAATTGAGGAATCACCCTTTATTCCCCGAGAGAAAAGAGGAAAATATTAGACATATTATAATTTGATTGTATAATAAGAAATATATGAAAATATTTCTGCATCATGTCGAAATAATAAAACGTTGTATATATATGTATATATATATATGTAATTAATATTCTAAAGCTAACATTATTTGTAATAACTTAAGAAATATACACTTTAGAAAAATCCTTGATTTCTTGCATTTAATGTTACTTGAATCACTATAAATATTATATTATATTAAGTAAGACTCAAATTGTACCTAAAGTATTGGTCCACTAGGTTGAGCAAGTAACATTAATATGACTTTCACTATATGGTGGGTCATATGATTCTCGTAAGTGTACGTCCTCAGCGTTTGGCGCAGCATTGAGCGTTTTGCGCAACTCAAACGTATAATCGTGTGTGAAAATGTTCGTAGACAATGTCTTTTTTTGGTTATACATTTACACGGTTATACGTTTGAGTTACGCCGAACGCTGGTACTGAGGCCTCACACTAAGATCAAACACGATGATGTAGTATAGTGTAGTTTTATTGCCAAACCTTTCATCCGGATTGCGATGGATGTGGATTCATGCGCCATTTGTTCAAAATTTTCCATAGTTATTTGTAAAACGTATGTTTTTTAATTGATTTAAATTGTGTATTTCAATGAAAAATATGCAATTCCTAAGTCTTGTGTCTTCAGTCATAGATATAAATAATAAAATATTATTCTAACGCTATTTTAAATATTGATATAAAAATGATACCTCCACGTTTCTACGGGCATGGAGGACCCCTTAATAGTAAATCACGAGCGAAGATATGGATGCCACATTCATGTTTCTCATATCCCGCCAAAATCCTTCCATCGCCGTTTTATGCATAAAATGCTCTTTAGTAATCAACTATAAATGTTGCTTCTTTTGGGCTCAATTCTTAGAAATCTCTGTAACTTTCAGTCTGCCTGCCAAAAAGGTAGCTTGGACGACCCTTACGGTAAAACCCAGGCAAAAGCCAAACATTCGCCGCATGCAAGAATGATAGAGAGGGGTGGTCGTTCAGGGGTAGATTGAAAGAGACAGCGATAAAGCTCAAAAGAAGGAGAGCTAGCCGCAACACTGCAGGTAGAAAGTTAGTTAGCGGAAGACTCCCAAACGCGACAGGCTGTGTGCCCTGTGGAAGCTTAATTTTTAATTGACAGCCTAGGCGCCCATTTTTAATAAATTTAGGGCTGTTAAAAATTTATAAAGTGTGAAATTGTTAATGTGTAGTAATATTGTGTTGTGTATGTAATGTGTGTTGTGTAATTTTTTTGTGAACCTAACTAATTAGGTAATAAAACTTTCGGCAACGATTTGTGCTACGAACAACGTGCGTTCATCATTTTTCCATCCCGTCAATCCTGCATTTACCCCCAACTGTCAAGACCTACCGTGCACTGAACGTGCTCTACCGGACTAAAAACCAGCTACTATTGACCGCCTTGAACTATTCTGAGCTAGACGAAGGGTGGAAGCTGGTCGTGTGGCTCCCGCGTTCTGTCGACGGCGCGCTGAGAGGGCTTCATTGACGCCCGGTTGACCGGAGAGTCGAGCTCTGAGGTCGGATCGGCCGTGCGGCCCCGACTCCCCTCCCTACCCGGACTTCCGGGGTGTCAAGTTTGGCGAGCCCAACGTGGACCTGTGACAGTACCTGTCATTTTGACAAGTACGTGTCAGAAATAGGGCAGTGAAGAACCGAAGGAGCTTCACCGAACCGATATCCTGAAATGAAGAGTCAGTGCTAAATTTAGTGTGCTTAAAGTATTAGACAGTTGACGTGGACAGTGACATTTTGACATTTGTGACAGTGGGAGGACGGTTGTTGTGGTTGACGACTGTAATTTTGACGCTTGTGGTGTTGTGATCGTCCGCCATCTTGAAAATGCTGAGTCTGTTGACACCCGCCATCTTGGATCGGTTGTGAGTGTTGTTATTTGTCGCTTTTGACAGCTGTCATCTGTCAGTTGGACATATTTTTTTTTTTTTTCTTCAAGTTATATTTTTCTCTTATTTTGTAATACGAACAATTGTCGATGCATACAAATGCAGTGAAAACATTTAATCATGATGGATTTTTAAATTAAACTTTTAATATTTTCATAAAAGTTTTAATTTTTTTTCAAATTTATTTTTTTAATTTTCGTCTTTCATGAACCGTACGTGCTCGAGAATACGATAATAACGATAAAATAGTGAACTCCAACTTTTACTATTTTCGATTTTTCATATTAAATTATAAGTGCTATTTTCTAATGAATAATCAGAATACAAACTTAACAGTGGCTATTCAACTCAGCGAGTGAAAAGTAAAAAGCTGATGATAACCCGTTCAAAATCGGGAGGAATCGAAATACCGCAGTGGCGATTAATCGATTTAAATCGCATCAACATGCCTATCGACTCTCCTGTAACGGAAGCAAGCGACATGTCCGTGAGTGAGCTCCAGTGTGGACAGGTGTTCACGCCACCTAGCTCGGAGATAATAGAAAAATCGAGGCCCGTGGCCGCCCCGCCCAGGGAGCCGTCACCACGACGATGTGGGCCGAAGCCAGAATTAGAAGTTACATTCGACGGCGGTGCGCGATTACTCGTGAAGACGTTCTTAGAAGCGTGTGAGGCTCATTTCAAAGTAGCTAAGAGCCCGGAAATGATGTGGACTTCCATCGCCTTAAAACAACTACGCGGGGAAGCTAGAAATTGGGCGAATACCGTGACGCCTACCATAAGTTGGCGCATCTTTACGCATAAGATGCACAATTATTTTGAATCACCGATCAGGCGCCATGAGCAGGAAACAGAGCTCAAACGGAAGCGACAAGGGCCGAAGGAGGATGCCTTCGAGTTCCTTTGGGGGAAGAAAGAGTTGTCAGACATACTCCTTCCGACAACTCCGAGCGCCACATTGGCGCTGTTATTTTATAGGCTATTGTCAGAGAGGGATCAGGCGCGCGTAGACCAGCGGCCCTGGAAGACCCTCGAACAATTGGCCGAAGTAGCTGCCAAACTGGAACCCAGACCAGAGCCGCTACCGGACTATGACGAAGATGCAACACCACCCCGTGGCAACAACGCCACAAAGAAGCAGGCACCGCAATTGAACTGCAGATGTAGGTGCACCAGCGGATGCGCTGAACGGTCGACTCAACCGCGCGAAAACTGGAGGACAGGTCAACAGAAAAACGGCGCGGCTGGAAAACGGCGACCGGAGGGGCCAGACGGAACGGGCGGTGGCGCGAGCCATGCCCGCGACGAACGGACTAGTGGTGATGCGGCGGCCAGCGATAAAAGAGGATGGAGGAATTACCGTGGTGGTCCGTCATCGAAAGTACTGACGTGCTACGAGTGTCGGGGTACGGGGCACTATGCCTCTGACTGCCCAGACAGAGTTCCGGCGGCCGCCCAAGAATGAGGAAAGCTGGCGGATCCTTCGCACCCGCGTAGGCTCAGGCGGAGTGCAGGGATGACCGCCCTGTACGTACAAAGCGGCGACGTGAGTAAAAACAATTCTGCTTATCAAAGTGAACGTGCCGCCGCTGCACGTAGTGGGAATAAAATGTCGGGCTTAAAAAACCCCAATGTATGGACTGAAAGCCGGCGACCCGGAAGCTCGGGTGAACGCACGGCGGCAACCCGGCGAGGCGCCCGTTGCATTAATAAGACTTTAATTAATAATATAGAGAATAAGAATAAAATTATGTATAAAGATACTCTGCCGGGGTTAGGACGATTCCGTGTGGGCGAAGCGCCTCGATTTAAACGTGCCGATTATGCGGCTTATTATTACAGTGCACCGCCCTTGAAAGGGGCGGGGCGAGGCGACGTCTACGCGGGGGGCGTCACCACCGGTGAAGCGGGCGGTGGCTCAGAGGAGCGAAATTTTCATAGCGAAATCAATTACGTCGATAAATTTCGCATTGAACTGGACGTTGATTGTTGCCGTTGCCACCGTGCGCTTAACCCGCTGAACGGTACTAATGCCATGTTAAAAATCCACTATGCTGGTGAAGATTTAGTTTTAGGAATACCAACTCACCTTAATTACCAGAACCCGCTAGAATCGCCGTGCATTTGTAATTTGCGATCCATACAGATAAATATCTATGACGCGAGGGCTAGCGCTGGAGCCTTAAGCTCGCGTTACCCTCGTGCCGATAATTTACGCATTCTGATACATCCACCCCAAGTTAATTTTAACGGAACCACCAGCGCAGAGGGTGTCGACGGATTGTTTTATACCGACGACCCTAGTGAGTTGATATTTTATAAAATGTCCGCCGCGACTGGCGCAATGAATATTGTTTCTAGTTGTAGCTATTCGAATAAGCATAGTTTACTGCCTGTTATTGAGAGGAGTGGTTTAGTTAAGGGGCTATTAGGATATCAAGGTGACCTAAGGATAGAATTGTATATAGCGAAGGCCGTCACTAGGAATAGTCACAATAGTTGTAAATTTTTCTCCTATTTCCGTGACTTTCCGCCACCGGACTATGAAATGACGATGGCCGAGAGGCGTAGATTTGTGCTCAAAAACCCACAGTACGCTCCGAATTTTGAACCATCTCTAGGCTCCGTTAGAAGAACTGATACCGAGGGTGATGGCGTAACGCCGGATAAGGGGGTGAGCGTCCGTAAATTGACGCAAGCGGCCGAGCCCGATAACAGCGTCGCGTGTGGTGTTAGTGTTAGATTTAGTGATGAAATATCTAAGTTAAGTGATAGCGTAATCAGTGATGAAATAAGATCTCCATTAAATAATGTTTATGATCCGTGTCCTATGACTGGTGTTGAACGTGGGAGTAAACCAATGGCTGTGTCGTGTACGGCGGACAGAGAGACAGGCGGTAAAGGGAAATTAGTACCGGCGTACGGCGCTTGGCGCAGCGAAGTGGTACAACGTAACGCACCTGTACTGTTGCGCATACCGTTACGATTGGACGGCGTAGACAAAGATCTTGAAGCCGTCGTAGACACGGGCGCGACTCATACCCTCATACGGAGTGACCTGATATGTCCGCAGCTCACGCCGCGGGGCGCTCGCATGACGCTGACGACGGCGGGCGGGAGCCCGATACACGCGATGGGAGAGGTGACCCTGAAGGGCTACTTGAGGGATGACCGATTCACGATGCAGGCCATGGCCTTGAAGAGCCTCCACGTAGATTTGCTGCTTGGATTGGATTGGCTAGACGCCCAGGAGGGGGTCATTGACATGAAACGGAGATGTCTACACTACGGGCAGCTTCAGCGCAGGACGATTTATTGCGCTCCGTCACGTGCACCGACACCCTGCGGGCCGATTACGGTGGCCGAGCTCGCGGACGACATACCGGTTAAAGCACGGGAAGCACTGGCAAAGGTGTTAAATGATTATGCCGATCGATTTGCGGAGACCGGACCACCATGTCGTACTACCGAGTTCCGTATCCACCTCAAGGATGAAACGCCATTTAGAGTGAGGCCTTATAGACAATCGGAGGAGAAGAGGAGGCTCATTCAAGAGGAAATTGAGCTGATGTTGGCGGATAACGTCATCGAGCCGAGTAATTCTCCCTATTCCAGCCCGATTGTGATCGTTCCGAAGAAAGATGGCAAGGCAAGATTCTGTGTGGATTACCGACGGCTTAATGCCGCCACCCGCGAAGAGGCGACAACGATACCTTTGATATTGGAAACGTTGAAGGATTTGGGGACCGCGAAGATATTTTCCTCTCTGGATCTTCGTCATGGCTATTGGCAGTTACCCCTCCACCCTTCGACGAAACCACTGACGGCTTTTACCACGGCTGACGGGAGCTGTTACCAGTTTCGCGTCTTGCCGTTTGGCGCCCGCGGCGCAGTGGGGTCCTTTCAGCGCCTGATGAGTCAGGAGGTGCTGGTCGGACTTATCAATAAGATATGTCTGGTATATCTCGACGACATAATCGTGTACAGCCAGACGTGGGAGGAACACGCCAACCACTTGCGAATGGTGATGGAACGCCTGCAACGACATGAGTTGCGTGTAGCCGCTGCCAAGTGTCATATTGGGAGACGGGAAGTCAACTATCTTGGACACCGTGTTACAGCAACAGGCAACGAACCACAAGGTCATCACTTGGCCGAAATTGAAGCGGCAGCAGCACCAAAAACGCGCCGAGAAGTAAGGGCTTTTCTGGGGCTATGCGGGTGGTTACGGGAGTATATACCACGCTTTGCGGAAATCGCAGCGCCCATTACTCGGCTGTTGAGGATTACAGTTAAATTCCGTTGGACAGAGGCGGCCGATGAGGCTTTCCGGCAGGTAAAGCGCGCGTTTGCACAACCCCTGCGACTCGCCAGGCCCGATTTTGCTCGGCCGTATTGCCTACAAACTGATGCGAGCGGACACGGTATCGCCGCAGTCCTGTTCCAACCTAGAAGCGATGGTGGGCAGGATGTTATTTCGTACGCCAGCAAGAGGTTGAATGATGCCGAGACGCGATACCATTCCAATGAGTTAGAAACGCTGGCCGCCGTTTGGGGAATTAACCGGTACCGAGGGTACCTGGAAGATCGGAAATTCACCTTGATTACCGATAACCAAGCGCTAACATGGTTAAATACAGCCAAAAACCAACGCGGAAAACTCGCGCGATGGGCGATGATGCTATCTGAATTTCATTTCACCACCGAGCATTGTCCGGGCTCCGAAAATTATCTAGCCGACCATCTGTCTAGATACCCGCAGGAACCAGCTGGACAAGTAATAAGCCCCGGAGAGGAAGGCGAAAGAATGGGTGTGCCGACGCGCCCGAATGAACGCTTGGCTATGTTGACAGAAGTGCGACACGTCGCCGACATCGTCTTGGAAAGACAGAAGGCCGATCGTACGACTGCCGATGTAATAGCGCATTTGCAAAGGAGCCGCGGGGTGGATCCGAAGTACCCTAGCTTAGTGCTAAGAGACGGTATGCTACTGAGGTTATGTGCCCATCATGAGCCGACGATCGTCGTACCGTCGAGTGTCCGAAAAGAGGTGATGCATGCGTTTCATGACGAGAGGGATCACCCTGGAGCGGAAGAAACGGAATTGACGATAAGGCGAAAATTTTATTGGAAGGCACAGAGGGCAGATGTGGAAGGGTACGTGAGAAGTTGCGTCATCTGCGCCACGCGGAAGCGCGGCGCATTACAGACAGCTGCGCCGCAGACTTCGCACGTCGAAGCCAAGAGGGCGTGGGAGGTCATTGCGCTAGATCTTATGGGGCCCTACCCCACAACGAGACACCGGAACAGGTTTGTTCTTGTCGTGACCGACTTATTCTCGCGCTGGCTCGAGGCATTTGCGGTGAGGACGGCCAAGGTGGCGACGATTATACCACTACTTGAGGAACGCGTCTTACAACAACATGGGTACCCCCGCGCGATCCTAACAGATAACGGACCGCAGTTTCTCCACCCGCGGTGGGCACAATCGTTAGAAGAATGGGGAGCGGATCACTGGACCACGGCCGTCTACAACCCGCGTGCGAACCCTACAGAGAGGCGTAATCAAGAAATAAAGAAGTGCTTGAGGATGAGAATACAAGGTCGCGATCAGAACCGGTGGGACACGTACTTACCTGAGATTTTATTCAATCTACGGTGCCGGCGTAACGCCGCCACCGGATTAACGCCCGCCGAAGTAGCGTTAGGGAGAGAAATGACGCGACCAGGTGATTGGAGACACCCTATACCGGTAGACCCGAGTTTGACGGACACATTCGACCGAGATGAAATCGACGCCGAAGTTCAGCGCCGACAACGGGCGTATTTCGACGGGCGTCGTGACGCCGGTACTGGTAGACCACCGACGTACGAAATCGGTGAAAAGATCTATGTGAAACGACACCCGATGCCGCGTTCGAGGGAATGCGCGGGCTTACTACCGAGGTGGTCGGGACCACATACTATACTTATGCGTGCGGGAGCGAAAGGATATTGGGTAGAACGGCGCAATAAACCTGTCAAGGTGCACGTCGATGAGATAAGGAAAATAGTGCCCAGGGGGCCTGATGTAGAATGGGAGAGGGTAGAGGCGCAGGTGCCGACGGAGCCTACGCCGCCGCTTCGTGACAATGATGTTAGTGCCGAGGGTTCAGCAAACGAGCCCGCTGATAGTGCGGATAGGGCGGTACCCAGCGCATCTGACCAATAGGAGTCCTCGCCCTCGAACTGTAAAAGTAATTCGTTAAAAAAAAAAAAAAAATGTGTAACTTAGTGACGTAATTACCCGTAATGGCCAACTGCTAGTTAGGGTTAGAAGTAGAATACTAGGATTACTTACGAATAATATGTGTGACATCGCTGTAGAATAGGCAAGCGGGATGCCTTTAATTTCAAACGATAGGTATCTTGGTGGGATACCTATTCCCATGCTGGCGCGCAGAGCTTGAGCCCCTATGCGTGGCCGGTGGGGTGTGCTATTGCATATTGTTTTCTTTTAAATTTAAAAAAAAAAAAAAAAAAAAAAAGAGATGTCTAAATATACCTGATTAGGTAAGTTATAGCGGTAGAATATAGTTACTAGGAGCTGTGGGTGCGTATATTCTAGGTAGAAATAAGTGGCCGACACCGGCAACATTGTAGATATAAATGTTGATTATATAACCCAGGAGAAACCGGAAGGTGAGAGGAATGATGTGACACGGGTCAGCGATTGACGTAGCTATCTTGGAAAATGTAGGAGGGTGAAGTAGCGAAGTAGTGTAGTGTTGAAGTAGGCGATGAGGATAGGCCTTCAGCGGAGCTAAAACGGGCGATGCTCCACCATCTACTCTTTCGAAGAAGAGTGGATACGGGTGGTGTGGAATCTACCCTTATAGTTAGAAATTCAAGGTATTTATATAAAGGTGCAAGGGGAGGCCTTCACCGAGAAGGATATAAATCGAGGAGGTTTCAGACCACGGAAATCGGTGGGGATAGCCACCGTAGACGTACGCGACCTAAAACGGTGCGTAGAAATAAACAGGTAGAAATTAAAATAGCACGGACTGCCGCCATACGAGTCGAAAACGTCGTTGACGCAATCGCTCGCAACCTAGCGATGTGGGTACTTCAGTTACCCGCCTTCTTCTTGCGGTTCGAAACGTAGGTAGGAAGCTTGCATCAGGGTCACCTCATGGCGGAGGGACGGGTTTTTAAGGTTTTATACTTTGTTCATTGATTGTAATTGTGGTTTTCATCCTAGTTATGTCTTGAATTTCTGTTGTGATTTAAAAATATGTTGTTACTAGCGTAGTGAGGCAGGAATGATAGAGTTTTACCCAGAAGTCGATTGCTGTTAAATTGTCTTCTTTTTTCTTTTATTGTAATGTGTAATAGATGTTGCTTTGTGATTATGCCTGTCAAAACATAATTTCTCGCAAATGTAGCGTCACCGAGTAAGAATACCGGTGTGCGTAATTGGTAGCGAACTGAAGGTGATGAGCCTGTAACGATGTCGTTCATGCCAGATTCCACCTTGTAAGATTGTGCTTTGTTTTTGTAACCGCTACTTAGGTGACAGGATAAACTGAGGCTGGTTATCACTGTCCACCGCGGGGGCGCTGCAGCGAGGTATACTCTGCTGGTGGTTGAACGATGGGGGGCGATGTTCACGCTCTGAGCATGTGGGCGAGGGATCGACCACGCAAAGGTCTGTCTGAACCACTCGCCTCAGCTAGGGGCGTCCGTCGACCCTCCCTCGGGATATGAACGGTGGGGGATAGTCTCGTTGGTAAACCCAAAGTAACTGTAAACGGTTGGGTGTTGCGACCAAATGGCGAGGACCCAGAATAACCGTGTGTGAGTGCTGCTTAGTGCTTGTTTATAACCATGAAAGTTGTAAGCTTAAAATAGAAGTCGCGAATGTAGCTGCGTCATGGAGACTCGTGACGTGTGCGAAATGTAGCGAAAGGCATTGTTTAAAAAAAAAAAAAAAAAAAGAATATATTTTTGTAATGGAAGAGGGTCGTTATTAATAAGATTAATTAATAAGCTCTTCAAGCAGGATACGGAGGCGGACAATGACGTCCGGTCTCGTAATGTAAATTCCTTATAGATACGAATTATATTTCATGTCTGAAAAAAAAACTATGTGAACTTAGGTTGCTCATGGCGACGCCCCGATGCCTTTCTTGAATTGTAATGAATTACTTGCGAGAATATAATTTTAAACTGACCCTAAGAAGGGCCCGTTATATGTAAACTTATTGAGTTTGGTCATGTCACCGTCAATAAAGTAAATGGGGCAAGGAGCACACCGCTGTGTTGCGGTAATACGAGCGAGGATGGAGGGACGATGGCGGGAAACAGAATGGGCACTTCGCTCGAATCTGAATGGGGCCGCTTGATACCTCCACGTTTCTACGGGCATGGAGGACCCCTTAATAGTAAATCACGAGCGAAGATATGGATGCCACATTCATGTTTCTCATATCCCGCCAAAATCCTTCCATCGCCGTTTTATGCATAAAATGCTCTTTAGTAATCAACTATAAATGTTGCTTCTTTTGGGCTCAATTCTTAGAAATCTCTGTAACTTTCAGTCTGCCTGCCAAAAAGGTAGCTTGGACGACCCTTACGGTAAAACCCAGGCAAAAGCCAAACATTCGCCGCATGCAAGAATGATAGAGAGGGGTGGTCGTTCAGGGGTAGATTGAAAGAGACAGCGATAAAGCTCAAAAGAAGGAGAGCTAGCCGCAACACTGCAGGTAGAAAGTTAGTTAGCGGAAGACTCCCAAACGCGACAGGCTGTGTGCCCTGTGGAAGCTTAATTTTTAATTGACAGCCTAGGCGCCCATTTTTAATAAATTTAGGGCTGTTAAAAATTTATAAAGTGTGAAATTGTTAATGTGTAGTAATATTGTGTTGTGTATGTAATGTGTGTTGTGTAATTTTTTTGTGAACCTAACTAATTAGGTAATAAAACTTTCGGCAACGATTTGTGCTACGAACAACGTGCGTTCATCATTTTTCCATCCCGTCAATCCTGCATTTACCCCCAACTGTCAAGACCTACCGTGCACTGAACGTGCTCTACCGGACTAAAAACCAGCTACTATTGACCGCCTTGAACTATTCTGAGCTAGACGAAGGGTGGAAGCTGGTCGTGTGGCTCCCGCGTTCTGTCGACGGCGCGCTGAGAGGGCTTCATTGACGCCCGGTTGACCGGAGAGTCGAGCTCTGAGGTCGGATCGGCCGTGCGGCCCCGACTCCCCTCCCTACCCGGACTTCCGGGGTGTCAAAAATATATTTAGCCCTCCCTGGAAATGAATGCTAGAAGTCAGCATGTAGCGGTAGTAATAGGTTTACGTACTGGCGAAAGTAATTTTGATGAGTGGATGGCAAGATGCAAGGATTACGAAACTACTTGAGAACTTCACGTTTATATGAACCCATTCATTCTACCTCATAACTCATTTCTTGGCTCAAACATTACGGAACCTCTTTTATTCGAGAAATATTAAAAAACTATTCAGGAAGCTTTTTTGGTACTCGCTATCAACCTCGTTCTAAATTGAAACTAAGTACCTACTAGATTTCAGCCGGTGTAAGAATTGGGACAGTTCTATGAAAATAGATATCATGTCGTATGTAGATATATTGTGTATCTAACTACTCAGTTATTTAAATTAATAGTTAAATCTAAACAAACTAATAAAGTTATAGATATTTCACCGATGCGTAGTGTCAAAATGCCCGTCTTTTGAGACAGGTGAACAAGTTCGAAACCCAGGTTTGGAAAAAAATATGTGTTGTTTTTACAATGCGTATTAGATTTACATGAAAAAACAATTTGACACTCTTAATTAAAAATACATCGCCTGGATTGCGATAGATTGTGAGTTTGAATAACACTTCTTGGTTTAATATTTTAATAGTTTTACTAATCGCTCTATTTTTGAGAGTATTCTGAATTATATACTTTTATGTTAATACAGTCTTCGATAAGTGAACACCTGTGTATTCTTCTTAGAAGCGAAAATGGCTATTTACGTTTTTTTTTTTTAAATATAGTTAATATCATATAAACATATGGCATTAAATAATTGAAATACAGTACTTGCTTTTTCCTCCACCTCCCGCCACGTCTCCACACCCGTTATGCAGGCGTATACCACCGTGGAGTGACGAACGTTAGGCGCTCTTCATATTTGTGCCGAAAGTGACCCAGGAGCAACTTCCCATGACCTTGGTTGACGTGCACTGGAGTGTGCGTGATTCCTACTTCGATATATTGTATTACGATCAATTCAATCCGAGGACACTTGATGGAATTTGAATTTCAAGTCTTATCGATGATCCCAACACGTTAAACAATTCCATTGTTTATCAGTAATGACAATTATCTAATGAGCTTTATAAATGTATTAATAGTGACAATATAATGTAATTATCTACTACAGGTTTTTACAAGCAATTCAAATGTTTATAATTTGTTTATATATCTGGCAGTTTGAGGATTTAGTTGGTATACAATAATATTTTTACCGTTTTTTATTGTGTTAAATTTATCATACAAACGAGAATTAATTGTAATTTTATTGTCAGTGTACATTAACAATTGGCGAGTGCGTACTGTGCTTGAAGATACCGAAAGACGAAAACCAGGTAGCAAAAATGACACAAATGAAATAGTACAAAACTTAAATAGATTAGAACAATTATTATTTATTTGTAAAAATGAAAAAAAATATAATATTATTGAGTACGCTATTAGAATTGCAGAAACTTCCAGTTGAAGATCGTGTAAGGAAAGCCGAAAAAATAACATAAATTGAGAAATGATAAAGCATTATTAACGCTAAAGCAGTTCCGCTCGGCAGATTGTTGGGTTTTGGCAAATGACTTGAAAAACAGACAGTGAAAAGTTTGTACCCTACCCGAGGCTTCATTGATTGTTGTTATCTCAGGAAGTACGACAAGTGAGCAAATTGATTTTGCCCCCTGGAATTGGAATGGGCGACAGGAACAGGAAGTGATGGGGGAATAGGTGGGCGGACTTAATGTAATACCGGGAAAACTCCACTTTGGAAATGAAATTTGAAAGTGCAAGGAATTAATTCGCAAGGTAAAAGATTTTATGATTTTGATTTCAATATCGGAAGCTGTTAAAACGGGTTGTTTGAAGACGTCAGACTAATTTCAACCATAAAGTTAAGCTTAATGGTTGGAATGAAATGGTTATACTTATATCATATTGAATAATCAATACATTTATTTGAAATATTATAAGTAATACAATGTGTTTGATTGTATATTATTTACTATTGCATATTGACAAAAAATAGTCCTTTATATCCCACATGAAACGATTAGAATAAAAAATGAAAGGTCTCTTTGAGAGCTTAGCTTGAAAAATCTTGAGGCTTTGTAGCAAAGATGTATGCCCTCTTTGTACTCTTATATTCTAGAAATAGAATTTCATGTTAATCAAAATATATTAATACCATTATTGTAATGTCTATAAAAAAAACTGATAACAGTCTAAGATAGCATGATGAGCCTTATGTCTAAAAAGTAAAACAATAATGGGAATTTCATTTCTCAATTTTAAGTATGGGAGACATTTAACAAAAATATAGCTTCCCGTTGTATATACATCAGAAAGGAAAGCTCATGTCAGAGATCAATATTATAAGTTTAATTGCTAGAAATCTTCCAGAAAATAAATATGACATTTATTTTACAGATTTTAATAAGGTCCGTTTTTTGCATTTTGAATCAATTTAGACCAATTTCATATAAATAACGAGTCTCTTTACCAATAATAGTTATTGATAGTAAATACCACTAAAATGCTTTTATTTAGTAAAACCCACAAATCATATCATTATGATAGAAATTCTAAGGTTAGTCGCCATAGGTCAAGACTTGAAAGCCAGTTTTAGTTTATAATTCCAAAAATACAAATCCAGTTGAGTGCCCTAAAATATTAACAGTATTGAACAAGCAATTCATATGCTATAACACGTGTTTAGGTTTTTCGTATATTTTCTACACACTCAAGAAACGTACCTTGCAACACCCAGAAAGTAATCCACTTCCTCTACTTTACTATTCCTAGTAAAAACGCAATACTATTCAATGTAAGATGTACGTAAACACGATGTAAACAAGATGTACGGTAATTTAGTTTGATTAAATTTATAAATAGTTTTATTGTAATTACGGGTATCATAAAAAGAAGATAATACCTTGTACAATATATTAATGTACTTACTATTTTTACGATAAAAGCAAGCTGAAAGTATCGCAGGTACACTTCGCTGTATGGAAGCGAGCACTTAGTAATAACTTTCTAGTCTGCCCTAAAACAATGCCCGCCACTTGTCATAATTACAAACGAAGGATCTGTTTTGTAAAGCGAAGGTGTCAACAACTGGTTCTCTCAGCAGGCCCGGCGTCGGTGACGGCGTCAGCTAGAAGTGTCGCGGGGTGGGCGGCCTGTATGGGCGGGCTGAAGCCTGCTACGCCCCGCCCTTCGCCCCCGCTCTATATTTCGCCTTACATCTCCGCCGCCTAAGACACATTTCGCCCAAGACTTTGCGGTTAATCGACGTGGAAACAGATGAAACTTGGTGAAAAAAATGATGCTTCGATAATAATAATAATAATGGTTATGCTAATAAGCGATGGTCTATTTGGGATTACGAAATATTTTTCTATTTGATTATTTACACGTAAATCAAAAGAATTACATTTCGCAGTATAACAGTTCATGTGAGTCATACCTTAAAGATGTAGTCGTATAGCATTGAGATTAAAATATGACGCGTTATTCGTGGAAAATTGCAAACAGTAATATTTCATTATAATAGATTACATTTAATAATAACATTAATTTAATAATGATTGGTAGGTATCAAAATATATCTGATAATACCGTTGTCATTATTATCAGTTATTTGATATTATGTACGACTTGATAAGACTTGCTAACCAACTTTAAAATCATTCGGAATTATATATAAATATATACCTACGTAATGATTGTATTACTAATTTATCCCCTGTTTTTCCCTTATATTCCGGTGGATTCATTAACACAATGCTTACGGGCCCTTTTAATTAATTTTGTAATTAACGTGTTAATTTGCATTTGAAAAGTAATTAGCAAAAACACAATTTTGTGCGGCCCGTAAGCTATGGGTTAAATATACAGTATTCACATAATTATTACTTACCTATTAATATGATCTCACTGCTATATAGCCATGGGTTTCTGATATTATAGTTCACGATAAACTGTGACTCAATACATAATAATTATATGTAACATTTTAAGAATACGTGTTTATTTGATTATTTTTCATGATACCAGTATATGTGTATAAGCACAAAATAAAGTATTTGATTTTTTTTACATTATGTTTGTTTTATTATAACTTAAAAACTATTGAACTATCAATTATGACATTTTTACGGCTTCTATATTATTGGTACCATTTTAATAGTAATCTCAAGAGGCTCAGGAGTAAAATATAAATCTTATAGAAAATAACGACGTATGTATATTATTATATGCATTGACTAAAGCTTGCGGTATCACACTACGAACGTGAATACTATTTTTACTCATATTGTTCAGCAGTTTTATATTATATTATTTACTTTTTCTGTTTTCCGTTCTCTTCTCTTCTATGGACACATTTATTTCAAAGCATTTTTAAACTCTATGTTTGAGCACATTTTGAATGCGTGGTGACCTAAGGATGGTTAACTACACTTGAGAAAAAGATGCTGCCTCTTCATATCCAAAAGTAGAAGCGCGTGCTAAGAACGGGTGTAATTTGGTGGAGTCATTAACATCAAGAAATAGATATTCATATATATGAAACCGCCGGGTGAAGGGACGCGCGCGTCCATTGTCAATCCATCCATCGTCCGAATCAATTAATCTATATATATACATACAGGATAAACATTGATAGACGAAATGAGTTTATTAATTTATAAATTAATTTGTTGAAAGACATAAGTTTTGTAAAAGATTATATAGGTACCTAGGTACTGAAATATATTTAATATAGTATGATCTATGTATATATCTTTTTTTAATCGGCTGCACTGCACTATGGATATCGGCCTCCTCAACGAAATTATCCATGTTTTTTTTCTTCTTAAAAACCTATAGAAATTCTCAAATTTATTTAGTTTAAAAAATAAATAACTCATTTTATTGATAATCGGTAATAATAAATTTTTTTAACAGGCAAAATATCGATACGACATCAAAAATATTAATAAATACGTATATATTTTGATTATAAGGAGACCTATACTAAAGTAGTTGAATTGTGTAAAAAGAGACACAGTATAGCTGAGGCTAAGAATTGAGCTGCTGGTAGAAAGCGATAAGTTTAGTGTAGATGTCTCTTGGAGGCGTCGAAGATCCATATTAGATTAACGCATTCGCTGCTGAATAGATAATGAGATTTAAATTGCCCCCTTTAAAATGCAGGTTAATTACATCGATCGGCCGCCTGGTCATTACGCGCCGTGTGCGTCTTCCGCGTCCAAAGTATTAAGTGGATCGATTACATTATTATTTATAAAAAATATATTTATATAATATAGGAATAGTGTCATTTTATTTGAATATAGCAAACTCATGTACTTACAAATATATTTCAAATTGAAATGTTGTTTTTGCCAAATAAAAGTTTGCTGATTAAGCACTACTGCTTACATATCGCAGATATCGTTTTCTGTGTTTCCGAAACCGAACAAATACTTCACATCAAAATGTAATCTTCCAAAAAATACAGTTTCAGTGATTTTTGTATCAAAGAGTCTTAGTGATTTACATCTGGAGAGAATGCTGGGAAAGGATTGAGAAAAGTGTTCTTAGTGAACGGGAGGAAAGGAAAAATGGGGAAATAATCGATTGAAACGTTTGCCTTTTCACTTAACTCCGGATGAAATCCGTTTTATGGCGTCTTCTTTATCACCGGTACTTCCTCGAGTTACATTCGAATATGGAGAAAAGGCTTTATACTTTTCCGTGCACGCGCTACCAGATCAGGTAAATGGTTTCTGTTACAGCTCGCATACTGAACGGATCTAGAATGGTTTTTCGCATTAAATTTTTCCTACAACTCAATGCTAACAAGAACACAATTCGCAAAACCTATTGAAACATATAGAATTTATATAGGCATACATAATTTGAAGACAATGTAGCTTGTATTTCATGGAATCTTTTATTCTTTTTCATTGAATATTTTTTTCATAGATTTTTAAATATGCCCTGAACGGTTCCAATTACTAAAATAAAACAGTGATAATATCACATTAATATTATCATAATAACACTTTGGTGATTTTTTTGTATAAAATGATTTTACACACAAAATTGACCGCACCATGAATTGCGGGCACCATCCCCTATAATATTATCTTCATTGATGGTTACGAATTCGAAACTTGAAAATAGGTAGGTAATAATATAAATTTAATTATAGGTTTTAAATTTATCTGTGTTTAAATTCAATTGAATAAATGATCAAAAATAATCGTCGTGAAAATATTCTTAAGAATAATCGCGTTGCAATACAACTATTAAAATTATTCGCATAGGTATTAGATAATACGAAAATGATTTCTTACAACTTACCCGTTAGCTAAGTGTAGTAATAAAAAAAAGTTGATAAATATTTTTGTTCTTAGTAAAACCTAGTGGACCTTTGTAGAGTAGAGATTATATTATTAATAGGCGTTGTAAGCTTCATGTATTTTTTGCTAGCCACGGGATTGCATCCTTAATCCATAAATTCAGAAATATGTGGTCTACAAACTACGCCTCCATGAGTGTAGACATAGTAGGTACAAAAGGTACATACTTAAACTTAGGGCCGTTGCTGTTCACGATTTTTATAAATGACATAGCATTGGTAATAAAAAATGCTATGTTTTTTTTGTTCGCTGATGACTTGAAACTCTTTTTGGAAGTTGTCACCTTGGACGATTGTCGTCAGCTCCAACTTGATATATATAATATATTAAATTGGGGTAGGCGCAACAAACTAGAATTCAATATTGATAAATGCAATCTTTTATCGTTTACCGGAGCCTCAAAAGTGTTGTTTTTCCAATACTCGATGCATGGCAGAGTTCTGTCACGAATATCATCTGTAAGGGATCTTGGCATTACGTTTGAGAGTAAACTGACATTTATTAGCCATATAGTTACCATTTATAAATAAGCGCTTAAAATGTTGGGCTTTGTCATGCGTACTTCCTGGGTCTTTTCAGATGTTACGGTATTAAAACTTTTATTTAATTCTTTAGTTCGAAGCAGACTTGAGAGTGGGTCTATTGTTTGGGCACCGCATCAGTTAAAGTATGGCCTTATGGTGGAGAGGGTACAGAAGAAATTCTTGAGACTCCTTTACTTGAGGTTGTATGGATACTATCCGTGGCTTTATCCAACTGACTTTCTCTTAGGCATGCTTACACACTGTAGTCTGCAATTTAGAAGAAATATTTATTTAGCTACGTATTTTTTTCGACTTATACGAGGTATAAATGAGAACTTTGTTGACCTATGTGTCCCTGATAACTATCTTAGAAATAGAGAAATTGAAATAAATTGAAAATAAAATATGTGGGACAATTTATATTCATACATAATTTGAAAACAGTTCACCCAGCAGGCTTCGAACCTGAGCTCCCTCTGGGATTTGCACCTATATTCTTGACAATTAAGATAAATGTGTGCTATGTATTTGCGATGAAATAAATTAGTGTTTTACAATACTTTCTGAAGCAAAGAGTGCTTCAGATGTGTTTAAAATGATGTATATTTAATAAAAGAATGTTACATTCCTAAATCTAGCGAACTATTCGTTGAATAATAATAAAAATGGTTTTAAAATTTATATTCGATTAAATGGGCGTTTCTT
Organism: Rhyacophila brunnea; assembly: GCF_057557595.1. Classification (NCBI taxonomy): domain Eukaryota; kingdom Metazoa; phylum Arthropoda; class Insecta; order Trichoptera; family Rhyacophilidae; genus Rhyacophila; species Rhyacophila brunnea. The sequence goes on from NW_028232859.1 coordinate 33,670,032, forward strand.
GTAAATTGTAGTTCAATTTTTAAGACATTGGATTTTCATCCGAGAGCTTTGGGTTCGATTTAGTGAGGTCACAATACATGTATTTATATGATTTTATCAAAGTCTCGATGTATCTGTAGTTATTTTCTTACTGCTACTACACTACTTGTCTTATGTCGTTTGTCTTCACGATACGTTTTAAAAATAATAAAAAGAAAAAAAGCATTCCCATAACTATTGTAAAGCAGATTGTTAAACTATATATCCACGTGCTCGTATTTTTGTGTCAAATATATTTTTTATCATAGCTTATAACTATTTCGATAACTTTTAACGTAATATAATCTGTACATGTGGATCTATTATATAAACAAGGCGGCTATCGATGATTCTGTATCATACTTATGTATTGACGTATTATATTGTTACAATAAGTTAGCCGTCTAAACGGTCAAAACTGTCATTCTCGCTCTAAAAGTTATCACAGCCAAAAGAAGGGCTGTAAAAACACATAACAACTCTTTTGACAGTTTAGACGGTTAACTTATTGAAACAATTAATCGCCTCAATACATAAATGTGATAATTTAAAGTCGATAGCCGCCGATAGCTGCCAATAGCTGCCTTGTGTATAGAATAGACCCACCGAAAGCTACTATATCGTATATTTAAATATAACATTATCAAGAATGCTATGAAAGATGTTTCAGCCGCTTGATGTCTATGGACTTTCGGTTTCATGGTTTTAGGAAATAATTTTTTTTTCCATAAATAATATACCCACTGAAAAAGGGACTTGGCTTTCAAAGAAATAATAGTTAAGATACAAAATCTGTTAATTAATTTTATGTAAAATTGTACATCCGATACATTGATTCTAAGTCACAGAAATAATATACAGTACCTAACAATAATAAAACATTGTGTATCAATTTAATATTGTCAAAGTATTAAAATAAACATATAAAACATTATACACTTTCCGTGTGTATATTTTGCTCGAGTGTCCCGAATCTAATAGGCTTGTTCCTGAAAGTTTTTACGTATTCCAGGAGTCTTGGGTTTACTTTAATAGGCATGCAATAGTAAAGTTAAACTATTGTACGCTCGTGCGATGGTACTCTACTTTTTATTAGCTGCTCGTCTGCAGCTGACATGTGAAGATACAACTTGCATTCAGATGCTAAGAAGTTGTAAGGTAGATACGGAATTCCCTACCAGTTATAACTTCAAGTGGATTTTTCTTTTTCAAATGCAAAGTTTGAGTTAAGCGCTTATAGAAAAACATATACTAGATAATATTATTACTATAATATATTAAATAATATTTAAAAATATATATACAACAAAAGCAAAATTGTAATCTGTAATTTTGTATTTATAAACACATAATAATATATAAATTATTTTTACGTTATTTATTATAAATGATTTTATGATTTACAAGTTTGTATAGACTTTGAAAAAATTTAGTAAATTATTTTTTCATAAATTAACACTACCCTTTTAAATTTAATAAAGAACTACAGTAGTTTTTTTCATATACTGTGGATTATTGTATTATTTTATAAAAAAAAAACGCAGTCATACTAATATGTATATATTAGAGGTTTTAATAAAGGCAGCAGTATATATTAAAACTATTATACTAAGGCACAGGAGAGTATGTCATGAATGGTTCAATTATCTATATCTATATATATAAAACAAAGTCGGGTTAGTTACACCATTTATAACTCAAGAACGGCTGGACCGATTTTTATGATCTTTGATTTGTTGGATTTGTCTCCACCCCGAATAGCAGAAAAACTATTAAAACATCGGATAAATCACAGAAAAAATTAAATTAATTATGAAGAAAATTAATTTTCTCATACATTTTGTATGGAAAGGGTTTTGACCATGTTTTGACTGACATCGATGAATTTTAACGATGAAAACCTCGCGCATTCGAAAATAAAAGAAAATTTAAATCCGTATACAACGCCATCTCTGATACATGACAGAAACAATAAAGAAGAAACAAACAAACAAAAGAAAGAATGATAGTCGAAATGTCTAACTGTCAATGGTGTAGTGTGCCCAACATTTTGTGCTTCATGTCAACAGCTCAATTTCCTTGAAAACGATACTCATTGTGATATGACAATCGCTGAAGCAATTGTTTCTGTATCTCCAAGTCAGATACACACATTATTTGATATCATTATTTTGACATGGTTCCCATCGAATCCACCTGAACTGTGGAACAAGTAAAAGGATGACAATATGTCAGAAGACATTTTACATCGAATTTGTGTCAGTTCAGGGAATCCCGATCTCGAGGTGAATGAGGAGATACATAACCAGGCTTTGCTTTCGATCGAATACATGTGTTACCTCATGTGCGGCTGTTTTTTAGTCAAGTTAGAAATGCCAACGCCACATCGTGGAATGAACGACGCTTTCAATCGAGAATTGGAACATGATCGTGAATATGATCGAGATGCATTGAAACAACCAGTTCGAACGAATGTACCACTGTTGAACCCTCAACAGAAGGAAGTGTACGATACGTTAATGAAGGCAATTGATGATAGAAATGGTGGCTTATTTTTCCTCGACGCGCCTGATGGAACTGGGAAGACATTCCTCATGTCATTAATTTTGGCTACTGTTCGTGCGAGATCCGAAAATGCTGTAGCAGTTGCTTCTTCTGGGATAGCGGCCACGTTGTTAGAAGGATGCCGAACGCCTCATTCAACGTTGAAATTGCCGACTGAAAAACCGACATGCAACATTGCGAAATACTCAGCAATGGCCAAAGTTTTGTTAGCAAGTAAAATCATTACCTGGGATGAATGCACAATGGCGCACAAACGCGCATTGAAAGCACTCAATCGAACTATGAAAGATCTGCGCAATGACTCAAGAAAATTTGGAGGCGCAATGATCTCGTATCTGGCGATTTTCGCCAAACACTACCAGTCATTCCAAGATCAACCGCTGCTGATAAAATAAATGCTTGCCTCAAATTATCGACTCTGTGGTGCTATGTGAAGATACTTCAGCTGACGACAAACATGCGAGTTGCAGTGCTAAACGATCCATCTGCCGAAGATTTCTCCAAGCAATTGCTGACTATTTGTAAAGGCCGTGTTCCTGTCGATGAATCGAGCGGATTGATTTCGTTTCGTCTCAACTAAGGACGAACTCATCAACAAAGTGTTACCAAACATCATTGCTAATCACAAACATGACAATTGGTTGAGAGAACGAGCATTCTTGCGGTAAAGAACAAAGATGTGGATCACTTAAACTTCACAATTCAAAATCAAATCGTTGGTCCACTGCATTCCTTTAAATCTATCGACTTTGTAACAAACGAAGATGAAGCAACCAACTATCCAACTGAATTTTTAAACTCATTGGATCTGCCTGGCTTGCCACCGCATAATTTACGACTGAAGGTTGGCTCGGTAGTCATCATTGAATTGAAATTGAATTACAATATGTGAACTTACCAGACCCAGGATTCGAACATAGGACCCTCGACACTATAGAACGGCGCTTAAGCCACGCGGTCATCGTGTGTGTACAGTTCAATATAATTAAAATACTTTTCATTTTGTTTTGATTTTTGCACATTTATTGAACTTATTCATTTTAACTTAATAAAAAAACTGAATTTAATTCAGCTAATAAGTTAACACAAGATTATTGATTCTGAGGCAGTACGAAGTTTGCCGGGTCAGCTAGTAGTATATAAAACGTCGCTGGTCACAAGATTGCATTGCAAAAGAGAACGGGAATCCATTACACCATTATATTTTGAATATCACTTTGGTGATCACTGTCCTCAGAAATGAGGTAAAGGATAATATTAAGATAGTTGAGCGTGATAGAAAAACTTTATAGAAAAACTAAACAGAAAAACGAAAAGAGACTTTAGTTTATATTTTTATATTAATTATTAAATTTAAGACACCAGCTATTAAAATAATTATTGTCTAATTTGATTCAACAATGCATATATTAAGTAGACAAAATAGATAAAATAATACAAACCTAGCAAAATTTTCATTCCGTAAAACTTTGAAACACAAAGAATAGCGTGGGTTATGTGTAGGTATACAAGTATACACTATTAATAAGCATGCCATTCATAGAGGTTTGTATAGAATCCACTTTGTCACAATTTATTCGTTGGTTTGTCAGGAAACCCTTCATTTAGAATTTCAAGTCAAACCTCCGTCAGCGCTTTAGTCAACTGCACAAAGATTTTACTCGTACTGAATACGTTTACCCTTCATTCAAATGATTCATAATAATAATATGTCACCACGTGCAACCTTCCTGACAGATCTCAAGTATTGTTTTCACAAGATAAATCTCAAAACAATCACTACAATAATATACTTCCAAATGTATATTCCAATATAAATTATTTAATCAATAGGTACCTACTGTTTTGTAAGACGAGATATGATTTCAAAAATGGTAATAGAAAAAATTTACATATTAAAAATAATAATCAATCAAATTAACTTACCACATTTCTATTACCATAATTGCCAGCTTCCGCGTGAGTGAATTTACTGCTGGCAGTATTCATTGTCTTGACCAGGGTTTCCCAAACTATGTTCCGCGGAACACTGGTGTTCCGTAGAACGTGAATAGGTGTTCCGCAGAAACGTGGAATGGTTTTATAAGCTACAAAAGCTGCAATAAATTCAAACATGTTTGACTTCATATTGTCAGGTGAAGGAGGATTTTTTTTATTATGATGCAACGAAGTTAAAGTCCAAGAACGGGTTCGATGCCACACCAGATACTTAATATAAGAATAATTTAACTTTCTAATACTGTACCTGATATTAAGAAGATTTGCAATTCAAGGACTCAAAATCATCGAAGTCATTGAAAACTACATTCACTTATATTTTTATGCATGGCCTCCACAAGAAGGCTTAGTAGGGAGCAGTGGTGGCCGGTGGTCTTCAAAATAGCATTTTATGGTAGTGCGCAATGGTTTACCTTCTATAAAGAGAAGATCTTCTTCTTTCACCCTGTCACGACCCAGCATTGGAGCATAGGGCAAGCACAAGCTCGTGCCACTTCCTTCGGTCCATCGCCAACTCTTGCGTCTCCCGCCATGTCAGACCTGCAGCACGTAGGTCGCTTTTGTGGCACCGCTGCAGGGTGAGGGAGGGCCGGCCATGGCAACGGAACCCTTGAAGCTGTGCCATAAGGTTACGAAGTGTCACACTCTTTGGCGGCATCAGGAACACGTGTCCTAGCCACGTAGAGGTCGTAAAGCGTCTCATCATGATTACCTTAATCATCGAAGGTCATAAGCTAAGATAATATCTTAGTGTTAAAAAACTGAAACGTTGAACTTCTCAGAAGGTAAATTAAATATGTCTTTGTTTATTTATTCTATTTCTTAAAAAAGTTTTTGAACACTTAATTGATTTAATATCAATAAAGAAATATAAATGTCACCGTTTATGGCTTTACGCTCCGCACAATGCGTCAGCCAAACATCTGGGTAATTCACTTTGTTAAAAGTGGATAGCAGTATGTTTATTTTTTAAATCTAACATTATTATTAATTTATGTGAAATTATAAAATGAACTAACATTACGTGGGTAATATTTATATTGTAAATCAACGTTCGTTCGAACTCAGTTTTATTTATGATGTATTTATATGGCATTAAAAGTATGTTTCTCTTATATTATCGTTCTTTTTAATATTCAGCTACGACCTACTACTCATGTAGTGCTGTTATGTTTTTTTTATTATATTTAATGCATTTGAGTGGTTTAGAAATAAATGCGGCGGTTCATATTTTCGTAAAATGTTGGCGATTCACTAAATCTTAAATGTAAAAATGTTAAAAATTAACTTGTCAACGTTGTTATAAAACAGAAACTGGCGAATAACTGGATAATAATAATGAAAAGTTGAGCGATGTCTTCAAAAATGCAGACAGTGCATAGCACTTGCATGGTATTAGAGGAGCCGCCACTGGTAGGGACCCGGCGTGGCAGGTCGATCAGTTAAGTGAAATAAACACACACAACAAACTTACTCTAATAGCAAAAAAAGTCGAATGTGGCGCTATTTTACGGATAGAATTTCTTTTTACAATCATTTTTAGTGTGTTTTCCGACGAAAAATGACTAAGTATTTATTTTATCTAATATGGCGAAGGATCGCATGTTACTTGACTATCACAAAAGGAGGTCGCGATCAGTGCTTCATAATGTGATTCCGAGTGCCGACAATTCTAGTGGATTTATTTAAAAATACTAAAAATCACTAAAAAAATCACAGAATATTCATCATTTAGCACGGAACCCTGTGGTTCCACGGAATACCATTTGGGGAACACTATTGTAGAACTGCCGTTAACTTTATCAATATGTTGGGGGCCCGCCAAACATCGTGATCTGGGGGCCCACTTCAGGGTGTGGGGCCATGTTTTTATGTATTAACTTTTAAAAATAATTACTAAATAAATAATTAATATTATTTTTTCTCAATATTTAAAATTCAATTGATTATGTACCTACTATTTACTTACTCTACAACATAAGCAAGGTGTTCCGTTAAAATTTTAGAATTTGGAAAGTGTTCCATCGTAGGAAAAGTATGGGAAATCCTGGTCTAGACTATATCAAGTGTAAATTTGAATACACTGCATGCATGGATAAAAAAAGTTTAGCGGTTTCTTAATTGCAACACGTGTGCGTGCGCGGTAGAACAAGCGTCGGAAATCTGTCGTAAAGAATACGAATTATACCGCAAAGCACACAAAACATCAACGCAACAACTTGAAAAAATAGATTGGCGCGATAATCAGAATGTGTAAACAATTATGCTGGCTGTAAATCCATACGCGTGTGCAGGCGCGATTAGGAATGGTTTAAATAAAATACTAAAAAAATAAATGATTATTTAAAATATTGAAAATACATAATTTTGAAAACACTTCTGAGAAAATATATTAAAACAAATAGAAAAAAGTAAGACCTCTCTGGATCGAACCTGCATCTCTCGGGTATCGCGCCCACTCACACTGACCACAATGCTAAAGGAGTCATACTTAATTACGACAAATTTTAACTAATGGCTTTTTTAATACTCACTGAAGCTCTTTCTAAAATTGTTTTAAAAATTATGTATGTTAAATAATTAGAATGTTACATTCTTAAATCTTGTGAATTATTCGTTGAATAAGAAAAACAGTTAATTAAAGATTATTTAAATTTTTTATTGAGAATTTATATTCTGATAATTGTATTCGTACAGTAAAAAGTATGTTTTTTACAAATTGTGAAGCGTTTTAATACTCCCAAGGCAAGGCTTGTATTAAAATAGTTGTTTGTTGTGACGCATAGTTAATTAAATGTCAAAATATACTCAACGCGTTAGCAAATATATTTCTATTATTATTATTTACGTAGAAAATCTAGATAATAAATGCAGCTACAACGGCGACAGGAGTATTTTTATGCAACGTATAAAAAACTTTTAAAACCATTACAGTTATTGAGGAAAATCACAATAAAACAATAGCTAATTAATTTTAACTAAATAGTATTTCATTTTATTAATCTTATTCGCGGATTTATGACATAAGTACGTCATCCACATGATATGTCCCGTCCAATCTACTACCACAGGATCCAAATTGGCCCGTATCTAGCTGTTTGAAATATACTATGAAGGAATTCTAGCATGTAAATACCAATTGAATAATAAGAGAATCGGACAACTGGGCGTCAGAACAATTGGGCGCCGCACTGTAGAATGAAATAAATAGATGTTCGTTACGATTTTATACGGAAAGTAGACGAGGAATTTTAATCAGTTTCTATCTACTGCTTGGTAGTTTTAATTCATTTTGTTCGTAACATGATGTTTTTTTATTGCGGATTGAGAGTAAAGTTATCATATTTATATAAAATAACTCTTTTATCGTCGTAACCACATTGACTGTTGACTAGAAAATTACTTTTTAATTACCACAAATGGCCACATAATCGTTACGCGCTAGGCGCGTCTTTAGCGTCCAATGTATTTTAAACATATGCAGAATTAAATATTTATTTGCGTGTGCATATTTCAATTCTCACAAATTATTAAATAATAATTGAAATATAAATAATAATATAATAATAATAAATTAAATATATATTTATAAAGTACCTGCCTATAATATTAACGAACGTCTATTTATTTTCGAATTTAATTCGATTGCGTGCGATCAGTTGTCTCGGCGCCAAATCGTCCTAGACCCAATAAGAAAGTTGTCCTCATTGTGAACAAATACACTGCATAATAATGTGTCTTTTGTATATCTTATGTTCCTATAATATTTTACATTCACTATGATAGATCGTAAGAATATCACAATAAGGGCCACCACAGAGTGGATGTTGTTACAACAGATGTTTGTTTAAAAAAAAGATATTTACCTATTATCCTATTACGTCCCAGACACACATGTGAATTTGCCAGACTCATGATTCGAACCCGGGACCCATGAAATTAGAAACCGATTCGTTACCGCTTGGCCATAGTGGGTTCGGGGTACCTACCAATCAAGAAATCATTATATTAAAATTATGAAATCATATTCTATCCTATATTGTTTCGAAATTAATTCGATTATTAGGTATATTTTTTTAAAATATTGCATACACTCAAATTTAATGAAGTTTTGGTAATTTTTTTTATAAACCTATTTGTATAAATGACACTGTTGACGATATTCTTGTAATTTTGTTTTTAAAATCCTACTTTAATGTTAAATTTGTTATTCTTATCTAGAATTATTTTTGTTTAGAAAATTATTCATTGTTATTATTTTTTTTTTCCTATAAGAATATTGTTTGGCTTGTTTTTCTACTCGATTGATTTATCTGCTCTTTTCATTAATTATTATGTTTTTAAAAGTTAAATATACTACATAATATATTGCGGTATAATATTTAACACAATAAAAAAAATATACCACAAAGTGTATTATTAGAAATATTGGCTTAAACTTTGCAGGTAGTTATTTACATATATATTATATTGTATTAATATATTAGAAATATACATAAGTATATGAAAGACATTTCGAAAAAAATGTACAAAGCGGAACTTTAACCTGCAACCATCCTATTCTAGGCAATATTATATCTTACTAAATAACGCCGATATTTTCTAAGAAAATGCAAACACGGTGTTGATTGAAATTCATTTAAAATTTTGTAATTTAGAATCGGTGTATCAACATCAATTCATAGTGTCAGAATACCTCTAAATTTTAGTTATGTCGCAATTGAACTTACTAATTAGAATATGTTAAAAAATATGGATATTCACGACCGTTTGGTACATTCCTATGTCATGTATATAATAATTAATTTAAATAAAGAATAGTTTACCCTGGTAAAGACGTATGGTTGCTTATTTTAAGAAGGTAGTATTTTTGATCTACTTAAAATATTTGAAATAAATTTGAAAAATCTATTTTACGTAAAAATAACGTCTACGCTGGCGCAACGTACACCAGATGTCTCTGAAAAATAAATCCAGCGGGCCAGTCTGGCTAATCGACAGACCGATAAACGATTTAAAATTGGGAAACTATTGATCTCATCCAAAAAGAACTTTTAAACGGTAAGGCTTTATAATATTATGAATAATATGTAAATCTCAAAGACCAAAACGTATTACAAATATTATAATATATATTATTATCAGCTAAAAAGTAGTAGGTACCAATTATTTACTTGAAGAGAATACACATCAATTTATAATAGTTTATTATTTTTCATTAAAACTAAGAATAGAATTTTTTCTAATAAAATACTTAACCTGTCATCTAAATAATCTTCGACCAAGTGGGATTGAAACACACGGCATCGGGTATAATTATTATATTATATCACTTTATAACTCCGGGTATGTTTTCGAGGATTTTTAAGTAGATATCAAAGTAATATTATGAAGAATGAATTTAATAGAAAATTAATTAAGTTTATTGTTGTTTTAATTTAATAAAACGCACTTTTTTTTGTGATACTTATTCCACTTTTAATCAATAGATTAGGACCGGTTTCGTCCGCCACAGTTGAAAATGTCTCTCTGTGGCGGACGAAACTGGTCCGCCAGAAATCGGAATATTGATTAAAAGTGGAATAAGTACTACAAAAAAATGCGTTTTATTAAATTTAAACAACAATACAATGCAGTTCCACCACGAATTGACAGTTAACAAAATAAAAGAAATTAAGTTTATTACTTAAAGACCTATATCCACGATGGCCGAGCTGTAGCGAATCAGCTTATAATGTCTTGGGTCCCGGGTCCGAATTTAGGGTCTGGAAAGTTTACGTATTGTCTTTAAATGTGTGTTTAGATTAAGAGTATGGACCTACTACGTTGAGCAAGTACTTGACTAACATACATTTTACGTAAAAACAAATCTATTAATACAACCTCCATTTTGTGGAGGCTCATACGATCCCCTCAGGATCGAACATGGTGATAAAATGTATAAGTGTTATCTTTCTACGATTTTTTAATATGTATCAATAATGCAGGCACATATCTTTTAATTAACGTTTTATGGCATAATATACGATGGTTTTGGAAAATATTTTTAAAAATCAGGCGTGTAAAAAATGATTTATTTTAAATATAAATTAACGATTTAATATTGTATTTATCGCAAACATAAATACCATAATATAACTAAAATAAGTAATGTAATATAATAAAAAGAACTCTCAATTTAAAATGTAATAATATTGAAAATAATTAACTTCAAATCTTTAATATAATATAATGCTGAAAATGACAATTGAGAGAAGGATAAACGATAAAGACGTACTTTTGACGACACAAATTTGCACTTCATGCTATCATAAATTATGTATATCGCCCATCCCCTACTATGTCAAAATATTTTTCCATAATAGCGCCAAAATACTTATTTTATTTTTTAATGTGATGTGGAAGCTGACAACGTCAAGGCGGTTGTCTCAAACACACTCAAATAATTAAATACAACCATATTGAAATCACACGCTATATTCTGTGAATTTTTCGACATTTTATTTTACATTTTACGTATGTCAAAAATTATGTGTTTTTGAAGGGCAGATAATTATTATTTGAGATTTTTTTTGATATTTTAATTTAAATACGTATTGAATGTAGGTACCTATATAACATACGGTACGAAAAAAGTGTAACGATATTTTGTTATTATGTCAGTTTTGGTTTTTGATCGTTTAGGGGATATTTAATGAATTTATCTTATTGAACAAGGTATATACTTCAGTTGAAGTTATATTTATCATAATTCGTTTTATCGTTTTAAATTGGCAATAGTATCTACCTAGTATTTAAAATGATGACTAATAATAATATTAGAAATTAAAAACTTCCTTTATCATGTCTTGTTATTTAATAATTATTTTACGATATATTTTTTTAATTTAATAAAAAAATATATCGTACTTATTCCACTTTTGTTAAATATCTGGTCAGGTTTCGTCCACCTCAGATGGACATTTACGATACCTACTAATTTTGCAAACATATAAATCTATCAAGTATGCGGATCAAATTTTCACTTTGAATTTAAGTACCTATATTATAATAATAAAAATATTTTTGTGAAATGGGAGAAGAAAAATAGTGCTAGTAGTGTGAGAAAGAACACGTTATAAAATTTCAAAGTTACATTTAAGTAAAAGGGGTGGCATTTTTTAATGGATAAATTATGACTAATTAGTAATTGGGATTTTAAAATATTATTAACAATAACATCATTTTATCTTCAACTCTTTTAGATAATTTTGAAAAAATAAGAATTAAAATTTAGAAAATTATTGCAATATAGGTATAACTTAATAAAATAAATGTTATTTTTTGAAAGTTGTCACTAATTTACACATGTATGATTAATTATATTAAAAAAGAATAATTTTTATCGGCAGTTAGCATTCAATATACAAGTATATAATACATCATATTATTATTACCAAATCTTTATTATTATTAAATTTAAATGACTGTTGTAATAAAAAGAGAGTCAGTGTAGTACCCACAATTGTAAACCAGAAACAACCAGAACCGTCACATAAAAAGGGGTTCTCATTTTCTATGTGTGTGTATGCGTGGAAACCGAAAAAATATGCATGGGTAGAAACTCGGGCCCTCCAACAGAAGAATCATTGTGGAGACCCACACAATGTATCTGAATCCGGCGCTCGCGCTAGGAACATAAAAACTGAAGCAATGTATTGGGGGCGCACTCTTCAATACGATTTGTGCGATACGCGAATATTGCGAAGGGACATTAAATATATTCACGTCGACTCATCTTTGTTTTGTTAAAAGCTATTTTCTCTACTCTCATTTAAAAACACATATACAGTGGATATTTATTTTAATTCACATTGTTTAATACTGATAAAGAACGGTTTCATCAGTTTATGTTTATGACTAATTATTTATGTAAGATGAATGTATTCAAAGAAGAATTAATTTGGTGTTAGTTAGTAACGTTAATTTCTTTGACAAAACACACTCATGGCATAATGAATTTAATGAATATAATATCTTTAAATTAATTTGTTAAAAGTAAACGTATTTTTTGTATAAGTTGACAAGTCATAACAATTAATTATAAACTATAGATATTATTTTAAATCAGAATTTATAGATATGTATTGTGTTTTATTTTAATATTATTTCATTCCACCAAGAAGAATAGAAACGTCATTAAGTATACGATTGTACTTGGTTAAAACCAAATACCGCCATTTTGACGCTTGCATTCTAGCGGTGCTACTTTCTGAATCATGGCACCTTTTGAGAGTTCAAAGCAACCGTATACTGAGCTTCGAGAACTAAAGTTTGCGTCGGATACTAGGTGTACGCTAGTATGACGTTGAGAGTAAAGGGTCGACGTTGAACCTGGCTCGGCCACGTGGTGCGGATGCCTCAAGAAAATTTCAACCTGGCTTATCTGTTTTTTTTGATTTATAGTGTGTATTCGGCGGAGGTACGGGATGCTGGCATGGCCTGGGAAAACGAAGACTAACGACCGACAGAGATTCTTAGAGGCGCTGCGCCGTGTAGTGTCCATATGCTCCAACTACGGGACGACATGGTCGAAGAGAAGAAGCAAGTTTACTAAACTTAAAGGTTATTCATTTAATGTATGTCAGCTATAAAACCAACCTTTGATAGCTATGGAAAGCCAGTTTGCGGATACGGTTCAAGAGACAACTGGAAAAAAATCTATACTAACTTTCATATATTAAATTTGTTTCAGAGTAAGAACTCAACCGATTAGTTATAATGAAGAATGGCAATACTTATAAAATACACCGGTTAGCAATAAAGAATTTTCATTGCAAATCGTTATTTTATAATTAAGATTGTTTATACATAGTAATATTATTTCAGTACCTAAGAGCCAGCGTATCATAATATGTCCAAAAAAATACTTTCGGGGAAAAGCAATTAAATTTTTTAGCTACTTGATGTCTATTGACTTACAACATTTTGTTTTAAGAAATTTTAGGTTTTTGTTAAGAATATACTTAAAACGTAATTATTTGACTTTCAAAGAAATTATAATTTAGGTACATAATGATAATTAAGATACACTAGATTTGATTTACTTATATTCATTTTCTTATGATTATATACCAGTTCATGTTTAATGATATTCAAATAATAAAACATATAGATTATAGTATATTTAGCAAGCTTCTACTATATTCATATTTACAATTATAATTCAACTTTTTCTAGGATTTATAGTTTGAATAATGTATTCTAAAAGGTCAAATTTTTCAGAAAATCCAGCAAAAATACTCGAATGTCAATATTATTTAAACGTATTTAATGCGTCCTATAAAAAATAATAAATTATTATTACCGTGTTATTGAAGATGTCGTATTTAATAATATAACTGTGGTAAATGAAAGTATAAAGTTAACAGATGCGTGAAAAATGTTTCCAATTTTTAACAGACACACTGCACACCTGTTTCAGTAACAGTCTCAGGTGCACTAAATAAACCTCTTATTTTGAGCGAATGTAAACGATAGTCGTCAATAGAGCCTCCATTCCATTCTCTTAGGGCGCCGTAATAGTTCACCCCTCGAAGGCATGGGGTGGAAATTCTGGAGGCTCGATTGCAGAGCGGAGCATGGGGTAGGTACCCCGTAGTGGTGAATCGTAAATATCTATTTTATTGGTGGCACAAAGACGTTCAATTGTTTAAGCGGATGAGAATTGCCCACAGTGTCATTCGCTATTAAAAGAAACAGTAACGTTAAAGCGCTTGTGTTTATAGCAAGTGTCTATTGGTGTAAGAGGATCTGTTATATTATTCATTTTTTTAATACAACAGCGAATAAAATATTTAAATAAGCTATAAAACTCTTATTGATTTTTATGTCGAATTTATTATTAAGGCAATTTTATGGTGTTGCAGTGAGTACTTAAATAATATAATAAAATTGCCCCCTCAAAAATATATAAATTTAATAGGCATTGTCATTTTTATCAGGTATCTGCTTGCATCTTAAATTATCAAAGCGCAGATAAGCTTAAGTGAAAATGTCAGCAATAAAAATACCAAAGAAAAACTTGGAATTGACTAGGTTTATTAACTACAAAAAGGAAACAACTTTAAATAAACTCTTCCTTAAAAAATAAACATCTTTGTGTACCTATCTATACACTTTTCTCTTGCGTGCCTTCAGAAAGTGAGCAATGCGACGCTAAAACTATTCGGCAATTTAGTTAAAGTTACTTTATCCGTGTCATTTTCACAAACAACTTCCAACTTTATCACTGAAAAAGTTCGTACATTTTATGAAACGGAAAACATCAAATAGCTTATTTACTACGACAAAACCTTAAATAAAATAAATACTATAGTGCGCAAATAATAGAATATAAGTTTAGTATTTTTTTATTAAAAATAAATGAATTAAAAATTAAAAACACATGATAAAACATACTTATCAAAAATGAAACTAGGTACTAGAAACTATGTATTGAGTTCAAACACTAAAGCGCTAAATAAGTTTTATAGAATTTTTCTATTTGATAATAATAATTATAATATTTTATGTTTCTGATCTATATTGATAACGTCATGCATTTATTATTCTTTTCAGGTTTTGATTAAGCTAATGAAGAATTTGCAGTATCCATTACACATCCCGCTTTGAATAAATCTATGTTACGCCTCGTGTAAAGCTTTTTCATGTTATAATTTTTAATAAAGTCCTACGTTCTCTTAAATCAAGAGAGCAAAACCTATTAACAAAACAGCGAGTGGTATAATACAATAATACTTTTGAATTAAAAGGAAACTTTTTTTTGCGTCGTTCGAGAAAAAACGGCCGTCAACCTGAAAATTAAATTCAGGCAAAAATCTCATTCTTCTTCAATTAACTTTCGCAAAAGAAAAACAGCTTCAATTTATCACGAGCCTACTTGCATATATCTTCGTTTACTTAAAACGGTATTACCAGACTTAAGTTACCAAAACAGTGTGTTACGGCGTTTCAACATTCGATTCGAGTATCGTATTTCATGTTAGAGAGGGACGCGCTTATGGGGCCGTACTAAGAAAGAGGGAGAGTCCCGCCTAATTATAATGTGCGAGAAGGCCTTAGACTCCCCTCGCCAACCTCCCGTGGAGTAAAATTAAGTGAAGCCAAGAATTATGAGCAGAACAATATTACTTCACACCGCGACCGGGTGAGAACTCAACGCCATCTCTAGTAATTTATAATCATCATTATTTCATTACATTACATTACATTACAGCCGTTTGTTACGTCACGTAGCCCAGGTGATGGGAAACTTTGGCTCAGGTGACATTCCACTGTTCGCTGATGGTGACAGTGACAAACTATACATGCTAGCGAAACGCCACTTCCTCATTGTTTTGAAGCTTATAGTCCCGCCTCGCGATCGGAATAGGTACCTTCTGTTATTTTTAATGGCGCACCTGTGTTCTTGTATTTATAATCGGTGCAATTTTAATAAAACATATACACATTTACACAGTACACAGTACTTCATACAATAATAATAACAATAAAAATATTAACAACAGTATTTGAGTTCAAAGATGATAATATATTAACACCTAAAAAAATTCTAAGCAGCAATTTATACGTAGGTACATACGAGTATAATAATGATATACGTGATAATAACGCAAAGATTATTTGAATACAAATAATTTCATATTTTATAGACAAATGAGACTGATACGGATGTATATTGAGATAATATTATAATAATAATCAATGCTAAATCACGTAAGTAGTACAATACGTTGGAGGGTTAAACCAATAGAAATTCAATCAATATTGAGGCACGCAATTTTAAGAACTATCACTATTAAATAAACAATACTTATTAATTATTGTTGATTTTGGTGAAGTCCTATCATATAAAATAAAGTGTAGTACAAAATCAGTTGAAAATGTAAACTGTTTTTGATTTTATCAAATTTGTGTAGATGAGATATTAAGATGCGAACTTAATAAAAAATAACATTGGTAGTTTATTGCAATATTATCTAATAACATTTTAAGAAATACAGCGGAATAAGATGTAGAATAACAAAGGTTTTAAACTTCTGTTTTCACTTAAGCCTGAATACTAAGTTTGTAACGAGTTACGCTTAACATTTGTTATGTTTCACTTGTCATTGCTTTTGTTCACAGTGTCTACTTTTAGTACGCATAGATATTTAATTATTTACATTAAGGAAAGCCAGAATAATATAAGCCATTGTATATACTATATTATATACTATAATATAACTTTGTTAATATAAAATACGTAAGTATATTGCACGAAAGTTCAACGACCTTATAAATACGTTACTATATTATGTATTATGTACTGCTATATTTCCTTTACTGATCCAAAAAGTACTTGTATTTAAACGAAAAAATCATGCGTTTATAATATAGTTTACAGTAGGTGAATTTATTGCAATAATAAAATAAATTTCAGTTAAAATTGCAGAGGTAACTCGTTTATTAAAATATTTTAAAAATGTTCAGTTAGGTACTCGTAAATGAAACAGTTTTTAAATGTGTAATTCAATTTTTATCAATGTAACATAAAGTAAAAATAAAAATGAGAGCTTTCACAGAAAATAATACGATTACATTCTAATGAGAGCTTGAAATGAAAAATATTAGTCAATATTCAGCACACACGTTTTGTTTTCTTATATTAATTAATACTAGATGACTGGACGTATGAATGTCATTACGTTGTTTTTGAGAAAATTACTAAATCTGATCAACTATTTCCTTCTCTACCATGCAGTAAGACGAATCTAAAAATAGTCTATTATAACTGTGAAAATATGTTATAAGTACCTACATGTTTAAATGTATATATATAGGTATATAAGAAACATTATTTTAATAATTATTGTTTTTCTTTAAATGGAACTCCCTCAATTTCATAACGATTCAAATATTCTGGGATCTCAATTTTTTAATTAAAATAAAACATATATTATGTAGTAACTACTTATTCTACGTTATTTAAAAATAATTAATCAGAATAATTAATAAACGACATTTTACTATGTATGTTGAATTGTATTGCGTATTGTGTTTTATTTTAATTGCTATAATTTCTTTCCAACTAAAACACCACCACCAATAATAAAAACTACCATTTAAGAAAAAAAATATTGTTTGCATACTTTTTGGCATTAATTACAACGTACTTAATTGAATATTTCTAGCATTGTTCTGCGTATTTTTATCAGGAGAACAATATACAGTTATAAACACTGTACTAGGTGTAATATATTAACTTTCCAATTTTCAATAAAGTTGAAATCAAAGTCATCTAGTGGTAGTATTGATTTCACTCTTGTAAAACTCTTTGAACATATTGACTGAAAGTACTATATAGAAAAGATTATTCTAAAGTTTTGTACTATGTAGTCCATTTGAGTAATTTGTTACAATCCGAAATTCGTCTTTCGGCATTTTCAGACAATATTAACACTAAATAACAGCGTAAATGAACATTGACACAAGATTATTATATTATTATAGAACTATATAATATAATAGAACATTGTTATTTTATGGAATAAAAAAATAAAGATTATTTTAACACAACTTTCATACTAGATTATTAGCAAGTGTCAATGACACATATTGTATATAAAAATCGTACTGTGCTAAAAAGTATATGCCGAGTGACAACTGAGCGTAATAATTACGTATGTATACTTAGCCATATCTATTCTTGCGTAATTAATAAATCATTAAATAATCAATGGCATATTGCATTAGTAAAATAATTGCTTAAAAATAGGTAACACATATTGTTTTGCTAATGGAAATGAAACAGTAAATAAATATAAAAAAATACTGTATTTGAAAATATGAAAAAAAGTTAGCTTTATAATTAAAATGTTTATTTTTGCGCTGATACAATTTTTTTCAAATGTTGTTACTCGATTCAAGTGACTTTTTGGGTTTTAAACTTGCCAAATGCCCGCATTTTAGGTTACTACGTAAAAAACTCGATCTGTAAGGGAGGCCGATCCAGTATGGAGAGGTGCGTCAAAGCTTTTTGGCATGTTAACTGAAAACGTTACGGACAAGGGAAATATTTAAAATGTTGCGGGAAAAACCCCTTTGATGTTATATTATGCGCTTTTTCGAATCGAAACATATAAAAGCCTCGCGACCCACATGTCAACTCTATGTTGAATGTTGATAAGCATCTTTGAATCATTCGTTTTGTTTATTATTCAGTTACGCTGTTTTCTTTGAAGTGTTTATAAAAAACGAACTTGTCAAGCTGATCAACATAGCCAATGAATCTAGTAAAATAAAATTTTGAGCTTGTTTAATTTTAATTTTAATTTTGCTGTAGCCAAATAATATATTCCAAAAAATAAGGTATTGTCCACTAAAATAATATGGCTCTAGATTATATACATTCATATTATACTTATCTAACAGTAGAGTGTAGACGACAAATTGAAAATATTCACAGAAAAAAAACCAATCATCAATACAAAATCACACCGTCGTGTAATATAGTTGCAGATACAAGTAGTTGAAGAAAGTCTAAAAAGTGCTAGTTAAGTATCCGTACAGAACTCAGATCTCAACAATATAATACTAAATGGATTAGATTTTTGTGTACTCACATAAGAGAGAGAGATTTTATCCCAACGTATGCATGCGATATGCACATATTGATGCGTTTCAGTGGAAAATAATTCATATACCTATAGAGGGCGGTGTGATAATAGACAGCCGACACTCACTTGTCAATATCAGTACTCAAAGATATAAACGTGACAATCGTCTAGTTAGTATATTGCTAGATTCAATTAATTGTGGTAGATATAATTAGTTGGTACCTACTGTTTGGTACAAATTTTACTATACAGGTTTAAACAGTTTCTTAGATTTTTTATTTTTATTTGATGGATGTTTAAAATCAAGAGCGACTTCTTATCTTTTTTATAGTCCTGATTAATTCTCATAAAGTCCAGCTTAATTGAATGGATAATAAAAAAATCAAAGTCATCAGAAAATATCATGATTTAATAACTCGGTTAAGTTAATAATACTGAAATTTTGAAATAAAGTATTAAAAGACTTTATGATGATTTAGGGGTATCATTTATCAAGCGGCAGCCTACGATAACCAAGCGGCTAACGAGTCTTACTTACGAGCTTAAAATATCATGGGTCCTGAGTCTGGCAAATACATATATTGTTTTTCAATGTATGTTTGGATTCTGAGTATGTACCAGGCTGAGCAAGTGGCTACAATCTATTTTTCGTAAAAAAAATCTGTTTATTAAAACCTCCACTCTGGATCGGACATGGTCAAGAAAATTATTCCTAGTATTCTGTGATAGAAAATAATACTATATCTACCTAAGCTGTAAATAATAGTAATACTTTATTTTTTTAATTTCAATTGTAATATATTTTATTCAACGTACAATATTCAATTTACATGATGTATTATATTGTAAATGATTCATTATTTTAAATTATATATTTTAGGCTAGCTTTTCTATGGTATAAAGATAAATATTTGACCTTTATATTCTATCATGGCTTATTATAAATTCTTAAAGGTTAAATGTACAAGTAAATGTATTATTATTCCTTACAATAAAACAATAAAGTCTTTGAAAGGATTAAACTAGCATACTCATTCTTCGTCTACCTCTGTTTTTCTTCGTCCTGTAATTCATCAATTTATTACCAAGCGGCTTATGTGCTCAGGATGTTTGCTTAACAACACAATATTGTTCAGACAAATGAGCTGCCGACACATCCATCACCTTGCCTCGACTCAAGGCATACTCTATCTCTATCTGGATTGTCTCCAATTTAACCACTGTCGTCGATTGTTTACAACTGTATTAACAATTTTAATGAAATGTGTGTTGGATCTACATTATTATTATTATGTAACAGTAATTATTCTTGATTCTAGCATTTTTATACTATTTGCCTGAGTATTTTTTAAGTAAATATGTTTATTTTTTACAAAATGAATTTATCACTTGGTATTATTACCATTACCATCACCGTATTATATAAATTGATTTATGACTCGCTCACTTAATGAACTTCTAAATTTTAAATTTAAGTTGAGTATTATTTTATTTATTATCAATACTTTGTAGCAGGGGCAAAAAAGACATATGTTATGTAAAAGAAAGGATAAAAAGTAAAATTATAATTGAGTAGAAAGGGTTGAAATTAATAATGGAAAATGAAATGAATGGAAAGTGGAGAAATTAAGGTTTTTAATATTTTGTACTTCAATTTCAATACAAATATATCTAAAACGTCAAATATTGTTGTAAAAATAACTTCCACAAAATAAATACTAACTTAAATAATTTCATTATACCGAAATTAATTAATTAGTTAATTTTCATAATATATCATATTTACGCTATAAAGATATAAGTATAAAAATTTGAGTGATTTGTAGTGATCATATTGATTGCATGCTTGTAAAAACAAAAAAGGTATAGATTATCATATTATGGAATTCACCATAAATATAAATTTGTTTTTATTATTAGTGTTTTGTTCACATGGTGAGTTTTTTCAATGAACGGTACTAAAGTTTACATTTGTGTTTGATGGCGTGTTATAATTTATTGTCAATACTATGTGGTGGGGGTAAAAAGAGAAGTAATAAGTATAAATCCTTGTCATAATAATTGAGTGGAGGGGTGGGAAAATCATAAATATTGGGAAGAATTAAAAACTTTAAACGTTATAATTAATATTTTATTGTTGTTAATGTTAGAGAATTCTTTACTCTTAAACCTTTACTTTTAAACGTTTTAAATCTTTTTTATTTGTACGGTGAAGGATTTTGAAATTGTTTTCTAACGCAATATTTATTTTATTTTCAATTAAGTGATTTTTAGATTTTTCTCCACGTAGTTTTGAAATTTACTATAAATTTCGACACATACTTGAAAAAACTGGCGAAACACATGCCGTAGAAACAATATCTAAAAAAAATATGTGTCGAATACTAAAATTATGGTGATTCAACAACCAAGTAAATTCTGAATCTTTTGAATAGAAAAATAAGTTCGTACGGAATTTTACACGATTTTGTGATAAAATCAAAATAATTTTATTTTGAATAGTCCATTTATCAGAAAATATTGTTCAAATATTGGTCGATATTGTAGATTAAATTTGTTAAGCTGTTCTGTTTTGCTTTGATATAAAATTATTTACCAGGTCAAAGGTACAGCCACGAAGAAATTTAAATGTCTGCTCAGTTACAAATTAATAAAACAGAGAGCACAGATCATGTAGTATTAAGTTACGAAAATTATAAATGACCTCTAGCACAGCATAAATGTATATCAATTTTATTCCATCAAGGTATTATAGAATATCAAATAGTTCGATAGAACTAATTCTGTATATAAATATTCAAAATACGAAATGAACTAGGTTCGTAAAAAATATCATTCTAGACATTTTCATCAATAAATATACCAATTAGTACCGATATGACAATATTAAAATTACCATAATAGTACATGTACTGTAGTAATATTATTCTGTTTTTTTAGATCAAGCTTTATAATTATAATATACTAGCTGCAGTACCCGCCTTCGCACAGGGACGCTTCGAGGTTATATTTATCTTAGATATTTAAAAAATAATAAGAGGTAATTATTTTTTTAATATTAAAATATATGTGTTATACAATATGGCAATATGAAAATAATTCTAATAGGAGTAAAGGTCAAACAAAAGACCACTAAATTAAAATCGAATCCAAAATATGAAAACGTTATTAATGTTATTAATATGTAGTAAAAAAAAATCAAAATTGCATGGAACAAACAAACAACAAACGTTGTATTTTATATAATACTAATTTAGAAACCTTTGCAGGTGTACGCACAACAAATGACAAAAGTTTCATCGCAATCGGATGAATGGTATAGGAACGCATACGAATAGAAGAAGAAGATGATTATCTAATTCAGAAATCTTCGTGGGCATGCGCACGACAACTCACCACAGTTTCATTGTGAATAGAAGAAGATAAAATAGAAGAAGAAGAAGACGAAGGTGGTTATTCTAATTCAGAAACCTTCGCGGGGCTTGGCACAATTATTGACGAACGTTTTATTGCAATAGGATGAATGGAATAGAAACGCATACGAATAGAAGAATATAAAATAAAAGAAGAAGATGGTTGTACTAATTCAGAAACCTTTGCGGTTGTTACCACAACAACTGACGAAGGTTTTATCGCAATCGGATGAATAGTGTAGGAGCCATACGAATAAAAGAAGATTTAATGAAGAAGAAGAAGAAGATGGTTGTACTAATTCAGAAACTTTTGCCGGTGTTGGCACAACCACTAACGAAAGTTTCATCGCAATCGGATGAATGGTATAGGAACCATACGAATAAAAGAAAATATAATGATGAAGAAGAAGAAGATGATGATTTTTCTAATTCAGAAACCTTTGCCGATGTGCATATAACCACTTACCAAAATTGCATCGCAATCGGATGAATGGTATAGGAACGCATATGGGACAGATAGAAAGACAGACAGACAGACATTCATTTTTATATATAAGATATAGCCTATACTCTTTGCGGAAGTGCAAGCAATAAGTTAACAAAGTTTTATCGTAATCGGATGAACGGTATGGCAGCGCATACAATACGAACAAACAAACAAACAAATATTAATTTTTATATATTAGATTGTAGTGTTTGTGAAGTCAAAAAAGCGTAAAGAAAATTGTCAACTCACATAAAAGCAAAATAAAATACCTAAAAATTTTAATTGTTTTATAATTAATATAATGCTCAAAAAATATTTTTTTTTATTTATTTTGAAATTATATTCCAATCATATTTTATTAACGCCGCCATGATGGTCAAGCGGCTTACGTGTCAGCTTATAATGTGTGGTCATTTTGTGGTTTCCCCGGTTCGAATCCTGGGTCTGGAAAAAAGACATTATTGTTTTTCAATTAGTATTTGGAGTCAGTAGGTTGAGAAAACGGGTAACATAATAATATATTTCTCGTAAAAACATAAACATTTGTTAATACAAATCTCCACTCTGTTGAGGCCTATATGATTTTATTAGGATTGGACAAGGTCAAAAAAAATATTTCTGTATTAAAATTAAAAAATGCAGTCAAAACTCCTAAAAGAGAAACATTTCTACGTCTTTATCAAAAGAAAATACATTTATATAAAAATATAATATAATAAAACTATGTTAAAATTTTATTTTTAAAAATATTTTAGTTTTAAATAGTTGCATAAGAGTAATGCACAAGTTCAGGTACTATAATATATTCACCGTTGTATGGCAAACTATTAGCGTGAAATTAAATATTGCTCTCGGTCAAACGATCGGTAGTGAAAACGTGTTTTGTAAGGTTCGTTTAGGCCTCAAGTATCTTTGGGCGTGGGGCGGGAAGCCGTCAAGTGAGGATGAATACACTTTATTTCGGAAATGTTCGTCAAACAAAAAATGTTGTTATTAATAAAAATATTTGTATTTTAAATTAGTTGTACTTTATATCATTTTGAAGAGGTTCAGAAATATGCCTATTAGAAAAATCCGAAAAATAGACCGAGTAGGCTAAGAATAAAATGTCTTTAATGCAAATAATTCCTAATAACTAAAGTGAGCGGCTCTCGTGGTGCAGTGGGTAAGGCGCTGGCCTTCCACCCGAGAGTTCTGGGTTCGATTCCCGGTCATGACAAAAATGTTTATGTGTTTTTCTCAAAGCCTGGGTGTTTGTGATTGTTCAAAATTACTAACAACCACCTTGTACGAAAAAGCAAGGACATGGTTATTAATAATTCTAAAAAAAAAAAAAACTAAAGTGATCACTAGATGATGTAATAAAAATAATATTACTACCATACATCATGTGTATATTCGGTATAGAATAAAACATAGACTTAAATTAAAATATAGTTATATATATATATATAGTTTTTAATAAGAACTGTTGAGATTATTTATAATTCAATGCAGACATTAAAGAGGGTATATTTATTGCTATTTCAAATATATCAGTTCTCCAAAATATACTTATTCTAATAATTACTGGTATTACAAGTTCTTATGAAATATATTGGGGATTAAAAAACATTATATTTGTGTGTCAGTACCACAGAAGCTGCCTCAGTTCAGTTGTACTCAAAGCCGGTGGTGGTGTTTAAATACTAAAAACTATCCATTTATACTGTGCAATGTTAAATTCCTCTTTGTTTGTCTATCAGCTTCCTAAATATTACTTTTTAAATCTCTTAAATTATCATAATATATTACGTATTTCGCACGAGTGTTTTTGTTTGTATTTTGAGAAGGGAGATTTATTGTAGTCAGATAATATAATAATATATTATATATAGAAAACTATGAAATTATTATCTAAAATTTGAGTGATGTTGAAATTCAATCAATCGCTTGTATTTTACTACCCAATAGTTGTTCTCCGTGTTTGGCTTAGTACCTAGTGGGCAGTAGATATACACTTATTACCTACAAAAGTTATACCTAATTTATAGGCATTTTGAAAAATATGACTTGTCTGCAAACAAATAACCCGTGAGCCGTCAAGTGAGTGGGCCAGTTCCTCTGGCAGCATGAGCGGGAATATTAAACGTTGCGGTCGACAGTGAGCACCGAATGATGGATACCCTCCAGCTCCGCCTCGGCCGGGCCTTAACCGATTTCGGTGGAACATTGTATGCGGTCGGCTCGAGTACCCGGAGCTTTTAAGCCCCTGTTAAATGGGCGCTGTAATTATTTTTCTTGAAGGGGTGGAAAGGATTTTCGGGTGATTGTTATTGTTTTGGTGTCAAGTGTTAAAGCTAAGAGAGAGAGACTTGACGAGTTTGAAATTCCGGCAATACGTTTTCATTCTCTGTTGTCCAAATTTAGATAAATTTAACTGAGTATCTATAATTTTTCAACTTACCTATCGAAAAATATATCATCATCATCATCAGCCTGAATCTAGCCTGGATGAAGGCCTCTTCAAGCTGCTTCCACTTCTCTCGGTCCTGTGCATTGCGTTGCCACGTACTTCCGCAGAACTTTATCATTTCATCGATCCAGCGGCCTCTAGATCTACCTTGCGGACGTTTCGTACTTCTTGGATACTACTGGATGACTAGATTTGTCCAACGATTGTCTCTTCTTTGAGCTATGTGTCCAGCCCATCTCCATTTAAGGCTTTTAATAAACTCTATTACATCGCAAACCCTTGTCTGCTTCCTTATCCACTCATTCCTCTTTTTGTCCAGATCCAGAAACTTAGAGTAGCACAACGTGGTATGGAGAGGTACATGCTGGGCATAGCTCGAAAAATATATAACATATAATATATTCATTATTAATGTAAGCTTTCAGATTTAAAAAATACATATACACTGAATCCTTGTCTTGGCACGGTCAATATTTTTTTCATTTATTTTTAAAGAGTGTGCATTTGTTGGAATCATTTAGATCTCCTGATTATATCAACAATGATTTGAGTTTACCCATCTCCACCCGCCATGTATATGCAGCCGCTGTTTGTGCACGGTCGCCTTCCGTGACGCTATAAATGTGTCAGAATGAAAAGATTTTAGTATCACACTTCCTTGTCCCAGCAACCATGCATCTTAGTGCTTAAAGAAAGAGTTTTATAAGTCAAATTTTGGGATCATAAAAACACATTATATTATATACCAGGTAATAAATATACTTAATATTGCTATTTAAGTAATTTTATGCCATGTTACTCATATTATCTGTGTTCTTTCAATAGTTAAATTGGATTAAAATCGGAAGCTAGTTGCAAAGTTGGTAACACCCATCAGGTGATATTGATGTATTAATTAACCAATATCAAACTATGGCTATGTATTTCAAGTTATTTCATTTCACTATTTAATATAAATATTGAATAATATGTTGTTCGTTGTTTAAGAAAATATTCTATTTGCAATCCTTAGTATAACATTCAGTTTTTATAAATGTCTTGGAATAAAAGTTTATGGATGTAATTGATTTTGCAATTACTACTCTCATAAGTCTATTGCAATAATATATTTATCACCTAAATATTACATTACATGGTAACTTGATTTAATGATGCTATTTTTTTTAATTTTCGTTATACTATGTGTGATATATTATGTCCTTCCGTACATAATAAGAAGAACATCGGAACCAGAAGCCATGTAATAAAGTATAAATATAAAAATAAATATATTTCCTTGATTTTACAACTAAGTATACACATTTACTAACTGACAATAATACTATTTTGAAATATCTTGCTATTGTTTACTTTTGACATTTACAACTGAATATATGCATGATGAAGTAATATGAGAGCTAATCCAACCACCTATTTGAACTCGACTAAAATTAATACTTCTCAAATTGAATTCTCAAACATTATTAAAATTAAATTTATCAAGTTATAGTATTGAAATGAGGTGATGGTAATATGATATTCAATTAACTACAAATTTAAATATAGTCCAGGATCTCATAGACTTTTCGTATACAAAATATGCGGAACGCATTCTGACAATTGGAATACCTAGAACCTATTCACAAAGATATATTATGTCGATGTTGCCAGGCGATATTAGTGGTAAATTTTTTGGTACTGTTCGGTTATACGGAATACAGCGGAAAACAAATTTTGAAAATAGCCGATAAACTGGATTATTTGTTAGGTTAATCTAACCAAACCTAACCTAACCTAACCTAACCCAACCTAACCTAACCTAAACTAACCCAAACTATCAAATACTCTAGTATATCGGGTATTTTCAAAATGTGTTTTCCGCTGTATTCCGTATAACCGAACAGTACCAATTTTTTTTATTGAGATTTTTTTTTCTTCTTATAACCCACCAAAAATTATTCTGAGTTCTTCAATAAAACCGAGACCAAATCAGGGAGTGTATCCAAGACAAATGACGAATGAACCTCTACCAGATTATTTAGTTAAACCATGCAAATGTAATTCTAACTACCGTTCATTATCATGTGGTTATAAGAAATCGGCTTTGACATGTATATCATTTTGCAAATGTGTAAGTAGTGTTTGTTTGTAAAAATTGTGATCATGATACTTAAAGCAGTTTGAACACTTGACTTGTTGTTTCTTTTTTTTAATAAATGTGTACTTAGTGTGGTTAGTGGTTATCGTTATTTTTTCATTTATTCACCTACCTATATATGCAACCTACGTTGTTTCTGGATTAACCATAATACTAAAACTAATAGCATATGCATAGATTATAGTAAAGAAACCAATCTGGGTGATTGAAAATAATTTAAGCCAAGGAGGATCCTAAGAATCGATAATTTTGAACACATTGCACTACCCGCTATTTTTATTTTTTCAAATGGGACGAACCGTTCTACGACCATGCCGATGGCATGGTACAATTATTGCATTTTCAATCAGTCCCTGAATCGGTCTTGGTTTTATTTAAGAACTCAGAACAATTTTTGGTGGGTTATAAGAAAAAAATAAAACCTCATTAAAAAAAAATTGACCATTAATATCGCCTGGAAACATCGACACTATATATCTTTGTGACCCCTAGAACCTATTCCAATTGTCAGAATGTGTTCCGCATATTATGTATACGAAAAGTCTATGGGATCCTGCACTAATAGCAGTCTAAATTAAAAATATACTCATACCGACTTAAACCAAGGAAAGTAAGTTTCGTAAGAAGTGATACCCGAGAAAACTGGTAAAGAAAATATTTTTGTCGAAAATTAATCAAATTAATAATATAGAATGAACTTTCGTGAAAATGAGTAACTTGCCTAGTTATCTAGTAAGAAGATATGTTTGCTTCAGAGCATTTTGAGTGAGTGATTTATCGTGTCACCGATTTGTGACTTAAATTCAGGCCAACGAATTGGAAAGAGGAAACTGAATATTTAATTTAGGTGCCTAGCATTAAATGTTATTGTTATGATTTTTCAGTGCTTTAAAATATTTTATAAAATTCAGAAAGTCTTTCATATTAATTATAATAACTTTATATACGTACTGTTGTTTCTTATAATATGTATGTAAGATACCGTTGTAATGTATGTAAGATACAGTTAAAATTAATAAAGTAATTATATAATTAAATCAAATTTATTTATTTTACATAATATAATGAACATAACAAATTATAAATTCAAAGCGTTCACGACATGACATAAAATAAATGTTAATAATTTAAAAAAAATAAAAATACAGAGTAAAAGTGTGAGTTAATAATACAATAAGTAATAAAATAAGAAATAAAATAAGAAAAGAAATAAAATAAATAACAAAAATAACAAAATAAAAGTAGATAGTAGCACACAGAGTGAACTTTGATAGACCCTATCTTAAAAACTTATAAAACAACGTCTACCTAAATTCACCCTCACGTAAGTGGAATATATAAATATCCGAAGCGATTTCATTAAACATGGTTGTTGCCCTCCCAATTGGCATTACTAATGGCAGGTTAGTTCTGCACCGTAGAAGAACAAACAACTTAATTAATACTTTTGTACAACTAATACTTTTGGCGACATAATGTTAGCTATGGAAAGATTTAAAATTAAAATAATTTGCATATAATTTCATTATTATTGAAGATCGAGGCCAGAATATTTACAATAAATAAAAAAAATGATTGCTTATTTTGTTCATATTAATAATTAACACATAACCAATTGTTTTCAACATGAAATAATGATATGTTTTTTTTTATAAATAATTTACCATATTGCATTCAAAATACAATCAATGACTAGCAAAGCGCGTTTCTTTGACGCAGATGACGCAATCGATTCGTCAGAAGATTTAAGAGAGGTCTCGAAACGGTTAAAATCACAATTATTAAATTATATCAAAATATGCGTTATACTTAAGTTACGTTAATTTCGTATAAAAAATACTCGAAAGCATAACAATATTCCTGTAATATAACTAGCACTACGATCAAAAATTCAAGTTTCGTGCCGCAGCCTGAATATAGTTGGCCTTGGTGCAGATAGTAAGATGGTGCCTGAAAAATGATTGGTTAGCAAGTAGTAAGGGCTAAATTTATAAAAGAAAACATAGTATCTCAAAAGTTAAGAAATATCCTTATATACAATTTTATATTAACTAACATGATTAAAACATATAGGTGTTTATACAACTAAAAGAGATTGAAATTAAATTACCTATATTAAAATTCCTCAATAAAATTTTACGAAAATTCTCTCGTGAAAACTTGTCAGAATATCCAATAAGTATTTTTGAAAAGTTTGCTATAATTTGATGTATATAAACAACAGTATGAATACAATATTATTGATACATTTTGAGAGTAGTGCTAATGAGTGAAATAAAATGTCTCGAAAATTTATTGCGAAGGCGAAAATTTTATCTAAAACTTTGACATGACTGCGTTAAGTATACAAATTGGCTTAATCGTAATTGTTCATCTCGAGGAATCGAACAGTTAGACTTTTGCTTTAGCTATGAGGCCGTTATGACGTCACCATTACAGTCTGATGAGTGCTCTTGCAATGGCAGTAAGCGCGAAGGCGGAAGAAGTAGACTGTGCTCAACGGAGTATGAATCCTAAGATATGGTCCTTTAGTCCCCCAGTTTTCCTCTGGAGACTAGAACAATGATGGTTCCGCACCATCATTATTATACAATGAAAAATCTTTATGTCCGAGCGGCCCAAATTTTAGTTCGCCAGGAATAGTTTACCAGAGAAATCTGTAAGAATGATACCTTGAAATTAATTTCAAAATGTCTACTCGGTTGTTCTAACTGTTAACTTGTATGCATGTACATAATATATAAAATTATTCTCAATACAAACAATGTTGCTAGTATATTGATTATTAAACTGAATTGCAGTTATCCATAGCGCATTTATTAATCAACATCATAACTCATAACCAATATAAAAATGACTTTTCTATTAATTTAATTTACGTGGTAGAATTCCATTATATTAGTTTGAAAGTTTTTTTGATAATACAATTAAATTAGTCATTATCGTAGAATTAACAAAAAACTTTTGAAATGTTTATTTATAATTTATTGTATTAGTACTTTTTTTCACAATTCTTCTATGTGTGTATGTATTGTATACAATACAATATATTGAAAATAAAAATATTTAAATTGTTCACCAATATTTGATGTATTATGTCAGTGGTTTTCAACCTTTTTCACGTCACGATACACTTTATTAAAATTACCTAATTGAATAAAATTTAAAAATGCCCACATACATAAATTTAGGTATACTTGACAAATATAACTATGTAGATGCAATTTTTAATCATAGCATATTTTTCGTAATTGCATAATATTAGAATAATATAATGTTTGAAAACTTAAGATGCATACGAAAATATTAACAGAAATATTCGTTAGCAAGTTTTAATAGTATTATGGTGGATACTAATGATTATTATCAAAATATTAAGGGTATATGTAGATACATACGCGTCTGTGATGATAGATAATCAGAGATAAATGATGTACAAAAATTTGGGTATATTTCAGATTTAAAAATATGTAGAGTAATTTTTAGAATAAAAAACTATAATATTGCGTAATTGTGCCAGATATCTTTCCTACAACGTTGACAGATTTTTCAAAGAGCTAGTAAAGACACTACAAGCTCTTTGTTTTTTTTACCGTAATACAGGACATGTGCCCGTAAGAAAAATATAAGGCAATACACTTTTAATAACGTGATTAAAAAAAAACAATACTCAATTTAATTAGGTGATGTCATAATGGCCGTTTATAATTATATTAAAGGTGATGATATAGGAATCATAATACAGATAGAAATTATTTAACGTGATACATTCGGCAAAGCATAATGGGAAATGTCCGATTCACAAAAGTTTCGCCTGCATTTGATGCGAATTGCATAGCGCAATGAGCGTTAGTAGTCAACAAATAAACATGGAGCTATGAATTAAAAAACACCCAATCAAGGTATATATTATATAATATATACGTATAATTAATAATGTTAACGTTAATTTTGCTATTTCGGTATTTGTTATATCAAAGACTAAAAAATCAGATAATAAAAAGTGCCAAGAGAAATTTATTTGGATGAGATTAATTTTAAATACTAAAGCAATGGTTAAGCTATTGTTAATGTATTAATCATCGTCATATATGAGAGTTAGTTTTAACACCAATTTCATTGTTGTTAACTTAAAATATTATAAATATGTACTGTTTTTTCGACACTCTATATTCATTAACACTTTCTGTTGAAGTTTTAGAATGAAAAAATACTCGCATAAACGACGACAAATTATCAACTAGATTTATCATTGTTTTAAACAATATATTATTAATACTTCATGATATCACGTTTTAAGTTGTGAACGTACCTATTCATTTTATCTATTAAGCTTAAATACTTTGGAATACCTCGGAAACATAATTAATGTAAACATATTTGCACCTTATGGGACTACAGTAATCTAAGAGGTGTGAACTACCAATAAACTATAGAGGTATTCATTCAATAGTGCACGTGACAATATGAAATGAAAAAAATATATTGGTTGAAATTCGTATAATATATTGGTATAATAAATGTTGATAACATCTGGGATTGTTTCACTATTCTTGAAATTACAAAACATTTACAGGAAAAAATCTCTCAGGTTTGAAAAGATGTGCTAAGATAAAACACGTTAATGTATACACTGTCTTTGTAGCAGTATTTTGATGAGTGTATTCCAATAGAATAATTACTGTGTCAGTCACTAATTGTAATAAGAATCTACATTGCAATATCTGATTTTATATCTCAAACCATCCATGCGATGAAATATACTGCAGTCAACCACACATGTTGTTGTTAGTCACTCGTCTAGGTGATTAGCCAACTCATCATTTCTCATGCCAGATATATAAAGGCAATTATCGAATTGTCACTTTAATGGAAATGTATCGATTCAACTATCGCGAATTTAGTTTTGGTATATTTTAAAATGACAAGTGCATCCATGCAACCATATTTTTGGAAAAGTTTTCCAATAGATTATTTAAAACATAGTATCGGTGTATTACGATATGATGTTATAATACTCATAACACGTAGTTTTCATAGAATTTTGTTTACTTTGTCAAAATACAAACTGTATGCAAACTGTGTACAAATTTTTGTAATTGTAATTAAATCGTGAATGTCAACAAAAATGTTTGAAACTTTTTTAAGAGACTGTAAATATATAAACTAGTTCACACAATAAATGTAGCGATTAATTATTTCATATCAGCATAATTAAAAAAAAAACTTGGTGGTTTAAAAAAACAGGTAATAATTGTGTTTAAAATATGTTTAGCCAATTAAAAGCGAATTGATATTTTAAATGAATGCACGCAAGCTAGAACGTGAATAGATAATAATGCAATATTTTATTATTTTTAATATCGATATAATTTATAATACGGTCATTATTTTGGTGACTTTAATAATAATAATAGCTTATGTAAAACTCTTATTAGCGATCCTAGTGTGTGTATATACTCACATAATTGATAATAAATGACAAAAAATAAAACCAACTTGAGTAGAGCTCTATAAGATATATTTTTTAAAACCATCTTCGATCCTAGAAGATCATTATAGGCCTTTACACAGAGGAGATTTTTAATTTAACATTTATTAACAGATTTTTTTACGAGAAAAAGATTTTAGCCACCAGATCAACTTATAAGATTCATATTATGAGTCCAAACACACATCGAAACATAACATATGAATTTTGCCAGATCCCGGATTTGAATATAGGAACTTCGGCCTTATAATCTGACGTGGTAAAAACAAAATATGTCAATATAAGTTCCACTCTGTGAAGGTCTATATATGATCTTCTTAAGATCGATCATGGTTGTATAGTAGTAGTTGTAATTAGTGGGAAAATATATAGAAAATTACGTGTTTGTTTATGTGTTTCACAAATTAAATGTCATGCAATAATAGTATTATTTTCAATTCTCCACAGTGCACTATAATATGCAATAAGGTACACGAATAATAGGTATTTAATATAAGATAGAATGTATGTACCTATTATATGTTTAAGTTATAAGTTATTTTCTTCAACTCGATATCAGTGTTTGCTATAAAATCTGATTTTGTCGAAATTTCAGGTATCGACCTTAATAAATAGTCATTTATACTACGATATGCAGGGTTGACGAAGTGTATCTGCCGAAAACTTAATTTTGTATGTCCCCTGATTTATGGGAAGAGATTAGCGTTTTCTAAATGAAACACCTTTAATATGATGCGAAGCTTGCAGAAAGGAAAATGCCACTCGATCAAACGGCGTTCGTTCAAATCGCTGACAAAGTCATCTGGCGTATAACGGCGTCATAACGGATCCGTTAGCAGTACTCTCGTAGATAACACAAACGTTCATTTATATGGACAACTATTAATGGCAAGATATTTTAATTATAATCTCGTATAAGACGATTAATTAAGTGAACAATGCAGATTAGGTTAAAAAATATTTGATGCAGAATTACAACTGATACGCATTTATTTATAACTTGACCAAAGGTACGTCATATTATTATGTATCATACACGAGTATACAGGGAGAAGTTAAGGGAAATAAAAACGTAAGAAAAATAATATAGTTTTTGAGAATGCAACCTTTGTAAGTAAATCAATGCGCAGTATAATATGAATGACCCAGAATGTGCTGCAATTCAAAATTTCAATAGAAGACGGCGCCAAAAGAAAAAGAGTATTAAACGAAAAGCAAAGAATTTAAAGGGTCTTTCTTGCGTTAAATTTGCTACTGTATAAAAATAGCGTGATTTATTATGATTTCATCACATTGTTTCTGTTCCTTTTTATTTTTTCCATTAGTTCAATAACTGGTGTTGCATTTTAAGGAAATTTTTGAAGAGTTTTTTTTAAATCTCTATATATATAAAAATCTCGTGTCACGGTGTTTGTGGTCGCACTCCTCCGAAATGGCTAGACCGATTTTTATGATTTTTTTAATGTATATTTGTTAGGTATGAGAATAGGTCAACAAGTATATTTCATATCGCTAGGGGATTAGGGTATCTCTATCCAGAAAATTTTTTCTTTTATTGTTTTGACAATTTTTTTTGTCTTTTTTTATTATTATTTGGCATCAAAAAATACATATAACCCCAAATTTTCACCCTCTTACTCCCACCATCCCATTTTTAATCGCGATTTTATTATTTTTGTATGAACAAATAATTTAACCGTCGTTCGTATTTCAAACAGAACGAAATTATTTATATTGTTGAATGACAGATGGCGCAACGTTTGAGAAGAATTCAAGAGAAACGTCGCGTGATTTTGACATTTCATTCGGCATATCACAACGCAGTGCGTGCAAAATTTTGTACGATTTATTTTAATTTATCTATTTTTGTGTGCGTGTATTACAGTGCACAATGCCAGCAAGACGCAAGGGGGGCCATTTGGGCCGTCGAATGAATAAAGCAACAAACATGCGAAATAGTAGAGCAGAAAGAACAGACGAACAAATCCAACAAGATAACAAAAACGTGCGTGTGAACATGTCGCAATTGGGTGCATCTCAATCATAAGAGGCACGAGTTGAACGAAATCAACAATGACAATCGGAACGGAGCCAAGCGCGCCGGTTCGTAGTTAACGCACGCAGAGCAAATGACTGACAACCCCAACAAGTACATCGAGCATTTACATCCGCTTTACGTTCCTTCGTCTCGCATTCGAGTACGAGCCAGATATTGAATATTCCGCTCATCCGAAAGTGCTGATTGGTGCTATGGACAAAGAATGTCCCCATTGTCATGCGCTCAAATTCAAACATGAGTCAGCCGGGATGTGTTGCGTATCAGGAAAAGTGCAACTACCATACATTGAGATACCACCAGAACCATTGAACGGCTTGCTCATTGGCACGGTTCCAGATTCAAACCTGTTCCTGAAGTCCATTCGCACATTCAATTCATGCTTCCAAATGCCTTCGTTCGGAGCAACAGAAATAGTTCACAATACTGCGGCAAATGGTCAACAATTCCATTCTACGTTCAAAATCAAAGGCCAAGTATACCACAAAGTAGGCTTATTGCTGCCAATGCCAAACGAACCACATAAATTTTTACAAATCTACTTCGTGGGCGGTGAGGACATCAATCGTGTGGATACACGTTGCGGCTACAATAACCTCAATTTGTCTAATGCCAGGCGCATCGTCGGCGAACTGGACGCCCTAATGAATGAGCACAATGAATTATTGAAATTCTTGAAAACAAACATGCACGAATTGCAAAGCGACAATCACGCTATTGTCATCAATCCTGATAAAACATCAGCTGAAGAGCACGTGCGTCGATTCAATGCGCCTGATGTTGACGATATTGCATCATGGTTGGCGACCACACATCAACGCGAAAAATCGTGATTCGAAGAAGAAACAATAATCTGGAGTTCATCGCTGACACACACCGTTCATACGACGCTCTCCAATATCCGCTAATTTTCTGGAAGGGACAAGACGGATATTGCATAGACATTAAACAACCAGATCCTGTCACAGGTAATTCATTCATTATGAACATCATTACTCATTTTGAATTGAGAAAATGAATGGTTGGTGTTTTTTTGTTTTTATCGGCGGTCATCATCTACAACGCTCCATTCCTCTTTCTGTCATAGATCCCATCCCCACACACTTACGATACATTCGTTATTTTTTATTTAACAACCAAAATATTCACTAGAATTAATTTATATGGCAGAACAACGTTTGCCGGGTCAGCTAGTAACCTATATATTTATAATTAGAACCTAAACACACATTAAAATAACGTATACAGTAAATTTTATAAACGTTGGATTCGAACCCGTGACCAATGGATACTCTGCCATTTCTAGTGGTCATCTTCTTTATAAAAAAATAATTCTCATAGAAATAAGAATATTTTCGATAATATAAAATATACAAGTATGAAGAAAAATAAAATTATGACGAAGTAACGCAATTATTCGATTACAGATACACATACGTAATCACAAATCTGACCGATGTAGCTCAACATATCTGCACACTGTACAAATTGGGGGTATCGAACAGACCACTGGCGTAATATGTTGTAATGTTGACGACCGGCCCGTTTATGAGGCTGCGTACGTGTCGCACCATTTGACGACGGGGAATCTTGCCGATACCCTTTTGCCCTCCGATCCTGGAGCGATCCACTCTGCCTTCTGACGCAGCACTAATCCACTCCGGCCCTTACAAACAGTGTCGCAGTGTGCTTGGTTGACGGCAGTGGCTTGCAAAATACGTTGCAGAACTTATCGAGTTTTTAATATAAAGTTATTCAAAAAATACGTCTATATACATTGTATTTCATGGAACAAGTGTTTTTGAAAATATACAAGAGCTTTATACTAATTAAGTACATATTATAATATATTATAA
Source organism: Rhyacophila brunnea (assembly GCF_057557595.1). NCBI lineage: Eukaryota > Metazoa > Arthropoda > Insecta > Trichoptera > Rhyacophilidae > Rhyacophila > Rhyacophila brunnea. Next base: position 33,707,147 of record NW_028232859.1, read on the forward strand.
TAGGTATACGAGAAAAGTTTTCATTCGAAATATATTTTTTTAAACATTACTATTCCAAGAAGCAGCATAATATGAATATCTATAATGTCGTTTTAGGTATTTTGGTATCTTTTTAAAGAGGAGTGCTTGCTTATTAGACAATTGTTCTTCTTATTTGATGTCATGTATACAAAAATATATTCGTTAAAAAATAAAATTATATTGACAAAAGGATTTCACTTCAGTTAACTTCTCCTTTAAATAAATATGAAAAAACATATTTTATATTAAATAATCATATGAAAATAATATACGGAATAACTATATTATATTAATTATAATTATAGTATATGAACAAAGAAAAATATTTATATAACGATTTTATATTACACACTTTGAGCGAGTGCATATAAGTACATAGTATTATCAATATATATAATATTAAGCTAAGGGTTGTCGTGAGATAACGTCGCGTTAGATTTTTTTTTCACGACTGTGAGAAAATAATAGGCCGATATAGAGACGATAGTAGCCGCCCGACGAGTATCCATTCTATGACATGTTTCCTTAAGTGTAATCATGGTGTCACGTAATTCTGTCATTTTTTTGAGGACGAGGGATGATAATATTTGCTCTATCCCGTATAAATTTTCCACGTGAAAGGTTGTGTTTTAAATAAATACTCGTATATCAACCCAAATTTAAATACTTGCCCTTTAGCTATTTTACCATTACTTTAAACGTTAACTTGAGAGATTTATCTTTAAAACTATCAAGAGAAAAAACATTATTAAATTTTATCCATTCAACTGTTGAAGCTTTTATTCTCAGAGTAATGATATTATATAAAGAGCGCCTATTTTTCGGCAAAATGAAGCCGGATTTCAGACGTATATCGCACAGTAGAACTAAGATTGTATTATTAACAACTTAACCATGAAACGTTATACCATCGTGTTGCTTCTCAGTACGGCTACCAAATTTAAACACAACATAGTTAACCATAATATGTTATATTAAAAAAATTATCACTTACTTTATATTTAACGCAAAAACGACAAATTTCAGCAACACGTACTCGCAGTTTTTAAATGAATGTAATCAGTCAAATCCTTATTTACCGGAGACGTTTTGAAAAAATATTTACTTTAGCCCTAGCGATTCTATCTTACTCTAACCTAACGCATAGAGCGTGCCAAATGCTTACTAACTCGCACTTATAGTTCGGTTTTGTTCAGGCCTTGGTTTTATTAATTTAGAGTGTCATATAATTTTTTTTTTTTAATAATTACAATAAATTCATTAAGTCATAATAATATTTATGAGAACGTAATATTTTTTGAGAACGTATGGGTAATACATTAATTATATACATTATATTGATTATTTTTGATAGTACACATACTTTACACAATAGAAAATCGCATTATTTGCTACTGATGTACTACTACTACTTTGATCAATCGCTTAGGACGCCAATGGTATTGTTCAACATTGTATAGTGGATGGCGCTAATGCACCGGGCTTTGTCGAAGACACCACCTCACTTTTCAACCCCGCGACACTGCCGTACGACCCCCTGTCCCCTAACGAAATGAATTTTAGCACCTGTTTGATCGGTTTTATAAGACAGCGGAAGGAAACTGTTTGACAGCAGCGTTCGTTTAAGATTGCGTAATGAGAAATTAGTGAAGCGTATTGTAGATGTTTTAGAGATACATAAATTTAATCTAATCCACGTATTCATACTAAGTTTATGATTAATGATTAGGTATCGAAGAATTATGTCTTTATAAAAAAATAGAGCCGTATTTGTTAAAAAATCTAAATAATATAATTAAGCTACGTATACTTTCATTCACTCTTGTAGAAGCAGGGTAAAGGTGATCATAATAATAATATATGCATTATATTACAAAATTACATTTTTAAAAAATAGTTATTATATGAACCGGTAGATGTCCACGTCGACACATTATCACTAAATTCAGCCAGTTGGGTGACTTATCATTTTAAAAGAAATGCGTACAAGTTGTCTCAATAGTATGTCAATTAAATTTAATATATCTGCATTTATACAAATGAAAATGATACAAAATACCTAAGTAAAATTAAAATTTTAATAATACAGTATTATTAGACAAGTATCTTTTATAGTACTTTGTCTTTTATCCGGGAGCCCCGAGTTTGATTCTCGGTAAAATTACAAAATATTGACATATTAAGCATGTGTTTTCTCATTGTTTCACTTCTACTACACTATTGTTTCACTACACTATTGTAATTAGGTCGTATGGCTTTTTATAGTTGCGTTATAAGACCCATAGATGTATGCCCAAATCACGTATAAAAGAATTAACAAACTGTGTTAAAAAAGCAAAAAAATCTTATTATTTTTAATCTGGAGAAAAGGTTACGTAGAGGTCGGTAAACTGAGGTCGACAAACTAGAGGTGGCTTTTTGGTACACGCGCGATCAAAAATATTAAATGTAAAAATAAAACTATCACATTTCTAAAACATAAACTTCTGACAAGAGGACAACGCTTCCATAACATTTTATTATATCGGGATTGTTATTTTAAGCCATTCATGAATAGTAAAGCGTTCCTTGCTTTTGCTATAAATCTACTAAATACCAATGTCAATTTTAATGTCAATGTTAATTGTTAATTTTGTCCTCATTTTTAATATTAGCACGGACACTATTGAAATGAAAAAGCTTTACTTAATGAGGTAAAAGTTATAGTATAGACCTTCCTAATTTTTAAGTCTTGCTATTGAATATGAAAACATGGAATCAAATTTCAAAGCGCTTGTGAGCTTACAGCAAAAACAATTTTCAAGATACGAGTGTTTGTTTTCATACACTTTTATATTTACGCAAATAATCAATGCCAGTCTCCCTAAGCTGTAAATATATATAGGTATACAGGTATATTAATGGCACTTGATTACGAGATAAATCGTTGTGTTACTCATATTATATTGCTTCTATGTACCAACAATTTCTGGGTTAACGGCCCACATGCTCAGCGTAGATCAAAATGGAGCTTTTATGCTATTTTCAGAGCATAACACTGGACATTCCTTAAACGCTGTAGATAATCTATTTATATAATTTTGAAGAGACTTCTACAACTTTTTTAATTATACCTATGAGGATATTATATATAACGTTTTAACTAATACAAAAATAGGAATGGAGCTATCGCACTCCGACTCTCCCGACTTATTATTCAAGTCCAAATTTAGCAATCAAAATGTAGTCCAAATTTTTACGGATGGAAGCAAAATTCCCGATTCACCTTCAGTAGGTGTAGCAGTGTTCTTCCCCCAATCCAACACGTCGGTTGCCAAAAGTGTCCATAGATTCACTTCCATCTATACAGCAGAGTGCTTAGCCTTATGCGAAGCCACTAAAATTGCACTTAATTACAAAAATAAAAATATCAACATTTTCACTGACTCCTTAAGTCTGATTCACTCGCTCGAAAATCCAAATTTCAGCATCAAAACTAATGACTACATTCTTAATATTAGAACCAACATTTCCAAATTTAGCAATAGTAACGAACACGGTACAAATATACAGATATACTGGATTCCAGCACATAAAGGAATTAATGGCAATGAAATTGCTGATCAATTGGCAAAAAAATCTGTAAAATACCCATCAGAAAATATAAGAATTCCATACACAGATTTTAAAGCCCAGTTTAAACAAACAATGAGCGAAAATAACGGTAAATATTTAGAAAATCTTGGGAAAGAAAAGGAAACACACTACTATCAAAACTTTTATAGTAGATCTCCTAAAACTTGGTTTAGTAAACATTGTAAAATAAAGCGAGATGTAATAGTGACAATAGCTAGAAGCAGGACAGGGCATCACAGTCTCAACGAATCATTGTACAAAATTAAAGTGGTAGATAGCCCTCAGTGTCAGTGTGGACATCCCACTCAAGATCTTAACCACATTGTCTGGCAATGTGATGCCTATGACCAGGAGAGAGAAGTGTTATTGAATAAGTTGGGGGAATGCAGGTTATACCCTCCTTTTACGATTAATTCGTTCCTGGCAAAACCAAATATTTCAGTTATGAAAATTGTACATGAATTTCTCCAAAAATGTAACGTAAATGTCTAGTGTATAGTGTAACAAAAATGTAATTATGTATCATTAATAATGTAACTATTTATGCCTGTCGTTAAAAAAAAATGTATGTATACTTTTGTAAACCATTGTAAAGCAGAATAGCCTTCCATTCAGAGAAGAGCTCAATTGCTTCCAAATAAAGAAAAAAAAAATTATTTTGAAGCCTTATTATCCTTTATATTTATTTTAAACATTTAATGACTGCATAAAGTATTTTTATTACATAAAATAGTATTCTTTTAAACCTCTCGCTATAATGTTTTAGAATATACTCTTATTTCAGTACATCCATATGCAGTGGTCTTAAGATTTTTTAAATTTATTAATTTTTAAATGCATTTACAAAACCATTAGTAAAATTAATGTTAACATTATATAGTGATATATTTATGATTTTTTAAATACGTTTTTAAATTTTCTGTTGAACCATATAAACTTGACTTGACTAAATTAAACGATCAAAAAAATTTGTACTTGACATGTCATATTGATTTCCATAGTAACGCACGTATATATTTATAATTTAGTTGCTAGGACCCCAGACCCCTAGCAACCAATAATGGTGTCGAAATAACTTTTCATACAAAACAGAATTAACTGAAAATGAATTCAATTCTACTTAAAGATGGCTAAAGGTATTAAAAAATGCATTGGCATCGTGTTCTGATATATTCTTAAAGTTTCAAATGTCTAGCTAGTCGGGAAAATGATTGCAAGATCTGTACCGGACAAAGAACCACCCGACAAATAAGAATACGAGCTAAGAAAAACGTTGTAAAATAAAGTGGAAAATTTTGTAACCCCGAAAATTATTTATTGGAAAGTTTTAGTACATTCTGGAAATTTGGTTGACTCCATTCAATGTTATAAGCTGTGATACTTTTACATAATATGCTAGGTATTTTCAGTGGTAAACACAATGATAGAAATATGTAGCTGTACGAGTATTCAATGAAATATTTTTCTGTTCTTTTATTATTATGTACATGTCTTCTCAAATTATATAAGTATGTCAGCATAAAGTTTCTAACTATTATTAATAAGAATTAGGATATCTTTATATGGATTTTTCTCCTAGTTAAAATTTGTATACATAGAAAAAAATCGGTGTGTGTACTTATTATGTAAGCGCATTAGAAGTTATATAATATACTTCTTTGGTGTAACAAAACTTTTGATAAACAAGATTCTCTAACTGCCTCTTAATTATCTTGTTAAATTACACAGTCAAGAAAAAGGACCGCTTATTGGAACGCCGTTGGTTTATTTCTATACACTTTAACTTATATTACTAAATTATATAATGGTTTCTTATTGTTTTTATTTTTAAAGTACCAACTTTCAATCTGACGTTTAATCGTTTGTTTACGTAATGAATTGCAAATGGCCGACAATAATAAAATCGCTGCCTAGGCAACGGAACAATTATATGTGTATTATACTGTATAATCTTCACGATTGCAGTATCATACTGTGGCGTAAAGGTAGTATATTCGGCTGATAACCGAACAATCGGTGGTTCAAATCCAATCGAGTGCGTTTTTTTTCGTGTGAAACAATCAATTATGTGTTACATGTCACACGCCAAAAATAGACTCTGGTCTGATTTCCCAAACGCGCCAAAAGAAGTATAACTTCTAAAATATCTTAAGTCTAGTTAATATAAACTAATTCTATATTTTGTAATTAGATAATATCACGTTGCCAATATGAGCAGACTTGCGTTAAACAAACTTTGTTAGCATAACCATTTGATGCGGTGGCATCAAATTGATGCATTTCACAAGCAAGCCCTGGCCTCCCCAGCAAACCATAATGCAAATGTTATTGTCCATTGGCATTTTGTCAATGGAGAATGACCGCTGCCATCGTTACCATACAGCGCACCGTAATCAGATAGATTGTCTGTTAATTGCTAAGCTTTCAATTTTGTCCGGCAACATTGAGAGCATTATGTTTTGCGTTATACAAGTAAATGATAATTTAGTTAGATTATTCAAAATGATTTTCAATTTATTAACGATACTTAATTAGTGGTTCAGACCATTCGTTTGCGGTACCAAGCTGAATTAAATATGCATTTTTAGTGATATTATAATATTATATTCCAAAACATTAAACGTCAATTATAAAATTAAACTAACCAAAAAAATTTAAGTACCTACATACTAAAATAATGTTTGAAATATACTATTTTATAAAATTTATAATAAAAGCATCATAAACTAGTCAAAGTCATACACGGGGTTTACTTATCCATGCATTTCATCACTGTCAAATAAATAAATACCAATATCATAATTTATTATACAATTAAATATCAGTCACTAACTCCAGTAAAGTTGTATTCAATATTGTAAGTGAAATCATCAGAACGATATTATATAGGTATAGATATCATTGATATTTTATGGGAAACATTACTCGATGAAGCTTTATTTGATGTCAATAAAATAATTTAAAGTTATACATATTTGTATTATGAGAAAAATGTTTTTTTTTTTATAAAATGTAGAAGGGTCATATTGTAACTATGGATTATTAAGAAATTTCTTTGACACATTTAAAAAAAATATTAAAATATATTTTAAAAATATAAGTCGCCATTTGATTAAAGCATATTTTATGTTAATATATAATACTCGTATTTCAATTATCTAACGTACATTTTATGATGGTTTTCTTTTAAATATATTTAAATACGTATTGATTATTAAAAATATTTACAAAATGTAAATTAACAGCTAGTCCCATTAATTTACCAGTTTTTTATTAATTAAAGTAGCATAGGACTTTAACAAAAACGTCGACATTAAAATTATAGAACATATTATCTAAAAACGTTGTTCCAAAATGGGCCAGAAGAATGAAAAAATACACCACGTGAAATGTAAACTAAAACACGTATCGATTTGACTCAAAAGTAAAAAAGTACCTACTCACATTCAAACTGAAAGTCTGCTACGAAAAGTGAGCGATGCACTTGGACTCAGTTTGTTTGCTTAGAGCTACTGTTAGGTTATTCTCGTGAAGGTGTTGGACAAAGAGAGGTGATCACATATTAATAATAAATCACCAAGTAATTCCGGTGTATCAATTTAACATGTCAAAGTATAGTACATGAGATGGCCATTATTTCAACAGATTTTGATCATAATTAGAATACTTATATTTTTTCATGATTTAAGTACCTACATCTTTATTATTAAACTTTTTTTTGTATTTTATAATTAAAAAAAAAATGATTTAATCCATATCGTTAAAAGAGTAGTATACTGATTCTTTTTACTTCTGCATTTTAGTTACCTATATACGTTAACCTTCCACATTTCAGCATTACCATCGATTCAGCGCTACGTCCCATGGCTCGTGTTACGTCTGACATGCGACGCATAGATTATTATTGAAGCAACGCTGTGAGGTGAGCAGGATCGACCAAAATGTCGGAATCCGTACAGCCATACCACATAAGATTGTCGACACTTCATGTAAATTAATTTATCTGCGCAGAAATAAACCTGCACACTATTTAAGTTTGATGACAAGTCGCAAGTTAAATCGTCCAAGTTACGACCCTCTGTCATTAGGTTCCAACGAAGAAGAAGAAGAAGAGAGCGAGTATCAAATGATTATCGATTAAAACTGTAACATAATATAAGTTTATGTTATTTCATGATCTAGGTATTTGGTTCTACTCATTGCTATATTTAATTCATATGATTGCGTCATGTTGAGTTAAAGGTGGCGTTTGCATCTCGTAGGTTGCTATATAACGAATGCACTGTTTATTGACAAACCTGCTTCTACCTACAAAAAGTTATATGCACGGTTCAGCTTTGCATCCTCCTACATACGAAAAGTTTATTTTATTGAAGCTACTCGCAACGATACCAACTAAATTTGTGAAACGTTTTTAAGCTCACCACGTACGTTTATTGCAATAATTTTGTTTCGTTATAGATTAAAGCGTATATATTATATTATTTTATTGCACTTTTATCATTTTGAACTTATTGAAAACTAACAGACTTTATGCAATACTTACTAATACAGTAAGCTAAAGAATAAAACATATTTAAGGCTAGATAATTGTCCGTATAAATAAATAAAAATTGTTTCATTGAAAAAATAATAATTGTTAATACAAAATATTATATTTGTGAAATTTCCTTCTAAACCAGGTTTTTTTACTGTGTCATATTTATCTAGTGGGTGGTTAATAAATTATACATTAAATTTTCAATTCTTCAATTCATTCTTTAAATATACTACCACATGGCTTGCAGAGGATAAGAGATTTTGGAGAAAGTTGATTGAGAATTCTATAGTATCTTTTCCAGAATGATCACGATCTCCAGTCATGATACATTGAATATAATATGTAAAATAACAATTTCCACGATGTCAATTATCACGAGAATACTAAGTAAATTATAACAGGTATTAAATCTTGATAAGCTAATGTTATCTTATGTTAGTCGTTTTAATACTTCAATGAAATACGTCAATAAACCTGGGTCATAAAACATAATATAATAGATCAAATATTTTTAATACTTGAATAACTTGTTGCTTGAGCGAGAAAGATTTGCACTCCGATACAAATTGTGACTTAAGTGTTGAAACGTGCTATCATAAAACATTCATTGATAAGCTCTCTCGAATCTCCCAGCTCTTTTGCCTTCTTCTGTTCACATTTTCACATTTTCCTGACTTTCTCCCGATCTCCCTATCCCTTTCCAGTCTTCGCGATGTTTCGCTTAATTCGGCACAGTATAGCTAATCGAAATTTAAAGAACGTATTGCCAGTAAATTTCAATCAATCGCGAGAAAGTCATGAATTTAACATAACGTAAACTTGGTTCTATCCATTAAAATATAATAATAAATTATGTATTATAATTAAATGTTATGAAATAGTTAATTTTTTTTTTGCAATAATGTATATTTTTGAAAAATATAATAATAAGTAGGTAATAAAATAATTGTAATATTGTACATATAATATAAACGGTCAATTGTATGTGATTTGACTTTGAAAAATAATATCTTATTATAGTATATTTATTATAAAAATAAATTGAAATTTTCTTAATAGATTGACAATTTTACCAATCGTATACAATATACATAATAAGTTCAGTATTAAAGCACATTGGTATATTATGGTACTTACTGATATTACACTTAAAATACTAAAGTAAATTGTGAGCAAGTAATTTGGCTGCATATCATAATATATATTACCTCCAGTTATGCAGAAATGCACAAAATTCCAATGGTGTCTATGAAAATCATTTAATTTTCTGATATAATTTATACTCCAATTATTTGAAATTATTTGTGGTGCAAAGTTTGTAAATGCACATTTATAATATATACAATGGAGTTGAAAATATTTTTTAAAAGTTTATAAATCTATCCTCAAGTACGTGCCCGCTAATTTATACTATACATTTATGTATGTTGTAAACAGAAATGATTCAAAATTCCTCTGATATGATGTGAACATATATTTGTTGAAATTAGTTGGTAGTAATTTTAAGTGGACTGCATGCATAGGTCAGATTAGGAACGGAGGGAGTTTGTGGGAACTAGCCTTTATAATATTGTCTGTGGATGGTAAAAGTCTCACCGTGAACACTTGCTTATTGACGAGTTTTAAAAATACCTATTGCTAGTACTGTATGCTATCGAAGGCTTGCTAAGTAATCACTGAATTTTGAAACACTTTGTTGATAATTATTGCATTACCTGCTGGTAGAACACGATACTATACTTGCATGAAGACTTTTGTGGTAATACTATGAAGATAAAAAGTTGAAAATAGGTATTTGACGCAAACGATACTTAGTATTTAATTTAATATTAAGCTAATTAAATCATTTAAATAGAGTGAAATTATTTTTTGAGATTAGATAAAATGTAAGAATAATTCGTCATATTTTTTACCTTAGATACTAAAAGAGACTGGGATTATAATGAAAGTTATACGTATTAACGGATTAAAGAGTCTATGAGGGTGCCTTTTGGTCGACTGTATGTAGAATATCTACATATACAGTCAACATAATGCGAGTGTACACATTTGATAACAGGTACGCAGCGTAGAGCAAGGGATCTCTTAAAAGGCTTTATATTATTCCGTGCGTAGAATCTGACTCAGCAAATCATTTCATTGTACCAATGATACACCCTTCCTTTTGATATGAGCATAAGGGGTATTAAAGAAAAGCGTAGGAAAACGTCGGGACACAGGTAGCGAATAGAAATTACGCATCGGCTAATGAGATTTTGTCAAAAGAATGCAAAACATATTTTGAATGTAAACTCGTTTGATTGAAACTCAAAGGATGAATAATTTACATTAGACCGTCTAATAATAAACTTGAAATTATGTTATCCCTTTAGAACTTTGTGAACTGAAATTGGTTATGAAACCAATATTATTTAATTAAACGGGATGAGTATAATATTTTATGTATTCCGTTGTGTTATAGAAGTTTAGTAATTCTATTTAAATTTGTTATTTAGATAAAAAATATATTTTGATGAACAAAAATAACTAAGATATATATATGTATTATCACGAAAGGTAATAAATTAAAATTAAAAATAATATAAAATTATTAAACTAGTATTTTATTCAAAATAATTTTTTGAGATATTTTCAATAAGTGAATTATCGGTAGTATTATAATACGCCAGCTGGATGAAAATGGAGATCAAGATGTGAGCTGTAGCATTACCAAAAGGCGAAGAAGAAGCTCTATGAAATATATATAATATGAATACATTTTTATATGATATAATAAATACTATCATTAAGAAAAAAGAACGTAATCTATACAATATTATACTTAAAACTTTCATCGTTATCGTAATAGATCTTTGAATTGTTACTATTATATTCTTCATCATGAAAATTCTCAAAAGATGATTCTTGAGAATTGGTTCCGCAATAAGTCGAAAACGTTGAAGAATTAAGGAAGAAGAATACGTTGTGACAACCCAAAAATCTATTGAGGGTACATAGTCTATTCTATTACCAATCGATTTTTGCAATCCACGAGCTTCCAGAATATCTAACAAATCGACATTGCTTCTGATCATAAAACAATTGGTCTATTCCAGTGCCTTCTATTTTGGGATGCTAATTAATTTTTTGAATTATATAAAACTATATGTGAGATACGGTTAACGTATCGTGATTTCAATTCACGCCATCGGTCTGAATATCTACGACTGGGTATAATAATAATTTATCATAGAATATTTTTTAATGATCGATATGTTTATATTCTATTATGAATCAATGACATATTTACATTTTAAAGGTTAAGTGAATAGATAATAACAATTTCCCATGCAAGCTGTAAGCATAACCTCTTTTCTATAAATGCCTAAAAAGCTCTGCTTATAAATAAAAAGTATTTTTACCTAACCTATTAAATATAATGTTTTGATATTGATACTGTTGACAGAAGGTACTTGATGGAATTTGAATTTAAATTCTAATGGATTTTATGTTTTGTACTATTCCATTTGAGTGGAATTTTTATGGTTCAAGAGGTTCAAATAGAATAGTATAAAACTTAAATCCATTAGAATTTATAATGTTTTGAGTTTTATTAAATAAATTAGTGATTATTATTACGCGAAAGGGCCGTAAGAGAAACGAATGGGTTTGGAAGCAGACAAGAGTACGCTATGTAATAGACGTTGCCAAACAGCTGAAATGGAGATGAGCGGGGCACATTGCTCGCCGAAAGGACGGCCGCTGGACAAATGCCGTCATCCAATGGTACCCAAGGGGTACGTAACGGCCACAGGGTTGCCCTAAAAGCCGCTGGATTGACGAACTGGTAAAGTTCGGCGGAAATATGTGGCAGCAAACAACACGGGACCGAGAGAGTTGGAGAAAGCTTGGGGAGGCCTTCATACAGCAGTGGATTGACCCCGGCTGGTGATGATGATTAAGGAATTACTATTTCTAAAATTTTAATAGTCTTTAATATGAAATTAAAAAAATATAAATATAGGTATGATATGAAAAAAATACTTTCAATTATAAAAAGATACAATCACTAAATTCCTTTTAATAAAAGTAAAATCGAGTCTATTTCACCAACATTTAAAAGTATTTCAGTAATACGAAAAATAACATATGCCTAAGTAACCGTAATGGTAGAATTGGCACGCCACTGATCTGTCCATAAAAAAGCGTCTGGCATTATATAAGGCTGTCTGTGCGCGAATCGTGTGCAATGTTTTGTTTTCCGTCTAAATTGGATGAGTGACGGCTTTGACAGCCCGCTAGCTGATCGTTTCTCTTACAAAGTTCACTCAGTCAGTAAGCACTTATAGATCAAAAATACATTTTTTATTGCTCTTATAATCATAATACAGTGTGAGTTTTAAATAAAATACATACCGTGTATATTTTTTACATTAATCAATACTAAATATACAATAGTTTTCATACCTACGGTTTTAGTGATATTGATTTTGTAAGATAGATATAAATCGTTCGTATTATATTTAGCCATATCATCATTTATCGTGAGCGGTCATATCAGAAAAATATGGCCGTACAACGTTGGGTTAAAAAAATAACGCGTAATTCATGGAACATTGCCGACAGTAATATTCCAATTTATTAGATTCAATAAAAACATTAATTTCACAACTAATATGTACAACTTGATACTTACGAGTAACTACTATTGAATCATTTAGAAATTAATATAAATATAAGTTACGATATGAGTGTATTTCTAATTTATTTACTTACCTTTTATCTTCTTATGTCTTCATCGTATATTTCAATTTTTTTTTTATTAAATTTGTATTTTGAAATTGTTTTATTTAGCCAAGAATTTGATCTCAATACTATATGGCAATCGGTTTCCAATTCAACAACTAACAATGAACTGTACATACGTATAATTTTCCGGATACAGGTTTTTAAATATAGAATGCAGAAGGTTGCTGTTTATTTTATTAAAATTTTAAGCATTTTTGTCTTCATATCTGTATATTTTTTTCTGTACGGGTTTACGGTATAAACATCTTCATTTGTGTAGTTCAGTTAGTGTAGTACTACATAAACTTTATAAAGGTATTTATTGTTCAATCGTATGGAAAATTTTTATTAACTTCACTTTCAAAGTTTTTATATTATTAATAATGTTAGGTGCATACTTATTTATAGAAGTCATCAGAAATAATACGTTCTAATATTACAAACCTCTTTACTTCTGCAGCTGCCCACCAGGATTCAAATAATTTCATGTTGACAATTTTATGTAGCAAATAATAACTAGTTATATATGTATTTTTTCAACATCACCTCTACAAACAAAAATCACCGCACGATACCGGCGAGAGATTAAAACTCATCACTGATTCAAATATTATTTTAATACCTAAGTTATGATTTGTTGCATATTTTAGTGGTTTATCAATCGATGTGTTACATACAAATCGTATGCATATGCTAGTTGGAGGTAAAGAATTTAATGTTTTTTGAAATAAAAATAAGTCTGTGATAAAACAACTGCAAGTATATCAGTTATTTTACCAGAAGTGACTGTCAAATCCCCACGGTCTATAGCGATCCGCGAATGGCTTTGTGGATTGGGTATTGATGTGACTCGCCCTCGTTTCTTTTTCTTTCCCATCAAAAAACACCCTTGCCGTGAAAGCTTCTCGATAAAAACAAACATCCCCAAATGAAAAAAAAATATGCCGGCTTATATGGTACAGTGTAGACACGCCTTTTGATGGAATTATCTAATACCAACGAATAAGTGATTCATAGACCGCCTTCACTGCTATAACATAATTATAAGTACTATTTTTTTATTCATCTCAACATAAATAACAATATCGAATTTTGTTTGATACAAGATTTTTATACTTAATTTGAAACATTCAAGAAAAAATAACAATTTAATTGTATCAATACATTATAATGTTACTGTTTAATGTTTTATGTATATTTTAGTGTTTATTTTTCTCCTAAAAATGATCTTTGGAAAAACTGGTTATAAATTCTATTTTGATTCGATATATAATTATAGTGATATAACTTTTTACTATGGGCATTACAATATTATAACCAACATGCTACGTAGTAAGTGACAGTAGCATTTGTTACAGATCAATTTTAAATTTATAAACTATGATAGCTTGTTTTAGATGAGTTAAATTTTTTTTTTTTGTGTTTCAAATTTATTTATTTAATTAAAAAAAAGAGGATTATAGCATTTAAGGTTTTGATTAACGCGCTATATTAAGTAGTACATAAATGAAGTATACAGTTATGCAAACATGGCTATAGAATATATACCATATATTATATACTTACCGATGACAACAGATATAACACGTATGAAGACGAGGAAATAATTTATTAAATAATAATATGAAAATAAAATAATAAAAAAATTAAAACTATGTATTTAACATATCCATAAATATTAAATAATTTATAAAAAAATATATTAACGTTTATGGTGCCATCAAATAAGTTAATCGCATGATAGTGGGCATCATAAAACACATTTTCCTTTCTGCGATGGGGTAACATGAAGACCGCAAATGTACGAATGATATTGGCGCTAACATGAAAATAATTAAAACTTACAAGTTTGTATATAAAGATTATAAATGAATCTACGATGATGATGACGATAAAACATGCAGTCAACTTAAAGAAATCTTTACCTCATATATATTATGCATTCGAGAAAACAAGAAACTTAAGAAAGCCGAGTTTTAATATACGACAACGAAAGAGAGTTTTTTTTATATTAAATAAAATATAATGCTAAATCTTGTGTATTCTTGTTATTCAAAAAATACTAAGACTGTACTTAATGGTTTTTGTAATATATTGTGGTTTTGTCAACCAGAATAGACTATGAGATTTATATAGTAGCACAATTTTTTTATATTCGTTGTTCTATTGTCACGGAATAACTAATAAAAATATACGTCTAAGGTTACAAATGATTTTTAAACTTTAAAAAAAATATTTTAAAATATAAGTATTTTTTTTTATTATGTTATCAATTTTATGAAAGACTGACTGATAAAAAGTATCATAAATTTATCACTTCGTCTGAAACAAAACAGTGTCAAAAAAGTGTTTCAAAAAAGTCGAAACTTTCTCAAGTGTCTCGGTAAAAAAAAAAACTCTCATTCCACGTGTATCCAAAATATCAGGCTATCAATTCAGTGGTCTGTGACATCCAGTCGTCCCCTTCAGCTGATCTTAGTCACAGACCCCGTGAAAGTTTTCGTCCCACAACAAATCATCCGACCCCGCCGCTCGGCGCCCGGGTGCGATAAAATGATCAGCCGGTGTCCCAGGGCGCATCTTCTTGTCGCAACACTTGTTTACAACAGTCCCGTTTTACCCGTGTATCCCCTTAACCCGTAGATGGCGAAAGTGGTCGAAGAAGTAGCCATTGTATGAAGTAAAACATTGCGATCTTGTGGCGAAACATGTCAATAAAAATATCTATAGATTGTTTAATACGAGTAGATATTTCCAAATAGCGACTAATACTATATTATAGATTATTTACCATGCGTTTATATAATTAATTATCAAAGTATATCACCATCATCTGAGCCACTGTTAACTCATTACTGCAAGATCTTTCCTTATTGTCACCACTCTTATTTGTCGTTAGTCTTTCGTTACCACATACTTCCCATCGACTCGATTATCTTATAAATCCAGAAGGCTTATGATTATCTAACTCAGGTAGGTACGTAAAAAATATTTAAGTATAATGAATTGTATGAATCATCTATAATACAATAATTATATACCACATCCGTAGTATATTACCTATATTGCACGTTAATTCAATATTTGAAATATTCGCTACAACCTTAATAGTAGGTATTGTTTTTAAAGTTAGAAGAAAGTTTTTAAAATCAATATTCGATATTATTTATATAACATATCATTAAGTCATGCTGCACATGACAACTAATTCTCGATGCGAAAAATCGCAGGTCGGGTAATCATGACGACGATCGAGACGATCTTTCTCAAGACGCGTATCATTCCAGAAAGAAGGATTGATACGGAAAATATTGAGTATAGTGAACCACAAACTGTGGAAAATATAAAGGCTACGGTAAATGAACGGTTTTCATTACCAGCGTCCTGTCGCAGTGACAAATGTTTGTAATATACACGTAACGTAATATGTAAATTTAACAGTAAAACAATGATAAAACTATATTAATTATATATTATGTAGAATATTTTTCATGTAGATATAATATATTAAATTAACGGGCATACAAAGAAAAAATTCGTCTGTTTCAGGGTTATTGCTGACTCAGCGAATTATTTTGAGAGACATTGACTTTATTTCACGTGTTTTAAGAGCTGTCATAACTGCTGACTGGCCAGACGATATTTATAAATTCTAAAACGATTAACTATGTTGACATTTAAGAAAGAAGACAATTGTGATATCATGTTTTTGTTATGTATTGTTAAAATATGATTTAAGATAAATATATATTTTTTGATATACTTTAAAATATTATATATATATATTGATATATTTTATTAAAATTATAAATGATATAGGTACATTAAATGTTCTATAACTCAATAATATATTATTATATAAAAATATTTTTTGATTTAGGTATAAAATGAAACGCCGAATTATTGATATTTTATTTGAACTCCCAATGCATCCGAATTTAGTCCAGATTGTCCAAACGTGGCAACCTCGTTCTGATTTTTTTTCGGGCTTATATATTATTTGTCCGAACTTTTAAAGAAACTAATATTGAACACGAAAATAACAGAAATGATCATTTGATAATATAAAAAAAGAATGTAAATGGTAAAAAAAAACCTAAAAAACAACACTGTTAGTGGTATTTAGGACCCGAAAGATATGTTGGCTTTCGATTATTTTAGACTTTCAAGCCAGTTGAATATCCCAATATGACTCTAATATTGATGGCAACCCTAACTATATGGTTTAGTTGACTCCAAAACAAGTTTGTACCCATACATGTATCGTATCAATAACTTTGATTCTGTCTAAATAATTCCACTCTAACGAGTTCTAACTACCAGAAACGTTATTACTTTTATGTACAAAACACCTACGTATTCATATACCTGAGGGCAAAAATAATCAGCTAAGGGCGGCAAACTAATAAAGATTTCTGATAGCAGTGCAGTTTTATATTTCCCCGGAGAAAATTGTTTATCTTAACATCATATCTTTCAAGATATTATGGTGTCTGGCGCTAGTTTAGTAAGTTGAATATTCGAGGCAACTCATATATGATTATAAATGTTTAGAAAATATGTCAACTAATATTAATTTATTATTATTTTATTAGATTAAAGTTAAATAGACAAAAATGCATTTATTATCACTATTTATTTAAAAAAATTGACATTTTATATTGTATTTTTCTAATTTTTATTAAGTTTAGATGTAATAATACTATAATATTACTAGCTTGTTTGGTATATTAATAGTTCTACCTCTTACTCATTTATACAATAAATGATGTCATCATCATCATCAGCCTGAATCTATCCACTGCTGGATGAAGGCCTCTTCCAAGCTGCTTCCACTTCTCTCGGTCCTGTGCATTGCGTTGCCACGTACTTTGGCAGAACTTTATCATTTCATCGCTCGAGCGGCCTCTTCGTCTACCTTGCGGACGTTTTGTACTTCTTGTATACCACTGGATGACTATATTTGTCCAACGATTGTTTCTTCTTCGAGCTATGTGTCCAGCACATCTCCATTTAACGCTTTTAATAAACTCTATTACATCGCAAACTCTTGTTTACTTCCTTATCCACTCATTTCTCTTTTTGTCCTTTCACGTTATGCCCAGCATGCACCTCTCCATACCACGTTGTGCTACTCTAAGTTTCTGGATCTCTCTTTTACTTAGGGTCCGTGTTTCACACGCATATGTGATCACGGGAAGCACACACTAGTTGAACACTTTGCGCTTTAGACACAGTGGAAGGTCACTTTTGAAGACATTATTCAGGTGGCCAAAAGCACTCCAGCCTAGATATACTCTGCGAACAATTGCATCAAATATACATCCATCTATAGACACTTGTTGTCCCAGATAGATGTAGCTTTTCACCTGTTCGAGCTGAGTGCCATTGACGAGGATCTCTTTTTGGTCCGCAAAGCAGTTGAACATGACTTTCGTCTTTGTTACATTCATTTTCAAACCTACTTTATTGCTTACTTCAGCGAGTTCCTGCATTCTGCTTTGGAGGTCTTCTGAGTCTTGCGAGAAAATTACTATGTCATCGGCAAAGCGCAGATGACTCAGATAGGATCCCTTTGTCATTCTAGTCAAGTTGCCTGAATAAGTCTTCAAGGGTAGCTGTAAATAGTTTAGGTGAGATTGTATCATCTTGTCGGACTCATTTGGTGATAGAAAATCTGCGCGATGGTTTATGGAGATTGACAGATGCTGTTGCGCTACTGTATATATTATTTAAAATATTTATATAGCGCCCAGGGATTCCTTGTTTTCTGAGTGCGTCGACTATTGAACATTTTTTATCAAATCGAACGCCTTGTCATAGTGTATAAAAATGGACCATACCAAAGTAGTCAGAGAAATCATAGAGCGGTGCCAGGAATACAAACTGCTACTATGCATGGGTTTTATAGACTATAAATGATGTATTATCTAATTAATAAAATAATAATCATATGAAGATTAAATAAAAATCAATTGTTTTATTTATTTAATTTGATTATTACACATTTATTCGTAAAAATATATTACTTATACGTATACCAATATTTAGTGAAATATGATATAAATACATAATTCTAAATTTATGCTATTTCTTATTACTTGATTTTATGTTTATTATAAAAAACAAGAAGAAAACCGTGAATTAAATTAAAACTTGAGTATAAAAATAATCAACAGTTAGTAAGTAATTGTTGATAATAGACGTTTTGGTTATTGATTACGCAATATAAAGTTACACCATTTATATTGAGAACACAATATGTTTAAGTAGTTAAGAGGATGAGACCAGAACAGTTATAAATATGTTGATAGACGTTTAAAGTAAACTAATTGAAATATTAGATATATAGATAGTAAATAGTATATTTTAATAAATACCATGTTATAATATAATTCTACATTTTGAGAATAAAGTTATATTTCTGAAATAAGAGCAGTATTCATACAAAATAAATATTTCATTCGCTTGATATCATAAAAAAAAACTGCATGTGTTTTCCATATTTGTTGTGTATTTATAAAAAAAGTTGTTAGCATTACTTTTTTATAATATAATTAATGACACCTAATATAAAATTATAAAAGCATAATTTATATTTACTACCAATGATAACATTTATGTCATATTATCATATAACATTAATACCTACCTATATGTTTACGCGCAGTTTTGCTTCTGGTAAATACCTTATCCGAACGCTAAGTCAGCTGGATTGGTTAGCGGGAAAGCGACAATTAAACCAGCAGAAATAAATTAACGGAAATACGATACAAGCGTAGATTCACTGGATTTACAAGGCAAATGGCCAATTAAAACGACCTAAAAATCGCACGAAAAAACTTGTCCCGGCATCGAAAAAACTCGCTGAATTTTAAATACCATGATCACATTTGTTTGCTTTGAATTAAATTAAACTATTTCGCAGTATTTTTATTTATCGGTGGGTTCTCCACAATGAAAGTTAAAGCATTTATATAATCCAAAATACAATCATAATACTAGTATTGAATTCCGATGTGCTATTTTGGTTGTAACACTATTATCTAGAATATTTAACGATAATATTGACAATGGTGCTACAGCCGTAATATCTATTAATTGACTTTAAACTCAATTTTAAATATTTAATATTATTAATAATATTATTTACTTAATATATTGAAATGTTTGTCATTTTTCGTTTATTATATTATGTAACATACCGATCCGCTTATTTAATTATTATAATATAATATATATTATATATTTAAAAAAATCTAGAATAAACATATTACCCTCTAAAACCTTCAATATAACGATAAGATATTTAAAATTAATTCTCGGTCCATTTTTTATTTCATTAATTTTTTCATCCTGATATTTTCCATCAAAAGTTAAATTTACGTTATCATTTTGCATTTTTTATTTCAAAAGTGTAAATTTACAAAAATACTAGGGGACACAATATATTCCAGATGCCACCAGAGAGTACGACACTCCATACCCTTATAGCACAACCTCAAGGGTTTTGTCGCCATGGCCGGTTCTCCCTCACTCTGCAGCGGTGCTACAAAAGCGATTTACGCGCTGCAGGTCTGTCATGGCCGAAGGCAGTGGCGCAAACTAGTGCTTGCTCTATCACTCATTGCTGGGGCATGACAGTATGGAGTAAGTAAGTATTGAAAACTAAAAAAAATGGATTGCCTGTATAAATAGAGACTTGTACACTATTGATATAGTGACATTTGAACGCTTCTACCGAATTATATAAATATAGTTAACTTAGTAAACTGCACAGATATAATAATCAATAAGTTGGCATTTATGATTTCTTACTCAAACAACGGGTGTTATCTTGAGTCAACGGGTGTACATAAGCATTGTTTTTATGCTATTTATGTAATCACGTGAAGTAATAAATAATTTTACAGGATTTTTCAACATAATATTAATGTTATCGTATTATATTATTGGTTGTTTATCGTGAAAGATTGTCTTTTCATTTGCCCTGAAAATTGGCAAATAAATGTCATATTAGAAGTATGAAATTGTTACCAGGTGAATCTACAATCCAAATTCAGTTGTAGCTGACTTATTCAGTAGTGGTAGATAAGTGATCATTTTTTCTTCTCTTTCATAATATTTTTAGGCTTCATGAATATGAGGGCTCAGAAAAGAAGAATATCAGTTTCAAATCTCGTAAAATCTTGGCCAATCAATATATCTTATGTCGTTATAAGGTCTGAGACATACTATTCTAAAGTATTTTTTATTATTACTATACATAAATCATTTTTGAATAGCGACTTTTTTTAGAAGATTTACTTATATGAAAGAAAGTACATAAGTATCCTCTTTTAATGACATGCCAACATTTTACAAATATAGAAAGTCACGTTTTTGTTTCCTGAGTACTCATATTATAGAAGAAAGTTTTCTTCAAAATTTTTGTTAAAAACAGTTTTTATATAAAAATATCTATTATACAATATGCATAATGTAGTAGTGATAATATATTGAAAGTAATCTTGTAAGTAATGTTGTTCTTTTTTATAAGAAACCTTTTATATGACACTCTAATATTTTCAATAAAATAAAGTGTTCAAGTAAGATTAATGAAACGCATTATTAAAATTTGTCGAAAAACAAAGTGAAAAATTATATGCTAGATAATAATATATAAGTACTGTTTATTTTATTATATTTATATATTTGCTTACGTTTTAGCGCAGTTTACTGTTTAAAAATATTATATTTATTATATAAATTTTTCGATAAAATAACGTATTATTTCAATTTATCAGTACGGGTAGTATTTAAATATTAAGTGTGTGCTTTTAGTTCATGGGTGAATTGGGGCTTTTTAAAAGTGATGACTTGGTTTTTCGAAAACTCGGCATTAGTTTTCATTGTCAGTTACTTGTTACGAGAGGTATGCGAACGAAAAATATCCTCCCCATTGTATTTCAGTCGGGATGAGAGCATTCAAATTGTGACTGTTTCGATTGCAACTTCTGCGAGGTTAGAAGTATTGTAGTACTATCAGTGGCAGGCAAACAATCAAACACGGTCTCTTACCAATTAAGTAGGTACTTCAATACTAAAATATTCGACTTATTATTTTGGTGTCAATCTGTTTTACATAAAAATATCTATTAAATGTATATACCTATATTTACTTTTAAAACTACTTGAAATAAACTGCTGAATAAAAAAATCGGTGTGTGTACTTATGTACGCGCGTTAGAAGTTATAATTCTTTGGCAAAACGTACGCGATTAATCTGTGTCTCATATAGCACTTGGTAATAAATTGTAATTTAGTTATTGTATTGGACCAAAACTCATCTTTGCCATACATTAGTTATAATCGATTCAGAAGTGCACATGATGAATTAATAAAAAATTAAATTTAAATATATTTTTTGAATTATTTACCAACTCAACATTCACAAAATTTATTTATTTATTGATATATAATTTTACTCATAAATAATAATACTTACATGAATATATATACACAAATAAATATACACTCCAATATAAATAAAGTTTTATGAATATAAATAACAGTGTAGAATGTTAAGTCTCCAGAAATTTGTTTATAAACATATATATTTATTATAATACAATATTAGTTATGTTTACAACACGTGCTGTTTACTCCTGTTGTATTGAACGACTAACTAAATGATACTATGCGCATGCGCATGTACCCCTGAGATGAAACGAATATACTTATAATAATAATTTATGTGCTGCATCGGCGCGCGCAACTTCGTCACACGCCAAAAATACACTCTGATCTGTTTTCCCAAACGCGACAAAAGATGTATAACTTCAAAACCATAAATCATCTTTTTATTTATTTCTCGCTCTTGTGAGGCCGCTAGACGGATTTAATCGACGTGATCGACCCATCATTATCCTGTAAAAATACTAAATTAGCGATATACCTACTGCAGATTCGATATTACATGAGACACAGATATGACACTGGATAGCAGGAAATTACGTGACACTGATATGACTGAAGTATGAAGCATTTCTGCTGTGATTGTAGCTAGTTCTCTTGTCATATTGGTAATGAGATAAAGCAAGAATATAATATTCATGTAAATGACATGTCAGGAAAAATTACTAATAAAAGTATATGATAATACTGCAGTAGGCATTAGTATATAGGGTTATCTGCTCTTTTCATTTTATCTATTTTTTTTATTATATATGTATCTAAATAGACTTAAATAAAATTTTATAATAATACAGTGTCATTCTAATTGAGCTAGACCTTCAAGAAAAATTTCAGCACTCCTATGGAATTTACCTAACCGTGAAAGTCAAGTTTTACGCGCGCCACAAAAAACACAATCCCCATAAATCGGTAACGACTCGCAGAAAAAAGAGCCGGGAATTTCCCGAAAGTCATAAAAACGAATCTGGCTTAACAAAAGAGGTTTCGCGCGACCGTAAACGTTAGCTCGACAATCACGGTACTCTTTTTTTTATCGGAACCTCGTGGTTTTTAAGTAAATTGGAAAGGTATTCAGTACGCCAATAATGTTTAATATTCCAATATGGAAAGCTCCTCCGCAGCACGGTTCCAGCGTAGGAAGAGAATTTTCATTTACCTTTGATGCTATAAAAAAAACCATCTATATTCTCTAATAGCATAATATAAATAAAATATTAAACTCTATAATTTTTTTAAATATTATAATATTAAGTATACTATTTTAAATTAGAATCCTATCATGCAAATTTGATCTCAATTATCTGTATAATCGAACAAATTTAATTACATGATATGTTTTTGTATATTACATTATGATACTCGTAGTATAGGTAATTCGTCACTGTTCTGGCAAAAGACACTAATTCGAAAAAATGACATATTGAGTTAGTTATACCAAAATGTTCCTTATTTCAAACTTTGCCGTCTGGAAACCTTCTTAATACGATTACTTAATAAACTCACATGATAGACCATTTCAAACATTTTAACAACTTCAAAGTCAAATTACTCAAAACTAGTATTCTCCAGTTAGTGCGTTCTGCCAGAACAGAGACAATATATTATATTTGGATAATTATAATAGGAAACTATAAAATAATGATAATATTTGGAAACGTAATACCAATATCTGCAAGTACCTAGTAGAAATAATTTTCCCTCGAGCCTTATTTTAATTTCAGCTATTCAAAATTTCCCCTTTCAATTCCCATAATACTGTTTGATCAAATAATGTATCGATACCTGTAATAAATTAAAAATATAGAACATATTATACATGAGTATAAGTGAAAAGAAGACAAGTATGTGCTTATACATTATTATAATTTAAATTAAAACCTGCTTTAGATATTTTTTATTGAACCATTAACTGTGGGGATAATATTATGATACTTTCCACCGAGCCAAATCTTTAAATTTGTGAACAGGAGATATCGCACGGAAGCGAACTTTGGGAATTTAGTAGATGAAAAATCAATTCAAAACCCAATGCATGCAGTTTTGCGATAATTTAAACACTAAATTTATGAGACGATGAAAATATACTGGTGGAAGAGAACTTTGTCAAGGCTGTTATATGCAAGACTATTTATTTCTTCAAAAAAAATGCAATAAGTTTTTTTTTCATTGCTACAATAGATGTGACAGTGAACGATTGAGGGTAACATTAAAATTGTATGTATAAAATTCAACCGTATCACAGTTAACTGTGAGCTATCGTAATGAAAATATATAGCCGTTAGAGCATTGCGATTAAAAAGTGACGCGTTTTTCATAGAGTATTGCAGACAGTAATGTTTCAATTTTATTTGATACAATAAGAAAATTAATTTGATATTGATTGGTATCAAATATCTGATAATAGCGCTGTCATTAATAAATCTGACTTGACACTTACGAGAACTTACTAACTAACCTACTTTTGAATTATTCATTATGTTATATACTTAAATATATAAGATACAATTATATTTATAATTGATTTTTTGTCTTATTTTCCAGTTTTTTAAATGTTTTATTTATACATAGACTTGATCTCAATACCATACGGGCATTTATTTCCAAAACATACGTACTTATTTTATTATGGACGCGATAATTTAGCTGGCTGTTACGTACACGTTGCGGCTGTATCCATATTATAGAAGAAAAATAACATATAATTTTAGAGTAATATATTTATAAAACTATACCATATGTAATATCAAATAATTATAAGATAAAAAGAACTTTTTTATACCACGTTTTTTTATTTTCTGTTGAATTATAGAAACTTGACAATTCTATGAATTAATAAATACTTTTTTGTGTACTTGATAGACATAGTAAATAAATATAGAATACTGAAATGTCATTTTGATATTTCATATTGATTTCAATAGTAACGCACGTAGATATTAATAATTTAGTTGCTAGGACCTCCTTAGCAACCGATAATCGTGTTTTACTTTTTACGATTTTTTTTCAAAATAACTTCTATACGAAAAAAAAATAATTGAAAACGAATTCAATTCTGCTTAAAAATGCCTAAGTATTAAATGAATGCATTGTCGTCATGTTCTGATATATTTTAAAAGTTTCAAATGTCTAGCTAGTCGGGAAGTTAGTTAAAAATCTTCAATCGTCCAATACAAACCTTGGACAAACAAGAAAAAAAATATCTGGACAAAGAAGAATACGAGCTAATAAAAACGTGGTAAAATACCTAATCGTTAAATGCATAGGGTCGTTTGAAAAGATTGTTGAATTTCTAAGACTTTGCGCTCCAATTTATTAATACTAAATGCAGTCAGATCTAATGTGTAGTTAATAAAGCAGTATCCTCAATTTTATGCATCCAAGATAGGTACTATGTTCTCCGTTGTCTCCCCTCCAGTAGTTTCAGCAGTAGATCCTTGGAATCTTTCCCCAAATTATCTTCTTAGCTCTGAAAGTATTATTTGTTTCTTTAAATTTTTGATGAAATTAAAAAATAAAATATGAACGAAATATTATATATATTTACAGGTATCTATGGAATAATCAAACATATTTGAAATTATCTATACATTGCATACTATTATATAAATGAGATTTTATCGAACGTATTTTATCGATCATTAGGTACACGTTTACATTTTTTTCAATAATTTAAATGTGAAAATACATCTTGTATTGTAGGCCATTTGATAGTCACGGGACATCTTCGCATGTGTGGCAAGAATATAACGACATCTCTCTGCGTTTAAAATCTTAACAGTTAGTTATTTGACTCGGGCGGGTGCACACTCTGGGGCCCAAAATGGCGTCGTCCAAAAGCACCCTTCCCCGGGCTCAAACGGAAATGTCGAGTGAGCAATTGTAGACAAGTTTTCGAAATTACAATCAAAGTTCGCTCTTGTTAATAGTTTGAATGACGGTTGACCGCTCTTATCCTTCTGTTGAAAGCTTTTGAGTGGTATATTTTTGCACTCTGAAATAATTAATTATGATTATTGTTAACATCATATTTAAGTGTTATTCAATTTTGCATTTCAAATATTGATATACAGAGAGTACCTACTATTTTATATTTCAAAAATATAAAATAAAATTTTATGGAAACATATTATATGAGTAAAATAACAATATTATAATTTTATTGATAGTTTAAACAACACATACAATAATAGGTATATCTAATGCCTACATTGATAATATTATATCGTTATCTTGAAGTATAACATTAGAGATATAAATAAATTCTTGTTTTTTTTTTAATTACATACGTACTATAAATATACTAGGTATTTTATAAAAAAAATGGATATTCCAATTTTATAATTATTTTCGATTTTTAATTTTATATATGCTTACTTATAGCTTTAAGCCTTTAATGATATTACATATTATTATAATTTATATTGTCAGTTATCAGTGGCGGCTCGCCGACTTTCTAGGTAGTGGGGTTTAGCCATTAATTATTAAATATATATACATACCTACCTACTTTCTCATATTATACACATGATACTTATATAAAAATAATATGATTATCTGAGTCGTCACTTAGTCACATCGAAAAAGCGTGCTTAAAAATATTAACTTAATTAATACCTATTAATAATTGTTATAGATTTACCATTATTAGTTTTGAACAACGACGTACAGCGAGCGTTTTTACTCACCATGGGGTCATTTGATTCGCTCCCCAGTATGATAAAATAAATAAAATAATTAATTTAATCATTTAAATAAGTATGTATATTGTGAAAGTGATAAAAATATCGAACTTGGTTTTTTGACATAACGATGTGGGGATGGTCCCTACGAACCCTTAAAGTAGAGCCGCCCCTGTCAGTTATTATCAGAAAGACATTTTATTAATTAAAATTAAACAATTTTCTAACTGAGATTATTTATTATATCTACGCATGGTTCACCAGTAGAAAGAAGAAAATGGTTTTGTTTTTAATAAAATATTAGACATTTACATTTTTTTTTGGTTACACAGCCAGAATTATTCGTAGTACGAAATAATATTGCTTCGAGACTTAATTTTGAACATACATATTTTGGTAACAAAAATGGCCCCGGCAGCTACGCAAATGAATAAAAAAATGTCATTATGTTATTAAAATTATGTTTATACTGATATATACCACGATGACACTATAGTACCAAAACACATAACAGAAATACACATGCTTGAAAAACTCATATAGATGAACTTTACTATGCTAACGCTTTACGTCCACGATAGCCGAGCGGCTTAAACAACGGCCTTTAATGGTGTGGGTCCCAGGATCGAATCCTTAGTCTGACAAATACACATATTGTTGTATGAACCTAATAGGTTGAGCAAGTGGCCAACACCCATTTGTCGTAAAAACAAAAATCTATTAATACAAACGTCCACTTTATGGAGATGCCCATATGATCCTATTAGGATAGGACATGGCCAAAGGAAAAGAAGAAAGAATGCTAATATGCAAGAAAAATATAAATGTGCCACGTTATATTTAATCTATGTGTGCCACTTATTTACATACTTTGATTATTAACAAAATACGTTTAATATCCTCATGGACACCTACTGAAATCATTACGTCATATAAATAGCTTACAACAAAATTCAAAACAAGTATGTATTACTAACTTTATACAGATATCAAATGCATTGACGGAACCATCCCATTTTGATACCCAGTGTTTTCGTTCATTCGTTGAGTTTATCGCGGCTTTTATCATTTCTGTATGACAATGGTTCTTAAAAAATGTTAATATAGAATTAGATATAATAATTTATTATTTTATTAAATGAGTTTCACAATTAATTTATTCACAATAGATTACATAAAATACTAATTACATTTAATTGTCGTAATTGAAATATTAATTTATATGTTATCAGTCAAAATACATGTCAACTAATTAGAAATACATAGGTACATATATTTAAAAATTATACGTACCACTAACAATTTTACTGTTTTGAAGTAGAATCTTTAATCAATTATGACATTGTTTAAAGTATGTATAATTTATTATATTTCAATAACAAACAGGAACTTTATAAATATATTTGTATGGCACAACATATTATAATATTATTTAACACTATATTTTATCCAGTTGGGAATTTCCTTCTCAATTGATAAATTATCGTTTGCTTATAAGTAGATAATTATAAGATAAATTTTAGATAAACAGCTGTCTTTTATAATTAATTTACTTTTAAGAAAATATTTTTTAAACTAAATTATTACGGTTAATATAGTATTTATTATGCATATAGAATATATAAATGATAATGACTTAGACATATTATAAAGTGTCACTGTGAACTTACTAAACTTTGTAGACCAAAGTTCAATTTAAAAAATAGTACTTACATACATTGCATTATATCCACGATGGTTTGAATTCTAGGTCTGGAAAATTCACATATTGTTTTTCAAATTGTGTTTGAAGTCAGGGTATGGACCTAATAGGTTAATAAAATGGCTAAATTGTATTTATAACCTCCCTCTGTACAGATCCATAATATGATCCTCTTAGAATCAAATATTGTGAAGTAATCTAATTAATATTTTTTTACGGAACAAATTGGTATTTATATTACTGGAGTTTTATTAGAAGAACAATTAATATTACAATGAAAGAATTATTTTTTTATATGTGAATTTTTTCCATAAATATAAGCTAAAGTTATAAATCGGCTTCTCAGATCAAATTATATTTCAATTTCCTCTACTTTAGATTATACACCAACCACATTAGTAAATTTACTTTTCAATGACATTAATAAAAAAAGTGTTTTTGGGAGACGCGTATTCAACCGTTTTTTTATCTACTGAAGTCTCTTAAGGTAATATCTATGTTACTTTATATCCAATACCATAGATAACTCAAAATCACAAAGAAAAAATTACATATTATGTTGTGTCATTGATACTAAGGGGTCGAAATATACTTTTGACATGGATTTAAAATTATTTTAAACAGTTTGCTGTATTCATGGAATAGTTTGAAAAGCATGAACATATGCAATACTCAACATAATATTATACCACACCTGTGTGGGTAAAAGCTGTCTGTGTTGGTTTGTGCAATATCTATCGCGGACCAAAGAGCAACAGAAATAATAAAGCAAGCAATCCCGCTAATGCATGTACAAGGCACAGTGAAGTTCTATTTGCGTATAGAGAGAATCAATGTTTTTTTTTATCAAAAAAGTTGTAAATGATTTGACGCAAGATTGAAATAAATAGAATAATGACATCGAGGGAGTATTTATTAAACATTATGAATCTGTTGAATTTGTTATATTATCATTAAACTTAAATTACAAAACAGTTTTTATGAATGAAGTGTTTGGTTAAGGTCTAATAAATTGATCATAGGCGGCCACTATGGGTCGCACGCACATGACAATTGTATACCTCATGTATTCAACCTTTTGCATTTGTTGCGGGTTGGTGGATCTCAGCCGTTGGTGGATGGGATTCGCTTGGGACTCTGTCACTGCCGTAGAAAGTCACATGCGTTTGATGCAGCGTGCTCTCTGTGTGCAAACGATTCATAGGTGGTCTCATAAACACAGTATGTAGAAACCATATGTCACTACGTCGTGTTTTGTAGTAGTGATATTATAAGATGTTTTTTTAATCTCCACATACTAAATTTAATCTGTATTTTTAATATTATTTACGATTTGTATTTAAAATATTGTAACATTTTATTAAAAATATAAATTAGGTACTTGATTACCTATCCTAAAATGAAGATAAGGGATTATCAGTATTTTTCAATAAAAGTAAAACTGTCCCTCTTCTCTCGTAGAAATCAAAAATACGATAAATAAAAATGAAGTGAACTATGAAATGTCTAACAACAGTGAGCGTTTGCTAAATTATATAAATATAAATTGTAAAGACTATGATAATTGGACCATATTGAAAGAATACTATATAATACTCACTAAAAGTGTCAAAACCCCACTCTGGGATGTAATGCCTTAAAAGAGACTTGCACCCATTTGTGACTCGAATATAGAATATTATATATAAAACTGAATTTATAATCCAAAAATTCTTCATAGTCACCGAAAAATTCCATTCACCAAAATAAACATTATTAAGATACATAAATTAAATGAGAATACGCTATAAACTTTAGTACTTACCATTTTATTACAAAGTTGATATTAATTCACGCAAGGCACTGGTTAGGAGGGGGCGTATGTAGATAAGCCAACGGGACGCACGCTCTCGCTTCTCGAAGGGATGGACTTCGCGGAAATTTTAACGTTCACGTTAATGCGACCCTAGCTGTTTTACTTTTACACTGATTAAGGGGAAATTCATACCAAAGAAAATTACTGCTATCGACTGACAATTTTCAAATCTACAATGTATAAATATAGGAAAATTATATTCAGTGCATATCATATTGCATTAGTGTTTCTTTATAATAGAGTTGATTTTTTGGTGGGACGCGTATTGAAATATCAAGCAAAATGGAGTAGTAAAAGATACTAAACTTGTGGTGGTCAGCTATAGAGGAAAAAGAAAATATACTGAAATGGGAGTTTTTTTGGATTTGTAGAATTCTATTTATACTGCTTATAATTATTTTACTAGGTAATTGTTGCTTAGTTATTTTATTGGGTAGAACCAAGTAAATTTAATGTTATTCAGTAATTTAATTCAGTGGGTACTTAACATCAGATAAAGATTATTAGGTATATTACACATAATTTTTTATTACATAATTTAATTACGTCATTATTTTGTTC
Source organism: Rhyacophila brunnea (assembly GCF_057557595.1). Lineage (NCBI taxonomy): Eukaryota > Metazoa > Arthropoda > Insecta > Trichoptera > Rhyacophilidae > Rhyacophila > Rhyacophila brunnea. The sequence goes on from NW_028232859.1 coordinate 33,738,343, forward strand.
TTACTATATTTATTTTTTATATTACTTACCAACATAAAAAAATACAATGAAAAATACTCCAGTTGCATTGACTGAATGAATTTTGTAATAAATACAACGGTGTTGATAGAATATAGTATATTAGTCAATGGGTGTTGATATGCATTGATTTCAAATAGCTAATTATGTAAGTATTTGTATTTTATGATATTTCAAAGAAGTTATAATGTGATTGTGAATACTTTATTCATTTAAAAGCTAAATCAAACGCCATTTCTTAATGATGTTCACAAATCAACATACCTAAGTAAATCAATGTTTTGAGTTAAATATTTGTGCTCGTTTACTGTAACAGCTAACGGTCTTTGCAGAATTTTAATGGGCGTTTTAAGCTTAAAATATCTAAGCGCCCGTGAAAGTATCAAAAAGTTTTCTCTTTCAGAAGGTTTGCATAAATGTTTTATAGCCGACAGTAACAGAATGAATTCAGCAAATTTTGATGTTTCCATGGAGAGACTTTAAATACAATTTAACAGGTCATTTTTGTAAACATTTTAGATTTCACTTTGTTTATATCGTAAAATGCGGTCGGTATTTATTATTAATAGAACAAATCACTAAAATAGCTATTCATTCATATAACAAACATTATTATATTAATACGTGCCACGTTTAATTATATTTTATAATATGGAGTTTTATATAATTGAGACTATTATTTTTTTGACACCCACGATGGCCGCGCGGCTTAAGCGTTGGCCTATTGCGTCGTGGGTCCCAGGTTCGAATCCTGAGTCTGACAAGTACACATATTGTTTTTCAATTTGTGTATGAATCAGAGTATGGACCTAATAGATTGAGCAAGTGGCTGACATCCATTTCTCGTAAAAACAAAATCTATCAATACAAACCTCCACTCTGTGGATGCCCATATTATGATCCTATTAGGATTGGACATTATCGAAAGAAAAAAAAGAATTATTTTGAACATATATTTTTGACATAAATAGGAATAGTTTGTACAACTTTCAAACTTTGATTATTATAAAAATCTGAATAAAAATCATTTTTTTCAACTTTATATCAGTAGGAAATTCCAAATTAAAACAAATTCATCCATAAAAACTTATATAATTACTTTTATGTTATTATTTAATATTATATATTATAAATTAATGAGGGCTACAATTCATGTAGGTAATATTATGTTTGATTTTGTAAATTAAAATTTTATGCTGAAAGTTGTTCTCACAATGTATTGTATTTATCTTTGTTTAAAAATAGTACACATTTAAAACAAAATAATTGTATAGTAAAAAAATCTCAATAAATATGTCAAGCATAAAATAATAGTAAGTACATTTTTATTAGTGCACTCAAACAAAACAAAACATGTAAATAAACCGGTATTTATGAATATTTCCAGCAAAAATGGAAAATATTTTCCAGTGATTAAAATAAAATTTTCATTTATATCCGTTGTAATTTTATGATAATAATTGATAAAGCTGTATTCAAACAAAAACTTAAAAGTTCCAATAGCAACGCCGGATGAAATATTTTCAACAAGTTGTTTACACAATCATTGGAAATTCTGTGAAACAACTGCATGAAAAAATACAAAACAAAACATGATCGAAAATCTGATCAAATGTAAATATTGAGCTGTGTTACGAATATTGCTATCTGTGCATAGTTTACAATGGCAAGACTAACAACAACATGCGGTGTATTGTATATTCGCGTACAATCATAGCTTCAAATCGGCCGTGTTATTTATTATTTATAATACTTTTATTAATATTAATAAGTTTACTCAGATATAACAAACGATTTTAAAAGATGTTTAGTTACCTATTCCACGAAATATGAATTTAGATCCACGACCGGTTTCGTCCTGATGAATACCAATTATTGATAATGTTCATTACTATATTCATATTGTGGAATAAGTATAAATTTATAATTAATCACTGTAAAAAGTTGTTTGCTATGTCTAATAATATGTCATTCTGCCAAAAATGAACGGTAAAATTAAAAAATAACCTAAATTAAGTTTATTAAAATAAACAAAAAAATATAAGTAAAATGATTAAAAATAATTTGTACCAATTAATTGAATTACATACTATTAAAATGATTCTTATCACGGTGTTTTAGGATCACAGAGGGCTAACTACAAAAATGCTTGTTTTGAGTTAGCCCCGGTTTCGAAAATGTCGTAATCATATTTATTGGTGACACAAAGCTCTATGTCGTACATATCCGTTTACAAAATCTAGTTGAGTAAAGTGTGCTTTCTTTAATGAATTAAATTTCAGAGTAGCATAACATTAATTTGCGTTTATCTCAAAGTTGTGTTATTGTTGATAGGGCCCCAGTAATCTTTAACCACCGATCATAAATATTATGTCATTACATTTCTTTTTCTATATTCACATTATTAGGATTTCATTTTTGATAGGTAGTATTATAATGAATGTATTTATGGTATTATTAATAATATATTCGAACAGTTAAAAAAATAAGCTGTTAATTAAAATATTATGCGTGAATAATCAAAATAGTATACGAAATTTCTGCCTGCATTCAACATTTTTTTTTTATATTGAAAAATTACGTTATCGTAAAATATTATATTATACTTCAGTAAAATTAATGGAAAATGAAATGAATGGGTGCCACGGTTGACGATGATGATGATATTTCTAGTGAGCTTGGAATCCGCATGGGTGTGGCGGGTACTGCGTTCCACTAACTTGGAGTCGCATGGAGGTCAAGGCTGTATTCTGTGATGACCAATTGTCATTTGTTTAACGCGTGCGTGCTACCTGTGCTCCTGTATGGCTGTGAGACATAGCATCTTACTAAGCTTGAAGAGTCTCGGCTTTTGAGCTTTGAGAATCGATGTCTCCGCCGAATCTTAGGGGTACATTGGTACGACCGCGTTACAAACACCCGTGTTTGTGAGCAGACACAACAGCCTTCGGTGATTGAAGTTATCATAAAAAGACGCTTTACGTGGCTGGGACACGTATTCCGGATGCCGCCAAAGAGTGCGGCACTTCGTACCCTTGTGGCACAGCCGCAAGGGTTCCATCGCCGTGGCCGGCCCTCCCTCACCCTGCAGCGGTGCTACAAGAGCGACCTACGTACTGCAGGTCTGACATGGCGGGAGGCGCAAGAGTTGGCGATGGACCGAGGGAAGTGGCGCCAACTTGTGCTTGCCCTATGCCCCAATGTTGGGACGTGATAGGGTGGAAGAAGAAGAAGAAAATGAATTAAAATGTTTACTTATCTAATATATAAAAATCAATATTTGTTTGTTTGTTCGTATTTTATGCGCTGCCATACCGTTCATCCGATTGCGATAAAACTTTATCAACTTATTGCTTGCACTTGCGCGAAGGTTATAGGCTATATCTTATATATAGAAATGAATGTCTGTCTGTCTGTCTCGTATGTGTTCCTATACCATTCATCCGATTGCAATGAAACTTTGGTGAGTTGTTGTGTGCACACACGCAAAGGTTTCTGAATTATTACAACCATCTTCTTCTTCTTCATTCTATCTTCTTTTATTCGAATGGTTCCTATTCCATTCATCCGATTGCATGGAAACCTTCGTCAGTTGTTGTGGTAACACCTGCAAAGGTTTTTGTATTAGTAATACCATCTTCTTCTTCTTTTTCATTCTATCTTCCTTTATTCGTATGGTTCCTATACCAGTCATCCGATTGCAATGAAACTTTCGTCAGTTGTTGTGCCAACACCCGCGAAGGTTTCTGAATTAGTACAATCATCATATTCTTCTTCTTCTTTTTCTATTCTATCTTCTTCTATTCGTTTGCGTTCATTCATCAGATTGCAATGAAATTTTGATCAGTTGTTGTGCGCACGCCCGCGAAGGTTTCTGAAATAGTACAAACATCTTCTTCTTATTCTATTCGTATGCGTTCCTATACCATTCATCCGATTGCAATGACACTTTGGTGAGTTGTCGTGCGCACGCCCGCGAAGATTTTTGAATTAGACAACCATCTTCTTCTTCTATTTGTATGCGTTCCTATACCATTCATCCGATTGCGATGAAACTTTTGTCAGTTGTTGTGCGCACACCTGCGAAGGTTTCTAAATTAGTATTATATATAATACAAAGTTTGTTGTTTGTTTGTTCCATCCAATTTTGAATTTTTTACTACATATTAATACTATTAATTACGTTTGCATATTTTGGATTTGATCTTAATTTAGTGTTCTTTTGTTTGACCTTTACTCCTATTAGAATTATTTTCATATTGCTATATTGTATTACACAGATATTTTAATATTAAAAAGATAATAACTTATTAATATTTTTTAAATATCTAAGATAAATGTATCCACGAAGCGACCTTGTGCGAAGCCGGGTACTTCAGCTTGTACATGATAAGTAATAATATTCTTGTATCTACTTGCATACACAAGTATAAATAAGTTAAGTTAAGTTAAATACTTATATCTACTTGAATACACGAGTAAGTTAAGTAAGTTAATATTACAATAAATGAATTAAGTTCCAAGGAATTTTAAGGAGTTACGATTTATGAATACACGTTTTGTTAGATTTATATTAATATTATACGTTGTTTTGAACCATAATTGATAATATATGTTATGATTAGATATATAAAATAAATATATGCAAATTAACCTTGGACTCTAGACCATAATATGAAACAAGGCTTCTAAGCCAATTCAAGCGGTGTGCTGCGATGCCACTGTATCGTGATCATGCCGTGTTACGTCACTAACTTGTACGTAACAAGCAAGCGTGGCGTTCGGGAAGAGAGCTCCGTGGGCTTGCTCCTGATAGGCCTGTCACTAGCACTCTTCACTTTGCATCCTACCTGCGGCACCGCAAAAGCCTCCCAGAGTGATTTTCCAACTTGCTGATGCGCAGAGCCCTCTGGCCATTTTTATTTTGTGGTTGTGTGCGATGAAAGTATCGCAAATTAAATATGTCAACTATAGAGATTGCAGGCATGCTTTTAAAAATACCCTTTAAAAATAATGTATTGCAATATATTCCTCTCACTAGGTAAATATATTTTATATTAATATATATAATAATAATATAACACTTAATAAGGTTCTTGTATGAAGATACTTCTCGGAAAATTATATTATATTCGCTGAACTGACACTAACTATTTAAAAATATTTAACGCTTCCAATGGTGTGATTATGTTGCAAAGTGTCGCTGTATTTTAAATACTTCCTATGTGGTTTGAGTCAGATTCTGAGATAATCGAAAAAACTGTTTTGAAAAATAATCGTAAATGATATTACTATGTTTTAACATTTTTGTAGATCCTCATCATAAATTAAAATTGGATAATCATATTTTTTTATAATATATTTATTATTAAAAGGTAAAATCTTAGATTTTTCCATATTTTTATCACATATGATTAATTCTATATGCACCATATTGAATACGTTGAATCATGTGTAAACATGCCGTGTTCAAATAAGATTATTTTAACACTGATCTATTGCGGTGGACGCTCACATAGGATTAATTACGGTGCATGATTTTGGATGCTCTCAAATAGCATTTATTTTATATCGATTTTATTTGGAATTACCACATACGAGATATTTAATATACAGTGGCAGAAAGATATAAGAAACCGAAAATCTAAAAATCTTTACAAGCAGTTCACGAAAATTCTCAGAGGAGTAAATCCTGTTGATTTGTGATGAAAATCCATAATGATTAACTTAACATTAAAAATAAAAATCAAAAGCACCTCAGGCAAGATCAATGTAAATACGTATCGATGAGTATGCGCACACACTTCTGATTGTGCCATTTTGTGTATATTTGTGTTTCGCGTGATCATTAAATACACTCATTTTTTGTTAAATTCGAAGATGTAATCACCATGTTCCTGCTACATCTCCATACTTTTGTAATGTATCGTATTGTAATGTAAATATGTATCCCATCACATGAAAACTTTGGGTATTTTTCAGTTTGTTTCAGTGGTTAAGTTTCAAAAGTCAAAAGTCGTCTGCTTTCAATTGAAATGTGTGTGAATAAATAATTAAAATTCTATAAACTGGTCTTTTTATTCTTCAAATGACGCCGAAATCAACTTGTTTGATTAATTTGATTGATAGTTGAACCAACGTAAATATTTTTTCAATTATTTACTCATCATAAGATATTCGAAAAAAATGTGGCTGGACAATGTTAAATGATATGGAACCAATTTGAGTCTCCAAAACCAAAATGAAAATATAGTGCAGGATATACAAACCAGGTAAAAGAAAAATATTTTGGAGTTTGCCAAGTATAGGGTGTCCGCCGGAAAGCTTTACTACCTTATTTGGTTGCCATTTTGGTAAAAATGAATTTTGACAGTTCTTATTTGAAAATCAGGAAGTATAGACGTGGCAAATTTATTGTGGAAATATATCTGATAAACCAACGTGTTTTAATCGTAAAAACATTTTATCAAAATCAATCATCAGTTATTGTGACGACTAGAAAATTATGTAAAATTTTAGGTAGAAATAATGTACTATCAAAACCTATTATTTATCGTTTAGTTAGTGAATGATTTTAAAGAAAGAGGCTCTGTAGCAGATAAGTACAAGCCTAGGCCGTAACTTACGAGAGGATCAGTTGAAAACATTGCTGCTGTCTTAGAAAGAGTTCAAAACAAATCATCAATCTCAATTCGACACCGTGCTGAAGAAATTGGACTTACGATAATATTTTTGTGGGAAATTATGCATACATATTTGCACTTGTATCTATTTGATATTCAGTTAACACAAGAGTTTTTTCAACAAGATCATTTGCGATGCCGTATATCACATACAGCTAATCTATACAAATTTTCTCAATTAGTGGTAGTGTCGATTGGCCTCCACGGTCACCGGATTTAACAGCCCCAGACTTATTTTTGTGAGGATATCTAAAAAACAAGGTTTATGTCAACAAACCAGAAATACTTTAGCAACCTAAACAAAACATTCATGATTAAATTAATATAAAGAGATGTGTGAAAAGGTGATGAAAAATGATGTAAAAAGAGCTCACATTTGTGGGTTAACAGAGGCGGACATTTAGCTGGCATTGTCTTCCATACATAATTGTCAACATTTAATAAAACATTTATCAGCATTAAACCATTTTGTTTTCATTTTCCATGAAGTTATACAAAATTAAAGTAATAAACCTTCTCGGCGAACACCTGTACAAGTTTTTGATAATGAACTTTTCCTGAGTGTATCCATTGATGTATTGTGGTTTACCAACATTTGAATGTGACATGCTTCTCTCTAATATTATATTGGTGGACTGTTTTAATTTTAACAAGTTTGTATAATCTTCACATAGATAGTAATTACATGGATATTTTATATTCATAAGTATTCATATTTTAAATTATTAAAATTATTATTAGTGCAATAATATATTACTCAAGACATCGATATGTATAAGGATATGCCTAGTTAAACTTATAAACTTCTTTTTTTTATATGGTTGATGTTTCTGAAATATTATTATATTCAACGAGTCGTAGTAGGTAGTATGAAATAACCGCTAAGGAAGGTACCTGCTGAGTGCAAAGTTGAGACGCGGCCGTCCTCTCTCAGATTGTCAAGCGCCCTGATCTTGACACTTGCGGACTTTTCGTGTACTTGTTTGCATATTAATACTCTTCAACATAAGTCCTCCTCACAATTTCAAGGTACTACTAATACAAGGAACATTTTAATGTTATATTCTATAGCTAGATATATCTAAAATGAAAAATGGAGTTTATTTACGTATTTATTATAATTATTATGTTTGTTACTTTTATGCCATTTTCTAGGTAGGTACTATGTTATTTTACAGGTAATTATTGCAGATAATATTATTAAAATTATTATAACGATAAACTTAATTATCGTATATTATTATAATATGTGGAGCATTGAAATACAAGACGTACTTAAGTATATTAATTTATACTAATGAATTTAAGTTTTGTAATATTCCATTTGAGTCGTTTTAAATGGAATAGTACAAAACTTAAATCCATTAAAATTTTAATTCAAATTCCATCAATTACCTTCGGTTGATAATATGTAATTTATAATAATAAAATAAGACATTTTAAATTACATGTTAATTTTAATTATAAGTGAATTTAATCATTTGTTAATTGTAGTTAATATACTCGTACAACACCTTTGATGAATGAAGCGTTGGGTAGTTGATTAAAGGTTTGCAATAAAAAAATTAGCACCGATATCTATTATTTCATAGTTATAATTTGTTCTGCTGCAGTTATAAATACATACACTATCATCACATTTAATGATTCAGTTTTGCAGTAAATCACTTTACAATAAAACGTTGCATTAAAAATATTAATTCGTAAAAAATGTGGCATGATTTATTAAGTCACAAGTATAATGGTTTCTTTGGTAACTATATAAAGAGGATTATATTTTCATTGCAGACTTTTTCCTTTTGTTGTCGGTTGTTCCCAGTGGAATTAGCATAAATTGGCTAGTATTTTACAAAGTTTGGTATCCGCAAGTATCTTGCACACATGCAGAGGACTTGCTGGTTATCTTTAGAAATATTGCAACTTTACGGAAAAATATGCTTGCACAAACCAAACAAACTTCCTATTAAAAAATTCAATGCTGCTTCTGAATCGAATTTAACTTGAAATATTTACTTAAATATCTCTCAAAGAATGTTAACAAACTAAAAGACGAATGATATTTCAGAATCTTGCAATAGGAGACTGGTATATATTATAAGTAAAGTTATAATGCGATATAGTGTACATAGTGTGTAGCGATGGCCGCGCGGCTTAAGCATTGGGCTATTATAGTGTCGTGAGTCCCAGGTTCAAATCCTGGGTCTGGGAAGTGCACATATTGTTTTTAAATTTGTGTATAAGTTAGAGTATGGACCTAATAGATTGAACAAGTAGCTTATATCCATTTCTCGTAAAAACAAAACCTGTTAATACAAACCTCCTCTCCGTAGAGGCCCATATGAAAAAAATAAATAGTGTACTATTTTGAGTGGTAAATAAATATACTTAAACACTAAATATATAATATTTATAGCCATTTAAAAAATATACTTATATTTTATATGTTTTTTGTCATAACTTTTCTAATAAAAAGGATGTTTATTGCAAATATAATTAAATTACGGGAATAAGTGTTAACACTAATAAATAAACACATTTATAAGTTCAACATCAATGCATTTATTGAGATTATGAGCAGTACATAATAATAACAAAAGATTGAAATAAATAAAAAACAATGCATTTATAACAAATTAACATAACTGATCTAAATTTTTGAACGAAAATACAATTAAAATTCCTTAAGATAAGTAAACTAGGTATTTAAAATTCTCACTGTGGTTTTTAATAATACAAAAACGGCAGATTAACAATTGAATTCTTGAAAATTTTGTTTGGGGTGAGTGTATTTTAAAACTTTATTTGTTTATTAGTACAGTATTATTTACATACAATTGTATAAACTTACGAATATTTTATTTTTTTCCTTTTATAAATACAATAAGCAATATGAAACATTGATTAGACCTTTATGGAATATTTATTTTTATTAAACGATAATAAATCTACGAAATTTAACAATGTGCTTCATAGCATCTTTACATTTGAAATTAAAACATTATCTAAGGCAACGATTCATAAATCCTCACAATATTAATACCGCAACACGCATTTTTCAAAATCAAAAATTCTCATATAATTAATTATGTAAGTTAGAAACTAAATCGTTAGATTAATTGGAAACATAATAATCGCAATAGATTTTAACCATTTATAAATAAATTAAAAATAGTCTGAGTAGCAAATTATATTTTGGCACATACAAAACTTTAAAAATTAACAAGACGAAATTGAAAATATGCTTTAGTTAAGGAAAAATCTTAAGCTTTATCGAAATATCTACGTTTATCGATAGCAAATACCTATTATAATATTATTCATTATTTTAATATAACATTTTATTTACAACGTTTGGCACAGCTTTTGATTAAATATTCATAATTGTTTTATATACCTATTAGATTTAATACTAACTTTTGAATATTTCAATCATTAATTTATTAGTTGAGGGTTTTAAGACCTTCAGTTCAAAGAATTAGGTTTGGTCTGGATTCTGAAATTTTCGTTGAAATTATAATTATGATTTTGAAAAAATGCGTTTAATTTATTGTTATTAAAAATGATTTTTATTCATCTTATTAAGGAACCAAAGTTTGGTTGCATTGATATAACAACCATGTAAGTATATACAATGTTTAGTATAATATACAGACCTAATAATATAATATATGTATGCTTATGAATTTTATTTTAATGTTTGTTTTTAAATGCATTTTTCCAACTTGTTTCATAATAATAGTAAAACGTTTATTGTGTTACCTAAGTATATACAATGTTAATAATATGTACAATATTTCTAAAATAAAAAAATCAAAAGTAATTTTTTTCATGAAAATTTCTATAGGTTTTCTATTTAAAACATATTTTATGAAGTTATTACAAAAAGACATAATTTAATAATTGGTTATGGCAAATTTGTTTTTTTTTAAATAAGAAAATTTCTCAAAGATCATATATCTTTGGTTATTGTAAATACATATTATCTAAATTATTCATAAGCTGTTACAAAAAGTATATAGTACGTATATATTTTATTTATTTGGTATATTATTACTTTTCGTTTCACGATTTATATATTTCTAGTAAACCAAACATATAAAACAAAATATGAAAAGCCATACGCGATATTCGTTGAACCCATTACTTAAAAATCCAATGCCAGTACATACAGTCTGAAAAAAACACATCGACAATATAAATACTGATAAGTAATTATTGTTCTTTTCACTTGACAGTAATTTGTTAAAGTGCATAAAATTGACACTAGCGCTGCTGGTGGATTCTAGGAATGTCTTCTTGCTGACTGAATTGACGGAATCTGCTCTATTATCTGTTTCACGAAGAGATCCCTGAGAGCCGTTAAGGTCATTATCAGTCTCAGAAGTGTGGTCTGAAGATGAATCTTCGGAATCCAAGTCTTCTCTGTCTAGTGCTGACTTAACACGGAATGGAATGTCCATTTCTATTTAAAGATAAACAAAATGATGTAAATTCAAAATAATTTAAGTTTAATACTATTCCATCATAAACTAGAATTAACTGCATTCAATATCACTGTACATTTACCATTGACTAGTGCACATAGTAAGTACCTGAAGATGCCGAAAAGCAAAATCCGGATCGCAAAAAACTATTTAAATGGAATAGAATAAAACTTAATCAATTAGAATTTAAATGAAAAATCCATTGAGACCCTTGGTCGAAAGCATAAATTTTATGATTGTAAATTTTATTATAAAGACACGTTGATCCCATACTGGGTCTTATGAATATACATTATAATTTTAAACTTACTAATTATTCTTAAAAAAAAACAGGAGTGGAATCAAAAAAGTATTGAGAATACCTCAATGTATAGTGTATTATATTTTTCTGTCTCTATAGTATTATCATATAACATAAAAGAGATAATATATTGTTTTTTTTTTGTATGTAGCAAATTTATAAAAAATAATAAACAAAATTCATATTAGAAATAAAGGTGATATAGAATCCGAATACGTACTTAATTCAACTTCTTAGATCAAAACTTTTTAACAATTTGAAAATCTTTTTATTATATAAATATTAAACAGAATATTGAACAACCAAAATTTAAAAATGGAATAGGTATACCAAAAAATACTTATACATACACAAGTACAAAATCATAACACGATACTTTTTGTGGAAAACAGTTCTAACAAAGCTAGTTATTTATATTTTTCGTTAGAAAGCATTATATTAATATTGATAGCGTATAGGTACGTCGTACGTCAGTTTTATTTTTTTGCCGTAAACATTATTAAGACATCAAAAACTGTAGTTATAGCTACTTGTAAGACATTAACATCAAAAACAAATACGGTTCTGCCATGCAACATAAAACGCACTGTTTTTATGCCGTAAAAACATGAAAATTCTCGGATGTCATAAAGAATAACATAAACAATAAAAAATATGAGAATTTTTTGAAGGGGAGTTGTATTGAGAAATTCACCAGTAAGATTGCAAGTAATAGATAATGTCAATGTTGTCTATAAAATAACAAACCCAAAAGTTTGTATCACGACTGTTTCAATTCTACATAGAATTACTAAATAATATTTCAATTTATTTGAGTATTCCAACTCTAATGAAATAATTTTATATTAAATAAAAATAATATTGTACAATAATGTAATTCAATTTTGTTATAGAAAATATGCCAATAAAATGATATTATTAAATTTTAGCAATAGGTATTAGATAATATAGTGAATATTGTAAGAAATGATTTCAGATTCCATAAAATGAAACATTAGCGCCTGCTTTCGAGAAAAATATGATTGCTTCGAATAAAAAAGGCATACTAAATAATTTAATAACCTAACCACTACTATTGGTTAAGTAGGTACTTAGGTACAAATACTAGGTAGACAAAAATAACTATAGTTTCCAAAATATTTTATGTTTATATATTTCCTATTTATATTTATATACCTACTCTCCAGAGTAGACTAGTGGTTCATAAATCGCTCTTCTCAGACGACATGGGTGGGGGATCAAATTAGGAATTGGAAAAAATAACCTGTCATTCGACCTATAGTGAGGAACCTAAAGATTATACGAATGGCCAATAACTACATCTTATATAAGATCTATCTGTCTGTGGAAGTCTAAATGTTCCATTAATGAGAAAAATGACAATAATTTACCCTTTTATAAATATTGTACCTAACTAATATTAGACAATTACTTATTTATGAAAACGACACACTGAAAACATAATGATATTATGTAAATAAAAAATAAGTTGATAGCGCCAATGTTTTTCAGCAATAATATTAATTGAGAAAACCAATTTTTTAGGACGATGGCCGAGCGGTTACCGCGTCAGCTTATAATGGCGTGAGTCCTGGGTTCGCATCCAGGGTATGACAAATTTACATGTTGTATTTCAATGTGATTTGGTAGTGTATTTAATATTACTTACTTACATGTAAAATATAAATAATACAAGAAGTTAAATATAATATCTACTGTAAAGTAAGTTAAGAAAAATTAGATTCATCACTTCATATGCGAGCAATGACCACAAATACTTTATTCATTTCTTTTGAAAGTCTTCTGTCAGAGTATGCAGTAGAAGTAATGTAAGATTTCAAAATTGGAATTTCTTGTGACAAACAATATTTAAAATACATACAATAAAATAGGTAACATAATGTAAATAAATATAATTATGCTAGTTTTCAATAACAATAATACTGAATAAGTATGAAAATATGGGTACTCACCATATAGTCTTATATTTCCTTCAGAGTCTCCTATCGAATTCTTAGAGATGCATTTGTAGCCCCCCATATCGAGCTTTTGAATGCGCTTTATGACTAGTCGCATCTGCACGCTGTAGTATGAGCTGCTTATCTCGTTCATTTTGTACTTGTCGTTCGAGATTATCATCTCACCTAAGGAGACAACAAATAGATGAAAAATAATAATATAATATCTAGAAAAGCAAAGATGTGTACCAAAATATTTTGAAGAAAACCTTTCTGCTGATCCGCTGACTGACCCTTTATTATTTATTAAAGTGGTAATAATACTCCGTTTACACGTGCATGGATTTATTGCTGACAATACGTATTATCGAGGCCATAATAAGAAAATGCACGTGTAATCGTATTATCGTGCGAGTTTAAGATTGCATGTGTGTATCAAAAAAGCTCAGAAGCTTCTGAATTTCCACGCAATAATTGGTGCTTGCATGGCGTTGCGCATGCGAAGTGGAAAAATAATGGCGAACCTTCCGGAAGAAATACGAGCTTCACCACACAGAATATTATTTGTAGTCTCCGATTATTAACGAACTTGTCTGAACCTGTCCGAATCTGTCTGAATAATATGTCAAATAGTACCATACGATGACAACATAGCGTCTAGAAGTTATTGCAATACCGAATGAAAATACTAATATCGGTATTTCGGTATTTCCTATTGAATACCGGTATTTTGAAATATATGAAAAAAGCAGAAGTATCTAATAATAAAGCTTATATATATTATGTATAAACTTTTTAAAATTTTAATATTTTATAGCACGTGGCATTGTTGGTTTCCAGGGGCAACAAAGGGAAGTAAATCTGACATCGCGTAACTCGACAAAAACTGTCATGTTAAACCTTTTATGTTAATTATTAATACACTTTTTTTTTCCACTTTCAATACCGACTATGTTGGTATTGTCCGATTTTTAAAACTGGTATTTTGGTATTGAAAAATACTGGGATACCGGTTTTTAAAAACCGGTATTGCAATCCCTAATAACGTTCCGCTTACGCTTGAGGAATGAGATTGGAGAGACAGTCAGCACTTTCATATGTAAACAGTTATTATCGCGATATTCAAGTAAATCCATGCACGTATACAGGCGCTAAAATGTTATCTCAATTTCCGTTTATATTTTAAAATAATTATGTACTTATGTGTAATAATTGCTATATTTTTGGAATGTTGTATATTATTAATTTAATTATTATTAATATTAATTGATTCGTAATTATTCTTAATAAATATTAAGCGTAAACAGAAGGTCATCATTTAAAATTTATTTAAAAGACAATATACCTAGTCAATACTACCAGCCAATAAAATGTTAGCTATTCTGTAGTTTAAACTATACTTAAATCATTTTGCACTGTACAGAGTTTTTACAATTGAAGCGACAACATCACTAAAAGTTCGCTCTAAATGAAAGACGATTGTTAACAACGCCTATAATTTCAGTGATCACTAGGAATTCCAATCCCGGGATCCCGAATTCCGGAATCCCGGGATCCCGAGCTGTTTTCGATACCTATGAATCCCGGGATTGATAAACATAATCCCGGGATTGATTTTTTTTATCAATTTTGATGGAAAATAAAATAAATGCGAAAATAAAACAGAAAAAATACTTTTAATAAAAAATAACTAAGTACATTAGAAATAAACTGAGTTTGAATGAAGTTTGATTTATACCCATGTGTAGGTTGCCGATTCATTTTATTTTTTTACATGAATTATTAAAAATGAGAAAGATTGGAAAAAAACAATGCTTCGCACTATTAACAAAGTAATTCTATCATGATATCATACGTTTTACGGCAGTTTCATATTTGGCTGACTAATTAGATTTATGATGCGGAAAGGCCATAAGTACGCCATGATTATTTGCTTTACTATTTTAAATCTCGCTAATCCATTCATTATGTCTTTACTATCAGAAACAGCAATCTCATATTAAATTCACATTATTATTTTTATTACAATATTATACTCCATTAAACTTGTGTATTTCCAAGATTGAACGTATACAATATTAACAATAAATGTCTGAAATAGTATAAATTATACTAGATTTATTTTTGACCGATTTTATCAATGTTATTTGTAAATATAAAAATTTTATGTTAACAATGGAAAAAAATGCCAATCCCGGGACCAGTCCCGGGATCCCGGGATTGTCAAATTGTAATCCCGAAATCCCGGGATCAGAATTTTGGCTCGGGATTGGATTCCCTAGTGATCACTATCCTCAGTAATTAGGCGAAGGATTTGCATAGATTTTATCTTCGTATTAAAAATGGTTAGCATTTCCTTGATGGAATTTAAAATACCTCAAAAATCGTAGTTTACATGAAACTTAGACAGATCGATAGCTTAGACTTAATGGATAGGTACTCACACAAATAGTGAATACTGGGAGTTCAAAATTTAAAACTTCTAGGGTTTTTCAAAATGATACATATTCATATTCTATGATCAGTGTTATACATATTAATTCTATGAGATTATTATTGTTCATTATTTTATTATGTTTCGACATGTAAGGTTAGGGCTTGTTAAAGGTTAGTATTTTAAAAACTTATGTTTATTATAATATTAATGAAAATTTTATCATTTTATTTTCATCATGCTAGACAGCAAAAACACCGCTATTATTTATTAAAATACATATTTTTTGAAACATTATTATTTTACAGAGCGTTCTAAATTGCAAAATTTGCGTCGCATAAAGGAATGCGAGTTATTTGTTTAATATAAGAGTAATAGGATATGGGTTTACTGCCATAAATACGCATTGTAAACGGCAAGGATTTTTCATGTAAAATAAATTTGTGCAACCGAAAAAAAACTTTTGCAAGAATTTTGAATATGTATGAAAAAAATCATTAAAATAATTATTTTGTATCCACAACTTTTACGTACTTAAATAAAATTGAAATAAATTTTTCTCGTATAGGATTTACATTTATTTATAACAATTTATGTATATTGCCTCTGTATATTTATTTTGCTTTCTTTTCCTTTCGGTAAATATGTTTGCCAAAACTATTTTTTTTATTATGAAAAATTATATATTTAAACAATAGTTTATTCGTCATAAAACATTTATGATCTAAAAATCTTAAATATTCAAATAGCGTGTATACTACCAGTGCTAACGAATGTATGTAAAAAATGCACCAAAAATGAATAGTAAGATAATATAGAAAACATACGTGATAATCATAACTCGGAGTGACCACAAAGAAAACCAGTGTAAATGAAGCCGACAAGATTAAAATATGTTGTGAGAGAACTCATTAAGCCAATAGAAGATATACTGGACATATTATTAGTGAGCGAGTGCATAACGATTGGACTCCAATGACCACTAACCGACTACTTGTATGCCTTAAATTCCACCAAATGAACTCTCTGAAGAAATAGTATGATAAAAATTGGTGGAAGTCGGTGGCGGCAAAGAACTACGGTGCGAGAAAATGGAATAAGCTATAAGGCTTTCGTCCAGTTACAGATCGAACCTAGTTGAAGATGGTATGTTTAAATATAAGGTGCTATCAAAAATTAAAAGATTATAATATGTAAGCGTAATATTTTGCACAGACAGTATCGACTTTTACATATTGTTATCATTCAAAGAGAGTGATATGATAAGTGAAACCTTAACAGAAGAAAAGCGCCCAAGCTCAAGGCATATAAAGATGATGTGGTTTATAAAACATGTATGTTAATACAATATTACTGTCTATTTTATATAGTTTTGATTTTCTTATATTACTACATTCAAAATAAACATTTATTCTATTTTTTCTTCCTATATTTTAAATGGTGAAGTTACAATTTTATTATTTTTTATATTTTTCAATCATTATGATGCAACTGTTTTTAGCTAATTCCATTATTGATGATAAATTTCATAATTAAAATATTTTTTAAAATAAAGTATTGTTTTTTATATATGCATGGAAAGTTACTTATTCTTATTTTTTGCAGTAAAGCCTGACGTGGGAACCTTGAACTCCCAAAATAACAAAATAATTTACGATAAAGATGCACAAAGACCCCGAAAATTGTTCTTTACGCTTCACTAAAAGATATGAACAAAGAAACCTCAACATGTGTTTCTAACACGTTTTATTCGCACCCAGTGATATCTGACGCAGTCGAGTCATAAAAAGGTCTGCTGTAAAAACCACTAAAACGTAAATAAATAAACAGAGGGCAGGAAAAATTGCAAAGAATTTTGCCGAACAACAAATAAAGTGAATTTTGAAATTGCCCTGCATACCAGAGGGAATCAGGTCTGTGCGAGAAAGCCGCATAAAGATTTTATGTTCCACTGTCTGCACTATTGGATTTTAGAAATTGAATTAAAATATTCAAAGCCATAAATTTGAATTATTATGGTTAACAGAAAAAATAACTACATTATGAATAACTTTTCAAAAATTTCAATTGAACTATCTTATCGAATGAAACCGATATTAATATGCTTATGAAAAGTTATTTCAGTATACGTAATACACAAGACTGTGGCTTTGCACTAATAAATAATATCTCCAAGAAAAACCTCACATTTAAATATAACATTTTAAATGATAAAAATATGTAACTAAGGTAGGTAAGTCAAAAAAATTGTGTAAGTATATTACAATTAATATATTTTCATTAACATCAAAAATTATCGTTTTATACACTTTTTATTTAGGTTACTAAAAATTGAGGTTTGACACGTGTTATATAATTTATCGTTACACAATTTTCTTTGAATTTAGAAAACTTTTACATGGACATAGACCGGTAAACATTTTGATTGTCTTATAAGTGGTCGAAGTAATTGATTGTAATTGATTGTTTTTTCTATTATAAATAGTTATTGCTTACATGAAAAAAAACAGTAAATATTGAGGAGAGATAATTAGAATAGACACCTGTATGTAGTGTAAGTTTTTATGCTCTATCTTGGAGGGTAAATATTAACATAACTTTTACCTTATCAATTTCCCAAACTGAAAGTTTTTTTTAAATGTTTCCTAAAGGCGGTAAATCTTCCACTAATTAATGCAGTGGGTGAAGATTATGTACGGTTATGATCAAATAAGAAATTCATCAAAACAAAAATACCAAAAGTCATCCTCTGTATTATTTTCTGTTTTTCAAAAACAAAATTTCAATATTGGCCGTTTCATTGCCGGGCCCATCGCACATGGAATGGAAAAAATGCAGCCTTTGCAAGTTGGCTTAAAACAATTTAGTCCGATGTCTGAAAAGTGGGTAACCTCCCCTTAACGGCCAGTGGTGGCTAGATATTAAATTTAAAAAAGGCGAGCGCTTTCCATGCTTAGAGCTTCGGACATAGGTACAGAACTTTGCCAAATTATATCCGCTTCAGAAATAGCGAACATAATTTGAACACATTTATATCAAACTTGTTTTGCTCACGAAACTGGACGAGAAAAATTAAATATCAACCAAGTTTTATTTATGTAGTTATTTAACTATTTTAAAAATAAATTCTACAAAGCATACATGAATTTCAATCCTATAACATATGTATAAGTGCATATGAAATGAAAATTAAAGTAAATTATGGTTCATAGCTGAATTACTCATTTGAACAAAATACATTTATAATATTAGTTTATTGTATTTGTAACACATTGGGTTTTGAGCCTAACTTAATGCAACGTGTTGTATCGGTACTAAAGTAATAAAATAATATTATTATATTATATTATGACGTATTAGTATTTTTTTCAGGTTAGTTAGACGCTTATTATAACTCACTACTATGATTTCACTAAAAGTGAAAATAAATAATTTTAATATATATACGTATAAACTACGAAAAACATAAAATAATTCAAAAATTACCCATTCAACTAAAAATTCTCTAAGAAATATTCTTTTGTAGAGACAGAGCCTAAGTATATTATAAAAATATGAGGCATAAAAAACCTTTGGAATCTCTAATTTTTATAGAAACTCACAAGACTACACTGTTTATTGTTTCTTTTACATAAAAATTGCACTGCTGCAAGTATTAGATAGGAAAATATTAAAAGACTATTCAACAATGAAGAAAATTCAACATTCTTGCATTTAATAAAATTTGGATTCGGACAACGTTGTATAACTGTGTGATTTCTAATAGATAAGCAAACAACGCAGTCATCATTGACTTAACAATTGAACGATTGGAGATCTTCATGAAGAGGCTGATTGTCAACTCGAAACGTATGGGGCTTTATCTAGATGCGTCAAATACCAATGAAAAGTAAAAGATAGAGCACACGATTGCCAACTATTGTAGTCTTTCAGGTAAACTTTGAATCCTCATGAATGTGTTGGTGTCTGCATTTACTAAATATAGAGTTAGATAGGGTTCATTGCTAAATTATTAAAGACCAAATATTAATGCGTAAATACCACCTGTTGTCTTATATGGCTGTGAGTTGCGGCATATTATTAGGGCCCAAGGAGTTATGACAATCTACGTATCCACAAAATCTTGGATAAATAAAATTATAAATATAATTCAATGATTTGCGAATTTCAGGTTTTAAATTTCAAAAGATGATAAAAGTAAAGGTGGGATAGGGAAATAGTATGGCCTTCTGCTTGATTTTATGCTCCGATGCTGAAGCGTGACGGAGTGAATAAAGTAAGTAAATCATATTGTTTGCAGATCCGAATTAAATTTGTACATAAGAAATTTTATAATAATAAATATAGAGTACATAATAATCAGTGAGAAAAAGTTGCACGTCTGAACCAAATATTATGTTATTATAACGAAAAATTTTGAAACGAAAGGAGTCACTGTAATGTTATGAAAATTGTTGGCAATTACTGTTGTGGAGTGTACCGGGCATACTTTAATTTGAACTGTGAAAACCTCGTGGCACAACAAAGGCTTTGGGTTTGGGGTTGCAGAGAGAAGGGGCGGAAACACGTGAGCTCTGCAGCAATGGAAGTATTTTTTTCATTTTATAATTTTAAAATGTCCGGCACTGGTATTCGAAGCATCCACGCAATGTTATGAATCAGCTCTTTTTAGCATTAATTTTGTTTAAATAATATATTATTGTGTGAAGTGGAAAATCAAAATCATTGTCATTTTTTCAGTGGTTATATATTATATAATATACTTTTAAAAATTATTTAAATTAAAAAGAAGACCCTATCTGTGTCTTTTTATTGTTACAAAATGAAATACAAAAATGTTTGAAACTACTAGAAGTAAATCCAATAATATTCAAAACCATTCGCGATTAAACTATTTTAGATGTAGTTCTTTCTTTTTCTCTATCATAAGTTTATTTCATACTTTTAAACAAATGTTAACTTTAATATGATGACACCTATTTCAATTTTTACAAATATGAATACAGAAAAGCTATTCTTTCTAATAAATAAATTTGATTAAGTTCATCTTGTTATGTTATAATCATGACGTATTTTTTTTAAACAATCATAGTTTATACCAGTTTATATAGATATTATGAAGAAAATTTTGTTAAAAGAACCTATTTTCAGAGAGAACGTATATAATTACTTATGATTTTTTACTTGTTATGTGGTTTTTACTATTTTCCTTTAATACGAATAGATACGAGAATCAAACCTGAATAATATGGTCCGAAAAATGAAATTTATATTATCTTACCAACGGTGAGTGGATTGTTTTTAATTAATGTGTTGTTTTGTAATTGAGTTGACTCAAATGTAATAGCACAAAACTCAAATCAATTAGAATTAAAATTAAAATTCCACCAAGTACCTTTGGATGAGAGTATTATTTAAAAAATATAGATATATATTGTGTATTTGGAAGCAGGGTGAATGTTTGAAATTTGGATGAATGTGCATAAATGGCAATTTATTTTAATTTTTACTTCATATACAATTTTAACATTGTGTGTACATATTATTATGGTAAATATAAATAACACACATTTTTTTGTAATATATATAATATATTGAAGATTGAAAAATAATTACATTTTTCGGTTTTAAAGATATTGGAAATATGATGAAGAATTGAAGTTTCATAGAATGACATACCTGCGGAAAATGATTTTGTAAAAAAATAAAGATGCATACCACCATAAAATTCATTTAGAAAATATTTCATAACGTTTTCGGTTTATTGGTAAAATATGCAAAATAAATAAAGCATTCGATATTCGCGTATACGACATACAAATTCCATTAGATATTATTTTCTTTCATTTTTCCACTAGCAAGCGCAGCCGATTGTATGTACACACATAGTATACCTATGCCTTTGCAATAAATAAAAAATATACGGCTCCTACAAAAACAGATATTATGTAAAAAAAAACAGTTACCGGAAAACGAAATAAGAATTCAAAGAAATAATTATATTTTGAGAGCTATACATTACGTGATGTGAACCTAGCTGCTATTTCACAGGTTTACTTTATTTAATATGTATTATAATAATTTGAAGAATTTGTAGATTATGAAAATTAATATCTATTCTTTGTAGTATTATAATATATTTTGTAATGAAAGAGACATACATATAGACGATAAAGACGTAGTTCTATTTTATAATTATCTAGTAATGGATATAGTTTGAGTTATATAGTAAGTTGTAAAAGTAACCGCATTGCTTGTGACTATTTAATTTGAAATGTTATTGTGACTGTCTCAAGTCTTTCAAATTAATATATTGTATTCTAGTTCAAACCTATTTACATATTTTTATGAGTAAAATTATTTATTAGATTTTTAAATGCTCACTGTATGGCATAAAAGTATGTATAATCAATTATATTTCAAAAGAAAGTCTTGCTGAATGTTTGCATAATATGTACCTGATAATAATAGTATTAGCTCAATAGATAATATCACCTCTCAGTTGAACAGTACATAAAACTGTCATCTAGAATAATATGACTTTAAAACTCGTCCTTCACACGTATTAAATAAATGTATAATATTTTCGAGTTATATATAAATGTAAACGATATCGTAGGTGGTCTAGTGATGCTTCTGGTATTATTTATATTCGAAATATGGTAAGGTTCTATTGAAAGTGGTATTGTGCCCCTCTCGGCCGTTGCCTGTTTTTTGTCCCCTTTTTTACATAAATTCTCTGCAAACGATTCGCATGTGTCATATTCAGGTGACATTACACGCTAGTACCTATATGAACCTAATGGCCTCTTACTTTCCTAAGGGCCGGAAAATTTATTGAATTACAAAAAACGGAACGAGATTTTAACAATTGCTTTGATATATTTTTCAATTATTTTATTCGCGATAATTTGATTTAATACGTATCCAACATTTGAAAAATGGCATCCACGAAAAGCTTTATCAAAGCACGGAGAGTGTGAAAATGTATATAAAATTAGAAGTAGGTAGATAGCTGAAAAACATACTCATTTGGACAATATTTTATTTATTCTAGGCCTCTTTGTTTTTATTCGCTTTATTTAAATTTGGATATATATTTAAATTATATAATCTATCTATTAAAATTATAAATATATACCTAACAAACACTTCTTATGCAATAGTTTATGCATAATTGTAAATCTTGCATCAATAGGAAGAATGCATACTAATTGAATAATATTTCTAGGTTAATTCATATAGTTTTATTTGATTAGCGTATGGAACATGAAAAATAATGCACTGTGGGTAGGTAAATCAATAATAATTAAATATGTATATTTAAGTCATTTTGTACAAGTGCTTAAAAATAAAGTAAATATAAAAGTTTTTAATTTAGATACTTATACTTATAGGATATTAAAATCATATTTTTAATTTGTTGAATTTCACTAGAGAATATGATTTATTAAGCCACTAAAGTATTTGCCTATTAACATTACAGAATACACGGGATTTCATTTTATGCCATGGCTTACTCTTACTAAATTCATATTCCGACAATTTACCCACAAATTTTATAAATTACATTATTATTTTTGAAGTATTGTATATCGAATTAATGTTTAAGACGATACATCAGTGAAACGGCAATTAATTGTCAACTATAGGCGCGACGAAATTTTGGACTCGCTGTCATTCGGAGAGCAAACGTTGAGGTGTCAATACGTCAATTTGTTTCGTGATGGCGACGGGGGTATTAATTCTTAAATCGTGTAAAGATGACTAAAAACGTTACCTATTTACTTGAAAAAGAAAGCATGTCAATGAATATATTATTATTGTTACTAATAGAACATACGTTAAAGTGCCCACCACCACCCCTCATATATGCACATCCGTGGATATGCACGGCCGCTTTCTATGACGCTTTAAACGTGTCAGAAAGAAGTGATTTTAAGTGCTCATTCCGTCCCGAGACGGAGCCGCACGGGACTGATGCTGCAACCATGCACCGTAGTGCTTAAAGAAGAAAGTTAAGAAAGAAAATTTTTGGTTTTTTGGACTGGCTCTGCTGTCCGCTGACGTTAAGCGCTTTGTGTACCCGCATACTGAGTGTCACGAATTGAAATGGATGAGTCTACAGAAGAGTCGGGATTATTCCGCTCCCCATAAGACGCTGCACATTTCTCGAATGCCGCAAAGTTGGCCTCGGTTGCTATCAGATCTCCATGACCAATTGGGCCCGTGTGAGGACGGACCCTGGCAAACAGCTCCGCTCGTTCGAGTTCCATAAGCGGGCAATCTCAGAGGATGTGTTCAACATCTTGGTGGTCATGCCCGCAGGTACAACCCGGCCCATCTACTATCAAGCCAAACTCGTGGAGTCTGGCGGCGAAGTTGCCATGGCCGGTGAGGAACTGGCTAATCCAGTGCGAAGGTTGGAGTCTTCTAGTTTGGTGCCTGCAGAATACGTCTGGAAAAAAACAGTAAGTGTGCCGCCCCTTGGGGGAGGCGGTCCACCTCGCCTGCCATGCCACAAATGCGGTCTTGTACACAATGTCACTTACAGTCTTCCTGTAAGGAACGTCCTCGGATCTCTGCGGTGGTGTCAGATGGACACCGGTGAGTGTTGTGCTGATCCCCCTCAAGAGGAGGGTGATCGATCCTCTGACTTGGACGTGCAGATCAAGGGATAGCACCCCTGCGAGTACGGCAAGCGCGTCAGTAGAAGTTGTGCGGTAGGCTTTGGTAAGCGAGATCAGCGCAAGTTGCAGCCTACTTAGTAGTGCGCGTCTCACGAGAGTTAAGGAGTTTACTCGGGAATGCCTAATGCTGGAGGCGTAACCGGCAATTCCCATGAAAATTGCGCAGTATGCAACCTTAAGGGCTCTAGGCTTAAATCCCCAATTGCTGCCCGCCATTTGGGCCATTCTCTGATAGGTCGAATTGGCCTTAGAGACGGCCGTCTTGGCGTGGTGAACAAAAAACAGCTTGTCATCAAGAATTACTCCCAGATACGTAACCCTTTCGGAGAAACGCACTGAGGTCTGGCCAAAATGAATCGTGGGCGGCCGTCGAGTTATGTTGACCCGAGAACTACCTCTGACAAGGACAGCTTCCGTATTGGTCGGGGCATAGGTCAGCTTGTTCAGCAACCCTCAATTGAAGATTCTGCCCAAGGCGTCCGTGGCTGTACGCTCAAGTGCCGGTCGGCTCGTCGCCCCAACAAGCAGGAGCAAGTCGTTGGCGTACGCAACGAACGTGCAGCCCGGAGGCAGTGGCAGGGATAGAACGTCGTCAAACAGTATGTTCCACAAAAAGAGTCCCAGGACGGAGCCCTGGGGACACCCCATGGTGGTCCTCCTGTGAATCAGGCTGTGGCCGGAATCGTAAGTTATCTCCTTATTGCTGAAGTAGCTTTGAACCAAGGCAAAGAGGTCCCCGGGGATCTGTCTCAGCCAAAGCTTTGCCAGAACCAAGGGCCACCACGCAGTATCAAACGCGCCCGTGATGTCGAGAAAAATCTCGGCAACGAGGTTCTTGCCAGAGCTCTCTACACAATCTATCACAAAGCAAATCGCATCCTCGGTGGACTTTCCGGGTCTAAACCCAAATTGTCTTTGCTAGATTGGACAGTTTTCCGACAGGTGGGACTCAATACTGCTGTTTATCAATCTATCCAATATTTTCCCGAAGACGGGAAGGAGCGTAATCGGTTTATACGCTTTTGGGTCACAAGAAGAGCGACTGTCGGCTTTGGGGATCACCGTGAGGTGACCCTTCTTCCAGCAGTCGGGGAATATGCCACTACTTATGCATTCTTTGTAGAGTTGCGTGATCTAGTGTGAGGCAAGAGACCACGCCCTTCTTGCTAGCGCGTTATATATGCAGTCAAGCCCCGGGGCTTTACCGGCCGGGAGGCTGGAAAGCAGGATCCCTAGTTCGGACATGGTAGTGGCTGCGGATCGCGGAGTGTTTAAGGTGAGCAGCGCATAGACGCGGAGCTGTTGAAATCAGTCGTTGTCAATGTCGAGCGACTCGTTGTCCTGCAGGATAAGAGCATCCAACAGGACTGTTGCGGACTCTTCAGAGCTATTGGTGAACAATTCGTCAGGACGCCGTACCGCCAACATGACTTTTCCGGGCCGTGAGCTTAGCTTCATCACGCAGAAGGGGGGGCTCCACGGATTATTGCAACCCATTTCAGTGACGAATTCCCTTCAATGCATCTTCTTAGCCTTACTGATTGCCTTTTTGAACTTGAGTCTAGTGGTCCTGTAGGTAACCGCAAGCGGATGGTCCGCCTGCGGCGGCCCCTCTAGCGATCTTCATGCTACCTTAAGGCCCTTCTGGCCCTCCTCATCGCGTCTCTCAGTCTTGTTAGTCTCGGTTTCCACCAGGGTGCAAGGTCCGGCGGTCTCACGTCCGGACCTACACTCGGCCGCCTCACGACTGACTGAAGACATCATCGGATCAGCCGAAACTACACTCGGACGCTGCAAGCCCAAGTCACTAAGCCAGTCGCCGTGGTGGATGCAGCATGTTTCGCACCTGCGTGACCTTTTCAGAAAAGCACGCAAGGCCCATCAACGTGCACGCCTGCGCAAGCAACCACCTGCCTCCATCGATCCCCTTGCAACCATGGCCAAATCCACCCGAATGGAATACAATAATGAAAGCCAAGAAAGACTACTGGCGTAACTTTGTCACCATTAAGGGAGGTTCGGACCCCTGGGGTCCTCCATACCGTGCACTGAGGCTGGGACTCAAACCGACGAGCCTCTTGTGCGGCATCGAGAAATCGGGTGGCGGATTCACCAGTACTGAGTCTGAAACGGCTGCGGTCCTTCTCGAGGCTCTCATCCCACTGGATGATGAATCCAGGGATGACGACGCCATGAGTATGACCCGCTTTGAGGCTTCTCTTCCCATCGACACAAATCACTCATCGTTGCCTTCCGAACAGGAGATCAACCACATCATACGCACGTTGATTGCTGGCAAGGCCCCGGGCCCGGACTGCATTGACAATCTACTTGTCAAATGCACATGGGCCATCGCCGCGCCAGAGATTACAGCCCTCTTCAGTGACTGCATTAGAAGCGGCACGTTCCCCGACTGCTGGAAGAGGGGCTTATTTAAGGTAATCCCCAAAGCTGGCAGCCGAGAACCATCTAGCCCTAAAGCCTACCGCCCTCTAACACTCTTGCACGCTCTGGGTAAAGTGCTGGAGAAGCTACTGTGCCACAGGATTGAAGCCCACCTGAAGACACACTCGCCGCTTTCCGATAAGCAATTTTGATTCAGAAGAGGCAACTCAACAGTCGACGCCCTAAGGAACGTGATTGCCATTGCTGAAAATTCTCGCCGTAAATACATCCTAGGAGTTTTTTTGGTCATTGCAGGTGCGTTTGATAGTGCGTCCTGGCCTCTTATACTTCAAAAACTCCGGTTGAAGAGACTACCAGGAAATTTGTTCGCGTCAATTCAAAGTTACTTCACCAATAGATCGATCGAGTTTCGAGTTGGATCAACCATAATAGAGAGGAACACTAGCATGGGATGTCCCCAGGGCTCAGTCTTCGGGCCCCTTCTCTGGAACGTACTCTTCGACGATCTCCTTAGAATTCCGCTTCCAACCGACTGTACTGTCATTGCCTACGCAGACGATGCGCTGCTGCTGGTCGAGGCCGACAGCAGGGCGAAGACTGAGAGCACCGTTGGCGAAGCCTTAGCATCAATTGAGGCTTGGGGTAGATTAACTAGACTATCATTCGCACCTTCCAAGACAAAAGCCATTGTCCTCAAAGGACCGAGACGACTTAGCTGTTCGAGACTACCCACAGTCCGATTCGG
This sequence comes from Rhyacophila brunnea, assembly GCF_057557595.1. Taxonomy (NCBI): domain Eukaryota; kingdom Metazoa; phylum Arthropoda; class Insecta; order Trichoptera; family Rhyacophilidae; genus Rhyacophila; species Rhyacophila brunnea. Next base: position 33,766,062 of record NW_028232859.1, read on the forward strand.
TGACACGAGAGTGAAAGTGTCGAAGATCGTCACCTATCTAGGCGTCAAAATGGACACAATGTTAAATTTCCTACACCATGCCGAAACTCAAGTCCACAAGGCTGGGGTGGCCTTCCAGAGGATCGGCCGCATGGCTGGTGAAGGATGGGGTTTAAAAGTAAGGGCGCTCAAGATCGCTTACGGCGCTATTTTTATAGGAATCGCGGCCTATGCCGTCAGTGCTTGGTACCCGCGCATTCCCAAAAGTTTCAAACTTAGAATCTCTCTTTTAAGAGGACAGCGCATCGCACTTCTGTCCATTACCAAGGCCTACCGTACTACCTCAAGTGACGCGCTCCTGGTCTTGGCCGGCATTCTCCCACTTGACCTGCACATTCAGGTCAGCGGCGCTTCAATATTGCTCCTCAAGAGCGAGGAGGCCGACGTTGGTGATTTTCACCTTGTCCTCCCCCCCCTCGGCTAGCTGGCGAAGGAGTAGCATTATTGAGGCGCAGAATTAGACTCATGTCGCTCGATGCGGCCATTAAGACCTGGCAGCCAAAGTGGGACGAATCGACCAGGGGCCGGCACAAATATACGTTTTTTCCAGACATACAGTGGCGAATGGAGATAACCAAATATTTGACTCCAGACCATTACACCAGTAAATTTGTGACTGGTCATGGTGGATTCGCTGGCAAGCTCTTTGAGCTTGGACTTGCAAGCCATCCGACATGTCCATGCGGAGGGGAAATACAGGATGCCAACTACATCCTATGGGAGTATCTGAGTATGTGCTTCAAACGGGAGGAAATACTCAGGTTGGTCCAACCAGCTGTTGGATCCATCGGCCCGTCCGACCTGGTTGCTACTAAGGCCAATTATCTTGCTTTCAAAAAATTTGCGGCGTCTTACTACGGGCGTGAAGATCTCTTCACATAAATTTTGCTGCCTGTATGATTAGCTTCGTTCTTTAATTTAATAAGCAAGTAGGTTCATTTTATTTTTAGTAATTTCCATGTGCTTTTTCTCTCCCTGGCACTTTGCATTAGAGTAAACTCAGTAAACTCAGTCAGAGCTCACTTTGAGCGTAGCAATCTAAGTCTTGGGCATCTTCTCCCAGGACACTCCCAGGCCAATTCTTAGATGCTTGACATCACCAATTGACGGGTCCCGTGATACTCTCGATTAAAACCGAGGGTGGTACGGGGCGGGTTTGGTGGAGGGACTTTAACTTCAATGGTCTCGGGGTCGTCCTTCCGATAGTGCCCTCCGCTTTTTCAATCATGAGATTCGTGAGGTCCTCAGCCGCAGCGTGCATGTCCTTTGGCGGAGGGCGCGAGGCCATCCTGTCCAGACCCTCAGCAAACTCGCGGTCAAAATGTATCCAGTCGGTTCCCTTGGTCCTGAAACGCCTCGGCAGTGACTTGCTCACAAGTGGAGCGAAAGACGCGTGGCCCCTCTCGGTCCTGTAGGCGAACGTGATCAGACAATTTTCACTTGTTGACGCGTCCATATGGACAGTCCAGTTCATGACGCGTCCGGCAGAACCAGTGGATATCAAAGTGACATCAATGTGAGATTCCCCATTGTTGGTGGAGGATGTGGCTGGACTATTAGAGTAATTCAGCACCGTCACGTCGTGAGATGCCACGAGTTCCTCGAGTGGCGCATACTATAATCTGTTTGCCGCGGCATGCAACCAGAATTTTATCGAGCTGCTCGACGCATTTCAGGATGTTTACGCTGAATTTAAAGTAGGAAGAGACCACCACGATGGAGTTCCCCAATCGATCAGAGACCTCCGCTACTGCAAAGAGTTTGCTCGATAGGTGGGCAAGGTGTAGCACCACTAAGGTAGGATTCGCAACGAAGATGCAGGCCATGGACCCCAGGCCCTGGTACATCACCCGACCCCCACTGAAACCCAGGTTGGGGCCGTAGGATTAAGGCTCCTGCACCAGGACCAAATCGATGTCCATTTCCCGAACCGTCTTGATGAGCTCCGCCGTTGTAGCCCTCCCTTTGCCCGCATTTAACTTACCGAACCGAATCATTAAATCGAATAATCCGTTCGGTTACGCTCCTGTGCCATTGCGTACTTGCGCGCTTGGCAATCAGGGTCGATTGCTGCATGTTGGTGCGGCTTCTTGTGCCTGGCGCAGGCCGGGCACTTTCCGGGGGTCTTGATGTTAGGGCATTCAGCCCTATCGTGTCCTTCCTCGGTGCAATGGCCGCATGTGGCGCTTCTCGCCGAACAATTCTTTGCCATGTGGCCGTATAAGTGACACCTTGTGCACTTGACGACGCCACAAAAGTTTTTGGTTGGTCCCATCCCATATATATGCCCCCGTCATTGATGAGCGCTTCCCTCAACTTTGCCGGGACCGATATTACCATGTGATATTTCCCGATTCTGGGGCCTGCCCTGTGGCTCAGTTTAACATGGCGGTATGCGTCCGAGGGGAGACCCGTGACCTCTTGAGTGTTGGCCTTTGTAACTAATAGAACATACGTTAAAGTGCCCACCACCACCCGTCATATATGCACAGAACAATAAACAGAACATTAAATATACGCATGTTGGATTTATATGACAAATTATATTTCGTTCGGCATTCGTCATTTGCACCCGCAAGCCGCAATCCGCGCATCGCCTAGCCACGATCTTTGTAGACCATGCCTCAACTGAGGTAACCTTAATGTGCAAAAAAAATCATTTTCATTAATAAATACATTAGATATTGATTACAGATAAAAGTAGGGTTGAATATTAGGTTATTTTAAAAAACACGTATAAATAAATCTTGGCTGCTTATTTAAAGTTACCAAAAAGGTGTACCATTTGGTATATATACGCTATGTTTGCGAAGTTAGTAGAGTGCCCCTCATATGCCATAATATTACTTGATTTTTTTGTGTACGTTCAAACAAGAATAAATAAAATGTCGAACATCCGTTCCGCGTAGAATTAATTTAATTAATTAATAATTAATTAAATTAATAAATTAATTATTAATTAATTAGTTTAATATTAAGTTGAGGCTATAATTATTACCATATGCTTAGAAATAAAAGTAGTAATTTGTATTCAATGATTTACCTTTATGATCTATATTATGTAATAGACAATTACAATATAATATTGAATGCAGAAAAACACATACATTCTTTAACCAATTAAGAAAATATTATGGAAAGGTAAGCAATATTTTATATATACTTAAGTATATTTATTAAATTTATTGATTTGTTGACGAATTATCTGTATGTTTAAGAATCTGTTAAAGCTACCTGCTATTTGCAGAACCTCTCCATTAGGCTTTGTGTAACGTTGCATTACTCCAGTAATGCACCGAACAACCACTCACAAGATCTGGCTTACGATTAGAAATGGAAGGGCGTAATCTAATAGCTAGTTTTATTGGATTAATTCATCAATTGGATGGTGTTATGACATACCTATATGTAGATCAAGCGACGTTTTTGTATATCCAATATAATTGATGATACGATTTATTTATATTGGTAGAATTGTACTTACCAATAAAAATGATGATGTTTAATTAAAATATGAAAGCTTTCTTAAAGCTGTCATTAATTATATATGCTTATCTTTCAGTGTAAGAATGCCATTTTATTTGGTACCTAATTTATAACTATTAATATGTATTTCTATTTGTATTACATTATTAATATTTACTAACGCAATGGAATAAGTTAATTAAAATTAAATTAAATTAAAAATAATTATTTTAGTGTATACCGAATAAACATAGTAAAAAGATATACTTAGCCAACTTATTATTATTTGTTAACCATTCATAGCCTACTTAAATATTATTTGTAACTAATTTTATTATAAAACTTAGCTTTACATATTTGTTTAAATAAATAATAAACGTCTTTAATTATATTAATTAAAATAAAACCCAAGGTAAACTACTTAATTTGTATACTTCATTAATGATCAAGACTGATTTTCTCCGCTCTAACTGACATTATCAACTGATTTATTATTATTGTTTATTTTTTTAGTAAAGTAATTAAATAATAACAAAGTTTTGTCTTTATCAGTTGATATCACTACCATAGGTAGTTTATTCAAAGCTGGAAGATATGAAAATGTAAAACACAGAGTGCGAATCATATAGAAGGGGGACAAAACTTTCCTCGATTTAAATTCAGTTTCCAACAAATACTATCAGCCAAATAGTATGTATTATTCATTTTAACATTTTTTTGACGAAGCAAATGTTTCTAGAGCTTTCAAAGTTATTAGTTTTTTTTTTTAAATTTTGTTTCGTAAGTAAGAGTTATACTCAATATTTGGCAAAGCTTTATATATGCTCACAATTATTGATACTTGTCAATGACATTAATATGGACGAATCATCTGGAAAAGAAAATGACACTCATTTTATTGTCGGGTCTGCCGAATGGCATAATCTGTTCTAACGCCATTACAATAAAGGTGATATTGCTATAAATTCTTGATGCTTTTTGTTGGGTTTGTCGAATGGTTCGGTTCGAACGGGTTCGCTCAAATGAAAATTGACATTAGAAACACTGCTCTAACGCCATTGAAATAAAGGACATATTGCTATAAATTCCCGATGCGTGATATCGCATAATGGAAATTGCGTGACGTCTGCCTATAGGTACATGCGACTGCGCGAATTTACTTGCTAGCTACTGTATTGAGTGCGTTGTCCATTAATAATGTCATTGATACTTGTAGATATTAATATTTTTTAAAGCTACGACGACTTTGGGACGTTGACATTTCAATATTCTAAAAAATATATAATGGTAACATTACATTATTTTTCAATTGTGAAAATAAAATGTGTTTTCTTTTATATTGTGTAATCATCATATACGAAAACAGTGTGAATTTAAGTTTGCTCAAAATATCCTGATAATTGCACTCATGTGTAGATAATTTTGGGATGGCAAAACTTTAACTAGGTTGATCGCTACGCAATAGCTTATTTTTCACGCTGCTACTTTGTTACGTTAAAACACTAAACATTAAATACTGAGAAAGATATATTATATTTTTTAACCACTAATATTTTTTTTATATTCAGTTTTAATTAAATCGACATAAATTATACTTTTATATTCTAAAAAAGGTTTTATAAAAATATGCTAGCACTCAGTTTACATTAAGCGTATTCAGCTGTGTGCGGCTTTACAGCTCTCGGGAGTGTATGCGTGAAGCCACAGAGTATAAATTTCCGCTAAGTGTTTTAACGTCACTGGAAAGCTATAATAGCAGTGAAGAATTAACTGTTTCATGAAATTGACAAAATTCCATGCAGAATAAATATTTTTTGTTTAAATTATAACGGTATTTTAAAATAAAAAATATCGAATATTTACAAATCTTATGCAAAAAAAACAAGCAGAAGCATAATAATATACTTACAATATTATAATGTTAGATTTTATAATGAAAAAATTTGAAGTGTATTTACCAGATTTATATTTTGTTTTACATTAATGTTCTAAAATTTTTTAACTCATTTAGTGCTAACACCGTGACTGGCGCGTTTTGAGTCGTTGGCCGTTAGATATAATTAACGTGTTATTTAAATGTGGTAATTAAAACGTAATTAGAATTGTGCTTGTTATGATTAAATTAATATAAGTCTATCGTGATCTAAATGGCAAACTTCTATACAACTAAAACTACGTAAGTCTATGAATGAATGGATCAATATTTATATTTTCATTGCCATTGAATTACTAAAACTATAATTTAAAAATAATAAATATTTAAGGTTGTTCATCAGAAATAATGTATTAAGCAAATTATTGGACTGAAATATGCGAGTAATTCTTAATAACAGGAACCCAAATATTAAGAATATAACATGGTATAAAAATGTACATGTTTGGCATAACACAGAAAGACCATAAAAGAAACCAAAGAATAACAAATATACAAGAATACGAAATGTGGTGAAAGTCGTCATGCTGATGAAATGCTATGGACCAAATATGGTGCTGAGAAGATTTTATCTGGATGATGTATTCATTCAGCAGTGGATTGATCCCGGGTGAGTGAATTGATATAATAATTATATTTTATTTTAATGATTAGTATAAATTAATAAATCAAATTTATTGTTTTTGTTTCGTTAAAAAAATGTTGCAGTAATCAAATGATGGAGTAGATACTTGTAGAAATAAATAATTTATATATATAAACATATAAATTTGTTTATTTAAGTTGTGTCATTTTTAGTTATTTTAATTTCTGCAGCATTACAAAATATACTAATATCTCGATGAAAAACAATATTTCGGTGCGTAAGTCTTAAGATACGCGCCTATCTTTAAGAAGCTAATATTGGCAACTTAGTTTGTGTCGCCTACAGTATCCATATATTATAATAATTCGTCAAATTAAAGTAGTAAATCTACGGGAAATAGGCAGTGTTCCAGAATCAGACCATTTAAAAAACGTTCAAGATACGCCGAACTAAGTTGAGAAAAATTAGCAATTCTAGATGGTGTATATTATTATCAAGATTATCCAGATGATTCTGCATCGTACTTTAAGTGCATTAAAATCTGTTGTGAAAAGTTAAGTTGTAAAAATATGATAACGACGGCTACAGGATTTATTTTACTGTTTAATCGTTTAAGTATCATCATAGCCAAGAAATTAAGCATTCCGAATAATTATTTGTGAACGGTTCAACGAAGCACAGCTTTATTGAGTGTGTACTAATAAAAACCCTGTCCCGCAGAATAAGTGAATGCAGTAAGTGTTATTCCATTTGACATTTATGTGATAAATGGATGGTATGCAAATTTAAGCGATTCACGGGACTACTACGCCATGGCAGAGCGGTTCGGGGGCGACATATCAAATATACGCGGTCCGTTTCAACAGTCCACGAAGGGCGGATTCGTAATTATTATTTGCATATTTCCGGAGCGGAGAGCGCGACCCGCCCTTCTCCCCCAAGGGTAGGCGGAATTGTCTGCCGGGCGGGGATGGGTTTTGTCCTCGCAAGTGGCTTGGGAAATCGACGATGAAACACTGCGGTGTACTGTATTAGATACAATTGATTGGAGCTTTTGTACTATTCGCTGAGAGTTAAGCATATTAACTCTTATTCTATCATATGCACAGTATTGAAATTACCATGATATCAATTGAAACATACAGTTAAAATAGTGTACGTCGTACTAAATCTTCCTACTATTGTACTTGACGAGTTTTATTTATGATATTATGACGAATACTATGCCTAATCAGACTTAAGGCAAATCGTCGACTTAGTGCAATAAATAATTATCTAATCTAACATAATGATAATATAATAATGTTTACTTACTACCTAAGAAATAATTCCTTAAAATAAGATAACTGAAATATCTGAAAATGTGTCAACGTTTGAATTTAGTAACTTCTTTCATTTAAAAGTTTCTTATGGAAAATTAATGTACAATAAAAACGCTAAGAAAACCAGAGTATCACTTGGTAATTTATACACTCAAATGACTAAAATATTGAAATTATCAATAGATATAAGTACTTTCACGTTTCATACATATTATTGCAGTATAATTAAAAAAAATAGAATGACCAGTCACGTTATAGAAATCATAGAATAAACTTTTTTCGGTGAAATTAAAAAAAAAGTAATGTAAAAAATTGAGTGACAGACATTTGTGCTTAGATCCAGGAAGATAAACGATCCTTCGAAAACAGAAAATATTGTTAGCACTGTGTGCTTTTCTGATAGATTTCCTGCGGGATAGATTTCATCGGGGTGACCTAGAACTTTTAGCATACTATACTCAAATTCTGCAGTTGCCTCTGCAGGTAAACTAAAGTATTTTCAAATATTTTTTAACACCATTTATAACATGGCATATGTAAAACTAATAATATATTACTAGCATAAAATTACGGGGGGTTGTTGTTGTTAGCAATTCACTTACTGTATTGGAATCATTAACTGAATATTATACATTAAAATAAATAACATGCTATTTTTTTCCTGTTGTAGATCAGATAGGTAATCGTAGGTGAAATTAAGTAAGAATTGACAATTCATGTTGATTCGTGGAGTAAATTATATACCAGCATCGTATATACTTGGATACGTATTATATATTATCGTAAAATTCATACCTTACATTAAGTTAGAACTAAGGGTTGCGAGACTGATTTTGTGTGTTATATTTATAATTTATACGACTGAATAATTTAATTTCTACGCAACGTAACTAACTCGTGGTTATGTTTATCAATACAAACATTGTAAAAAATGATATAATACAAATATATATAATACAAATATATATATATATATATATATGGTTATATATCGTTTTGTTGAAATAAGCATGCTTGTCATAATATTGCTATGATTCGACTTTAAAAAAATATAAACCAACCTATAAAAAAGGATTATTAAGACTACGTGACCAATGGTGACCTTAAATAAATTATGTGTTTTAAAAAGGCAAATAACGTGATTGCACTATACGCTTCAAACGGATACAAATGCAATTTGTGCAGCAATGCACCGGGATAAGTTTCATAAATTGAATTATTTACGTGAATGTGTACTGCGGACTGTACAGCACTCGCATCAATGACTGGCGTATACTTGCATTCATGTTTTAGTGAACTTGATCCGTCAAAATAAACTGATTTTTTGTACCGTGTATCAATGGACTTATTTATCAATTTATTTTTGATAGATGAAAGGGGGGTAATTTTAAAGATATATTATGTTGAATTTGTAACTAGAAAAAATATTATATGTATTGGTAACATTGCGATCATTGTAATTACTTGTAAATAAACGAGATATTGACCTACTGTTATTTGAATTTATTTTTGAGTATTCACCTGAATAATCTACATAACGATGGTTAATTGCATATAAAAATGTTAATGCAAACGCAGAGATAAATCTCACAAATAAGTCTCAAGATAGTGATATTTGCAGCAAATAAATCTGTAATGCAAATTTAAATTTAATCATCAGCCTTAGTTATACATATAATTGAAACACACATCAAGAAGTATCGATACCAATTTTAATTAAAGTAATTATAGTTCTAGAAAGTATTGCGTATTGAAAGTGTAAACGGATAAAGAATAAAAAATGTCAAACGAGTATACAATCTGTTGAATATAGTTGAAGGAATGAGTGGAATTATTTTATATGGTTTTGTATTAATTGCAATTAAAAATATTTTAAGGGTTTACAAAAATTGATGAATAAAAAACCATAAGAAAATCTGTCAAATAGTTATCAGCCAAAATTAAATTAAATTCTAAGCTTTAAAGATAAAAAAATACATAATGTATGGTGAATTTGTTGAAAGTAAAGCACCAAAGGTAACACAAACTGGTGGGTGCAAATTTAAAGTCGAAATCAGCGTCCGGAACGTTCCAACTAAATGTAGAATAAGCGAAATACGTCTCGTAAATCATTTACTGCTTTTTGGCCTCTATGCAAGGTAAATCTAGGCCCAACCTGGGTAGGTTTTAAAATGTAATGTATTTTAAATATATATAAAATATTTTTTATAAATGAGCGTTAATAGTATCACATGCTACATTTTTAATTATTTAAAATGTATTACTCTCTACTGTTTGCAGTTTACGAATATAAACAACATAACGAAACCGATTCTAGTAATTGTATTAGTAAGTTTTTTTAATTGTGTTATTTTTATTTCACACAATTTTAAATTAAAAGCCCGCTACCATGCCGCAATTATTTGTAAAAACTAGTATCTTTCTTTAGATTCATCGTATTTAAAACCAAATTAATTGTATATCAGCTTTAGAGAATTGAAGCCAGCTGTTGATGGTTAGGTGACTCGCTAGCCGACAAATGCCGATTGCGCAATATAGCAGCGTAATTAATACGACTAAGATAAATATAATCAGCTTGGAGAGATCTTAGTTTAGCAGTGAATTAATTCAGACTAATTAATTAATTAACTAATTAATTGAATTGGCCTTTACGTGATAGAACTTCATTATAATGGTACGAAACATAATTAACGATAATTACGTTGCAAAACAAATCCATCCTCAAGACGGTTGACTATAACTTTAGTTATAGTCGATTTGACTGATAAAACAGGTGAGTGCAGCTCAACTGAGTTCCTGAGACAGCAAATAAGCAATAAATTTGAAGAGGTAATGATGTCGCTATGTTAGGTACTCTTGAAATATCCAGGGGACTGGATAAGGTAGTTTATATAGTTGGAGAAACCAAGTACTTATATCAATAGTTTTATAATAATTATTTTATTGGTTTACTTTATTTCTAATATTTATAAAATTTCACTTTATACCTATTGTCACTATTTCTTTTACTATTTTATTATTATTATTGTTTCTCTATATTAATTAATTTCTCTCTATATTAATTAGTTTCTCTATTATTTATTATTTTTTATGTAATTCTCAATGTAATATTATAATAAGTAACTGTTGCTTGCAATAATAAAATACAAGTATTGAATAAAATACAATTATTGAAGATTCTAAAGTCTTACTTTATAACACTATTTATTTACGAAAAGCCTATTATAAAAGCATTTATTTGGAACATTACGGTTTTACATCTAAAAAGAAAAACCATTATTAAATTTAACTAAAAATAAAGTGAATATTTTCAAAATGTTTTATGCCAAAGCTACTTATAAATATCGTAAAATGATATTAGCTTACCAGACTCTCTGGTCCAGTAGTTGATGGCTTTTGGGGAAGCTTCAACGTGGCACTGCAGTGTGACGTCAGTTCCGGGTGGCGCTCCGACCAACTGGTTCGGAACTTGGGTAAGAGGGTGAACTGAAATAAACCATAGTTTTAGAAAATGCACTCTGCAATTTATATCAGCACATAAAAATAATATTATGGCTCGATAAGGAAACGATTGATTTTATTTTTATTACGGCTGACCATATTATTATGTATGAATGCGTGTTTTGTACCTAAATATATACATATATGTATTTAGAAAAATGTAATGTAAAAATGTAAATATTTTTTTTATTTAAAATTGAATTTATATACGTTTACATAATAATGGTTTTTCATTAAAAATAATTTACTCAAATAGCCTCAAAGACGTAAAACTAAAAAATCTAGATAAACAGATGGATTGCATTTTTTTTAAATATCTGCAAAGTTGGTGTATTAGTGTAGTTAAAACACTATTCCAGATACTAGACTGTTCAGAGAACCAAAGTGGCATGAAGTGCATTCGGGTATTTTATTATCTTCAAAAGTAATATTTCATTGTTCGTTAAGTATCTAGTATTCAACCAATGCGTGCTACTAGTCCTGGAAAATGCATTTGAAATATGGACCACAGATAGAAATCCTGGAGTAACTTAACATACCATGGAAAGTTACACTATAACATATACTAAACCAATGTAAAATAGGAATAAACGTGTACACGGTGTGATAAAGGTCGCTTAGTTGATGGAATAGCAAGAATAGTAGAGGACTTTTTTTGTTGTTTTAGTCGATTAAAAGTGGAATGTGTTCATCATAAAGATAACATAAAATTTCGTGGAAGATAGTAGAAAATAATTTAACATAGGATTATAGAACAAAAAATGATAATTATAATTGTTGAAATGATTGAAACTTTCTGCAATAATGAAATTGCGTGAGCACCGGCAAGCATATCAGACATTTTTTAATTTCAAAAATTCCTCCGCAATAATTAAATTCAAAAGAGTCCCATTCTGACAAGTGAAAATAAACTTTTCCTATTTATTTAATTCCATTACCGATCTTGTGATTTGTCAGACGATAAGGAATTTCCTTATCTGGCTTTTCACAATTTAATTGACACGGTAATGAGGACGCAAATTAGAAAAGTTTTGTGAGACCGACGTTATCGCATCTGTATATTGACAGTTTGATTTTGTAGGTAAAATACTGGGAGTGTTTTACATTGAAAATTATAAAATTTTATTTTCAATATTGTAAAATTTACTTTAATTAGCAGGTAATCAATTTTATTATTGGGTTTTTTAAAGAAAATATTTAAATCTTCAACCAAGTTTACATTTAGGCTTTTGCAACCAATTTTACTCTTTTCATATTACGAAGATTGTTGATAACATATTTCAACAAACTTGAACAAATTGTTACGGTAGTGTTATTTGTGTTTGATCTTATGGGTAACAAAGAGCAGTACTTGAGGTGTCGATCACATGCCTGACATTCATTATATGTGGTAGCTGTTTGATTTTGCCCTTTTTCATCTTAATAAATATTTTTTTAAATTTGAACAACATACCCATTCTATAGTTGATATACTCCTTATTATAATGCTTATAAGAAAAATAAATTATGATTTATTGGTATCATTTTAATTGTCTGGTTTTTGTAGGTAATTTTTGCTTTGTTGATTTTTTTCACATAATTCTAGTGAGCTTTGGAAGTTATAGTATACAGTTACACATTCATAATGAATTTACTTAGATAGTTTGTGTTTAATTTTGATCATATTTTTTGTATACATACCGCGTTTATTAATGTAGTGGATAATTGTACATCTTTATGAATATTATCATTTTTTATATCAAATATCATCTACATAATAATAATATGTATCATCTACTCATATTATGTAACCATGTCAAAAATATAACATATTTTTTTACAAAAATGAATTGATTGGTAATATTATAAAGTCGTGAAATAAGTTTTGAATTTATTTAAGACTAAATAAATAGTGACGTTATTTAGAATTATTTCAAAACACAAAATTATAGTATAACTAAAATATATTCATAGATTTGTATTATTACTATTACTTACCAAAGCAAACGGTGTGCAGATAAAACTCAACAGATCTGACCGAAAGATTCTAATACTTTAAATAATATTTAAGTGATTATTTTTTGAGTTTATTCTATCTTTTATGTGTTGTCTACTTATGGTTTAAATAGGTAAACATGAACTTATAAATCAATAACTTACAATGCACATGCAGCATCATACGTTTGCTGACTGAAGGTGGCACTCCATTGGCCGCTATACATAAGTAGGCTCCCATCTCAGACCTTGTGACCTTCGTAAGCGAGAGCATTTCACCTTCTATTGATGGTACTAAAAGTAAATAAATACAAAATAAACTAACACAAGCACATAACATTAATTATTATAATATAATATAATAATACCACAATTTTATTGTTTTAGAAAATAAATAATAATTTCATTAAAAATATAAAAAAATCTCTTCTGACTTTCGGATTTTATATAAAAAAAGAAAAATAATGGAGAGATATGGAAAATATTTTGGTAAGAGATCACCATTGTAAATATTTAAAAATAAAGTTAAATATGTATTTATATAATAAACAGAGAACTTTAAGTATACGTTTATTTTGCCTCCGTTTCATATAAGAGTGGATGGTTTGGGAAAACTGAAAAGTAACGAACGTGGGTTTTCTAAAATAACAGTTTATTTAAAATAATATTTTATAAAAACATTTAAAAATAGTCTGGGTGAAATGTTTATCAGACTCTGCGTTTTTAAATTGTATTTCTTTGTGAAAAAACTGCGAAACGTGTTTATTTTACTTTTTTTGAAACAAATAAGATGAGGGAATCTGCTTCGCCACGAGAATTAAATAACATCAAAAAGAGGCAAGAGTGCTTGTCTATTTTAAAAGTTACTTTTAATGGAAGGTTGAATTTTTAAGTAGCTGTTTTAATTTTACATTAACCCTAAGAGTTACCCGTTTCTGATTTAAGTTGAGGGGAAGAGCGATTTTGGTAAGTGTCAAAAGTAAACTGTTGCTCATTAATAAAATTGAAGTCACAAAATAAACAATACTAGTAACTTTCAGTCAATAATGTAAAACACGCATAAAAATAAACTCTTTTATATTACTATTAAGTATGATAATTTTGAGGTACAACCGGTTTTTGATAAATTATATTATTTTATTGTTTTCATAATATAGTTTTGTTAAATATGTATGTGCTTCTTGTAAAATACACTTGTAATCACTGCTGAACTTTTATTTACATTTTAATTACCACATTAAAATAACATGTTAATAATATTTAATGGCCAAGTACTCCAAACGCGCCAGTCGCGGTGTTAGCACTAAACGAGTTTTAAGTAAATATTATAAAAACATTTCTTAAAAAAAATAATTACAATAAATTAAAAAAAAAAATGTTAAGAAAATAAATATTTTGAAACACCATTATCGTACATTAACGTGTAGTTATTAGTATTAATTTTCATGATTGGTAGCTTTTATTATAAGAGCACTCACCAGGACAGTGCATGAGTGGATTTGCAGTGGACATGCGTACAGATGTCACACGGTCCAACTTTTTTCTAGGCTTTATTTTATAAGAATATTTCAGAGAATTAAGATAATTTATTTATAACTCTTCTGTATATTTAGTATTTATTTCTATAAAAAATTAGTCTTAAAATTTCGTTACTCATACGTATAATTATTATTCATTTAGTATGACGTACAAATTATTTAAAAAAAATATATCGAAACGAATCAAAAATATTTATATTCATTCTTCTTCTTCCACGGCGCTACATCCCGGGGTGGGATTTGGCCTCCTCCACAACCGCTCTCGACTCACTCCTGTTTCTCGCCACACTTCTCCAGTTACCGGGTCTTCCTATATGAAGCCAGTCCAATTCTACAGCGTCAGCCCATCTCCTTCTTGGACGGCCTTTGGGTCTCTTCCGTTGGGGTAGCCACTTTGTCATGATCCTCGGCGCTCTAACTTCAGGCATTCTCTCCACATATCCCGCCCATCGAAGTCGTTGAGACTTACAGTATCTTATGATTGTTTGCTGTTCAATCAGCTCTTTCAACTCGTGGTTCATTTTTATTCTGTAGTTCCCATTTTCCAACGTGGGTCCAAAGATTTTGCGGAGTATTTTGCGCTCAGACAGCTAATTTGTTTTCATCGTTTTGAGTTAAGCAACAAGTCTCACAGTCATAAGTGGCCACTGGCCTTATAATTGTTTAAAAAATTAGAAGTTTACTTCTTCGGCCAAGAATTTTCGACCCCACCAGTCGCTTGCAGGCATGCCAGCATTTATTTCCGGAAATAAGGCGGATTTTTATCTCCTCTGCTGTCTTATTTTGGGTATTTAGGCTGGATTCGAGATACGTGAACTTGTCCACCCCTTCATATGCATGCTGTCCTATGTCTATATTCTGCAGCGGTACCTGATCGCGTGTGCTGACCATATATTTAGTTTTTGACTGGTTTATTTGCAGCCCAGCGTTTTCTGCTTTCATTTTCATAGCGCCATTATGGTCGATCATCCTCTGTTTGGATCTGCTTGTAATTACTATGTCGTCAGCATAAGCGCACATCTGCGTTGTACTGTTATCTACCCATCCTCTTATGTTGGTTTCACGAGCTATGTATTCCACCACAAGATTAAATACCATAGTGGATAGCGCATCCCCTTGCCTCACACCTTCGATTCGATTTTGAAGCTTTCAGTTTGCTCATTTTGCACAGTGACAACTGCTTGAGTATCCGTCAGTGTGTAGATCATTAACCTGCTATACAGTACAGATGAGAAAACTTTATAAGCTGTGTTTGGAATTGTGATCCCTCTGTAGTTATCGCACATTGTTTTGTCTCCCTTTTTCAGAAAAGGCACGATTATACCCATCTTCCATTCCTCAGGTGGAATTTCTTCTCCAAATATTGAGAATTATCTTGTGCATATTTGCTTCCAGTGTTGGGCCACCACTCTTTATCAGCTCGGCTGTTATCCTGTCGGTTCCAGGTGCTTTATTGTTTTTCAGCGTTCTTAATGCTTTTCTTACTTCAGGCAGAGTAGGCTCATCAATAAATTCCTCAGCAGTGTGGTACAATACTTCTTCCGTTTCCTCATGACCATTACTATAAGCCTGATTATAAATGGTATGAAATAGCCTTTCCATCTTTCCATAATGTCCTCCTTTTCGATCAGCATTTGTCCTTCACTATCCTTACAGGAGTTTAATCTGGGTTGATAAGATTTCGTTAGATTTCGAAGAGTCTTGTAAAATTTTTTGGGATCATTGCTTCTTCTTTGACATTCCATGTCTTGGAGTATTCTCTTGAGCATCATTCGCTTTTTCTCTCGACAGAGCTTTGTTGCAGTTTTTCTCTTTTCTTTATAAGTTTCGTAATTTTGGCTCGTTTCCCTTTCTAGGCATTTTTTCCTTGCTTTATTTTTTATATAGAATATATTTTCTTGTTTAATTTTATCAATGAAAAAAATATTTTTGAGTGTTTTTGAATTATTTTAGGTCATAGGTCATTTTGCGTACTTTCTAAACAGTGTTTTTATTGCTCGTATGAAAATATTGAAATCAGATTCTATTAAAAATAATGGATTTTTACAGTGTGGTTGTATCTAAAATATTATTAACTAAAAGGCTCATTGTTTGCCAATTAATTTGTTATAATATCTTTACTGTATAAGTAAATAACTTTTAAATATTATATTAATTTTGAAAAAAAAATGTGAAATTTTGAGTCATTGGATTTTTTTTGTGACGAGAAGTGCGAAGCTTTTATGTTTATCATAAATAAACTATATTTTTATTAACAAAGATAATTCATATTGTTCATAATTTGATGAATATCACTTCTCAGTCATGTAGGTACGGACATGCATATGATGTAATATCAAATAGTAACAATGTTGGACGCCACTGGCCAAGAGTAATCCTTTTGCTTGGGCGCACTTTCCCGGCCGAAACGTTAGCAAGAGACAATGCCTTGTGGAGGAAATGTTGAATTAATTGATAAATTCATTTGAAGTGGCAGTGGCGTGCGGCCCGAGAGCGAATAAATTTTGTTGATTGACTTTACAGCAAGGAGAGGAGAGAAACAAGGGGGTCGGTTCAGAGAAACGTACGAGAGGCGTGTTTAATCATCCTTTCTCTCGGTGTCAGCCCGTCGATCGGAAAGTTTGGGATGAAGTTACCGCAGTCTTTGTGATACTGGAGTGGGGATCGCGACGCTCCGCAGTTAATTATTCCCGGCTTTAATCCTGCAGGATTACGCGGGAAGTGGAATTCGTCGTTCGCAGCCTGTCGCTTGAAACGTGTTAGAAGAATCCTTTCTAAGAAATTAATCGTCTTTCTTGTCTCCCCGCCTATAATCGAGCAACAGTCTTGCCAGTCGATCGAAAGAATTTTAAAGAAATTGATTCTCCTATATCCTCGATATCTTTTCAAATACCACAAACTATCTTCAACTCATTAAAAATC
This sequence comes from Rhyacophila brunnea, assembly GCF_057557595.1. Lineage (NCBI taxonomy): Eukaryota > Metazoa > Arthropoda > Insecta > Trichoptera > Rhyacophilidae > Rhyacophila > Rhyacophila brunnea. The sequence goes on from NW_028232859.1 coordinate 33,783,342, forward strand.
GGATGCAACCTGCATATAATTAAATAAAAGTTATATTGTAGAGCATGTGGTAATGTATTATAGTGAAAACAGTAGTGGTTCTCAAATATTTCTCATAATATGTTCTCAACGATTTTTTTTCTATGCGGACGGACCACCTGTTGTACACTAATTAATTGGCCATTCGATATAATTAGCATGTTGTTTAAATGTGTATTTTAGTTTCGCCAGCTAATATTAATCTTTACACATCTTTTGTAACTGCTTTTACTCAAGATGAAAACTAAAAATAACATTGATTAAACTATCCGACTTTTTTGTATAAACATTATACAAAAACAATAGAAACTATACATTGTGAAACACATCACAACATACAAATGTTATAATCGTTATTTTTTTGTTTAAAAATGATTTGTAATTATATTTCTTAGTAATGATGATTACATTTCTTCAAATATTTAGGTACCGAAATACTTCAAGGCTCCTTGGAAAGAGCTTCAAAGCCACACCCTCTATTTTAAGAATTTCTTATATGAAAATAGGTAAAACATAATATTATCATATATTAAAAGAAAAATATTTCATAAATTAGTCATTTAAAACTAAAATATTATCTGTGATAGTAATATGACCAATGTTGTGTTATATTTCAGACCAATGATGTTATACCATTGTTTCAGGCAGCCACTTAAGATTTTGTTAAAAACATTTTCGTTAGATTTTTTTTTGTATTACTATTAGTTAGTTTTATTTTTAGTAAAATTTTTCATTTTTTGTGGTTATCCCATAACAAAGTACACGACTAGATTTCTTCTAATGCGTCACTTAATTCCAAAATCAATCAAAATAGTGATACATTTTCTGTATCGTGTTCAAATAGTTAATAATTATCCTGGGATGTAAACCGTCAAGCATTTTTTTTACCACGGTCACTCATGACGATGTTACCTATTTTAAAGCGAGATAGAGTACGACAATTAATTATTGAGAATGATTTTGAAAATGAAAAGTAACATTGCGAAACTAGCGCCTCTAGTGTCGTTAAGTAGTATTAACCACCACATATTTTTTTTAATATGTCATACTGCAATGGCAATGTCTTAATCGATTCTAAATGAATCCGACTAGAATCTCCAATATTGTACTGTAGATAACCGCCTTGTTTACGAAATTTCCTCGAGTGATATCCGTATTATTTTGGATCAAGAAAAATAACGGAAACATATTTTTACCTAGTTAAACTAGGTGTTCCAAAATCAGGATGACTCAAAATTCTATGACAAAATTCTGAAATCGCTAATTAAATTAGATACCCATAAAATAATTATCACGGAAGCTTGCATTTTCATGGTCTACAGTGCAGATATCTTTAAAAAGGGTTGGCAAAGCGAATAAGTGATATATCATAATTACGATAATGTGCGTATTATTCAGTGTGACTGCAAAAAATTCGTTTAAAAAAATTCAAGAGTTGGGCTTAGAAATTCTCTTATACTGTCCATATTTGAAAGATATCGTTTCTTTGGATTTATTATTATGATAAGCGAATCATAAAGTTATATTGAAATGAAATTAATAGTATCTTATGATGGAAATTATATTTTAGATAAAAAAATATTACGTATTATTTATCTTTTTGGTCTTTTAAAATAAATATTTATATTACGACCACTTAACTTGAATCAGTCGTATAACCATATGATTTTAACGTTTTAAACGTAATTTTTAACGTATATGATTTTAAAATAACTGAAGTTAATATTTTAATATAAGCATGCATTAAACAAAAGTGTGCATATAGATATACAGGTATAAGTATATTATTGCAAAAATCGGTGTGTGTACTTATGTACGCGTGTTAGAAGTTATAATTCTTTGGCGTAATAAAACTAAATAAGCCATTACCTGAGTCTATTAATATTACAGTGGATTAGGTTGATGAAAACGTCCGCGATTCATCCGTATCTCATATAGCACATGATAATTGTAATTTAATTATTGTATTGAAGCAAAAGTCATCTTTGCCATACAGCGGTTATAATCGATCCAGAAGTGCCCATGATAAATTAATAAAAAATCAAATTTTAATATATTTTTTGAATTATTTACCAACTCAACATTCACAGAATTTATTTATTTATTGATGTATAATTGTATTCATAAATAATACTTACATAAATATAGCTTCATATCATGATACACAATCTTTACAATTAAAAAAAAATATACACTCCAATATAAATAAAGTTTTATGAATATAAATTAACAGTGTAGAATGTTAGTCTCCAGAGATTTGTTTATAAACATATATTTACGAGTATTATGACACAATATTGGTTATGTTCACACGTGCTGTTTACTTGGTTGAATTGAACGACTAACTAAATGACACTATGCGCATGCACCCCTGAGACCGAAATGAATATTATCATAATAATAAATTATGCGTTGCATCGGCGCGCGCAACTTCTGTCACACGCCAAACGTGTTGCATCGGCGCGCGCAACTTCGTCACACGCCAAAAATACACTCTGACCTGTTTTCCCAAATGCGCCAAAAGAAGTATAACTTCAAAAAAGTTAAAATGTTTAAAAATAAAAGGTTCAAAAGTCGATGAACATAATAAGGTTGTATAGAAATATTAAATAAATACCTCTCGTCTTTCCTTGTGGTCCTCCTCTGGCTATAATTTCTCCGCCATCCTCTCTCCTCCAGACAACTTTCGGCTTTGGGTGTCCTCGAGCTTTACATACTAACTTGGCTGATCCACCTTCAGGAACCATCATATCTCCAGACGTTTCTTCGTATATTATATCAGGTGGTATAACTACTTCGAGAAATGCAGTCTGTGAAGCACACACAGAGTTTAAGGCTACGACTAATTTGAATGATATATGTAATAATATATTTATAATTAACTGTTAATTACTAAACATAATTTCCATTATATAATAGTGTACATAGATACGTGTAAGTAACTATGTTAACTTAACATAATACTGAAAATGACCATGAATATTTGTGACATCAATTCTGTCATATTGAAATGATTAGATACTATTAATAAATGAATAAATTATAAAATATATTTTTTTAATAAAACATCATCAGTAATACAAAAAAAAACTAATATTTGCTTGTTATTTATTAAATCAAATTACGTATTTATTTTTCACCGTGTAGGTAGGTATGCTTATAAATTTAATTTGTTGCTATTTTATATTAAGCTAAATTATCATTTTTTAAAGAAGGATAATGGATATTTTTATTAAAGATAAGTCTCCATAGAGAAAATGCTATCTTTAATAGAACATTTTATCAAGAATATCTTGTTAGACACTCTATAAACCTATTAGGTCCTTGGTTTAGGTGAAATACGCATTTTAAAATATCTTTGCCGAACGCAAAATTTAACCCGTAACCCACAGATTTAGAGGCGGATATAATATTTATTGTTATAGGCATATAAAATTAAATGCAATTTTAATGTTGATCAATAAAATAGATTATTTTCGTTTACTTAACTGACTAAAAATATTTTAACAAACACATTATAATACATTTTATAAGTATAATTTCATTTCAATGTGATTAGAAACAATTATTTATTTCCATGCTTAGGCAAAGTAGAATTCCATTAGTGATATAATTACCAAATATAATATATTATGCCATTTCAAACTAAAATTCATTTAATAATACAATTATTGTTTTGATTAAACTATATGAATCTAAAAATGATAAATTAAATAATGAATATCGTTAAAATTAAAAGAAACGCTTGAAACACAAAAAAAACTGTTAAGTATATAATGACAATTCGATTATGCTTTTCGGCTTTTATTGCATATTTTTATGTATAAGTAGAAATATTATTCTCATGAAAGCATAGTTTTTCGTATAATAGGTAATTAATTTTTTTTTGACTTAGGTATATATTTTTCTTATAAATGTTATAAAGTAAGTAGGTACAATATTATATTGATTACAATATGTTTTAAATAATTGTAAATGTAATTTTTCAGTAACTTGTCTTAAATTATACATAATAATACTTCGTAATTTAGCCACTAAATTTTATTAGTAGCACTTCGCTGTCGTTCGAAAAATAGGGATAAGTACCATTTTTTTCTTACCTGCATTTTCATAGGGTCAGTATTTACTTGACACATGTACTGTCCGCGGTCTTCTCTCTTCACTCCTCGAATGTTCAACGTCCACGTGTTGTAATCGTTGTGCGTAACAGACAACCTGGCGTTGTTCGTTATCACGTGTTCGTGGATTGCTAGGATGGCCTTCGTATCAGCCTTGATCCAAGCTACCTGCTCCGTCAATCGGGATCCAGGTGTACGGGGTCGAAGTATGTGTAGATGTTTTCAAAATCAGACATGCTTTAGATAGACCATTTTGCAATACATTTAAATAATAAAGCACAGATATGTAAATAATATATGACATAAAAATCTTGATTCGTCTTGGCTGGCTAGACAAAATGTAAAAGGGGTATTGAACATAATAATCTTGAGAAACTATAAAATGTCAGTATCTTTACATACTAAAACTCACCTTAATCCATCTGTCTGCAATAAAACTTAAGTTTCTAGTTGGTATTCAAATTATTTATTACATATACCAAAACCTACAACAAATCCTTTGCTGCATAACATGAAATTTTCTACTTCGTCCATACAACGATAATAGGTATTTAAAGATTTGTGCGAGGATATTACCGAAATTAAATTAATTTTATATTGCCAAATTTATTGTAAGTATATAAAAGATTTTCTTATATTTTTAAGTATATTAATTTAAAAAAATAGAATTTTTATATTAATGTAAGTAAGTACTTATATCTACTTATAAAATATATTATTAGTTTAAAGATACTTAATTGTATGTTAATTTAAATAAAAAGTAATAGTGATATATTCATATTAGATATCAGCAATATTATTATTATCTTCTCATTTGTAAATATGTGAGAATATTCAATCAAACATATTATGATATACTAAAACTTTTCACTCAAAATGTTAAACTGTGGAAAGTTACCTACTAATGCCTTATAATAGAAACACCTTATATATTTACATGGAAAATACAAATATAGAGATCATTATATTATTAATTGTTATAACAAAACTTAAAACTAGGTGAAACTAATATAATACGTATGTGCTCAAGAAAACAACCTGTGACTATTTGCATTACCAAATATAATTAATGGTTAGGGCTCATTCAAAAAACATTACCGAAAATATTTGACAAATGAACCATTATCATAAAAACGATCCAAACAAATAATTGTAAGTATATAAATTAAAAAAATATTTATAGGTATCTAGTAAAAATATATAATGTAATTTGAATATACATATTTTTTTATGTATTCTTTTAAACATTTCCAAATTTAATTAACAAGTCTGGCTATTTTCTTGACGTATGTGACTTAATTCAAACTAATAAAAAAGATTTATTAACTTCGGGGTAAATAATATGAATAAATTTTATATGTTATTATTGTAAATAACAAAATGCATCTACGGATCATTGGATAAAAATATAAAACACAGTTAATTGATGTATATTATTATTGTCACTCAATAAATTAACTTTTACAAAGTATAGTTCCATTTTGAATTATTTGTTTGGATGTTTAATATTAATTAATATTATAAGACAGCAACACGTGAAAGGTTATATAGATATATTCATACCAGTGTCATCGCAAACCAGTGTGTGCATAAAGGTGCGGGTGCTAGAAAGAGATAGATTTAGGGTGCCAACTCTTCAAGTGCAACTTGGTGCGTTTTGTAGCATTTTCGTGCAAAGGATATGGATTTCACTTTCCAAAGGATAAGGAAAGCTATGACATGGAATTTGGAAGAATTACGGACAATAATCATTGATGAAATTGGATAATTTGAACGGGAAGTTAATGGATAAAGGTAGACCAAAACGTTTCTCTCATCATCAGTTAGGTGTGTTTTTCGTAAAAAAAGCAATTATAGTAAAACAATAATAAAAATATACCATAAATTTTCATATTTTTACTATAAGTCGTTTACAATACGTTATTTTTGGAGCGTTTTGTAAGTGGATTTGTTAAAAAATATGGGTAGATTTAAAGTTTCATTGGCTGGATCATTTGTACAGAATATGGTTGGTGTAGTAGGAATTATTTTGTGCCACTAAATCAATTTTATATTACAGGTGCTAATGTGTTTGTCTTATTTTACTCAAGCAGGTGTTGGTGGTATTATCATACAATGTGCAATGGTGTTTATAATCTGACAAGCTTAAGTGCAATAATGTATGATTTTCGTGGTAGTAATTGAACATTTTTAATTAAGCAACAATTTATAAATTAAATTTTATTAAGGTAAAATAATATCTTTTAAAAACAAGTGTTACAAACAAATTGTAAATGATTATATTTGAATAACAAAATACAGACGAGAAAATAAACTTAAAAAAGTTAAATATATTTTTTTTAAATATTCTGTTATTAGAAAATTACAATATAAGAAGTAATATATTGATATCCCATTTAATTATTTAATTAAAATTGCCAAAATACCCAAGAAAAACATACATTCAATATTTTCAGATGGTAATTCAGTGTGATCTAAGAAGGAAGCTTTCTCTAAAGTGCATTTTCAAGAAAGACAGTGGATAGTGAGGCAGTATAGTGAAAGTTTAGGTGATGAAACAGTCTTAAAGTTAAGAAAAAAACTTTAAAACGTGTTTCGAAAAAAAATAAAGAAAAAGTGCTGAGAGTATTACTGCAATACTTTCTAGATCTAGCATGACAAATTATTTTGATAGAATGGTAATTAATTATATGTTGCTATTGTGCATATTTTAAAAGGGTTAATTATTTGAATCCATTTTATATAATAGAATAATATTATGGGGGGTGAAAGATATTTTTTATGGAAAAATATTAAAAATAAATTATTTCTGTATGATGGCGATCATAAAAGCATGGATAATTATTTAACCTTTACCTATTTATTATAGGCAACAAAGACTTAAGTACCTATTTTAGTATTTATAGAAAAAACGACAAACAACTCTTAATAATACGGTCATTACCAACGGTAGAATAATTAATAAAGGAAACACTATTAACAAAAATTGACCAAATTCGTTTTGTTGATTTTATATTTTTTGAAGTGAGTAAAATTATTATTGACTTTTAGCCTTGCTTTCAACTTCTAGACTTATAAGGAATACTCCAAGAATTCGTAACATTTACAACTAAGTCTATTTTTAAATTAAACTTTCATTTGTTGTAGTTATTTTGATTCTTTACAAAATAAATACCTTATTCAAAAATATTAAGAATCTAAATACTTTGCTGGTATCATAAATAATAGCCAAATACTTTGATGGTTTTGGATCTGCTTCTAGTAGTTTTAAATTATGACAAATTACTCTATATATAAATGGTAATATGTAATATTTTGTTAATGGTAGGTATCTAATAATATTTACCACAACGCATATAATAGAGTTATGAATTAATTATAACAAGTTGCACATACATGTAAATTATTTTTTACTTCCAAAGACATAACTAAAAGAAAATGCTGTCACTAGAAAGTACATACAGTAAATACCAGTTGATTTCGTGATATATTTCCTAAGTGCTCTGTGCTCTAAAAGAAGAGAGTGGATGCATAGACAGACAGATAGATAGAGTTCAGTGGTGAACGGAAGTGAGAATCACAGAGACAGAGTGTGAGATAGAGAAACCGAATGGTGCAAGGGGTTTTAGGCAGGCGGGTACTTGTAAAGAATTGAATAGGATACACACCCTGGCTGTGGCGGACTCGCCACTCACCCTGTATCCACCGAGGTTGTTCACCACGCAAGTGAAGGTAGCGTCGCGGCCTTGGGCTATCGTCACGTTCTCCAGTGGGTACAGGAAGTCCGGCTCGAAACCCAGTGCTATAACAATTTAAATTATCCATATCAATAATACATATTATTATTCAAACAATCAGCTAGTCATTGGAAACGGAAACTGTATATATACCTTTACTTACGTCAATACCCAATTCAAACAAAGAAAGTGTTATTTATATATTCTACACAAGTAACGCGAACTTCATATTTGAATCTTTTGAATAAAATTAAACTTATACTAGGTTTGCCTGAGTGCGTGTCAAGTGGGGATAATGGGGTGTACACCATCCAAACGGTAGATTTCAGGGTGATGCGAGTTATCGGTAAAAACATTTTAATAGTACTTAAGTATTATTGAAAAATATAATAACATTAATTATATCAAATAAACCATATATTGTATAAGTAACAACGTTACTCATGCGGCGTAATGCCGAAGTACGACACTTTCCAAAAGGCGAGAAATCTTTTAAATATTCCTGTTCAAGAGTCTGCAATCTATGGAAAATACCACTCATGTACAAAATTCACAATGCTTCCTCTTCTCTTTACTTCCTTTAAAATACAAATACAAATAAAAGTACCGGTGTATATTGTTTCAGTGTTATTTTTTTAAGAACTTCAACACTACTTGAATTTTAAAGGAGTCAATTTGTCTAAAAAGATTATCATGAGGCCCGTTAGTCCATATTCATATATGGATCTTACCGTGTTCCGAAATTTAAACGTACACATTTATCACCGTGATATTTTGTATTATAAATAGATGGCCGTATAGTATTTATATCAAATTAATTTTTAAATGAAATACTTACAAAATATACAATACCACCGGAATACTAGGGAAACACAGAGTGTTAGATAAGTAAATTAAAAATACAATCACATCGTATAATTTATATAAAATTCTGGTAAGTGCTCATAATTATTAAGTCATGCCTATCAAATATTTGATAATAGTGACATCGTTATTTAGTTAAATTAGTATTATTATTATTGAATCTGATAAAATTGGAACAATACAGTCTGCAATATTTTTTTGATCTTAATACTACACTGCCATTTATTTTAGGTAAGATAGCTCACGATGAACTGTGATATGGTGAAATGTGACATACATAAATTCCATGTGACGGGTTCGGAGTCCTGAGATTTATCGAAAAAATATGAGAGGTTGCTGAAAACCTATGAAAGGAAATTTATTAAGAATGGTCTTCGGAGACATAATAATATGCAACAAAAATGGCTCATAACTATTAAGAAACCATCACGAGCTATATTAATTGTTGTATAGTGATTTCTTTATTGTCTTGTATGTGTAAGTAGGGCGAGGCCGTCGTGCAGGCCATATCCCAATGACTGGAAGGGAAAGAGAGGGTCGGACTACCTAGACTGGGGTAGTTTTTAACCAAACAGGTTTAAAAACATAAGTTTGTAACTGAAAGCTATTATGAAAGAAATTATCCAATTGTGCCGAAAATAACAAGTACGGAACTTTCAGCTGTAGTGTCTGATACTCTTACGGTTGTTTGCTTTGGTAATAAAGTTTTGGGAAATCACCGCATACTCTTCCTTCATCCTTCTTTTCTCGACGTTTTAGGCTAGTAGCAGAGTTTATTTTCAGGAGATGAGGCCATTTTCATTTTTTTTTTAAAGAATGATCTATGTAATCAGTCTAAAATATCGAAGAAAGAAGGAAGAAGAGCATGCAGTGATAACCCAAAACTATATTAGGATAATTCATACATTAATTCCCAATTTTCACTTTGACTCAATTCATTACAAAAATCCTAAAGTGCATTTTTTAAGTTAGTAAGATTTTTAATGTACACGTACATAATATTAATATATTTCAAAGTCTTACTGATTTATATGTATTGTTTAGTATTCAAATTCACATTTAGAGTCCATCCATAGACTGAAACGACTTTATGCGGCTTAGAACCGTGTGCCATAAACTTATGATTTCTGTTCATGGAAATATATTATAAGCATAAGTATATTGACACCCACGGTGGCCGCGCGGCTTAAGCGTTGGACTATAAAGCCGTGGGTCCCAGATTCGAATCCTGGATCTGACAAGTACACATATTGTTTTTCAATTTGTGTGTGTCAGGGTACGGACCTAATAGGTTGAGCGAGTGGCTGACATCCATTTCTCGTAAAAAACAAAATCTGCCTATACAAACCTCCACTCTGTGGAGGCCCATAATATTATGATCCTATCAGGATCGGACATGGTGTAAAAAAATAAATATTATAAGCATTTGATCGTATCCGTTTATTTATACCATACACTTACAAACTTGGTGAAAATATATTTTAGTTTAGTATTTAGTATGGCGCAAGGTTCTAAGCAGCATACGGTTTCAGTCTAGGAAAAGACTCTTAGTTACATTTGAAAACCATTTAAAACGCTTTAAATAAAAATAATAAATATTTTTTTCGGCACATAATATCGTCGGTGTTTTGTAAAAAGGGCGAATCAACCATTTTGGCAAAATTGAGATTTTAATGAAAATACAATATGTACCCCACTAGCTTTGTTGTGTAAAAATGGCGAATTTTTATCTCCACAGGTTAAAAACGATAATCGACTAAAATTAAATTAATTAAAATTACGAAATAAAAAGCAAATGTGACATATTAGGCCTTTGAAAATATCATATAATAATACTTATTATAATGACAGTATTCTTTCTAAGCTTAATTATAAACTTGTTAGATATTTATAATCATCTACAGGTAAAAAACAAATACATGTCAAAAGTTAAAAATCCTCCTCCTGTAAAGTAGCATTTTGGTTAATTCGCCCTTTTTACAAAACACCGACGATATGAAATTTTGTACCTACATATTAAATGCTTTGCCGTAATATTTTATTCAGTTCACGATATTGAGTACAACATAATATAACATATCGATATACTAGTAGTTCCAATTGATTTGAAGGAGATCTTCAGCTTACAGTTTGCAAGCCACTTACGATCGGTTGCATTGACATCGTGTCACATACACTTGCTACAAGCCACAGTGCTAATGGCCCGAGCTGTGCCGTTACGATCGTGCAAACCTTCTAACTCCTAAAAGTGGTTTTATAGTAGATACGATAAAACTATTTTATTTATACGTACTTATATTATCTGACATATATCACAGTTGTTTACTAGTCTCACATTATCATTATAATATGTTCAGCTTATTTATTTATTTTTATTTAAATGCTTCCAGAAACACATTCCAAGATATTATCTATCGATTTTACGTTATATAAATCGTTATATAATTGAATATAATATATATATATATATATTGTGATACTGCGGCTTTATATAGTATATAATATTATGTTATATAGTCACAATTCATCAGCGGGTAACTAATTAGTTCCATCATATTACTCAATTTTGGTGTAATTAGTAAGTGAATTATTAGATTAAATGGTAAAACACATCACCCGGAATGTTAGTTGTAGGTTTATGTAAGTCCTATTTGATGAAAATATTTTTATATTTTTTATAGTTTGGTACCTATAGTGTATTTCAAAATATTATGATTTAAATAACGTAGGTAATTATAAATTTGACTAAATCATATATACATATTTATATTACTATATTTATAACTAGTAGAATGTATAAATATATTTTTTAGAAACATAATACACTTAATATTATATGAATAGAGAAAAATAAAATATCCAGCCAACCTATATCTCGAAATGATATACAATCAGCTGCTCTCTAATATTGTAGACCAAAACTAATGTTTAAAGTGATATTAGATTTTTTGTACTCTGTAATATGCAGTGGGTATATTATGCAGTGGGTATAAAATGGGTAATTTAGGATAAATCCAAATGCCTGAAAAAATAATCCACGCAATGGAAAGCCATCCTCTGGAGTAATTCCAAAAAAGGTCAAAAATTACATAAAATTGGTTTTGGAAGATCTCAAATTACTATGTAAGATAAAGCAGAGGTCTTAATATAGAATTACAGTTTTTACAGGGTTTTTCCTCAATGGGTATCGAGAGTTTTGAGAGAAAAATATGTTCTTGTCCAAATTAAACATGAAAGATTATATTAGTAATGTAATACTGCTTGTGACTATAACCAGTATTTAAAACAAATGAAGTAGGGGGTAAGATCATGTTAACGCGCGTGTTTGAACATGTACCTATCCGACATTTTTTTTTTAAAACGGTACATGTTAAAACATGCGCGTTACCATGATCTTACTCCCTACTTCGCTTATCGTTTGTCAATTTATGGCTACGGCCGTATGTTGTAGTTTAACCACTGGGAAATGCCAATAGAAATGGCGTATTTGAAAAAAATACAACCTTATTCTTAGGTCAATAATTATTATAAAGCAAACATTATTCGTAAAATGTTTATCACATTTGTATGGTGAAAGATATAGCTTATAATCAGTACCTTTAGAATTATTTTTAAATGTGTAAATCTTGCCCATTTTTGAATAATAAAATGCCTAATTCTTGTAAAATTTGGGTAAAATTAAATAAAACTATATTCTAAAACATTAGATTGAGAGGTTTAAAAGAATACAATTTTATGTAATAAAAATACTTTATGCAGTCATCAAAAATGTTTAAAATAAATATAAAGGATAATAAGGATTCAAAATTATATAAATAGATTATCTACAACGCTTAAAGAATGTCCAGGATCATGCTTTGAAAATAGCATAAAACCTCCATTTTGACCTTCGCGGCGCACGTCCCCCCTTAATCGTTAGCAATAATAGGAATGCATATTATAATAACTGCCGTTATTTTACATCAGATACCACACACTTTATTTACATTTACATACTGCAAACTACATACTGGCTTCTCATTTGAGTTATTTACTTTCTGATTTTATGTGAAACTGAAAAATCGGTTAAAAATATAATAATAATATAATATAAGTTTTCAATTGTATCAATGTACCGTATCTACAATGGTAATGGCCTTATGATGGCTGATCATTATTATTTAAAACTGAAAAAGGTGTACTAACTGTTTGAAGAATACGTCATAGTTATATGCATGCGTGATCAAAGTATGGCAAAGAGTTGATTGCTCAGTCGCCAGTAATTACAATAAAGATTCACATTAAAGTAGATAAACCACTCGGATTATGTATTATAATATAAGATATAGTCCGACAAGATAAACGTAACGTTTTGATGTTTAGTTGGGTTCGGCTATTTTCGACCAGGACGGGAGCATCTTAGAAGGGAACAGTCCGTATTACACGTAGCAAATAGTCAAAGCTACTTTCAATATGAATAGTTATTGTTGTTATTCAGCCACTGTCCACAACAAGATCTCGGCGATTAAGATTATGTGTTGTCATTTTTTGAGAAAAAATTCGGCGATAATAGGTTTTCAATGTATAAAACTCCTATTCTTGGTAGTCCAATTATTATTGGATAATTAACAATATAAAAATAAATTCAAATAATTTTACCTATTAATTATTATTATGATAGTTTAATCAATACTGGGTAATTATTAAGTTTGAAAGGAAATAAATCGTTGAAAAATGATTATATTGCTGCAGGTATTTATTAATTAAATAATTAGGAGAACACAAATTATGACTAAATAAGTAAAAGTGAACGGTATACATATTAAATATATCGATGAACTAATCATATTTTTTATAATTTACAAATGCTGTCTTTTAATTCGTATTTTTAGTAAAGTTGTCATTGTAAAACTATAAATATACGATTAAATCGTATAAAAACAGACTTTTCATGAACACGTACCGACGTTAAAATGCCTTAGGTCAGGGATGTACTAATTATCCATCCCTGCACTATGCGCACTAAAGGACGTGTGCTTCTGCGCAGGTCCATGCTTAAGTTGTTGTTGTAAGAAGTTGTAATAATGAATTTTATTCCAAAGAATTGCATTATACCTATGTAGAATACACTATTATGGAGAAATAGTAAGCTGGTTTGATAAAAAAAATATTTAATAAAATAATGGGGTTTTTTTTATTCAATACGAAGAATCTTTGAAATTTATAAATATAATATGAATTACTAAACTCGTGTAGAAAACTTTACGAAGCCGTGCAAAGAGATGACGTATATCGATGTCTATTGCAATTGAAAATATATTATTTACTCCCTTCAAGTTTGCGTTTTACAGGATTCAGTATGGAATAATAATTTAGTCTACGTATGTATAATAAAATTTTATTTGTAAATTTGAGTTATCTAGAATATTAGCATAATTGAAATTCCACTCATCATTGACAAATAAATCAATTTAACTTATAAAATATATTCTTATAATTATATTATATTATGTAATTATAGTAATTTAATAAAAATTAAAGCATATATTATTATATAGCAGTATAAGTACCTATAAACCTTACTTCAATTTGCAAAGTTTATGTTGACATTACATATTACTACTGGTTTAAAAAAAAGAATTGTAATGTAATTTTCTTAAAAATCTTCAATACCTATTTCAGAAAAAATAAATTATGCTGTTCTATTATTATTATTATTATTATATTTACAAGTTAATTTAAAGTAAACTTTTGTGATAATAAACACTTTATTCATATTAATTATTATGTATTACATTATCGTAGAATATAATTTTTGAAAGGAATAAAAATAAAGTAGTGGAATTTCGATAAAAAATAAATATATTTTATTTATTAATTGGGTAGTATGGAGGTATATTTAAATATTTTTGTTTTTTGTATAAACAGTATATTGCATTTTGAAAATGGAAAATATGCAGTGGTATAAGTTAGTATCGGCTTACGTTCATAGAAATTTCCTGTATCACGCTCTTTCATTCAAAATTCCTAGCGGTCCTACGCAAAATCCACTTAAAATAGTTTAAGAAGTCAGAAGTTCTTTAAATCAGGTGTTTTAAACCTTTTGTGTTAAACCGCCTCATAAAATAATACAATTTAAAGTTTTTTTTACGATACATTTGTATATTAAAAATACATTGAGTTATATTTACGTTTTTATTTATGTTAATTAAAGAGGCGATTGAAAATTATATTGAAAAATAATGAAACAATATCATAAACAGTTATTACTTATATTTATATATTATATTTTTTGAAAAGTATACGTTTATTGGTATATGTATAAAGTTGTTTTTTACTTAAAACTATACCATTAAAAAAATAACTGTTCTTCTTTTCGTACAAGGAAAAAATGTTATTTTTACATGTACCTATATATATTGCTAGTGCTTTATTGTACCCCAAATGGGTATAAAATAAGCCTTTACAACTTAATAATATAAACGCATAGGTACTAATGTACTATTCAACAATACAAGATCTAATTTTTACAAGCGAACAAAAATAAAGATTTTGCCGAGCGATTATCAAAATACGAGTAATTGGTAAACTATTATTAATAACTAACTACAGATCAAAAGCAAAGGGCGGCTTTTGAAAAGAGGCTGTGGAGATTTGAGAAAAAGAGCACACTTGTCAGGTATGCTTAGGATAAAAAATAAGAATAGAATATTGCTACTAATGACTAGATACACACTAATTCAATGAAACTTCAAAAACTCACTGACGACATAAAATTGAGCGATAAGTTCACATCAAAAATTATTGGACAAAATTTATTTTTATTTAAAAAAAATATATATTTATTAATATGCGATTAAACGCCATATAATGCCATATATTTTTTTTACTTATCTAATTATTAATTATTTTGGACAAAGTGGTAGTCGTGACAACAATATTATGCATGAAGGTTTTAGGCTCTGTGATATGAGCCTACCATATTTCATATAATTTGATAGACTGACTGAGATTACGTGACGTAAAGTTCATACGAAAAAATATCAGAATTTCTTGACATTATTTAATCCAATATTTACATTACATTACACAGACCGCGCGCTGTGGTATATTTTTTTTAACTATTGGAAATTGTTTTGTAATTTGTATAATATATTCTTACATATACATATATCTTTGGAAAATTAAATTATTTTTATAGAATATAAAATAAGCAAGTGATTAGGTATATTATTAATATGTCAATATGCAATTAAAAATATTTTTCATAAAAATGTTGACTTTAAATAATCGCCTAATATGGAGTCTTCGCCACTGCTACAGATGATGCATCTCCATCATTGAAAGAAATATTTTGTATTTAAAAAAAATGTCATTTAAAGTTTAACACTTCTGCTTGAACGAAATCGTTGCTTGGAGCATCCAATCGTAATTACGGAGTTTTCCTAGAAACTGATAAGATATTTTATCAAAGTATAAAAGCATGTTATGAAATATTGAAAATAGGTTCATAATATGTAAGCCAATTTTGTAAAATGTAATATTCCTCGGAACATTCTACATAAATTTAATATTATATTATATTCTTGGAAAAGAAAATTAAAAATATTCACCATACATTTACGGTGTAGTTGTGAAAAAGTGCCCGTCTCTTAAGTTATGGGTGCGGGATTCGAAAAAATGACGTTGTGTTTTTCTAGTATTTTTTATTCAAAGGAAAACGTTAACAAATTTATTTAGCAATGGGTAGCAAACAAACATTATTTCTAGATATATATTAATTTATAATCTAATCTCCAGCTTGTAGAAATTCATGTGGTATTCTTAGAAACGATAATGGCAATTTATAATTCCTTGGTTATTGGTACACTTGTTTTATATAAATCTACCAACCTATTTAAAAATTTTATAATGCATTAATTATATTTTTTGTACATATATAAAATGCCGGTAATTGACCATTGCAGAAAATTGCATGCTTAGACAGGTTCATAGGCATATTAAAAAATATATTACTTACTTAAAACTATACATAAACATTGTCTATTGGTCAATTTATTTTACCGCAATAATACTGCGGATTAAACTATTTGGAATAATTTTGGTTTAAAATCAATTAGTTAAACCGTTCGTAAATAATGCATCAAACATAAAGTGAAATGTTGGATCTTAAAGAAATTATAGAATTAAATATAACTTTTTTTGTCTGATGTCAATAAATTGTTTATGATGGTCAATTTTCCATCGAACCATGTTCACCACTTGTTATCCTAATTTGTTTTTGATGGAAGATGACATTTTCATTGTATTAATATTGCTTATTAAAATATGATCTAAGCTTTGGTTATTCGCCAGTTTTAATGTTTAGTATTAAGATTTATTTTATTCAAATTGTATATTGGTAAGTTGGTGTTATTAAAAAACACTACATACTGTATTATCATTTACTTCTTTTTTAAACTGAAGATTATATTGTCAACGTTTTTAATTAATAATTGTGGAAAGTGCATATTCCACAATTATTAAAATTCATCCATACTGGTTTCGTCCGAACGGACATTACCAATTGGACATGACTAGGGATTCCAATCTTGGGATCCCAAGCTATTTTCGATACATATGAATCCCGGGATTGATAAACATAATCCCGAAACTTTCGGGATTGATTTTTTATCAATTTTTATGTAAAATAAAATAAAAACGAAAATATAACAGAAAAAATACTTTTAATAACAAATAACTAAATTAGAAATAAACTGAGTTTTAATGAAGTTTGATATTTATACCCATGTGTAAGTTGCTGATTCATTTTATTTTTTCACATAAATTAATATAAATGAGAAAGATTGGTAAAAAACAATGCTTCGCACTATTAACAAAGTAATTCCACCATGATCTCATACATCTCGCTAACCCATTCTTTAAGTCTTTACTATCAGAAACAGCAATATCATATTAAATTCACAATATTATTTATATTACAATATTATTTACTCCATTAAACTTATGTATTTCCAAGATTGAACGTACACAATATTAACAATAAATGTCTTTAATAGTATAAATTATACTGGATTTATTTTTGACCGATTTTATTAATGTAATTTGTAAATTTAAAAATTTGATATTAACAATGGAAAAAATGCCAATCCCGGAATCCTGGAACTGGTCCCGGGATTGGCATTTTTTGATCAAATTGTAATCTCGAAATCCTGGGATAAAAAATTTTGGCTCGAGATTGGATTCCCTAGACATGACATTCCGCCAAGTATTATCTCATTTAGTGCTGCCACCGCGACTGGCGCGTTTGCATTAGTTGGCCATTAAATATAAATCACATGATATTTAAATGTGGTAATTAGTAATTATCTGGTCAACAGTGAATGCGTTAACGGTAAAAATAGTTAAAACAATCAATTAAATTAATCACTATCAACAAAAAAATATGTCAATAATTTTTGTTCGAATAAAAAAGTTCAATCACAACTAGAGTCCAGATAATGAACGCGAATTAAATTTCGTTTGTTATAATAAATTTTACGAAGATTCATTGTTGGGTATGCCAAATGCGATTAATCCTGAATCGATGGAAAAATGTTTTATTGATTGTGTACACTTACCATAGTTATTATAAACAGGAAATACTATCAATTTACATTTTAAGAGGAGTAACCCATGATCGACTCCATCCATTTCGATCGATCCATTTCGACAAAATTCACAAATAAATAAAAGACTCATTGTTAAGTCATAATGAAAATGAAGTGAAATTGTCTTCAATACAAATGCTGAAAATGTATAATTATCAATATAATTACTATTCAGCACCCCTGTGTATTTATGGACCATCTAAACCTGGTAAGTGGTTTTACCCCATGTATCACTGTAGTACTCATATATTTTGCACTGCACCAAGGGTAGTTCCAATCATTATTATTTGTGTATGAAATATATTCCAAAGATTCTCCCGTTCTGGAAATTCTCTTCTATTCATTTTTTTTTAAATATATGTTTATATTTTTAATTAATTAAACATTGAATATTTTTCATATGAAACTTTCCTTTCTTATCAACATCAAAATCAAGTTATAAAATCATGTGATGAATATTCTGATTATAAACTATCTCACCGCCTACAGTAGCCACGTATATTCAGGGCAAAGAGTTACTTCCTGAAATATTTATACTGCTCTAAGGCTGATAATCAACTGGGAATGGTCACGTTTTAGGGCGATAACGGAAATCAATCGGGAATGTGAGGTGAATTTAAAATGAGGCAGACTCCCGGAAATACACGTCTTGTTTGCGAGACGCCATCACTTTTGTTCGTCTCACCTAGACTATTGTATGTATCACTGGATTTGTGAGATCACTGATCAAAAGGGTGGAGTTTTCCGATATGTAATATTTTCCTATATTATATTTATTATATTTGTTGAATTATTTTATTAATATGCCGTAAATGCGTTGTGGAGTTAAGAAATATAAATAGGGTCCGCCGTTTTACTACATTATTTTTTTCATTATGGGAATTGTTTTATTGATTAACAGATAATGTTGATAATAATATATAAAACTATTAAACTATTAGTAAGTTTTTTTTTGGAGTAGAGACCGGAATAGTCGTTTTTTTTATTCTAAGGATTGCATGATTGACTTCTGCAGCTGGATAAAATTTGTAGATAGATATTCGATCCAACAACCATAGACTGGATTAAAATGGCATTACCATAACATCATTTTGGACTGATTTATAGTTTATTATTGAGGTTTTTCTGTAATTATTCACAATAAAGTATCCATTGTAATGTGTCTTATTTTTTTCTATTCGATGACATAGAAAATATACACTAGTTGTGTATTCGCATATTTTGCATTATAATAATTACACAGAGAGTTTAAGTTATTTAGTATTAGTATATTTTGAAGTGCCTAGTTTAAAAATGTATAATGTAAGAATTGCATGAAGAATAATGTTTTTTTATCTTCTTTGATTAATGGGATTTGTATAATATTATATTTATCTGACAAAACAATTAAACATAATTTTCAATACATAGGTAGTTATAATGCAAAAATAAAATAAAAATAACAATCCTTCTTGGATTCGTATTCTATTCGTATTCTTAGAAACGATAATGGCAATTTATAATTCCTTGGTTATTGGTACACTTGTTTTATATAAATCTACCAACCTATTTAAAAATTTTATAATGCATTAATTATATTTTTTGTACATATATAAAATGCCGGTAATTGACCATTGCAGAAAATTGCATGCTTAGACAGGTTCATAGGCATATTAAAAAATATATTACTTACTTAAAACTATACATAAACATTGTCTATTGGTCAATTTATTTTACCGCAATAATACTGCGGATTAAACTATTTGGAATAATTTTGGTTTAAAATCAATTAGTTAAACCGTTCGTAAATAATGCATCAAACATAAAGTGAAATGTTGGATCTTAAAGAAATTATAGAATTAAATATAACTTTTTTTGTCTGATGTCAATAAATTGTTTATGATGGTCAATTTTCCATCGAACCATGTTCACCACTTGTTATCCTAATTTGTTTTTGATGGAAGATGACATTTTCATTGTATTAATATTGCTTATTAAAATATGATCTAAGCTTTGGTTATTCGCCAGTTTTAATGTTTAGTATTAAGATTTATTTTATTCAAATTGTATATTGGTAAGTTGGTGTTATTAAAAAACACTACATACTGTATTATCATTTACTTCTTTTTTAAACTGAAGATTATATTGTCAACGTTTTTAATTAATAATTGTGGAAAGTGCATATTCCACAATTATTAAAATTCATCCATACTGGTTTCGTCCGAACGGACATTACCAATTGGACATGACTAGGGATTCCAATCTTGGGATCCCAAGCTATTTTCGATACATATGAATCCCGGGATTGATAAACATAATCCCGAAACTTTCGGGATTGATTTTTTATCAATTTTTATGTAAAATAAAATAAAAACGAAAATATAACAGAAAAAATACTTTTAATAACAAATAACTAAATTAGAAATAAACTGAGTTTTAATGAAGTTTGATATTTATACCCATGTGTAAGTTGCTGATTCATTTTATTTTTTCACATAAATTAATATAAATGAGAAAGATTGGTAAAAAACAATGCTTCGCACTATTAACAAAGTAATTCCACCATGATCTCATACATCTCGCTAACCCATTCTTTAAGTCTTTACTATCAGAAACAGCAATATCATATTAAATTCACAATATTATTTATATTACAATATTATTTACTCCATTAAACTTATGTATTTCCAAGATTGAACGTACACAATATTAACAATAAATGTCTTTAATAGTATAAATTATACTGGATTTATTTTTGACCGATTTTATTAATGTAATTTGTAAATTTAAAAATTTGATATTAACAATGGAAAAAATGCCAATCCCGGAATCCTGGAACTGGTCCCGGGATTGGCATTTTTTGATCAAATTGTAATCTCGAAATCCTGGGATAAAAAATTTTGGCTCGAGATTGGATTCCCTAGACATGACATTCCGCCAAGTATTATCTCATTTAGTGCTGCCACCGCGACTGGCGCGTTTGCATTAGTTGGCCATTAAATATAAATCACATGATATTTAAATGTGGTAATTAGTAATTATCTGGTCAACAGTGAATGCGTTAACGGTAAAAATAGTTAAAACAATCAATTAAATTAATCACTATCAACAAAAAAATATGTCAATAATTTTTGTTCGAATAAAAAAGTTCAATCACAACTAGAGTCCAGATAATGAACGCGAATTAAATTTCGTTTGTTATAATAAATTTTACGAAGATTCATTGTTGGGTATGCCAAATGCGATTAATCCTGAATCGATGGAAAAATGTTTTATTGATTGTGTACACTTACCATAGTTATTATAAACAGGAAATACTATCAATTTACATTTTAAGAGGAGTAACCCATGATCGACTCCATCCATTTCGATCGATCCATTTCGACAAAATTCACAAATAAATAAAAGACTCATTGTTAAGTCATAATGAAAATGAAGTGAAATTGTCTTCAATACAAATGCTGAAAATGTATAATTATCAATATAATTACTATTCAGCACCCCTGTGTATTTATGGACCATCTAAACCTGGTAAGTGGTTTTACCCCATGTATCACTGTAGTACTCATATATTTTGCACTGCACCAAGGGTAGTTCCAATCATTATTATTTGTGTATGAAATATATTCCAAAGATTCTCCCGTTCTGCTGAAGAAAATATCGATATTTTTTTTAGGTAGGAAAATTTATGATTGCATTGATTTATTTGATATGCTTTAATAATATTTATGTTTATTATAATTAACTATTGAATTTGTGATGAATTACAAATGTTTGTCATGTTACAACTGAAGAAACGAATAACCATAAAAAATCATTGAAATTGGATCTATTTCTAGAGTACCGTCAAACGGGGTTATTCCGCCTAGTTTTTCTACGGCGTGTTGTTAATTTGTGTTTTCTGATTTTTTTTGTATACGTATCCATTGTTATGTGGTTTTTAGGGTTATATGTACTTATCTGCAAATATTAAAAATAGTTCATATTATTTATCTACATTCTAATACATTGATTTTACTGATACAAATATATAGGCGTAATTACATTGTCTTGGGGTTATTCCGCCCACTTTAAAAAAATCCGTCTAAGTCATTATCACTGTTACGAGGGAACAGCAATGTAGTAGAATAATACTCATAACACATGCTGCAAACATATTAAATACCATAACCCATCTACATTCTTCTTTTTTATGTGTTTTTGCATTGTCAAAATTTTCTAGGCGGAATCACCTTGTTTCACTGAGACGTGCATACATTTTGTAGATTGAACTTAGGGTTGTGCAAAAAATATAATTAATTATTTTTTTACATAAACTATGTTCTAACAAATTAACGTGCATATTATTTAGGTAGGAATATAATGTATGAAACTATTGTTTTTTATGATTTTTTTTTTAAAGAAATATGACAAAAAAGTATCTTTGTAACTAAATACAAAAACTGATTTAATGAAGCCTCTTACATCTAATGACAAAATAGATACCAATACAATTATTATGTTTATGTGTATTTTTATATTTTAGTACTTTTTACACAATTTTATAAGACACTAATATCAATTTCACCATGCTTCTATTAAATTGCTTCATTAACAGACAAATAATAATAATCATGTTGTAATACCTATTTTGGCGTTCCACTAATAAATAATAAGCAATTTATTGTATTTATTGATATTAAAAAATAATACTGTTAAAAAGTGTTTTGACGACCCTTCCCCAGGCGGAATAATCCCAAAACTTCACGTCACTCTTCGGTACAAGTCCGTCTGGCGTATTTGAAGTCTTTAAGGTTCAATTTATTTAAATATAGCTATGTTTTCTAATTGCTAACATATAATGAAATGGAGAATAAAAATATCAATATCGTACCTTTTGTATTTCTGGTTGATAAATGATGATTTTTCGACAGTTGACGGAACTGCATAATATGCACACACCATTTACAAAAGTCAAGTTTTGTAGTAACTGAGGTAAATTTATAGATGTTTAAAATGTACAATATGACTAAGTGACAAAGTTTTTACAATTAAATATTTTTAAAAACATTCACAAAGTCAAATAATTTGATACTAATGCAAAATAGCAATATGTTAAAAAAAAATCAATAAAATTAACATATTAAGTAAAAGATTATTAACAAATATTTGATCCATTATACTATTAAAATATGTGGTAGTTACTTAAACAAAAAAGGTTTCACCAGACAGAATTACACTGAGTAGGCGGAATAACCTTATTTGACGGTACCCAATTCTAAAAAAATTTCCAACATATGAAAATATGGCAGCCACACATTTAATGATCATCATAATCAGCTGGAGTTAATTCTATCTCCTTCCATTATTGTCGAGTCCTAATTCTTTACCAGTGAGTTTATTCATCCAGAAATACTATGGCGATCCAGCAGTAGTTTAGTGACCCTTGTGTACATGGGTGAGTTAATCCAGCAGTTATCCATTTGACCTGCGACATTGTTATCGCATCGCGTACTCTTATCTAGGTACCTCTGTATGCACAGATTTTTTTTAAATTTCTGCTTTATTCCTAACGTGTATCTTCCTATCCCATGATGTGCCGTTAATTTTTGGATAACTTTTATATTACGGGTTTATGTTTTAAAAAACACACTGGGTGAATAAATTAATCATCGTGGAAGATTATTTTTGAGTAGTTTGGTTCCGCAAAAAATTCTGTGATATATAATCCGTCTATAAAGTACATAACCCTTACGGATCAAGCAGTTTAATATCATTTTTTAAAAGACATTTTTATTTAAACTTACTTTATAGCTCTCATTTGCAGGTTCCTGCATTATAATAACCTGCAGTTTTTCGGGTACCTATTTTGTAAACATAATAATGTTGTCTGCGTAGCGCAATTTGTAAAGATATTTTCCATTAATGAAAATTCTCTTCTATTCATTTTTTTTTAAATATATGTTTATATTTTTAATTAATTAAACATTGAATATTTTTCATATGAAACTTTCCTTTCTTATCAACATCAAAATCAAGTTATAAAATCATGTGATGAATATTCTGATTATAAACTATCTCACCGCCTACAGTAGCCACGTATATTCAGGGCAAAGAGTTACTTCCTGAAATATTTATACTGCTCTAAGGCTGATAATCAACTGGGAATGGTCACGTTTTAGGGCGATAACGGAAATCAATCGGGAATGTGAGGTGAATTTAAAATGAGGCAGACTCCCGGAAATACACGTCTTGTTTGCGAGACGCCATCACTTTTGTTCGTCTCACCTAGACTATTGTATGTATCACTGGATTTGTGAGATCACTGATCAAAAGGGTGGAGTTTTCCGATATGTAATATTTTCCTATATTATATTTATTATATTTGTTGAATTATTTTATTAATATGCCGTAAATGCGTTGTGGAGTTAAGAAATATAAATAGGGTCCGCCGTTTTACTACATTATTTTTTTCATTATGGGAATTGTTTTATTGATTAACAGATAATGTTGATAATAATATATAAAACTATTAAACTATTAGTAAGTTTTTTTTTGGAGTAGAGACCGGAATAGTCGTTTTTTTTATTCTAAGGATTGCATGATTGACTTCTGCAGCTGGATAAAATTTGTAGATAGATATTCGATCCAACAACCATAGACTGGATTAAAATGGCATTACCATAACATCATTTTGGACTGATTTATAGTTTATTATTGAGGTTTTTCTGTAATTATTCACAATAAAGTATCCATTGTAATGTGTCTTATTTTTTTCTATTCGATGACATAGAAAATATACACTAGTTGTGTATTCGCATATTTTGCATTATAATAATTACACAGAGAGTTTAAGTTATTTAGTATTAGTATATTTTGAAGTGCCTAGTTTAAAAATGTATAATGTAAGAATTGCATGAAGAATAATGTTTTTTTATCTTCTTTGATTAATGGGATTTGTATAATATTATATTTATCTGACAAAACAATTAAACATAATTTTCAATACATAGGTAGTTATAATGCAAAAATAAAATAAAAATAACAATCCTTCTTGGATAGTCCTATAGTATAATATAATATGATTGAAGCAATTAAACAATAATTAGTTATAATACTATAAGGTATTATCTCTTACTCCACCCTTCGTATCATAAAGAAGGAAATACTTTTCGGAAGACGTTGAGTGTAAGGGAAAGACGTGAGAGTTGCTTGAATTCCGTTATAGTTTCTCGTTGGGAATGTTAACCTCTTCCAAAAGGTTTTTAAAAATATTTGTGAAGAGATGGTGAATTAGCAATTTTGCTGGAAGGCAATACCGTTATGATAAATGTTTTTATAATGCCGTTTGAAATATTATTTTTAGATAGCATATAAATTCGCATCATCTATGACGTTTCCAGGTAGATTTAATTAAAAAACATTGGAATACAAAATTGTATATTTATAAAATAATAATAATTAGGTATTTGATAAAAAATATATATAAATAATAAAAAAAACCGTATAATTATAATATTATATTTTTAAATTCAGATGCCTAGATTAAAAAAAAACATCAATGATACTATGAATACATTGATTTACACAGAGTTGACATATGTTTAAAAGAAATACATGTTTTGTGAGCATGTATTTATGTTAAAAATATGTATTTTTGAAAAACTTCGGAAACAGATTAGGAAAGATTCGAACTCACATATTATACTGATTGTACTCTAAGTGTGAGGCCTCAGTGCCAGCGTTGGGCGCAGCGTTGAGCGTTTTGAGCAACTCAAACGTATAACGGTATAAATGTATAACCAAAAAAAGACATTGTCTATGAACATTTTCACACACGGTTATACGTTTGAGTTACGCAAAACGCTCAACGCTGCGCCGAACGGTGCTACTCAGGACGTACACTTATGCTTTAAGTTTTCGATCCATCTATTAACTAATTCTAATAACTGCGATATCCAAAGTTTTAAATTAAGTTACGTATATAGGAAACCAACTGTATAATTAAATCTAGTTGATTATCTACTAACATGATTTAAGGAAGGCGTCTGGCTTGATCAAAATATATTTATAATACTATACCTCCTTTCATTCAAAAATCTTGACTGTACACTGAAAATCTATTGTCAAAAGATGCTGTTGTAAAAATTGTTAAAATGTTGTATAATAAGTGTTTGATAATATTATAAATACTTCTGAAATATTAAATTTAATACCATCAATAAAAAAGAAACATTGGTTTCAAAATCGTTATTCGTTTCGTATATTAGAAAAAGAGAATGTTCCATTAAAAATACATCAATAACAAAAAGGGCAAATCCTCCAATAAAGCCTGAATGTCAATGAAATGAATTTATATAGCAATATAATACAATTTTGATTGAAAACAAATTGAAAAAGAGGCATTCATTCATTAAGATACCGCAATACAACCTTTTCAACAGAATCATTTAGATGGCTATTTCACGCTTCGGTGTCAATCGTCTTTACGGTTTTCCTCGAAGCCTTTAGCGGGGGGCAAGATTGCGGTAAGGGGGCTCTCTCGTCAAGGGAAGAAGACGAGAAGAGAATAGTACCAGGGACTTAACGGTTAATCGGCTTAGCGGGAAAGGGTGAAATTTCGTTGCGCTATGCGGCGTCACTCCCCGCAGTTTAATAGCGCGCCGTTGGATGGCGTCGCGGCGCTACATTATTATACACTTGTAAATTTGTGTACGCGAAAATCTTGCGCGAATTTTTGGGGTGCGGTCGCAGTTATGGTTTTTAAACAGTTGTTTAACTTATTCATTCGAGCGTTATGATTGTTTTAATGGTTTTATTACTCGTTTGCACCACCGTTATAAAATATTCCCTTGGCGTTGTTTTGTTCATAAATAACTTTTAAAATACTGTTTTGAAAATGATTGAAACTTTTATCACGCAATTTATAAACAGTATTATTTTACAGCATATCTGTTGTATATATTTATGCATAATAGAAAAATCACTTCGCATTATTATTTATAAAATTATACATATGTGTTAATCATGATATAATTAGAACCGTAAATATTACATATTTATCGCATGGTTTAGTTAAAATAAAATAACTCATTAACATTAAACTTAACCATTCAGCTAAAAAAAATTTTTTTGATGAACGAGATTTTTTTTACTATACTCATAAGTAATCATTTTGTTATTACTATTCATGTTATAATAGTAATTTGGTTAGTAATGTATAATTATAATATGACATATTCATGCTACCGTTATTGATATAATATGAGATTATCACTATTCGATATTTTGTATTATTCATAAAACGACAAAATGTTAAGTTTCAGTTATTTATGTTGTTTAATTTGTGTTTGGAGGTCGGTTGAAGAAAGCGCTCTCAGTTTTAAAAATATGGTATGAAGAATGTTTATATAGCCAGAAAATTGTAATTTTGGAAAACAAAACAAAATAACCGTCCATACATAAGTTTTTTTAAAATGTAAACATGGTCGGACAAACAACATGCTCGAATGAATATATAAAGAAACTGTCAAAACACTAGACACACAGATGCCAGAGAATCTACCAAAGATGCCTAAGATATTATAGTAAGTATGTTTTAGGATATATAAAAAAAAATTGCCAATATTTTCAAAAGGAAAAATAATAATCATCTGAGAGTATTACGTCATTTTTTAAACCAACATCAGGGCGAATCAAATAAAATTGATTGAAGAAAACAATTTTTTAACGAAGTGCTAAATGCCAAAAATAATTGTTTTGAAGAGTTAGACAAACAAGTTAAATACAATTAATATATTGAGTTAGTTAGTTAGGCTAAATGTGCTGAGCTCAAAGAAAATAATCATTTACCTTACTACTTTTTCAAACTAATTTAGTACCTACCTATATAGGCGGCTCTGGTAGTCCAGTGCGTATGGCGCTGAGCAAACCCAGGGCTACGAGTTCGACCTCAGTGAGGTCACATTAAATTTATAAAAGTTAATATGTGAATTATTCACACTTGGGAGTTTTACCGTTGTAATTGGGTTTCAGGACCTATTGTGGTGTTTAATAAAGAAACATAAAAAAATATAGTGACAAGATAACATCAAATAATATTTATCTAATTGTAATTCAATTGAGTAATATTTTTTTTATATTGCAGTAGATGTCGTCAATCTATTTGTACATACCTGCAAACTACCAGTAGGTAAAAACGATTTTTTCAAAAGCTGTGTATCGTATATTAGCCGTTCTATATTTATTTCATTTAACGAAAACGTGATTTTTACATAATAAAAAATAATTACAATTTTGTTTGAAAAATCTTTTGTAATATTTTAATAAAAAAATATGGTTATTTTCTTATTATAATCAATAGTTATTTACAGCACGCGCGTACATAAAGAGCTGCATGCAACTTACAAGCCGTGATTTGATGACGACTAGTATAGCGTAATGATTTATATAATAAAATAAAATTTGGAATTTGAACATTAACACAATTTATTCTTTTAAAGGTATCTTTCAGCGTTTTTTATAACTAGACTAAAAATATTAATATTATATTTACTTTTAAATTTAATAATGAAGGAGTCCGGATAAATTCAGAGGGATTGTAATCATAAAAATCTCAGAAATCTCAGGCATGTACATTTTATACTAAGTCGTTGCCCTATGTATCCTAAATTAAAGTTAATATAAAAGTGTTCTACGTAATTTAGTTTTAATAACACACTATTCAGCATTGTTATGGAGGGGAGCAGCATTAAACACTTTGAGATGAGTTGGTGACATTTTGCCCCCACAGATTCGGCACGGAAAACACACCGAGAGGACATAAATATTGCCATAGAAATATTCAAAAGTTTCATCGCGTCTTCTTATGTGAAATCATAAAATTAAAACCCCCATTGGTGTTTAAATCACGCTAGGAAATATATTATCACATTTTAATTATTCAATATTAAAAACAAAAAACAAATCACAAGAAAATATACTTAGTTTATATTTTACTAGTGGGGCTCCGCCCCCTAATAACTTTTGGCGGTCAACCTCATATCATAATATTAGGTGCTTTCCCCACTTGCCACCTTTAGTACACCATCCCTGCTAAATGATGGCACGTAGCTATGCGATGTTTATGTTTTATTATCTCGAAAAATAGAATTACAACACCCATGTTTTTTTTACATTATTATATTTCGAAATTTTCCATGAAGAATCTATTAGTAAACATTTCTGATCGATAGAATGTTTACCAAAAAAATTAGTTTTGTGGACATTGTTTGATATCCCATGCATAAAGTGCAAGACCACCGTATTTTAATAAGATTAATCTACTTATTATAAAAAAAGTATTTAAAAAAATATAATCATGACTGAGACAAACATTTTATTGAAAAACTGTGAAATGCTTTACAAAAATGAAAGACGAGGATCGTGGGTTTCGAACTTTGCGTTTTTGATGTTTCGCATGTTGTTTTTTAATTAGTGTTTGTATCCATAGCGAAAACCTAATAGTTTAAGAATTTGGCTAATAAGTATTTTTCATAAAAAAGTTATTGAGAAACGTATTTGGAGGAAAGCCAAAATTTGAACTGATATATGGAGATATATTAAAAAAATATTCTAATAATAATTTTCTCGACTGTCAATTTTCGGTCAAGTAATCATTCAGTCATCACTACTAATGTAATATATTTTTAAGGATGTTACCATATTTGAAAATATAAATATTTAAAAAGAATGAACGTAAAGTAGGTACGTTATTATACACAAATGTGCTTAATATCCATTTTATTTATGATACTGAATAAAAAATGAACTAAGTTTGTGAAATCTGTGCTTTTGACATGTCATTTATGAAGAAAAATGTTTGGGAAACAATATGTATTTGAAGGTTTTTTTAAAGAAAAATATCCAGTGATGGCGGTTAAAAGTACATAAAGTGTTCTCACAACTTTACATAGCGTCAGTATTTTCTCACGCATCCACACATGACGATTGCAGTGTTGAATCGGCAGCGTCGAATTGTCCCATCCCGTTTGCGATGCCTTTCCTTCCCTTGCAGACACTTAAGCAGTAGGGTGAGTGGAGCGGGAATTTCAATTTAAGATAAGAATGTGTCGAACTAGGGAGCAGGGTAGTTCGATGGGGGTAGAATGGGATATAAGTGGGCGCTGAAACTCAGTTGAGAAAAGGGGAGTTGGACACTGGGATGGCTGGCTGTTTAGAATGTGAGTCAAAGCAAACGGATAAGGATGGGTGTGAGCTTGTGTTTCTCAAGCTAGTTTATAATAGTTTCAAATATGTTTTTATTAAAAAATAACTTATTTTTGTGTTAGTTTTAGGGTTTGTAATTCATTAAGAATATTAAATCAAAATATTGAAATAAGTATGGTGCAGTTACTAAAATATTTAAAAGTAAAATAATTACTTATTATTGTTGCATCCAAAATCAATATTATTTTTTTTTGAAAATGAAATATTGGTGTTGTAAATAATATAATGCAGCATTGTATAACTATTAATATGATAGTACTATCACTGTATTCATTGAAAACCCAGTTAAGTATTATTTTTATCATAATACCAGCAAGGGTCAATCCACTGGTAGGTGAAGACTTCCAATGCTCCCTCCACTTTTCTTGATCAAACCAGCAAGTTAGAGGGTCAAATGCCTGCATTAAATTTGTCCAGTGACTCGCTGAGCGATATGTGCACCCCATTTCATCATAATATCAGTGACTTTTGCTTGCATCATTATTCATTGTTTTTGTAGGGTTTGTCAAACTTTGATAAACTACCCTCGATAGCCACCGATAGCGGCCAATAGCAGTCTTGTGTATAGAATAGATACGATGGTAACAGTAAATTAAGAACACTACACTCATAAGTTAGTATATATTTATATTGTTGTAACGTAGGAAGATTATTGTGTTGTTTTGTTTTTGTGATTTTATTTTGTAACATCTTTTTCTTTTTGATTAAAATGTTTTGTTTATTTATATTTTTTATTGTCACCATATAATTAGATAATAGTAACATTACCATTGTAGTAACTTTAAAGTATTCTTCTTCTTCTTTGATGGCGCTACAGCTCAAGTCGAGCCCTGGCCTCCTCTACCGCTGTCCTCCAGCCGGAACGGTCCTCCGCACGTCTTTTCCAGTTCCTGATTTTTAGTATCTGGTTGGCATCTTTTGTAATATTATCACTCCATCGTATGCGTGGCACTTTAAAGTATTACGTATACAAATATAAGGTCGCTAAGATATACACGAGTGCAGAATGCAGATTATATAATGTTATAAATTTATATGATGTGAAAGAAAACAGCACATTGAGAATATTTAAATATTGATAATCGTGTAAGTAATTTATGTCTTTTAAATAATAAACATCAATTATATTTTAAATGTACAGATTACCTTAATTTGAAAATTACTGCCATAAAAATATGAAAGCTTCACTGGGAGTGTTGGGAAAATTTTGTGCACGCTAGAAAAGATACCGTGGAGCTTTTTGAGGTTGCACGGAGTGGCACAAAAGTACGCTGATTAATTTTGTTGCGCCTTGCGATTATAGAACAATGTGGAATATAGACAGTTCATGATAGGTGAGTTATTAATATGTACGTAAATACCTTTACCACGGTACTACAGTGAGAAAATTTTTGACACTGTTACAACATTGAATTTTTAATATAATACAATGCATATTATGGACTGAGTTAAGTTTCATGTCACTTCATAATGGTATTTTTTTTTTGTTTTTGACCATATCCGATCATTAACAAAGTTTGCATTAACATATTTTATTTTTACGAGAAACGGATGTTAGCCACTTGCTCAACAATTAGGCCCATACCTGACTCCAAACATACATTTAATGACAATATGTGTATTTGTCACAACCAGGATATGAACCTGGTTCGACGACATTATAAGCCAACGTGTAAGCTGCTCGGCCATCGTGGGCGGAAAATTTACTTATGTTAGAAATGTCAAAAATTAAACAATAACTTGATAATTCAAAGTAGTGGAGGTAAAGTCAGTAGGTAAGGGTAGATACATATTTGTAGAAATAAGCCAGGGTGATGAACACATCTTGTTTGTTAGGCTTATGTGAACGTTTTTTAATGTGTATTATATACAGATTGCATTTTCTGTAGAAATTACTAAAAGTAATCTATCAGAATCAGCAGTATGCTCAAAAATAGAATAAATCAATATTTTCAAGAGATTCACGTTGACTCTGTAGCAATTCATGATAATTTAAGAAATGTGTTTATTTCTTGATATTTACTAAAAAAATGTCAAACACATTTATTTTACTATCAATATACCACGTAGTGTGACTATTAGCCTTTGGAAATCTCTCGTGTTGAAAGTCCACGTCTCGCAGCCATTCGCGAGCACGGGTAGAACACATTGGTCGAACACCCTACGCTTAAGACACAATGGTAGGTCACTCTTGAAGATACTATTCAGACGTCCGAAAGCACTCCATCCCAGCTTTGTTCTTCGAGCAATTTCATCGTGCATGCTTCCGTCTATGGACACCTGCTGTCCGAGATAGACGTAGCTGCTGACTTGCTCGAGTTGGGTGCCATTAATACAGATAATTGCAGGGTCGCGAGGCATGGAGATGTGTATGTTGGGCATCACGCGAAAGGACCGTAAGAGAAGCGAATGGAAGCAAAAAGGAGTACGCGATGTAATAGACTGCTGAAATGGAGATGGGCGGGGCACATTGCTCACCGAAAAGACGGCCGCTGGACAAATGCCGTCATCCAGTGGTACCCAAGGGGCACAAAATGGCCACAGGGTCGCCCTAAAAGCCGCTGGATTGACGAACTGGTAAAGTTCGGCGGAAATACGTGGCAGCGTACGACACAGGATCGAGAGAGTTAGAAGATGCTTGGGGAGGCCTTCATCCAGCAGTGGATTGACCCCGGCTGATGATGATACCACATAGTATTGTCAACAATTAAAATTAAAATTAAACATAGTGTGTGTGTAGCCACTATTATTGATAAATTGATACGTATCACCATTTAATGGGAACACCAAGTTATGTTGAATACGAATACCCCGTTTACATGACGTGCATAGATTTACTGCTTATAGTACGCATTATCGCGGGCATAAAAAAAATGCACATGTAAATACGTATAATCTTGCAAATTGCAAGATTGCATGCATGGATTTAAAAAGCAATTTAAGAAGCTTCTTAATTTTCACGCGACAATTGGACTGTGCAATATCTGCACCTGTGCAGTAGAACGATAGTGGCAAACCTTCCGGTAAAAAAAACCAACTACACCGCGCAGAGACTTATTTTAAGGTTAACCGGTTTTCACGACCTGTCAAATAGTATCATAAAATGATAAAATCGCGTCTCGCTTACTGTTTAAGAGTGAGATTGGCGAGACAGTCAGCACTTTTACGTGTAAACAGTTATTATCACGATAGTTTAAAATACACACTATTGGTGCAAGTAAATCCATGCAGTGCACAGGTGCTATACGTGATAAATACATTATTAGAATAAAGTGAGTTTCTTGGTTGTAGAATTAAGATGGCGTAAGTAATTAATTATAACGAGATGCAATCAACTACTTAAACTACAGGTAAGTATTTAATTTCTACTAATCTAAGAATATATTGAATATTTTCGTATTTCTTAAGCACGAACAAATTTGATTGTGTATTTTATATGTATTATTATGAAATTATACAATACAATAATTATATTTTTAGCACCAATTGTTACTTCATTCAGTTATTCCAATAGTTATGCCTTTGGTACGATAAAAAAAGATTTTTATATTTGTGGCTAGATAGGCGTGTCAAGTAGATGATTCAATCTTAGTTACGGCCGATAAGTACCTACTGTTTAAAATTATTTTTTAGATACACTATTATTGCCACTGTGAAAAAAAATACGGTTATATACTTAACTAAATTCTTGATATAGAAAAAACAATTCCTCTCACTTATATAAAATATATATGCATAAAATAAACATTACACATGATTTGCAACATCTCAAAAATATACCAGTTAAAAAAATGTATTGGTATGGTATGGTATTGTAGCTAGACACAAACACGCATTCATTGTATTCCGCCCAATGTGGTTTAACAATTAAGCATAATTACCATATATAATTACGACGAAATTAACCAACAGCTATGCGACTGATATATTGTTAATATATGCGACCATCTTATAATGTGATTTTGAATCAAGGTATCCAGAAAACAAATCTGCTTACATTGACCCCTGGATGGCGGGAGGATCTCTCCAAAGTTTAGTTTTACAAACTTGCATTTGTTATTTTTTTTGTCCAAAATAATATTTTTGTAAGTAACATGCATATCTCTGAAGTATTCCAAATCATTTATATTAAAATAACAAATACTACATTCAGATAAAAAATAGTACAAGTACATAATACATGTTGAAAAGAAATTGTTTCATTGATAACAGTCACTTATGTACTTATCTAATGTATAATATGTTTATATATTTATACGTACACATATAATTTACCAAATGTGTTTTTTCTTTTGAGAAGCGTTTTTATTATTCATACAAATGAACAAATGTGTACTGTCATTAAAATAATATAAACCTTTTTATAATATTATAATAATATAAACAAATTCATGTTTGGTTATAATTGTTTAAACTTTTTCAATGTTGGTTGATGAGAAAGCATTTTTCATAATATTTATACTTCCTATTCATCTCATGAATGTTAATATAAAATTAATATAAAAAATAAAATTTTCCCCTTGGATAAAATAGGCTTTGATAATATGAAGCAGGTTCATATATTTAAAGATATTAGCATGTACCGAATGGCAAGTTACGTTAACATCAACCTATGAATGCGGACGTAATCCTTTAAAGAGCACACAGTTTGCTGACTTTCTATTAATAATTAT
Source organism: Rhyacophila brunnea (assembly GCF_057557595.1). NCBI lineage: Eukaryota > Metazoa > Arthropoda > Insecta > Trichoptera > Rhyacophilidae > Rhyacophila > Rhyacophila brunnea. The sequence continues at coordinate 33,818,606 of NW_028232859.1, forward strand.
TAGATTCACTTAGTTTGCGTGTTTTACATATATTTGAAGAGAATGTATTTAGATAACGTCCGTTTGTATATTGCATAGCTGTAATACACATTTACAATTGTTATTTTTGAGTACACAAGGGGTTAATTGTACAAATGAACTTTTTTATCAACTAAGTATGTATGCTACACGGTAGTATATGCTTTATTTTAATCATTACGGAAACAGATAAAACTTTATTTAGTGCTCTAACAAAACGACATTTTTTTAGAGAACATAGAGAATAAACATTTTTAATATTATTCATTGTAACTTTTTATCAACTACTTTTATTTGACAAAAACATAAATAAATACTCACGAATTACCAATTTTATCACTTGGATATAATTTATTAATATTGTGTTGCAAATTACTATATTAAAAGATTTATTTATAGAATGAGCTATTATGTGAAGAATATAGACAATAATTATTAAAACATATTTTGCACAGTATATTTTATAAATAATGTAATTACAAGAAGTACTTTTATTTTTGACAAAGTTTTCTGAAACTAAAACATAATTTATTATGTGTGTACTTTTCATCATTTTATTGAATTCAATCTCTATAAAAATTTTGAATCCTATGCCAGGGAGAATACAAACCTGATATGCAATGCAAATAATACTGTATGATTTAAAAATAATGTTCTGGTTCGAAAAAGTAGCTTACATACGTTTTCGGTTAAAAAAACTATTATGAATACACGTCAATATAAGTATCAAATATTTGAGTAAATGGATTTGATTTCAATTTGAGCTTTTTCGATTAAGTCTATTGTAAGTTTTCGGCGTATTATCAATAAACATCAAAACAACATAATATGGGGAAGCGGATGTAAAAAATGTATAAAGTATCAGATGAGGCGTGTATTTTTAAGGTGGGGAGAAAATTCATTTCCACGATAATTGAAGTTTTTCTTTTAAGAATTTTCGTTTTACAAGCATCATTACCCGCTCTATCAGATTTTTTTGTATTATTTTTAACAGCGATTAACAAACTTCAATCATCAATAGTAAATAATTTTAAACTATTTTTTACTAATCGAATAAATAATACTTGGACAAAATTTAAGAATGTAGCATTCTTTATTAATTGCACATACATAATTTGGGACACTTCAGTAACTTATTATGTTATATTGTGTAAAAGAAGTGAGGTAATATTTCGGATGCGTGATTGTTAATTTCAACGTAATTAGTATTATACCGGTGGCTTAATTGGTAACGCATATTGTTGGTTGCAGTTTCTCAGTAAAATATTTTTTAAATATGAATGTTTCTGTGCTATTTAAAAATATAATACTAGGTATTTAGTTTCTCTAAAATATGTTAGAGTAATGTTAAACGATCCATATTTACATACTAGACAAGTGTTTATATTAAAATATAGTTATTGAATTAAATACATAATTAAAAGATTTAGAAAACTCTGACTTCTTCGTCGTGTTGGGTCTTCAATAGCTACAATGTGTCTCTCTAGAAGTCGGTGAAGGCAACACCATTTTCCACGGCTTGTAAGATCTCGTCGAAATTGCAGCTTACTGGGCAAGCCTTGCATAAAAAAGGTGCTCCATGCTTTGCATTTCACCCCACTTGCAGGTTTGGTCATCGTAGAACTCCCACTTCACCATGTTGTCTCGAGTGCACTCTACCATGGTTTTCAGTATGTTTAGGGTTTTTTATGTAAGGAGACTGGCTCCAGATAGGAGATGCTTTGGTGACTTAACCCAATATTGGAGACCCTCAGAGGCTAGGTTCTCCTCGCATGCGGATAGTCTATCTTTTTCGGGTGGGATGGTCAAAGGTATGGTTGTCGCATAAGATAAGAATATATAAGACATACATCATTTGAAATACCTCAGAAAAATACTAGTGTGTATATATATATCTAATATATAAAAATTAATATTTGTGTGTTTGTGTGTTTGTTTGTTCGTATTTAATGCGCAGCCATACCGTTCATCCGATTGCGATAAAACTTTGTAAACTTATTGCTTGCACTTGCGGGAAGAGTATAGGCTATACTAATATATAAAAATGAATGTCTGTCTGTCTGTCTGTCTGTATGTCTGTCTGTCTGTGTGTCTGTCCCGTATGCGTTCCTATACCATTCATCCGATTGCAATGAAATTTTGGTAAGTGGTTGTATGCACACCCATAAAGGTTTCTGAATTAGAAAAATCATCATCTTCTTCTTCTTCTTCATTCTATTTTCTTTTATTCATATGGTTCCTATACCATTCATCCGATTGCAATTAAATTTTGGTAAGTGGTTGTATGTACGCCCATGAAGGTTTCTGAATTAGAAAAATCATCATCTTCTTCTTCTTCTTCATTCTATATTCTTTTATTCGTATGCGTTCTTATACCATTCATCCAATTGCGATGAAAATTTGACCAGCTGTTGTGCGCAAGCCCGCGAAGGTTTTCTGAATTAGTACAACCATCTTCTTCTATTCGTATGCGTTCCTATACCATTCATCCGATTGCAATGAAACTTTGGCGAGTTGTCGTGCGCACGCCTGCGAAGGTTTCTGAATTAGTAAAACCATCATCTTCTTCTTCTATTCGAATGCGTACTTACACCATTCATCTGATTGCAATGAAACTTTGGTGAGTTGTCGTGCGCATGCCCACGAAGATTTCTGAATTAGAAAATCATCTTCTACTTCTATTCTTATGCGTTCCTATACCATTCATCCGATTGCAATGACATTTTGATCAAGTGTTGTGCCCTTGCCCGCAAAGGTTTCTGAATTAGTACAATCATCTTTTTCTTCTTCTATTTGTATGCGTTCTTATGCCATTCATCCGATTGTGATGAAATTTTGACCAGTTGTTGTGCGCACGCCCGCGAAGGTTTTTGAATTAGTACAACCATCTTCTTATTCTTCTATTTGTATGCGTTCCTATACCATTAATCCGATTGCAATGAAACTTTGGTGAGTTGTCATGCGCATGCCCACAAAGATTTCTGATTTAGAAAATCATCTTCTTCTACTATTCGTATGCGTTCCTATACCATTCATCCGATTGCGATGAAACTTTTGTCAGTTGTTGTGCGCACACCTGCGAAGGTTTCTAAATTATTATTATATAAAATACAAAGTTTGTTGTTTGTTTGTTCCATCCAATTTTGAATTTTTTTTTACTACATATTAATAACATTAATAACGTTTTCATATTTTGGATTCGATTTTAATTTAGTGTTCTTATGTTTGACCTTTACTCATATTAGAATTATTTTCATATTGCCATATTGTATTACACAGATATTTTAATATTAAAAAAATAATTACCTTTTATTATTTTTCAAATATCTAAGATAAATATAACCACGAAGCGACCCTGTGCGAAGCCGGGTACTTTAGCTAGTGGTTCATAATTATTGTATTTACTTGAATAGTGGCTGCGTTAGCTCTATAAACTCTTTGATAGGCGTGACATCGTTAGATTTTTTCAGACAGGTATTTGGAAGGTGGCTAAGATCGACACTCGGTAGAAAATGATTCATAACTTATTGAATTGTTAATATAAATACATAATATACTTAATAGACAATACATTACAAACTTTTTTACTTCCAATTTCAAATTAAAATTATCTTTAATAGAGTATTCATTAAATATTTAGGTAAAAGAAATGTGAGGTTTCATTATTGTATACATTAATATAAATGGAAAAGTATATGCATTTTTGCTGTTCATTAAATCAGTTTTATGCAGTAACTCTTTATTACGGTAATTAATTTTATTGCTGGACAAAAAGATTACAAATATATGAAAAAATTATTGTCGATTTAGTTAAGGGTTAAAACTTTGTTATATAGGCATTACGTGGCATTCACGCATCAAATTAATTCATAATCAAATTTAAAGACAGTAACAATACTTTAAAATTAATTGATATGTATGTTATTTGTTATATAATGTGTATAACGTAGGCTAAGATTTTTTAATCAAAGTGCCAAAGTTAGGTATAAAATAAAAAAATATCGTATAAAAAAGGTATCCTATAAAAATATAAAATCCTAGCCATAATTGCAATTATTCTAGACTTCTGTATTAGAATTTCTCATTTATGTTTAAATATTATAATTTAGAAATTTTATCTAGTTGGTGATAGCCACTGAAAAAGATAACATCTGGAAACATTTATTGGTCAGAAATAAATGACTAAGGTAGTTGTAGCATCGCTGATTGCCCTAAAGCGCTTTCTCATTACAAAGGTCCCGACTGATAAATAGGCTCCCTTTGATGGCTTACAAACTGTTGACATATTATTATTAGGAGAAGCCGTGTGTATTGGCGCGCGGGACAATGATTTATAGCATAGAAGAAGCGATTTAGCCCCCAGAAATCAACCCCCAGGCCACCCAGTTTAGCCCTCCCTCGAAACAATAAGGAGAGACCTTTTCATGACTTTTAGTTTCAACCTCACCTACTTACTATCCAAAGGAATTATTAGGCCCGAACGATGCGTGAAAAGATTAAACATATAATCAATACAATGGAAAATAGTTTGTGTAACACGTTAACCTTTTTTAGTGTCATAAAAGCAATCTACAAGTGCGTTTATAGTCGTATTTTGATTAAATAAATATGGAGAAGGTCAACTTTGCATAATAGAACATGTTGTATAAAACACTATAAAACTCTTTTATAATTTTAAAATTCTTTATACTTATTCGAGGAGTTAAGTTTGTAACCATTTTTATTAATTGAATTTTTCTGTTGCTTACGCATTGACTTTCCCTGTATTGGGTAGGTATGCTATTTTGTTATTATTTAGTATTTTTAATTATTATTATTTTTGTTTTCTTAATTTTACTTCATCATTCACATAAAAAATGTATAGGCACTTTGTACTTTTAATTTGTTTAGTGGCGCATTATATAAGTAAAAAAAATGTCTAATATTACGTAGGTAAGTAAATTCGTACATTATTGGATTTGAATTTTAAATCCTGGGTATGGCAAATACATAAATTATTTTTTAATGTTTGTTTGGAGTCAGATTATGGACCTAATAGGTTAAATATGTAGCTAGTTTTGTAAAAACAAAAATAAATCTGTTAATACAAATCTCCATTTTGTGTAGGCCCGTATGATCATCAGGATCGGATACTTATAGTAAAAAAAATACACTCAAATATCACTAACTATATATACATGTTTAATATTTTTATAAAATATATCCACTTTGATTTTAAAATCGAATTTGAAATTTTTTTTAATATAATTGAATAATCTATCCCTTGGAAACATAAATTAATATTTTAATCATAATTATAACAAAATTCAAGCAATTATTTTTCGATATTTTATATTATGATATAAAAAATATTCATGCTTATTGTATTTTGTCCTAGATATTTTATTTATTTTATAATTATGCTGATACGAAAATTTGTTTTATCGCTGAGATTGTAAAAAATATATTTAAAAAAATATATTTTTGACGTCTTGCGGGCATCACGATATCCTTTCAGTGAGGCATTTCTTTGTCAGCAAAACGACATTTGTAAACAAAAAAAGTTTATTGTGTGCATATCGTGAAAGAGCGTTGCTCGTAAAATTATAATCGGCCATGTTTATCAGGGCAAAGAAGTTCGCATCGCCCTACTCACCGACGAAAGTCAAAGTTGTTCCTTCGATGTTTCATTAACCTTTGCAAAGCGAAAAATCATACAAAAATATACTTACATTTTCTATAAATAGAACATAACGTTATATGTTAAAATATGTTCCATTAAAAGTAATATTAGTCTATTATCGATGATAAAGTGCCATGAGGTGGTCATATATATACGTATATAACAATATTTAGATATTAACCAAAGACAGTAAAGTAAAATGGGTCGTAAAATATAATATACTAATATAATAATAAGGTAAGTGTATGAAATCTCTCAAAATAATTTTATACTCTATGACTACATTAATTATTATACAATTATCACATCAGGAAAATATATTAGTCTTAGTAATGGTGCACTACATAAAATGGAAAACTAAAGGTACACCTTGACAAGACATCTAAAATTTGATTGAGTTAGGCAAAATTATAGATATATGTCTGATTTCGTCGATGTATATTTTTATGAATGAACGATTTTATAGCTTCTTACCACGAACGTGTATCAAAGTAGTAAATTCATCAATATAATAGCTGAAAAGCTTCTTATTTCTACTTTAATAGAATGCCTATAGTGTTTTTATAAAACACTGTTCAGAAATTTTAATTCGTTCTAACCATCGATCTGCAATCAAAAGCATCAGACTAGGTGCACGCAAAAAAAAAACTAATTACTTAAGTATTTTATTAAAAAATAACTTAGAGAGTATACGGTATACATACAGATTTATGATATTTAATTATGTTATGAGTGAATCGTCTTACAAATTATTGCATTATATGGTTCCCATATAAAAATCACTTTGAAAAATTCCAGATGATCATGATTGAGTTCCATTAATTTTATATGAAACTAAACTCTTAAATGTAAACCAATAATTCAGTATGTATGAAAATTAGAATACATTTTTTGCTTAATTTTCATTTGTTTTGGTTCCATCTATAATTAATATAAAATAAGGTTTTATTCATGATATTTGATTATGAGGCTAACTTAAAACAAAATGGAATCAGTTTAACGGTAAAGTGAATGTTTTTTCCTATTATATTAATATATTTTTTATATGATCAACTAAACTAATATCAAATTATGATGAATATGAAGATAATGAAGACAATAAACAATTTTTTATTCAACAAATAATTCGCAAGAATTGAGAAACTTACATCCTTTATTGAACATGTATAATTTGGAAACATCTTAGAAGTATACTTATTAGAAAAAATCTTGATAGGAATATGGTGCTGCGCAGAACTCGAACCCGCATCTGTCGGACTCCGATTTATATACGGCTCAATAAAAATGTTACATTATCATGTGAATATTTAGTTAGATAAAAAAAATGGTTATTGAATTATTAGCAAGCGAATGTTTGGAAAGACTTATAATTGTAGAGTTCCAAATGTTGGCAATAAATTAGAATAATATTGATGCTTTGATTCAAATTACATAGCCGGTCGTCAATGCAATTTGAGAAGCGTTTCAGTTGCATGACTTTTAGTTAATTTTGTCGTAATTACGTGGGGTACAGGTGACTTAATTGGTAAAGTTTATTGGCCTCAATTCGATGGATGTGAGTAAAAAACTCACCTACCACCGTATTGTTTTTTTTTTTTTTGATATTGTGTTTCCAAAAATTATATACATAAATATTAAGATAGGTAGGTATTGTCAATTTCTAATAGTTCACCTTGATGAACGACCAGCTATAAGAACGTGTAAAATAAATTATAATAATACCTACCTAATAAATAATTTATTAACTTATGTGAATTTGGCTTGACATTACTATTAACAAAATAATATGTATTAAATTTGTTTTGTAATGTTCCTATCTTAGTTCTAGACGCGGTTATATAAAAATAGCATATTTTACAGGGAACAAGAAATTATTATTTATTTTACCTTTATATAAATACAACGGGCATACAAAAGGTTAAAGCTTTATCACATCCCCCCACCCTTCCAACTTACTTTCTTGTCTTTCGCAAAGCTGTTGTAAGATCACTTTTTCAACATCGCCAGCCGTTGGTTCGTAATTAATACCTGTAATCTGATGTTTCTCTGTTAATCTAACTGCCTTATCTTCAATGAATGCTATCTTTGGCTTCGTTATTTTTGTTGGTTTCTTTTCATTAGGAAAATTTGAAATAAAATGAATCTTCCACGTCGACGGGTAATTTTTCAAAACATTTTTTTTCCAGAGGAAAATCTTAAAAATGAAGACATTTCAATTGAAAAATTCACTTTGAATAATAAATTATATACGTATTTTTAATCACTGCTTCCAGATGGAGACTGTTATATGACTTAAGTAACTTTAATATACGATGATTCTTCTAAAAATGTCATCAAAAGATTACGTGGAATAAAGTTATCACAAACACTGATCATTTGAATATGGAAGCGGTATCTGTACTTCCGAGTCAGTGTGTCCCAAGTCCAATTTTGTCGAAAATAAGTTTAATGGTGACGACATTGTACATACAATATGATATATTTAGAAACAATTTACTTTCTTAAGAATATTCATAAGATTAATCAGAAATTCTTAAAACTATAAATCGGTAAATTTTAAGTACAAGAAAATCTTAATATATGTTTTGACGAAAACATTATTTTTAGATTATAAATATACTGGCTCCCAGGTATGGATATATATTATTGCCTATTGAAAAAGTAAATTATACAAATTTTGTGTCCAAGTTAATTTAGGTTATTTATAATGAATTGCTAAACAAAAATATCCAATTGCTTTAAAAAAAAATCTTAGTTACCTCAATAACTGTATGAATATCATTATCATCATTAGTCGATGACAAGAGTATCCGACATAACTAAATTTTCTAAAACCCTAAACTAGAAATGGGTTGGACACATAGCTTGTATACAAAATAGCCACTGGACGAACGCGAGAGTCCATTGGTGCCAGAGAAATATAATATGATCGAAACGATACCCAATGCATACTGTATTGACAAAATATTAAGGTTAGGCAAAACTACGCGACAGTGAAGTAAAAAAATCCAAGAAGAGTGGAGAGAAGTTGAAGAGGTCTTCATCCAGCAGTGGATTGAATCAGGCTGCTGTTGATTGATGATGATGATATATATTTATAATTTCAATTATTTTACCAAGTCTGCCGTCACATATTATTATGTTAAAATTTCAACAATGACCGTCAATAACTGAAATATTATTTATCTTGTAGTTAATTCAATACACTAAAAATATCCTAATAATATAATGCCACTTTTAAAAAACTAAACTTTAAGTGATGATTTTAATATAATGTCAATTACATCAGTCTTTACGGTTCAGGCACATTCAACTTATGAAAGTTTCAATTAGTTCAAGCACGAATGAAAACATTTTTATATTTGTATTGTTGGAATGCAAGTCAAAAATACCACCGTTAAAATTGTATGCAAAGTCTTGTTTGAAAATGCAAATTATGTAATAGCATGTCTGAAAGCTGTATTGTTTTGGAAGAATTTAAAATATATAATATTTAAGCCCAAAGCTGTGATTAAAGTTTCACGCTATCGGTAACACTGGCCATGAATAGTTTAACTTGTACCAAATAAAATAAATATGTACCAAAATATATTGATTTTCGGGTTTCAATGATTTTTAATACAATTATTATTTCATGTGACACCAGTGTTATTTGCTTAAACTGTCTACAGTAGTGATTGCTAGCATTTTTCAAATGCTTGCATAAATTCAAATTATTATAGTTTTGCAGTACACTAAAAATAGTTTTGTACTAGAGCCAGTGTCCAATCACTGTCATATGTCTAAACAGAACACTTTTGGGATAACGCAATTTAATATTATCAGCTGCTTATATCTTAAGTTAATGTTGCACTTTTACTTAAAGTAATAACCAGATCAAAGTAATTTGAATAACAGGTTACATACTATATTTCATTTGAGTAGATCATTAATTGGCGATTCCGCAAAGTTTATAGGGTAGTGAATTAGTAGCCGTAGAAAAATGATGTTTTGTACATTAAAAGGTGGCCACTATAAACTCTGGTTTAATATGAAGGTTCAAATAGACTATATGACGATCGGGCACATATATGCTAAGAGCGTTTTAGTGTCTATGATCAAATCTATGCCATTCCGATATTTATAAATACATATTGTATGACAGCTATGACATCGTATTTACACTCTGTGACACCCTGTGACACAGGACGCCAACATAAGAAACGGGTTTTTCGACATATATATGACCGATCGCCATAGAGTGTATTTGAAGCATAACTGGCTACTTCTTTTGATTTAGTGTTATAATATACGGCTGAAATACTATTCATTGTGATGTTTTGAGATCGTTCAACCACTATGATATATAGCATATACGGCGGCAATCACAGGATAGATAATGTTGCCAAATGATATATAGAATAATTTTTCACAAAATACTTAATTTCAACACAGTAGACAAAAAATAATAAATAATAACCAAAAATTTAAAAAATAATCGCGTAGGCACATTTTTTAAAAATATTAATTCAAAAGTGTTGCAAAATATTACTTTATTAGATTTTTTATGATTTATGAAAGAAATGCAAGAAAATATTACGGCACACTTCTTAATCGTTCATGGCACAGCAGTTTAAAATCATTAGTCTACCCACACATTTGAAATTTATATTACTAAGTTTTTCCAGTTTAAAATGACCCATTATTATGTAATCGCTTATAATATTATAATAATAAAGCGTATACTATGATATAAAATATTACGCATATTATGAGTCAGATAATTAGAAAAAGATTTTAACAAAATGTTTTATTAACATAAAGAAAATAAGAAAAATAATATAATAGGTATATGAAAAGATTTATGAAATACAAGAGTATGAATTCCAAAGAGACTGAACTATTAAGTATATAGAAAGAATTTTGAAAACTATTTCTTCTGGGTGCATATATCTATTTTCTATAAGATACCCAGCAAAATGTGTATATGTCATATCTATTTTCCATAAATATGTATGATATTTATATCGGGTAATAAATTATTGGATAAGCTCCACAGTCAACCAAATATACGCCACTTCCTTGAAGTTTCAAAAGGTATTTTGTAGGTAGAAAACAAAACACCATTATTTTAATAATTATCGATCCCATAAAATTAAAAATAATATGCAAGTAACCAATGACACCAAGACAGGCTGCCATTGTTTTTTTTTTTTTTAATAATGCATTCAATACCGCCAACATAGAGAACGTTAATTTTTTGTTACCATTTCAACTACTGGTAATATTTTTTTTCTCAAAGTCCTATTAAATTTATTGAAACAAGTAATAGTAAAAGAAGAAAGAAGAAATTTAAATAAAGTGGTACCCAAGATGCAGGAAACATCTACATGTAGACCTAAAGACCGCTAGATTGACAATACTGTTAATATATGGGTACATAAATGAAAACTGGAATAAAACAGCTTGGAGAGTCTTCATTCAGAAGTGGACTAATCTATGATTGTAGATAATTTAATTGCTTACCAACAAATTTCATGGCGAGAATGGCAAATACTAGTAGCCTGGTCCATAGCAGGTGTCCCGCACCGCTCGGCAAAACCATGACTCACAGCTCATCAGTCGACTCCGGCACCATTGAACCCAATCTCACTCCCTCTTCTCCACTAGGCGGCTGGGCTATGTTACCATATCTGCAATAAAAATACAAGGTTCATAATGATATTCACTATTTGCATAATACGGTTTAAATTCATGGCATGTTTGGGTTGAAATGAAATTTCCTGCAGTTGAAGTTGCGAAATGAATACAGTATGGGAAAAAATGTTTACGAATACATTTCGAAATTTTATTGTTTCACAATTGCAATATTCATAGGGTGCTTATTTGTTTTATGAAAATTCATTTTGTGAATCAATGAATCTAATTTTCCATAAAGAAGTATATAAATTTGTATAAGTATTCAATTCTTCCAGAGCATATGGGTTCTCCATAAAGGGGGGGTGTGTTAAGAAATTTTTACAAGAATAGTTGTAGGCCATTCGCCTTACCCACTGGGGTATTGTCTGGATTAAATACACACTGAAAAAAAACAACATGTACTTATTGAATAGTCGTAGGTTCAAACTCGTGAACCACTTCGTTATATTTATACAAAAATGGCCGCTTTATATACTAGACCAACAAAGGTTCATAAATAGATATTACATTAGTTATAAATTCAAGAATATTGTTACTTGTGAACTATTGCCTAATAATATGTAATCTATCGTGTGAATTAATGTTTTGAAAAAATATCAAAGAAGTATAACTTCTAACGCGCGTACATAAGTATACACCCCGATTTTTTTCTAATGAAACCATTAAAAAGGTAATAGAAAATATCTACTTATATAAATCGTGCAAATATGTTTATTATTTGGACTCATAGCTCCATTTAATTAATTTTTGCGAACAGAAGCATTTAATTTGACGAGAAAAATAAGATTTTACTTGGCCTACATTTAAAAATAATTAGGTGGGTACCTAGTAAGTAATTTGTGTTTTCGTTGGCGTTTCCATGTAAATTTTTTCCATGTTTCTATCATTGGGAGCACATCCATTCGGTTGGTATCTCTTTTTGATATAAAATTCCTTCTGTGAAATACCGCAGAGCAAGTCTGCACGTTATATTTATTTTACTACGTCTGTTTCAATGTGGAAAACCTTTATGGGCATGCACGCTTTGGTGTCTCTTTTTTACATATAGAAAGCCTCATACGAATACGCTCAGAGTGGTCTCGCTCTCTCTCATTTTTGGTCGTCACTCACAAGTTACCTCCGTAATTAATAATTATTATGTTATTATATTATACCTACTGATAATAACTGAATAATAATTCTTTATACAAAACACATTGGATTTTCCACGATACCACGAATTTATATTGATTAGGAAAATAGTTAAAAGTTTGCAAATACTTTCGAGTGAATACTTTTTGTGGTATTGTTATCATCCAAAAATTAGATTTAAAAAATGTTAACCAGTCTAATCTACGATAACCTACTTGTTAGAGTACCTACCTCTGAAACCGTGAGTTGCATTCCTAAAATGCATATTCTTTTTTCAACATGTGTTTGATTGAATGTGAGTAATTAATGGACTGAGTTGATGATTTACAACCATTCCTACTAACAATAAGTTGATAATATATGAACATTAACATAAATGTAAAATATATTATATTGTCATTTACCAACTTGACTGTATGTGACTTATCATTGATTTTGTCTTCTGTATGCGGATAAAATGTATTTTACATTATAATTTACGTGTCCCAGATATATTTGACATGAAAAACATAGAATATTCGTAAATTAAGTTTCGGAAGCAGCCATCAATTGGATGACCGAGTCGGAGCCGTCACTTGTTACTAGCCTGGGAATACCATCACCTTGCTCTAAAGATTATACACCTGAATATGACTACAGCATAAGTAAAGACGAGGTACTGGGCAAAACGTATACAATTTCTGAAGAATACTCACGAAGCCATACTCAGCCTCAGTGAAAAGTATGTGACAGAATATAATGATCATGTTTCTGTAAAGCGATCAACAGTCATGGCAACGGGAAATTAATATACTACAATAATATTTTTTGTAGTCGAAATTCTGTTATTAATACCCTGTTTACACGTGTATGGATTTACTGCTGACATTACGTATTATCACGGCTATAACAAAAAAAATGCATGTGTACACACGTATAATCGTGAAAATTGCAAGATTGTGTTCAGAAGCTTCTGAATTTTCTCGCGACAATTGGTCCGTGCAATATCTGTGCTAACACAGTGGAACGATAGTAGCGAACTTCTTTGTAAAAAAATTAACTACAACGCGTTGGGACTCATTTTGAGGTTAACCGATTTTTACGACCTGGAAAATAGTACCATACAATGATAACTTTGTGTCTCGCTTACTCTTGAAGAATAAGATTGGCGAGACATTCAGGACTAATACATGTAAACGATTATTATCGTGATTATTTAAAATACGCATTTATTGGTGCAAGTAAATCTAAAATATGCACGTGTACAAAATAAATGTATTATTATATTATATTGAATATTTATTTCTATACTTTAAATTATGTATGCTGAACTCTTGTACATATAATATTATATTGTATATAAGTATTGTCATTTTCAATTCTAATTGGAGTATTCACAGTGTGAAGGTTATATTAACAGACTTTCTATGAAAAGTCAATGTTAACCATTCTCACGACACACGATAAGACATGTACTCTACATATGGCCTAAAGCCTAAAAAGTTTTACAGATAGAAAACAATTTGGTGAAATATTGTCATGGAGAGAGTCAAATCTTGTGCTGATATGAAAAATACCTAATTTTAATAATAGTTTTAATTAATTAATAATGGGTGCAAAAATATGAATATCAAAATAAATCAATATAAAAGTTACATTGGTGGGTTAAAAAATACTGGAAGATATAGTAGACAGGAAAGATATCAAAACAAAACAATACAAATTCAAAAGAGAGAAAAATATTTTTTTTTGAAAAAGTATTCTCATTAATAACACTATAATATATAAATTGATAAGAAGTACGAATTGTTAGAATACGATTTTCGGTGGGTTCATCTTTTTACCGGAGCGTTTTTTTCATTTGATATCTGTTCGTGGCCTTTCAGTGCTTTGGAAGCAATGAAGGCACGTTTCTCCATACTCGCACGGGAAAAATAGAGTAGGAGGGGGGCAAATGAAGCTGTTTTTAAATTACGTTTTCTTTTCAGACGCAAATATTTGCAATAGCTTTGCTCTTATAATTAAATGAGTAACATTATACGCATTTACCAATTTTAGATTGTTTATATACTGTCGAATGTGTAATTTGATAAAGGTGAACATTATTCAATTTGAGATGACATCAACGACAAAATAATAACACGCATTATAAATGTATAAATTTGAATATCGTCCGACGTTGATCCTTCAAAACCGACTAAGTATGTGTTTTTAGAAAAATTATTCAGCAAAGGCAAATGGCATAGCGAATATAGCGATTATTATTGATTTCATCCTAGAATATGCACATTTATTTTTAAATAAATATATGTTTTTAATGCAATATATTATATTAGGAGTATAAATTAAATTATAAAAAAAATTTAAACATTATTATTCTTATTTTTCTAGAAAATAAATAAATTCTTGATAATAATATTATATAAGTAACGATAGATATCAGGTCAAAATATTAATACTTAAATAACATTAATGTTAGTTTACCCGAATTGTAACTAAAAATAAATGAGTACCTTGGTATCAAAGTGGGACAAACGCCACCTCTCACTAAATTCATGTTTAATTGATTATGGTAGTGCAAGTGATGTTCTTCAAAAAAGCTACCAAAAGTATCAAAAACGGTAGTTTTCATAGAGATTTTAAGTTTGAAGTTGGAATGTTATATGAAAAACGGACACTTTTCACACATGTTTGTGAGTCTCCTGTAAAATTTTGTAAATGGCTTATGTCCCACTTTGGTATCAAGGTACTCAAATACTCTTTTCAATCTGGAAGAAAAAAATAATATTCGTAACCACTTAAATTTACTATATTATTTGGATATATAAAAAGTTTCTAACCCTTGTACATACATAATATATATATATATATATATATATAATCCATACTTCATATTGTGTGCTAAAGTAACCGTATCGTTCAAATAACGTGTTATCTAAAAATATCGACAAATTCGCACGCACGTACATTGTCTGGCCGGCTTCAGAGTTGTAGAAAAACCATCAGCCATGCTACATTCCCGTGAATATTCACGTTGAAAGTTGTTTGATGTGAGCACCCCCTGGTGGACAATTTAAATAAAAGTATCGCGTCTCGTTTCTCCCCAGACTCCCCACTGGAGGGCAATACCAAAGTGTATGGGACGATTTTTAACACGCGAATGATATAGATTTCTTAAAAAGTATTATCTGGTGTTAAAGTGGTCTGTCCAACTAATATAGATTATGTTTTTATACTTTAATAATGCAAGATTTAGAAAACGCTATTTTAAAAAGCATGCATTATAAGTAATCGTGGTTACAGGTTTAAATTAAAATTTAAATAACAAACATCTGAATTATATTTAAAGTTGGTTTAAAGCAATAGTAAAAAATGTGTTAAATAAAACCCCACAGACCATCGACCACGTCTGATTGCAGTAAATAAAGAAATACAATATTTTTGCCCGCCCCAGATGGCGGACACCACATAGTTAGTAACATAATATACCATAATTTTTTTATAAAGTTGATTGCCTTTCCATAGGCAGAATTTTAAATCACCTCAGATTATGGATCATAAGAATTGATTCGTATGAGTCATAGATGGATGGATGACTTTATGAATAAAAGCACTCATCTAGACAGTGAAAGATGGAAGTCGGAATCCCACTTGGTGAATTTTTTTTTTTTTAGTTTTTTTCTAATAGGCATTTTTATGAGGTTTTAAAAAAAAAATGTTTTCCCATAGTAAATGTCTTGTTTATAATAAGTCAATGGAAGCTTCTTGGTTGCTATATGGTTTTACGTTATATAGTTAAATATTGTAACATATTACTTTCTTATTAACTTTTCATAATCTAAAATAAGTCAAATTAATAACATATTCATATAAATCATATTATAACCCAATCTGAAACTGGCCAAATTTTTAAACTATGTTTAAACTAGTGCTTTATGTCAAGTCGCAAGATTTTTTTCAATTACACGTGGATGTAGCACTCATTCAACAAATACCAATATTCTGTCTGACTGCTGATGACCCTATGTTTTTTTTTAATTTATGATACACACGAAAATATCTTGTGTGAGTAAATCTGCTTAAAAAGACACTTGTTTTTTTCCAACTACCCGCCACGTCACTACACCCATTATTTGGACAATTTCCATGGTGCAATAAATCTTATGTATCTATCCTTAAAATTTGTGCTGAGAGTTTTTAAGGAGCCACTTATGCACAAATATTAAGAATCGCGCACTAGAGTGTAGTATCCAACTCCGTTTCTGATTTAATCCATTACGGCCAGGCAACGATAAGAAAAATACCCGTTTGTTCGCCGTAAAATACCGGAAACTTTGTTGAGAAATTATCCTTCGTAGATACCAAGTCCAATGGCCAATTGGTCTATCTGATAGTCGGACTAAATTAAAAAGCATTTTCCTTACACCTGTCCTATATAATTACTTCCATAGGATGTGATTAGCATTCTGAAATTCACCATACAACCAAGTAAAAATGTCTAATACGTCAGGCAACATTTCCGATTAAGAACTCAGAAGTAAAATGATTTGGAGTTAGTCTGGTTGTCTGCATGTACCACTTTATATTTGAAAATTACCTTTGGAAGAGCAGAAAAATCACTACTGTTGAGGTACAATGTAGCGTATTACGCTAGCATACTCACTCGTCAGGTGGACCGGCCCATTGATCCATGAACCGGGGTGCCTGAATTATATCTTCACGGAATTAAGAGATTAAAATTAGTTATATAAGTTAATAGTGATCGATGATTGTTTTTATTAAATATTGCAGTCCAATTTCATTGAAATGTTCTTCATTGTATGGATTTTTGCGGCACCCAAACTGTTCAATCTAGACCAAAGAGAAATAATAAAATTGTCAATATTTACCGAATTTAAGTGGCGCTGTTTGTTCCAATTTCAAAATGCGATGAATCGAATTTGGATTTTGAGATCATATACAATTTTGAAGTTAATATTGCCTGACTTTTGATTATTTGACGTAGATATAAATTTGTTTGATGTTTTGAGTCATGATATTTTTATAATGATTTCAACTTTTTGAAGCTAAATACAAATCAACTAATTTTTAAAGTAATAATACAATTATGTTTTGAATTTATTTAAGCTTCTTTAGAATTATTTGAGCTAATGTACCTAAACCTCAAAATTAATTACCGAATACCCTTTTTATGCACAGTCTCAAAAGAAAACTTTTCAATTAGTTAAAGACTTCACTTGAAAGATTTGATATCAAATGCACTCATAATATCAACGTCATTATCTGCCATTAAAAATTTTATCACGTAACAGATTTAATGAATACTAACGCACATAATTTAATAAGTATATTCGTATTTAAAATCTTGCTTGCAGTAAAACAGAGGTTAGCGCTTTTTGATCTTAATCTTGAAATATGGATTATTTTTTCAAAATGTATTCTTTGTATTTTGGTCCAGAACATTTGTCTAAAATGATGAGAGAATAGAAAGAAGATCATCAATTCTCGAACAAAATTTATTGCGATTTATTCACTCACTTGAGTCCGATATTCTCTTCTTTGGATTGATAATGGTATATTTTTCATGTATATCTAAAATATAATTAAAAAGACTACCATGTAAGTATATTAATTTTATGAAGCAATTGGTTTTCTTTACTGTTATTTCATGGGTAGACCATATTTAGTAAGTAGATAAATAACAATACATTATTTCGGTTTCCCAATTTTTATTTTTAACAAACTAATTTCATTGGTTTTGAAGATGTTGAAATACACCAAAAAAGTTTTGGTCAATTGTTATAAATTAAAAGTAGAGCAAAAATAGAAAAATTGCAGAATAATATTTTTTACTATCTGCTTGGCTTTAATTTGGATTAATATTGAAAATTTCAGTTGTGTGTTCTTGATCTGTTTCCATGGTAGTGTTATTTGAAGACACTGAGTAAAATGAGCCGCCGGAATTAACTTGGTCTTCGCTTTTAAAGTGGTGTTAGGTGGTGATCAAGTAAGTCCTTTTGTTAAGCACTTCTAACACGCAAAGCACGATATATTTACTGAAGATTTCCCTTCAGTTGATTCTGAGTTTATTCCATAGTTGTCAATGATCTATTTATAATATTATTAAATACAGAAACGTACTTATATAATAATTGTTTTATACAATTTGACAGAATAATTTTTCTTAAATATTTTATATTATCTCGTATTGTTCGTGGGGTAATAAATAGAAACAAAAATATTTTATCTAACACCAATATTAATTTAATTTTAATATGTACCTTCAAAATTTGTAAAATTATATTGTTCGCCATTTTATTTGATTAATAATATTAATTAGGTAGGCATACGCTGACGATGGCCAAACGATAGCGTGTCAGTTTTCAATGTCGTGGGTCTCAAATCCTGTGTCAGGAAATTTTACATGTTGTTTTTCAATGCGTGATTACATCCAGAGCGTAGGCTTAATAGCTTGAACAAATGACTAAAATCCATTTCTTCTCGTTAAAACAAAAATGCAGTCGGTCAATTGGTCGAGGCCCGTTCCAGTTGAAGTACAGGCTTGTGATGGAGAGGATGGAACAGAAAATATTTGAAACTTTTTAAATTGAGATTGTAAGGATAATGTTATTGTTTTTATCTATCACTGGCAATTCTTATTACAATATTAAAATTTTTTTAAGAGATTTTTATTTATCATACCTACTTAATTTTATGATTTATATGTGGTATAAATGAGAATTACGCAATTTTTACTCATAATGCGTTATGTATTAATTCTAGGTTGACGAGTGGCGTCAGAACTCACTTAAGTTCTTAAAACAAAAAAGTCAAAAAAGGAGATTTGAGTCGATCAAGTTTTGCTAGTATCAATGTGTGCCCTTGATTACAATCTAGGATATCAACATTATCAGTTGTTTCTTAACCTAATTTATTAAACTAATTTGTCAATTTTTACATTTATTTCAAGAGATAACTGTGTTCAACTAAATTATTTTGGATATTAATATCATCCTTGTTTCGTTTAAGTGATCGCTGCCTTTCTTTATTTTTAGGATAACTAACTTGCTCGATATACATTTTTGTACATTTTTTTAATCACGTTGTATTTAATATTTTTTATTTATTGTATGTATTATAATTTGTTATTGTAGACATTTTTAATATATGTTATTTTGTAGTATACGTTCATGCTATAGCTGGAATATAAATTTAAAATATATACTAATCCATTTCATTGAAGCCTTTAAATATTTGGAGTTTAAAGAGTTAAGACACCCTTTAACTCGCAGCCCCACAAAGCCAGTTCGCTTCGAGATAGTATCTGTTTCCGGAATAGACGCGTCCGGAACACAACGGCCCCGGAACGGATAATTAATAAACGGATAAAAATAAAACACCCTGCGAGTGATTATTCTAACTTGCAAGCTTTCTTTATTGCACATCTGTGATAAACACAATAATAATGACTTTTATTGTTCTTTCGAAAAATCTATGAATATATGAACCGTATTCGTGAATGCACTTCAATGTGAAAGCAGATGTCTTATAATAATAATTATGCATTCACTTGTGAAAAGATAATTACTTTATTCTTTATGACGTTATTTTTAATTTCATACTGAATATAATACAAGAGTTAATATTGGAAAATAATTTATATTAAAAACACTTAAACTTAACACTTAAACTTTAGAAACATATCCATAAAAAAAAGATATTGCTCAGTGCTCACTCTGAAAGTGAAAAATGTCATTTTGAATCCCACTAAGACATTTTTATTATGAATAAAAATGTTTTTGTTATTAAAAAAGAATATGTAGTAGGTACCTATATTTAAAAAAAAATATTGATTGAAATATCTTGTTACAAAATCGAGCTACATAATATCAGATATTTGAATGTAGGAATGAATAAATTCACGGTTGAATTGAAAATGATTGTGACTAAAATAATTTGGAAAGATATATTTTTAAATGATTTTAGTGGAACCTTTTCCATTTACTCCGGATTAAATTACTATTTCTTTTAAATCACTTAAGACGTTTTGCTTTTTATCTGTGAATACTAATTGGTAATGATATAATATGATATTAAACCTTTAGTATTTGATACACAGTTACAATTTGAGCTTAAGCGTAGTTTTATATTTTCAGTTTTTCAATAACTAATATTAGTTTATGTCATATGTCTGTAATGTGTTATCTTCAATATAATAGTATATGCCTCAATAAACGACTAAAAGCATTATCAATTATTTTAATAAAATATATCGTCATAAAGATAATTCTACATCACGAAGGACATAATATGTGCTCAATTAGACCAAATAATAGACATATTAAAATAAATCTTCTCTTTATCATGTTGCACTGTTCATGTTATATATTATAATATTTTTTATGCATTAATAAAACTTATGAAATTATATAAGTAAAAAACTGCGTCTGTTATATTATGCAGAAAAATCCGAGATACGTGTGCGGTTTTTATCAAGTACCAAATTATGGAGGGAAGGGTGGGAGTCACGACACCGTGAATTTTTGTGTATACTATTGTCATGTAGACGAATCACAAATTATACTGCATCTTGCAGAATATGTATACGAAAGTCCATTCAGAATGCGGTCAAAGACGTTATAGATATTTATTTTTATTTTAACTTCCAAGACGTAAAAATAGTTAGACCGTGAAGGAGTGGGACTTACCCGGATAGTAAAGGATATGAGTTTGAATCTCATTCTAGCCAACTTCTTTCTAGGTTTCAAAAATTGTGTATCAGAAAATTAAGCTATATTTTATTATTGTGGCTAATAATATAAAAATTTACGTAGTTAATATATTTCAAATCATTGTTAATCAATTTTTATTTGATACTCATTTATACATTATATTTTTATTGTATGTAATTTTTAATTAGTCCTATAATTAAACCATAACAGTGTATTAATATAAATTTTGAATACAATTTGAATTCATCGCTAACTAATTTTTATAAAAAATGCTTTGTTTAGTGAAGGATTTTACGACCAAGTTTAAACAATAAATCGGTAATAAAAAAATTCACACATTACAAAAATATCATTATCACGTTAGCCTTCATTGCAACGACTATGTACAATAATTTACAAAATCTCATTCCATTTTATAATAATATACATTTATTTTCTAAAATGCACATTAAGATAAATTAAAATCATGAAACTGGAAACACAAAATCCTTCTACGCTTTTTAATTTAACCAAAAGCTTTTGCTTCAACGTTGCTTTAATCGAGGCTTGATAATTAATGTGACATTGCTTTTCCGTTTTGAGATACTTATTTTGGTCTCACTTGCCAGGGATAGCGTCCCTTTGAATAGTTATGCCATGTTATGTGAGTAAATATGACATTAGACTTCGATATTGAAATATACAATGTTTTCAATTAGCATATATCAGAGGAAGTAATGAATATATATACACACTTTCTAATTCAATGACTATTATTTAACGGTGTGCATATAATTATACAAAATAAAACATTATAGTACTAATTCCACAACAGGACTGATTTTTGCTGCTTCAAAGAGACATTGTCAACCGATATAGAATATACAATAATACAGATAAATTTATACTCGCACTTTTTAAAAGGCACAATTATTTATTGAACAATAAACAACTAAATTTATAAGATATACGAGTTCAAAAATTCATTTAAATTTACATAGACGTATGTCTAAACTTTATAAACTTATTATTATTAATTCAATAAATTATAGTTATGATGGAATAACAATATAATTAGTTTGAATCAACTATAATAGAGGAGTTTTAATAGTTTACAATCTTCCATTATATAATATACTATCTAAAAATTTCTAAAAAGAAATTTGGTACAAACCTACGTGAATTATTATATAATATGAATATTTCATAAAATGAAACAGTCACTCATTCTGTTGTGTTACGATAATAAGATATTTTTAATTAAAAAAATAGTATTTCATACATCAATTGAAAATAAATTAATATATAACTTCTAACATTTGAAATAAATAAATATATAGACAATTTAACAGAGACAGATAATAACACATAGAAACTCCAAGTTGAGTGTACTATAAAACTAGATTATAAATATCTAAAATTTTGAAATGATAGACAATGAACAGGACATTTAAATATATAAATATAAATATGCAGATAGTAAAAAATAATACATATCAATATCGTTCGGCATACAGCTTATATTTATATAAACAGATAGCTAATTGAAAATACATGTTCCATGTCTAACAAAATGGGTTTATCGATATATTCTCATTTTTATCGATTATCGTCGTGTGGTGATATGGCAGCCAATTGAACCTTCGGGCAATAAATACCGAAAAGGGTTTAAAAAAGAATAAAACTCGACCGAATCGCAACTGAAACTGAAAACACTGCGAAGCTTCAAACAACGAGATAAAGGATATAACATTTAATTGACGACAATAAAAGCTGAATGCTAAGTGGATAAAGAAAGGGTGAATATCATTGGCGTATCAAATTGAATTTTACCAATAATTGAATTATATTTCGTGAACAAAATATGATTTCACTCAGGAAATTTACCTTCTGTTTTATGCAGTAAATATATGCATAAATTTCAATATTGAGAACGACGTTATTTACACAATAATTAAATATTAAAATAGTTTCTAAAATTGCCGACAAACCATAAGTTTTATTTGAAATTTTAAGGTTTTAAAACAAAGCTTTTTAAATTCTTAAATATTCTAGTGATGTTCATAGCTATTTCTGACTATACAGTCATCCTCAGAACAATTCAGTTATAAAAACAAATAATGCACTTGATGAGCCACAAATTATGTCAAAAAGAGGCTGCGTAGTATATTAATACTCAGTTCTTACCCATACCCTGTAGGTACACAGTAGTGGGGAATTTTTGTAATTTATTTATTTATATTATTATTCATTAAACTTAAACTAGGTGGGTATTTAATTTTATGCACATAAGAAATCTTTCATTTAATATTAACTTAATTAAGTTAATAACCAGTTTCAAGGAACCACTATCAAGATTAACTAAATACCTTTATATAAATTGAAATATATAATGATGTTAGCAGCACTTCTCGGGTCTGCATGGTACCTAAAAATAAATTTATTGTTTTTTGGATATGATACAAAACATATTTCAATTTATTTCAATTTTCAATCTATTTATTTTTTAACATATTGTGGACAATAAAATTATAAGTTTAAGGCGTTCACAATATGACATTTAGAAACAAAGATATATAAAACAGTATTACATAAAAAAAGAGATAAATCAGTAGATAAATTATATAGGTACAAGGAAGTACACCGGATGAGTTAAGCAGACTCTATTTTAAGAATTTATAAAACAACGTCCACCTAAACTCATTCTCACGTAGGTGGAATATATCAACACCCAAAGCAATTTCGTTGAACATAGTTATCGCTCTCCCAATTCGAGGACTTAATGTCAAACAACACTATCTACAAAAGTGCAACTTTACAGTACAGCCAAAAATCGTTATTTTAGATTCTTGTAACTCAACAAGGGAAATGTTTATTTAAAACCTAATGTTCATATTTTATATATTTTATGTATTGTACATTTATCTTGCTTACGATGATGTTAAAATTTATAGGAATAGTTTAAAAAAAATATGGAAACAAGGGTAACTTTATGTAGTTAGCGTTAAACTTTACTATCAATTTAAGAAGAAATTAGAAAAGATTAACATAACGTTGTTTGACTATTATGTAGCCGGCAATGTCAAATAACGTTATCTCAAAAAAAAACAACACTTTTTTTGTAGATAACGTTGTTTAACTTTAAGCACTCGAATTGGCATTACCAGTTGCAGGTTGGTTCTGCACCTTTGGAGAATAAACAACTGATGGTCTCTATTTATAAGATAGTTATCAGGGACATACAGGTCAATACTGCCCAGAATGGCAGAGTTCTCATTTATACCTCGTATAAGTCGAAAAAAATACGTAGCTAAATAAAGATTTCTTCTAAATTGCAGACTGAAGTATGTAAGCATGCCTGAGAGAAAGTCAGTTGGATAAAGCCACGGGTAGTATCCATATAACCTCAAGTAAAGAAGTCTCAAAAATTTCTTCTGTACCCTCTCCACCATAAGGCCATACTTCAACTGATGCGGTACCCAAACAATAGACGCACTCTCAAGTCTGCTGAATGAATGAATGGTATGGTGTATAAAATTCCCACCTCCGCTCCCGTTATGTATATGCAGCCACGTCATACGCGGCCGGCTAACATAACCCTTACGTGTGCCAGATCAAAGAATTTAAGCCCTCATTTTGTCGCGAGCAGAGCCGCACGGGACTGGTGATGCAACCTTGCACCAAAGTGCGAATGCATGATGTTAATTTATATGGCAACTATCAGAGTGACTTTAATTTGAAGAGTCGCAAGGGGAGTCGAGAGTGTCCCGCCCCCCGTACGCTCTGGCGAATTTAGTAAAGGCCGCAAAAGAATGAATGTTATATAAACACCATGACGTAAAATAACTGCGCCACATTTTTTACAACGGTTAGTAGTCAGTCGTTTGATGAACGTATTTTCAGATGAAGCAGGAAAGAAGCAAAAATGATTTTAAATATTATCTCACTC
This sequence comes from Rhyacophila brunnea, assembly GCF_057557595.1. Taxonomy (NCBI): domain Eukaryota; kingdom Metazoa; phylum Arthropoda; class Insecta; order Trichoptera; family Rhyacophilidae; genus Rhyacophila; species Rhyacophila brunnea. Next base: position 33,843,735 of record NW_028232859.1, read on the forward strand.
CCAGTAAAATACTGTAGTAAATTAAAAATTCCAATAGGTAGGAGAGCTATTTCAAGCATCAATTATTTAAAATTTTCTCTGTAAATACTGGTGTGGGTTTGAATGTATAAATTAGTACTTACTTATATTTACGAAATATTGTATTTTAGTATATAGGTAGATAATTAGGTCTTGGGGGCGTAACTTATTGACAAAAATCTTTTATTAACGATTGTAAGGTGATTTCAGTTTGACATACATACTTAAATATTTTAATAAAATACGAAAAGGTTAATCCAACCATACAGCTTACTCCATAACAACTCTTTCAAACTTCTAACAGTATTTTACTGGATGTGCGATATATAAACTGGATAAAATATAGCTTATTTAACTTTATTTCGGCCAATATTCAGCACCAAAACTATAGTTTGCTAGTTTTATAGTTTACTGTAATGATTGCTGGCAAATAGTTAATTTTTAGATATTGTATACATCTTTACTATACTATTCAGGATATTTGGTAAAGTGTCTGGTAAAACATTATTTAGAGTTATGCCATAACTTCTTTGTATGCCACTGGTAAAAAAGATAGAGACAGGATGAGAATCATGAATGAAAACAACAGAGACAGAAAATGATGAACATTACCGCAATTTTACTTGGTTCGCGCTTAAGATAATATTACAGTCTCTTAATATAACTATAGCCACGAGTTGAACTTTTCCCTTTTTTTCACATCCCCTGGGATTATGAGTTTCATCTTGTTATAATTTCCAAAAACCATATCGCTTATTCTTTAATCGAATGAGCCGACAATTTTCACATTATATTAACATAATCGATTTTTAATTTATAAAATATATTATTTTTTACATAATTTCTTCATTATATTATTATAATTATTGTTAATCAATTACTGATTATTGCACTACGTACGGACGTAGATATTTTTTATGATCTATGTATTTTTTTTACTATTTGCATTACACTTGTATAGGTATTAACACCACTAAAAGATGTCATCCCCTAAGGATTAAACTTTATAGAACCATAAAGAGCCGGTGAATATTATCGGGATGACTCATAGAAATATGACCAGGGTTGACAACGAAGCAGCAATTTATAGTTCATAAGATACTTTTATAGTCACCCTTTGACAATGTTTTACATAAAAGTTTATTAGAATCGTTTAGGCATTATTTACTAACAATATATTTATAAATTCTCGCATTTTTTCATACATTAAATCTAGAAGCAAACCTGATCATTATAAGTTATATTTTATAATTTATAAAGTCTATCAGCAGAAAACCGAGCAGTGATTTTGAAGTCAATAAAAACCAAATGATTGGTTATTAATTTAAAGCAAGCATCAGCTTAAATCATCACTTTTAATTATCAGCCTTCAACATATTTCGATCAGTAATATGATCAGTATAATAGTATAAAGATTTTATAATAAATATGTTATGTTTAGTTGTAGATTTTAGAATAATTATACCGCATAGCAAATAATTCTTCAGTTGATGGAGAAATGGCATGAAGCCAACCGGAAGGTAGAAGACCCGCTACACGGAGTAAAAGAGGATGTAACCCGAGAGTTGTGAACCCATAGTGAGAAAAGATGAGGCAATCCCAGACAGCAGTTATAATATAGAGACGATATTATAGATTCTCATAAACTCTAAGTGTTTAATTTTTTTCTCTAAGTTTTGATCTATCCAGATCGAGAATTCATTTGGTTTTCAGCCTTTCAGCACGTATACTGCTTCCTGGCGGGTTTCTGTAAAATTGCAATTATGTAAATGTTGATTATTGCATGCGCAGTAGCCTGTACCTTAAGTATGTATCTTGAAAAATAAAAAAAAACCGTTCTCTCTACATACCCGTTGTTATTAAATATGTCACTGAAGAAGAAGCCATCATACGATATCAGCCAGTACTTATTATTAACTCGTTGTTAACACTTATTTTATGTTATGTCGTGAACGCTTTGAATTTATAATTTGTTATGTTCATTATATGTCAAATAATTACAAGATAAAAAGAACTTTTTATATACAACGTTTTTAAATTTTCTGTTGAATTATTATGCTCAAACTTGTACTTGATAATATGAAGTAAATAAAAAAGCAAACAAACAAATACAGAATACTGAAATGTCATTTTGACATTTCATTTTGATTTCCATAGTAACGCACGTATATATTAATAATTTAGTTAATAGGACCACCCCCTTAGCAACCAATAATAGTCTTTTACTTTTTACGGATTTTTCTGAAATAAATTTCCATACAAAACAGAATTAACTGAAAATGAATTCAATTCTGCTTAAAGATGGCTAAAAGTATTAAAAGAATGCATTGGCATCGTGTTCTGATATATTCTAAAAGTTTCAAATGTCTAGCTAGTCTGAAAGTTAGTTACAAATCAATTGCAAGATATGTACTGGACAAACAACCACTAGACATACAAGAACACGAGCTAATAAAAACGTTGTAATAAATAAATTTGATTTGATTATCAGCGAGGTACAACCGAACTACCCCTCACCCTTCGGAGATGAAAGTATACTTTTATATTATTTGGTTTTCAGTATTCTTATTTCTACTATGTTTGTTATTATTGCAAAATATACAAACTCAAATGTAAATTTTATAAATCAAATGGTTTATTCCTAGATTTTTCTCACTACCCACTAAAATAACATAAATATATTTGGCTAACATCTGAAACTATCTATAAATCATCCTAATAATCATTAACTTGATGTAATCATAAAGCATCTTGCCTTTTCTTGGCAAAATGAGAAAGATCTACATTAGCGTATTATATACATAGTTAATATAAGAGTTATTTTGCATGGGTCATATCCCTTTCCCATCCATGGCCATGTTTGATGTTTTCTTGATTCTTACCGAGGCAGGCATTGAATCCCCAGTAACCATAACTACTATGAAGCTAGCGATCTTGTCGGCGGCACTAAAAGTGCGTATCTCTAGAGTTTGTATGATTAGAGTTAAACATACGTACACCGCTTAGTAGGCGTCTTAATCGGAATAGTCGTAGCATCAGTAAAAAGCACGCTTAACAGAAGCATTGTTAGGCTGCCAAATCTGGTGCGAGATAGAAGCGTGTATTATGCCATGACATTATTTACATTTAATGGAAAATCAACTAGCAACCTCAATGCCCAAAAGATGTGAAAGAGGAGCCCGATGGTGCCGATAATGTGCTCTTCCTTGTGAACGGTCTACAAGCGCATAGATACAGACGTATTGGATAGAATACGCGAGTGGGTCAAACTGAATAAGCACGCACACCTTCCAAAATTTATCCGCACACATGTTTTCATCCCCCGCACAATCCTCACACAAAAATATTGTAAACGAAAGTTTTATTTGCCAGTCTACAGGTGTGTTCAGTGAACGTAACAAACAATTCAAGTGAACATTATTAATATAGAAATAATTATTGTAGAAAACTTATCACCTAAAAGTGTCAAAAAGGAGTGGATGTGATCTTTCAAATGTGATCATTAAGAAAAAACCAGGCGATTAATTTAAATTGGAATGGCTCTTTGAAATTGTCGAAACAGGAATGCCATCTTCAATGCATTCGCAAAAAGAAATAATTGGTGATATATTTGTACATTCGGAAACAGATGATTGGGTCAAATGCATCATATATATGCTCCGCAGCAAATATGTAAGGAGAATTCACGACTGGAAAGAAGTGGATTGAGTGGAGGTTGTATTTTTTAAAAATGCATTTAAGCCAAAAAGTACACTACGCCGAAAGCTGGCGAAGTAAAAAATTATGCGTTCGAATTTGTCGAATGCATTAATTCAGTCATTAAAAAAGAGTTTTTTGACAAATTACGGAAGTCTCGGTTTCATACATTAATTGTTGATGAAAGTACGGATATATCATTTTGTGAAAATAATGCTAATTTTGTACGTTAATTACGAATTTTTTAAATACCTTAATTTTTAAGTTTTAATGAAAAATTGTAAGTGTGTGTTTGTGGGTGGGGGGGGGGTGACTAGTGACACTGCTTAGATGTGTTGACGATCTGCACACATAATAGAAAAATTATAAGGAACGTTGGTCAACACTACTAATAGGAACATCTATTTGTCGCCCATTGCGAAATCCGAGGAAGTAAATACCGTACAAGCAGACTGCGAGCACGTTAGCTTACTAGACAGTACTCGAGACATGACAGACAAGGTGGCATTCACAACAATAGTGTTTGTATTTTTTCTCGAAAAGTGTCCTGCAGGCTTCAGTTGAGATAATTAAGACTAATTCCTGACCGGCTATAGGGACTTCGCGGGTAAGCTACATGATTTTTGTGTGATATAATATGGGCCAGAATGCACATGTGGACACGTTCATTATATCACTGAACACGTCTTTCAGGAACTGCCCACTGATTCAATGAACAAAACTATTTTTCGGGATCTGTCCACATACGAGTCCATTTGATCAAGCTGACTTGATATCCACCAAAACAAAAATCATATAGATATAGCATAAAATAATTCATATTCCTCTTTAAATTCATAATTTTCATTTTGGCATTCACCCGGACAGTGATAGATGACAGTTAAAATCCTACTCAATTCAAAATTATTTTCTAGTGAGATTTTTAAAAATTATATAATTATTTTCAATAGATTTTATATAATTACTTATAAAGGTACATATATTTTAAGAGGATCATTTATTATATTAAAAGATTTTTATTTTCACGATAAACGAATTTTAGCCACTCGTTCAACGTGATTTTTGAAAGACCAGGATTTGAATACGGGATCCACGACATTATAGGACGACATTTATTACTCGCTCGGCAACGAAGTGCGTGATATATTTATTTATACATATACATTAAAATAATTACCACTAATAAATGCCATTGAGTAAAAATAAATTGTTTGTGGTTTTTATTAAAAAGTCTCTTTTAACTAAATTTCGAAACAAGCTCGAGTATTCTTCATTTAATCGTCGATTTCTTTTATTTCTTATAAATCACAGAAAAAGGAAAACCTAGCCATGTAATTGGTAACTAACGCGCTGTACGCTGCTGTTTAGATACAATCTCACATAATTTATTGTTTCCCATAGTAAAACTCTACATTGTTTTACAAGATTATAGGAGTCGGTACGTATATAAGACTGTCTTTTTAGATTACTTGAGTGTTTTACAACAGCTTCTTGGTAATGGGAAGTTAAATGTAAACAAACACGGAGCTTACGTAAAATAAGTCGATTTTTTCACACTCTTTTTTTATTATGAATATATTTTTTAAAAAAGCTAGAAGGTTATGTATAATCGATAAGACCTTTGTTATATTATGTAAATTCATAAGCAATTATTAGTTATAAATTTTTAATGTCTTTCTAAAATTTAAATTTGATTGAAAAATGTAAGTAACATATATTTTAGCAATAGAGCCAACGTATATAATTTAATTTTATTGAAAATGGAAGTGGCTAAGATACACAGGTTAAAGAATACAAAATATATGGACAAAATTTGTCATTTAGTTTAATGATACCCATGAAGTAAAAACGTCCAAAACTTAGACATATTTTTATTATATATAGTTGAAGCATAATCAATACGATAGATAAGTTTCATGGAAATGAGTGACACATTTATTAAACAAACTGAGGTATTTATATAGCAGTTGACTTCAAACTGATCATGAAAACGGTTAGACTTAATGCATTCCCAAATATATTATCAAAAAAGGAAACAACAGAATAATTCTATATCTTCATCGCAATTCGATTCCATAACAGAAAACTAAAGATAATTAACAGATTTTTACGAGAATTTATTATAATATTAAAATAGTCGATTAAAATGGCAATATGTCAAAGGATCCGGTATTTCAAAATCGGATACCCTATTTTGGTATCTCTGGCCATCGCAACTGACACTGTATATTATTAACACCCTCTTTTTACTCTGAGCACCGTTACCTACGTATTATCTTAACATTTTGGATATAGATACTTAGAGCAACGTTTGCTTTCATATACCCAACACAAAAATCTTTTGGAAAAATGGCTTCAGGAATGAACCAGAAGAGTTTAGGAAAAAGGAATAAAGAAGGAAAAAAATTCGACGAATACCCAAAAATGAATATCCTGGAATTAAATACATATAAAATATTCATAAAACAAGTCGGTATGTAAATGTTATGAAGAATTTGATGAAATAATTTAATACAAGCAAATATTTCTGTTTTACTATGGATGCAAAATAAACTTTTTAGAAAATTAATTACGTTTCTAAAGAAAGACAGTCGCACAACAAAATGTTATTTATTATCAATACTGGTTAAATTATTATGTGTACAGCATTTAATTTAAACATAATATATATGTATTAAGTACACCAATGTAACAGTTGGTTGAAATGTTGTAATCGTTGGAATTTTGCAAACGTAAAACCAACACAACTTTCTATTCAATTACTAAACCTCAATATGAAAGTTTGTTATACTGAATTGCATGTTCTAGTATTATTATACCCTACTAAATATTTGAAGCAAGTATTTTATACTATTTTAGCCAAGTGAGTGTATAATTATTTTTGAATAATATAGGTACATTAATTATATTATCATACTTCATAAATATTTAATGCAAACTCCAATTAAAGTTGAATAAGTAATATATTATATTCTGTATTATTTAAATTAATACAATGTCTTTTCACCAAGATGTCACAGTAACATTATTAAGAATACACTAATTATGCTACCATTACTCGATAATGATTTTGACTACAACAAGTGACTACAACAGTTACGTGTTTACATCGTGATAGAGAGCAAGGAATATTGCTGTTGCCAAATACAGATTAACATGAAAAGAGCAGGTTATTGTGATTATTTAAGTTATATTTATCCTTTTCCTATAAAAGCATCAATAACTATATAACTTATTGAAGAACGTCTTTAGATAAAGTATTAATATTTTCTCTGTATACAACGAGCAAACTAAATTCCTGAATACACTGCGGACATTATTGAATCGAAAGCTTCGCGGTGTATGTTCACAACGAAATACATCTGGTTTCAAATTTGATAGTTGCTGAGAGCACTCTACCTCCGTCTGTCAAGTTTTATTAGCAGCTCTAGTTCTCAGCAGGAATAGCGAATTCAAGAGTACAGCTAACATCATCTAGCATCTCCTAGCAACACATGTAGCTAGCAACTTGTTAATGGTAGCTGTTACTCGTCAAAAAGTTTTACTGCTAACTTCCAGGCGCCCGTCTGCGACAGATACCTGCCAACAAAAGCTTGAGGCTATCGTTTCCAGTCATTCTGGACGTTTAACATTTTATATTGCGATTGAACACTTCGATAAAAGGAAGAACTAGTAATTATTGGTTAAAATCAAAAAATCCTAATTTATAATGAAATATTGTTATTTTCAAATTTCCATATTTATAAGTTTTTGATGGATCCATATAACATTCAATATTTAAAACATTTGTGAAAATGTAAATAATTACTATTGGATTGGTAATCATAACATTATAAGACAATTCAATATTTTTTAGAATAAAAAATTAAATGATTTTTTTTCAAAATATCGGCAAAAATCAAAATACTTATGTTATTGCTGTAATTGGCATATGCTTTCACTTTTGTTTTTGGCGAACAATTTGTTTTATATCAAAAAATATTACTACCGATTTGCTTATTAGAAAAACTTCTTTGCAACTCACTTTACTAAAAATATTTTAAAAAGCTTTATAGTTAATATAAAAAAAAATGTATGATAATATCGAGGGTATACTGACAGAACGCATTAAGTCATTAAAACAAGTTCTGAGATAATCGCATTAAGACCTAAAATTTTTTTTCAAAGCTTTCTCCCGCGTAGAATGTTTTATGATTTATATATTTTTTTTTCTACATTATAAAGAATAACCTTTTTGGCATACAAAACAAAAGATTTGATGTTGATAAGTTGTATGGATATTTTTTTAAAAATGTAATTGTAATGTGACCGCTGACATAATGCATTCTGTCAGTAACTATTCGCTAACTTCGACGTATTATTAGATAAATGATAACAATGCAATGATTAGATTGGTATAATATAAATTAAAATAATACTTTGAATGAAAATAATATCATTTATGTTAAACATTGTTTATTTAAAATTAGAAAAATATAGAAAAAATACAATGAAAATAATAATAAATCACAATAATTTTTAAACAGATTTTTTTGAAATTAATTTATTCACTGTAAACTACAATAACATTTCTCTGAAGGGTATGCAGATTAGATAGTATGTCACATATTACGACTAGTCTTAATTCTGATTGACATTATTTGCATTTCCTTGCACTTTACACCCATACATGAAAACAATTAGATTAGTATCAGTATTAATATTTAAAAAAAAAATGTTGATTATTATGCATCGTTTTCGGCATTGGAATCATTTATATCGGGCTCCGGAAGTAAGTCTGGATGGCTGTTATTCTCGGCAGATAACTATTGAAACCACCAATGAAAAATGTCCGGTATTACACTTTTTTCACACAAATCCTTTTTTTTGGCACAACTTATTTTTAATGGATTTTTATATTATAATTGTGGAATGTTTTCGATTTCTACAAAACAAATTTGGTTGATACGCGAAGCATTTCTAATTTTTAAAACGTTTATTGTTTCGTACACATCACTAAAATCATATTTATATTGAATGGTAAATGGTTTTTCCTTTTTATATTTAAGACATTTCATTTTTAGCCAATTTACGCCAAGTTTTTATTTTTTATTACCTAACTGATTCGATAAAAATTTGAGGTTATAAAAGTCAGTATATTTTAGCTCGCTTGCTTTGTATGGTTTCTTTTTCGAAATGAAACGAGACATTCAAACATCATTTAACCAGTCATTGGCACAATAAATCGACGCAAACTTTTGCCTGTTTTCTATGGCACTATGCATAGAATCGCATTCCATAGATTCAAGAAAAGAGCAGATACTTGCAAATTTCTATTATGGCCTCCGCATGTATCGGAGAAGAAAGATATTTCAGTTACACTCGATGGAAGCTGCTTGAGATACCACATGAGACAACTTCCTATTTTGCAACTCCCTTGCTTTCCATTTATTTCGGTCCAAGCCAAACAAAATCCTTTATTCGGCATTGGACCTTCGTAAATAGTTAAGTTAAACATATTTAATTTTCTTTTATAATAGAGCAGTGAAACCTCTGTGGATGGTATATGTAACACACTCTGAAGATCGTATGTTACAGTCATGAATAAGGAATCATTATTGGACATATCCTTATCCTTTTCTATTTCAGAATGACATTCATTTTTCCTATTCAAATGACTCTGAAAATCCTCTTCCATTATGATGTTGTCTTCGGGCCAACTTACTTTGTATTTATTACAAAATGTGCACTGGTCCTTTTTTGGTTTGAAAAACGAACACTCTACGATAGGTTATCTGTGTCACTGGTAATACGCCTTTTTCTGTGCAATAGTCTTTACACAGGCTATACATTTTGCAAATTGTTAATTTACTGTCTAAATATTACCTTATATATATATATATATGTCCTTTCTCGTGTAGTGACTCTCCATAAACGGGAAGGATTCTATGTGAGACTTTATATGGATTAAATTCTCATTGCTTGTTTTGTGAATAGGGGGATGTTTACCTCTACGATCGTGTAACGTAAACTGTACTCCCACGTCTTCTTGTCCTTTAAATGCGTGAATTACTGATCTATTTAAAATGTGTAAAGTACTCTAAAAAAAATTTTCACACTCTGACTTTTTGTCCACTCTTGAAAAAGAAATAACTCTTTAGTTTTGTCTGGATTTCCTTTTTTCATTCCTTGGTTTTCTATCAACGGGAATTTTAATCTCAACATTTTTTAGAATGTAATCTTTTTTGCGATCATAAGAACAACTCCAACACATCTTTAATATATTATGTTTTGCTCTTTGAGACGAAGCCATTCTAATAAATTCTTCAAATGGTTCAATGTATTGTTTCACTAATCACTAAAGACAGATGAATTAAAATTGCAAAGGTATGGGCTATGCCCTATAGTGAAATCAATTGACAAAATTTGTACTGACAGAATGCATTATGTCATACTTAATGCATATGCCATGTTACAAATCCTGTATTTTGTACACACAGAACGCATTATAGGTCATATAATGCTTTCTGTCAGTATAAAAAAATAACAATATGACTTAATGCAGTTTCTATTTTCTTACCAGTATATCCTATGACTAAGTGCGTTTTACCAGAACGTAGAGCGTAAAATTCTAAGAATTTTGGCATTTAAAACAGAAAAACAGCAAAAACTCACTTAATGCGTTCTGCAAGTATACCCTCGATATTATACTTTATTCTACTATTTCTATAATCCTACTATTTTTGATTTTGATGTTGACGTTTATTTCTGTCTATAAGCCCAACTTTTGAAAGACATATTTCAAACTAATCGGTACTAAAGCACAAAATGCTAAAAATAACTCTACCGACTGAGGGTACTTCGCGGTATTTGAATTTGAATTTAAATTGTTTTAATTTTGTAATATTCAATTTAAATATTTGTTTGCGATATTGTGATTGAAATGAAATTTCAATGGCTACTGAGTGTATTACATTATGTGTCTAATATAAAAACTACATTATTTTCAGATACTTAAATTTTCACACACTAGTTTTTATATTTGTTTATTCACTTGGTAATAAAGTTTTCAAGTTATATTATTTTATTAATTAGTTATTTAAACGAAAATTATTTATATCAATATATATTTGCTCTATTATATCAATATGTATTTGCTCTTGGTGGATGCCCGAAGATGCCGAAAGACGAAACCCCGATCGCAAAAATAAAAGTTGACTTAATAGATGTGTGATGTTTTACCTACTTTATTGTATTAATTTATTATATAAGTTAGAATGAATAAATTGTATTCATTGTCAGTGTGTATTTACCTGTACAAAACTCGGGTCGCAAAAAACGACGCAAATGGAATAGTACAAACCTTAAATCCATTAGAATTTAAATCCGAATAGCATCAAGGACCTTCGGTCGATAGTATTAGTAATATAATAAAAAATGATGTCCCAATTAAATTTTGTTTTACAGTGAGCACTGTTGCAACATGTATTTACTGGGGTACGCATGGGAAAATATTGTAATAACGAGTTTAATATTATGTTATTTTATTTACACCCGCTATGTATGTGATGTGATCTTAATGCCTCACTTCTCTGATTGAATACATACTGCATGGACTGATGCAATAACCGTACACTGTAGTGATAAAAAGATAAATTAGAAATGAAGAAAATTGGTTGACTTGATTAGACTAGATCGACAGAATGCCTAACTCATAATGTTTCTGTATTCTGTATTTATTGAACTGTTATATTGTGACTTTGTCATGTTAGTTGAAAAAGAATTTTATAGCGTTGTATGCATTGTTATGGACTGAATAGATGGTCATGTATATATTATATTGCAGACTAGATCAAAAATATCTGAGAACAATTTGCAACAATCACACTTATTATACTGTAGGCAGAGTTATTTTTTACTATCTACACTATATTAAATATATTTTAACAATATTTTATTTTTTCAGACAATAGTAGATGGCTCGACAGAATAAAAGTGTAAAAATGCAATACATATATAGCCAGAATTTTTTAAAATTCAAAATTTTAAAAATTTGAACATAAATAATTTTGAAAAATACTTCTGAGAAATTATATTGTAACCAATAGACATTTAAACAAAAAGTAAGACACCCTGCAAGAATTGAACCTGCATCTCTTGAGTTTACGCCCCTTGCGCATTGTCCACTATGCTACAAGGTGACTTACTAATTACGACAAATTTTAACTATTGGCCCTTAATACCTGCTCATCAGCGCTTTTCCAAATCAAGCTACTATTGGCAATCAATTTTTGTTTATTAAATCAAAGTAGGTACCTACTACTTTAATTACTAACCGACGTTACGGATCTCTCCAATATTTTTATGATGTAACTTACTCGAACTTGCGAATAATTTTTAATTAACTATTTCTTTTATTCAACGAATAATTAGCAAGATTTAAGAATGTACCATTCTAATTATTGAACATACCTACATATTGTAAAAAACACTTAATTATATTATAATAAATACAAAAAATCTTTTAAATTTGTAAGAGCAGTCTTTATTAGACTCAGTTGTTTAAGGGCAGCGTCATCTATTAGGGTAATTTTATTTTATTTCTTACATGACACCTAAACGTCCTAAACATCATTGTTTTTTATTACCACTATGTAAAACCGTTTCATAATATCACTTAAAGAATTATATTAGAACGAATTCTACAGGTAAACCTAAAATTATCCAAATAAACAACATACACAAATTAGACTGTCAACTACATTTAAAAAAATCGGAAATGTACATAATATAATGTATTATATTGTTGAAGAAAAATACGATTAACACGTTTATATGGTTATTTGATATGTGTAATAAAACCTATCACTAGATGCCAAATGACCGAATATAATATTTAAACATCTTATATGCAGTATGTATGATACAGGAATCGAAAAAACTCCAACATATTAAAAAAATAAGCGCCACTTTGATATACTTATCAGATTAACATTTTATTTTATATGTTTGTATATTTTTTTACCACGTCTGATATTCCAATTTTGAAGTACATTATTTCTATTTAAAAATCGATAACAGAGGAGATTTGAAATAAACAACTGTAGCATTTGCTATCATTTTTTGCATGTCAAGCGAGCATGCTAAATTTTATTAAAATGTTATTAATTATTTAGAGATTTGTTATTAATAGTAATATATTATTATTTTAACAATATTAAGCCTTTTTCAGTAATAAAGTAACCACAAAACAGCCAAAAACCACATTAACCTCCATAAGAAGCAGTATTAGATAGCTTATATCCAGTTTAAAATACTAATTTATTCGAATTAATTACTGTTAGCCTTTACAGGACTAACATTTTTTATGTGTATTATTAGACATGTCAGGCATTTGAGAATAAAAATTAGTGATGGAATTAAATTTTACCGAGAAGCTATTATTTCCGAGACACTACAAAATTTTATTTTAGAAGTTTCTGAGAAAATTACTCTATTCAACATGTATATGTGTATGTATTGTATTTACATAAATATATACTATCAAGTTTAAATGTATGTGTATTTATGCATGCAAGCGTCAAAATACAGAATACAAAAGATGACCGATCACAAGACTTCATTGTAAAACCGACAAAGGCCACAAACATTTTGCTACTACATAAATATATACATAAAATAACAAATTAATAATGATTGAATGATTAAATAATTTAACAAATAAATAATGACACAAAATATTAATAATACTATTCACTTATAATGTCAATTATGTAGGTATTGATTGATTCTCTAAAATTTATTTAATTAAATTTCTTGGCTATATTTTGAATAGATAGCATAATATACCAAATAATTTAATCAGACATTTTTATTTAAGCTTCCTAAAATATAAGTTTTAATTCTCCTAATGTTTTAATTAGTATGCTAAATACAAACAACGCTATGCACACTTTATAAGTCTATGACTTCCCACAGAAGATGTGCAGTATTAGACTATACCTACTTTTGTTGGGTATATTCAGAACTAATGGAATATTTTAATAATATTTCACAGTAAATAACTTATAACGGTATTTCACAGCCGTCGGTTTTAGCGATCGGGATTTTTTCACTCAATATTATCAAACATTTAGTAAGTATATAATATATTATATGAAACTGTTTCATACATAGATAACGTATGCTATTGTTTATAGATGATTATTTTGATGTATTTTATTTTATTTAGTATATAATTTTAATCTTTACTAGCTGTTGTATGCATATGCAGAGAGCTGTTAGTTGTAGAGATGTTGTATGGGTGATATGCATAGAGCTTTTAAATGTTTAAAATCAAGATTTTAAAGTCATACGAAATAATACAAAATCTAGGCGTGGGGAACCTGCAGGCTTTTGAATGAATCCAATTTTTGCTGAAAAAATCTTTTTACATTTGTTATTTTCATTTTAATCTTAAATTTAACATACCAAAGACTAAAAGCAGGAATTTAGTGTTGATTTTCTGTATCATTTGAATATAATATAATATTAAAGAATAGTGACACTTAATATCAAAAAAACAATTAGCAAATTGAATGATTAAAAGTAAAGAAGTTTTGTATTTTTGTATGATATAACTTAAAATTAACAATTTTTATATATTATAGGTATATTTTTTAAAATTTCATTTATATTTATATTTACGACGACTTAAAGTTTAACAATAATAAATCATCAATACGTAGGTAATAAAAGAAATTTGTATATTTATTAGTCCTAATCCTAATTATTATATTGTGCTATTTTTTTATTTTCTATTTTTTAAATTTATTAGTACCGGCGCGAGTTTTATATATTTTTTTTAATAGCGTACATTTTGAAGTGTATGTAATGTAGTTTCATGAAGGAAAATTTATTACGTTATAGCTAACAAATAACATGAAAAGGTTTGCCGTATTTTTTTATAACACCTGATGGATTATAATACAGATTTGCGGTTTTTGATCTAAATAATGATATGATGATGGTGGGTATAGTTTTATGAGATTTTTTGTTTCATTAATCCAGTTTTACAAAATTTACAATTGCAGTTGTGTTTCGGACCTCAAACAATTTAAATGAAAAATATCAGTTTTGCACTTATAATAAATTGATTCGTTACTACAGATAAACAGTAAGCGTTCAGTTTTCATGGATGATACGTGCATTGCGCGTGTATTTGTGTGTTTATATAATAGTCCGTGCATAGATGGCGAGAGATAACACCAGTGGATTTACGACGTGTGCGGGAGGCCGTTAATTATTTTCAACTGTTTCCCAGTCGCGACTATTAACTAACGCGGGGTTATCATGAAAACCATTACACGGGTAGGTGGCGAGCCTCATCCACCATCCCCTTCACCTTCCTAATAAAACTTGAAGCGCGGTAATAATATGAGCGACTCCATTTTGACAGACATAAAAAAGTTATCATTTTAATGCGACCATTATGAAAACCGACCACTATTTCAAGCCATGTACTTGATGTGAGACTAATCGAGGGACTTAGAATTAATTTTGAATCTGAGGTTGTTTTCACGTTGCCATTATCATATTTATACTAGACTCTAACATATAATTGGTTAGTATAAAAAAATTATCAGTTAGATACAGTCAACATTGATAAAATATAAATGACATATTCGGTGAAATAAAATTGCCTAGTAAATAATCCATTGATCTATTTTATGTTAAGTTGAATAAACTATTTGAGTATGAATAACGTCTTGTCAATTGACATTTTAACAATTATTTCAACAAGTAGAGATTGCGTTCATCGACGATGTTGATATAGCAATATAGGTGAGGTTTTTATAAGTTAAAACTGCAACATTAGTTTTGATCATCGAGTTCAGGATATTATATAAAAGCAAACAAGCAAAAAAATATTCCACAAACAATATTGTAATGAAATAAAACTGGAGCTATTAATAATGTTCTACTTGAATAACTATCGTTTTTAAATAAAAACAAATTAGGTATATCCGATAGAAATTTTTCTCTCTTATCCCCTGGGAATCGTGGTCTTGTAAGTATTCGAAAATATCCCATCGAAATGTGATCATTTTTAATTCTTTAATCCGTTTCTTACACATTTATTCTAAAATACGTAACTATTTTAGCGTTGGAAAATGCATTTAAAATATTTCGCATTCTTCCATGAATACAAATTTTGATAACCAAAGCCATAACGATTTAAAATTTTAAGCTTCATTTTACCATAAAAATCTTGTGAAAAGACATTTTCTCCCATAAACGACCATTTTCCTACTTATTTGAGTTATGGGGTTAGAACCTTTTCCAATATCATGTTATATTTTTTATCGTTTAGGAAAGGCATTTTTTTGAAAAGGTCCACACATTATCTCTTTTATATCAATTTTTACATTATCATGAATCGAAAAGTTTTGAATGGTTGATCATAATAATTTTAATATAAAACCGAAAATTTTAGAAGCCCACACTTTTTTATAAATTATCTATGTTATCATAAATCAAAAAAATCAACCGTAAAGTTTTACTGCTTTTTTTGTAAAGGTTAATTGGCAAATTTAACAGTTAACATAAAAAACTGCATACCTCATATACGTAAGTTTCTTATTAAGTCACTTTAAAAATCGTTGATTAATTCTTAAAAAATATGAACTAAATTTTTAATAAATGGTAATTAAAATGTATTTTTATTTTCATTTAAGTGCCATACTAGGTTTTTGAAAATAATTATAACTTACGTTATATTGATAATATTTATATTCTTTACAACAAGGTACAGTTCGGTTATGAGGAATACAGCAGCAAACGCATTTTGAAAATAGCCGATATACTGGATTATTTGTTAGGTTAACCTAACCAAACCTAACCTAATCTAACCTAACCTAACCTAACCTAACCCAACCTAACCGAAGCTAAACTAACCCAAACGAACAAATAATCCAGTATATCGGGTATTTTCAAAATGCGTTTTCCGCTGTATTCCTCATAACCGAACTGTACCGATATTATTTTGGTTTATTTTTATTTTCTTTGAAATATTAAGTTGCAAATATTTTTTTTCCGAGCCGGCAAAACTGATCTTGATTATAATTAAATCACGTGAATTAAGTACTGTTTATTTTAGTCTATTTTAATTTTTGGTACGTTACACCAATAATAGACAGTTGACACAATTAAATTGATTGTGGATATACATTTTTTTAAATGTAATACCTACCCGGCGGAATTCAAAATAGCGTTTAAGTTTTACATGGTTTATTTGTATGTATTTTTAATGATTATAGTAGAATATAATATTATAATTTAAGTGTAAATTATATACAAATAAAATTTAAATTGCGAAAAAATTATTTATTGAGATAACTATTTCGCTAGTTTTTAAATAATTCAAAAAAAGAATTTTATTATTAGAAGAATATACTATAAGTCTTTATTATTTGAAAAAAATAGTTAATGCTGGTAAAAGAATGTTTTTATCGATTAAATGGAAGAAAAGTCAGATTTTCCAAAAATCGATGTATTTTTTTTGTTTAAATTAAAAAAAAAATGACAATACAATACAATGACTTTTGATTAGGAATACACATATATTTTTTAATTTAGAAATCAAATTGATCATGAAAACAATACCTATTTCAATTAAAATAAATAATGATTCATTAAATTATAAAATTTCATTTATATTTATCAAAATATATATACTTTATTCCTTACTCTGTTTTTTTAAGTATATTTTAGGTATTTAAAAAAAATATTATATATCAAATAAAGTGCCAATCACGAAAGATTTAGTTTTTATTTATTTATATATTACTTTAAAAATGAAATAGGCTTTTCCGAATTAAATATTTAAATTAGATAAAAAAATCTTAGGTAGTACCTAATCGAAAAAATATATTTCATTCAAATATTTTAATTATACCTACCTACTATTCACATAATATTTAGACATATTATATTCCAATTGTTTTGCTATAAAAATGCATATCTGTGTTTGTTTATAATACGTAAATGTGTTTCATATATGATTATTAAAACAAAATAAATGTAAAAATGTTATCCGTTTTCAATAGAATTAATTGAGTATTTTACCTACCTACTTATAACATATGTTGAGTAATATAGGAATTAATTATGTATAGAATAAATAAATAAAAATATCTTATCGATTTTGTATTTTCCTTACCTTCATTTGTGGTAATAAATATGTTGCTTGTTAAACTATGAGTGATGTTCACATATTTATATATTGTCACTAAATGTTATAGATTTCAGAATGATGTTTTTATTTATATAACACCAACAAAATAAAGTTTTTTTTATTGAACCATAAAAAAAATTATGAAACTTTTTGGAAAAGTAGTTGAAAAGTGTTTATAACTTCATAACTTTGTAATATAACTTCGACATCACATTTGAAAATTTATTATTTAATTGAATAAATAATTACTTGATTAGATTACAGATGTAAATTACTCGTTGAATCTATTAAAAGTTTATCCGGTTTGTGCTACGATCGTCCGTAGAGGGTCTACGAGCAAAAAACAGCGAGCGCTCTCACACTTCTCGGCATATGCCCGCATGCAACTGATGATTTTGCAAGAGTTTTCCAAAGCAAAGCCTTATCCGATGTTGGTCGAAGTTTTCCGAATAGTTCCGAGTCTAATATCGGCTCGGTAGGCGGAGCTAGAGAATTCCCAGACACGCCTACCTCGGAAGCTGTCTTAGCAGTTTTGTTTGGTGAATGGTTTTTCGTCTTTGATTCTATATGTTTGTGGCGGCTTATATACCAAATGTGCGGTCGGATATTACGGTACGTGTCGGAAAAACTCGTCTTGCGTATGTGGGACTAGCAATCTATCACAAAGCGTCACTACAATATACATCGGGCGTTGTTGATTTAGTATGTGTCGCGTAACACATTGGATTTTTTGTATAACGGATACCTTATTGTTATTTTTAGATCAGAAAAATTAAATAAAACTCAGTTTAACAATTATTATAATGGAAATATCTTTGTGGCTATAAAAAATAGTATAACACACCCACTCATAATAAAACTCAATGACGAATATATGCTATTATTTTAATTGACAATAAATGTCTATATCATTGTTAATTATAATATTAAATAGATAATTATGAGCCAAGATTCATGTAAATTTTTCATTCACCATATGTAGTTATATAGCAATTATTTAAGAAGACAAGTATTTTGCTAACACAATAAAGATTATAAATTAATAAACCATATTTTATTCGTGAGTTTAAATACAATAATAGTAATTATTATAAATAATAAAAGATGGGGTCATATAAAAGCCATATTATTGTGTAATACATATCGTAGGTACCAACATGTATTTAAAATAAATGCGTAATGTGTACCTATTTAAAAAAAAATGAAAATAAAAAAATATTAAATACGAGTAATATTATTGGAAAGAATAATGATTACTGATAATAAAATAATACTTGTTTATATCAGTCCTATTGAAATAAACAAAACCAATTCTGAGTATTAATAAATTATATAGAATGTACACCTGATATTGTGTTATACTATAATTAATATCATGTATCGATATAATATAAACAATACCATAATATTATATTAGAGACCAATAAAAATAACCAGTGGTAATTTAAAGCTTAGTATTATTTGTATAAGAGTTGTAAAAATATATTATATTATCGTTTTAGTATGTAGCTAGAGAAAATGTTAAATATTAGATTTAACATCTCCTGAAGGCGATCGATTGGTTGGATATCTCTCGCATAAATTATTCTACTACAGCGTGACGGAAATTGTAAACAATGGACAACACACTGACACTACATACAACAATTTACCTCCCACAGTCAGAACGTAGGTACATACATATTTGCATCTGGGTATATTACGAAGATTTACATAATGAAGATTCACGTACAAAAAACGTAATTATGCACTGTATAATGTTAACTATTATTTGAGTATGTATATTTTTTGTCATGCGATTGATTTATTCACCCGTATGATGAAATGATATAAAAGGCATAGTAGGAAATACATTTCAATATATAGTACATACAATTTGTGGGTGATAAAAAGTACCCCTATTAAAGTATATAGATTTTAGAAGAAATATTTCATTTTTTCAAAAGTTATTCTTGGAATTTCAATCCAGATCTTGATCACAAGGTTAGGGCTTTAAAGGATTTCAGGTTATTCACATTTATATTTTTATAAAAATCGATGTTTTTTAAAATATTAAAACTATGAATTATTGAAAAATCTGTAAGAGAAAAAATTGAAAACTTTATAAACTAAATTTTAATAATAAATATGAAAATAAAATATATTGTAATAATAACGTAACTGTGTAAGTAAATATGTAACAACACATTTTTTACAATTTATTGTAAGTTTATCTTTGACTTTTTAATGTTACATGTGTTTTCGATACATATTTATTAATTACTACAGTTGAAATTGTAAGTTATCAAAAAAATGTCTCAAATTGCAAGCTTCGTATTTTTCCACTAGGTGCCTCTGGTAAGTAGAAGCCTCTCCCTTAAATGGAAATATTTTAAATGCTCTAAACAATCGATAATATGATGGTAACAAAAGATCTTCCTCTTTACAAATACGTTCTCAATGTGCAGTTAGATATTTCCGACATTTTGTTTGCCGATGACCATAAAAATGATTTATTGCAGATTTATACTATGGTCATATTATATCCTTTTTATGCTATTTACAATTCATATTGAAGGTTGTCGGTTTAACGAAGACTATTTATCCACCTACCATTAATTTTTACACCCTTTTAATATTTTTTAATTGTCTTTTTTGAGTTTATTTCATACCAGTTTTTTTAGTATTTAGTATTTTAGTAAGTTTATATTTTTCCCACATCAATTTTTGTATTAGTTATCTCCTATTTTAGTAATACCGGTTTACATTCGAAATATTTATACTATCCAAGTTTTTCTCATTTTTACACCTTTTTGAAAGTGAAAATTATGTTCTGCACTAGAAAGCTCATTTTGTAAATTAAAATAAAAAAAAAATAGAGATGCTACAAATGGTTTGAAAATATGCACGGTCAAAAGGATACAAATGAAAAAAACAACGCTTCTAAAGCGTGGATATACCGTAGTATTACAGTTACAGAAATATAAGATATATAATCAGATCTTAAAATAGTAGACAAGAAAATTGAGAATATACCTCGGGAGCATCCTAAGAAAACTATACGTGCCAAGTTTAGAAAATGATTTTCGAAAGAGATATAGTCAGTAACTGAAAAACTTCTTTAAAACCTGGTATTGATTCAGTCTTAAAAAATAAACAAAATGAAGATAAATGAAGTTTAACCTGTGATATAAGCAACACCATAAGTAGAAGAAAAAGAATAAAAATAAAGTAGAGATGGACAAATAATTATGATTTTCCAATAATGAAGGGCATTTAACGACTATATTTCCTTATTTCTACGATTATATAATAATTATTACAATGTAAAATAGTTAAAAATTTACAAATATTAATCTGTCTTGAATTGTTATTTTTTCAATAGGCACATAATTATTATTAATAGGCATTAAATATTTGATATATTCGGGTCTATTTTTGAAGATAGTAACGCTTATCTATCAGAAAGTAATATAAAATTATATTGTAAATTAATTTTGAATGAAAATTAATTAAATGAAAATATAATATAACTGAATATTTATAAATAGAATATAAATGTAGAATTTTTCATTGAGTGTACATAATTCAAACTCTCAGTAATCATACC
Source organism: Rhyacophila brunnea (assembly GCF_057557595.1). Lineage (NCBI taxonomy): Eukaryota > Metazoa > Arthropoda > Insecta > Trichoptera > Rhyacophilidae > Rhyacophila > Rhyacophila brunnea. The sequence continues at coordinate 33,865,232 of NW_028232859.1, forward strand.
TAAAATGGCTATTACGCTTTTATTGGTAATCAATGTAATAAGAGTAAGTACTAATTTGAATAAAAATTTATTATGTTTTACTATAGCCTGAATATACATAGTATTTATGAATGTAGCATTATTCATTATCATGGATATTATGTAATTTGCAAATACTCGCAGATAGCATTGTCAAGCGAAACACGAGTGTTCGGATCCCAATCAGTCAAAGATTTTTTTAGGATGATTCTATCGGTATGTTTTTGAGGCTTTTATTGTGATGAATTGTAATTTATCTATAAGTTTTGATAGCAATTTGTCGAGTGTAATTCGCATAATAATGAGAAAAGACATCTTCCATATTATTTTTGTTTAAAATTTTTATCTGACAGTAATTAAAAAAGTGAGTGAGTTCGTTTAAATTTGACAGGTTTGTAACGTCAGTATATTATTGTGTTGAGTTTGAATGTATGTCGACATTTAAATGCCGTATCCCTTGAGGCCGAGGGTCAGGGGTTGGGTTAGGCTGCTTCAACGGGGCGGAAAGGAGCTTCTCGGAACTATGGCGTGCATTCTACTCAGCCAAAAATAGAGCCTCTTAAATTATTCATAGGCAGTGTAAAAATAATAAAAACATATATGTGGGTAATAAATATTACATAAAAAATACTTCAAATATACTAATATAGCAAATATATAATATTATTAAAAAGAAGACATCGATTAACCGAAGAAAGATAGTAATTGAAAATTAGTATAACAATACCACATAATCACATATTGTAGGTTTTTAGTTCAGTATTTATATACCTATCTATGATATATACATGGTATATCTTATATATATACTAGCTGATCCGGCAAACGTTGTTCTGCCATATAAATTATTTCTAGTGAATATTTTGGTTGTTAAATAAAAAATAACAAATGTATCGTAAGTGTGTGGGCATGGGATATATGACAGAAAGAGGAATAGAGCGCTGTAGACGATGACCGCCAATAAAAACAAAAAAACATCAACCATTCATTTTCTCAATTCAAAATGAGTAATGATGTTCATAATGAATGAATGACCTGTGACAGGATCTCGTTGTTTAATGTTTATGCAATATCCGTCTTGTCCCTTCCAGAAAATTAGCGGATATTGTAGAGCGTCGTATGAACGGTGTGTATCAGCGATGAACTCCAGATTATTGTTTCTTCTTCGAATCACGATTTCTCGCGTCGATGTGCGGTCGCCAACCATGATTCCAGCAATGTCGTCAACAACAGGCGCATTGAATCGACGCACGTGCTCTCCAGCTGGTGTTTTATCAGGATTGATGACAATAGCGTGATTGTCACTTTGCAATATGCGCCTACATGAGCCTACTTTGTGGTATACTTGGCCTTTGATTTTGAACGTAGAATGGAATTGTTGACCATTTGCCGCAGTATTGTGAACTATTTCTGTTGCTCCGAACGAAGTCATTTGGAAGCATGAATTGAATGTGCGAATGGACTTCAGGAACAGGTTTGAATCTGGAACCTTGCCGATGAGCAAGCCGTTCAATGGTTCTGGTGGTATCTCAATTTCTGGTAGTTGCACTTTTCCTGATGCGCAACACATCCCGGCTGACTCATGTTTGAATTTGAGCGCATGACAATGGGGACATTTTTTGTCCATAGCACTTTCGGATGAGCGGAATATTCAATATCTGGCTCGTACTCGAATGCGAGACGAAGAAACGAAGCGGATGTAAATGTTCCATGTACTTGTTGGCGTTGTCGGTCATTTGCTCTGCGTGTGTTAACTACGAACCGGCGCGCTTGGCTCCGTTCCATTTGTCGTTGTTGATTTCGTTCAGCTCGTGCCTCTTGTGATTGGGATGCACGCAATTGCGACATGCTTACACGCACGTTTTTGTTATCTTGTTGGATTTGTTCGTCTGTTCTTTCTGCTCTACTATTTCACATGTTTGTTGCTTTATTCGTTCGACGGCCCAAATGGCCCCCCTTGCGTCTTGCTGGCATTGTGCACTGTAATACACGCACATAAAAATAGATAAATTAAAATAAAACGTACAAAATTTTGCACGCACTGCGTTGTGATATGCCGAATGAAGTGTCAAAATGACGCGACGCTTCTCTTGAATTCTTCTCGGACGTAGCGCTATCAGCTGTTATTCAACAACATAAATAATTTCGTTCTGTTTGAAATACGAACGACGGTTAAATTTGTTCATACAAAAATAATAAAATCGCGATTAAAAAATGGGAGGGTGGGGATAGGAGGGTGAAAATTTGGGGTTATAGGTATTTTTTAATGCAAAATAATAAAAAAAATATAAAAAGAAATTTTCAAAAAAATAAAAGAAAATTTTTTTCTGGATAGAGATACCCTAATCACATAGCGGTATGAAATATACTTGTTGACCTATTCTCATACCTAAAAAATATACATTAAAAAATTCATAAAAATCGGTCGAGCCATTTCGGAGGAGTTCGACCACAAACATCGTGACACGAGATTTTTATATATATAGAGACTAGCTGACCCGGCAAACGTTGTTCTGCCATATAAATTATTTCTAGTGAATATTTTGGTTGTTAAATAAAAAATAACGAATGTATCGTAAGTGTGTGGGGATGGGATCTATGACAGAAAGAGGAATAGAGCGCTGTAGACGATGACCGCCGATAAAAACAAAAAACCATCAACCATTCATTTTCTCAATTCAAAATGAGTAATGATGTTCATAATGAATGAATTACCTGTGACAGGATCTCGTTGTTTACTATTTATGCAATATCCGTCTTGTCCCTTCCAGAAAATTAGCGGATATTGGAGAGCGTCGTATGAACGGTGTGTGTCAGCGATGAACTCCAGATTATTGTTTCTTCTTCGAATCACGATTTCTCGCGTCGATGTGCGGTCGCCAACCATGATTCCAGCAATGTCGTCAACAACAGTCGCATTTAATCGACGTACGTGCTCTCCAGCTGGTGTTTTATCAGGATTGATGACAATAGCGTGATTGTCACTTTGCAATTCGTGCATGTGTGCTTTGAAGAATTTCAATAATTCATTGTGCTCATTCAACAGGGCGTCCAGTTCGCCGACGATGCGCCTGGCATTAGGCGAATCGAGGCTATTGTAGCCGCAACGTGCATCCACATGATTGATGTCCTCACCGCCGCGCCCATGAAGTAGATTTGTAAAAATATATGTGGTTCGTTTGGCATTGGCAGCAATGAGCCTACTTTGTGGTATACTTGACCTTTGATTTTTAACGTAGAATGGAATTGTTGACCATTTGCCGCAGTATTGTGAACTATTTCTGTTGCTCCGGACGAAGTCATTTGGAAGCATGAATTGAATGTGCGAATGGACTTCAGAAACAGGTTTGAATCTGGAACCGTGCCGATGAGCAAGCCGTTCAATGGTTCTAGTGGTATCTGAATTTCTGGTAGTTGCACTTTTCCTGATGCGCAACACATCCCGGCTGACTCATGTTTGAATTTGAGCGCATGACAATGGCGACATTCTTTGTCCATAGCACCAATCAGCACTTTTGGATGAGCGGAATATTCAAATCTGGCTCGTACTCGAATGCGAGACGAAGGAACGAAGCGATGTAAATGTTCGATGTACTTGTTGGCGTTGTCGGTCATTTGCTGTGCGTGTGTTAACTACAAACCGGCGCGCTTGGCTCCGTTCCAATTGTCGTTGTTGATTTTGTTCAGCTCGTGTCTCTTGTGATTGAGATGTACGCAATTGCGACATGCTTACACGCACGTTTTTGTTATCTTGTTGGATTTGTTCGTCTGTTCTTTCTGCTCTACTATTTTGCATGTTTGTTGCTTTATTCGTTTTAAATTCGTCTTAAATCGTACAAAATTTTGCACGCACTGCGTTGTGATATGTCGAATGAAATGTCAAAATAACGCGACGCTTCTCTTGAATTCTTCTCGGACGTAGCGCCATCTGTCATTCAACAACATAAATAATTTCGTTCTGTTTGAAATACGAACGACGGTTAAATTTGTTCATACAAAAATAATAAAATCGCGATTAAAAAATGGGAGGGTGGGGGTAGGAGGGTGAAAATTTGGGGTTATAAGTATTTTTTTATGCCAAATAATAAAAAAAATACAAAAAAAAAATTGTCAAAAAAATAAAAGAAAAATTTTCTGGATAGAGATACCCTAATCACCTAGCGGTATGAAATATACTTGTTGACCTATTCTCATACCGAAAAAATATACGTAAAAAAATTCATAAAAATCGGTCGAGCCATTTCGGAGGAGTTTGACCACAAACATCGTGACACGAGATTTTTATATATATAGAGATGTGGGGGGTTAAAATTTAGCAATTCTACCAACTCGTATCGGAGACGTAGTAACAATGAATAATGAGAAAACATAACACCATAAGTCCATGTCCTGGATTTATATACTTAACGCACCCTGTCTCAGTAGATATTAAATTTGAAAATACTTCTGAGAAAATATAATATAACCAATAGAAAAAATCTTTTTGAAAAAAGTAAGACAGCCCGCAGGAATCGAACCTGCATCTCTCGGGTATCGCGCCCATGCACATAGACCACTATGCTAAAGGCATCATACTCAATTGCGACAAATTTTAACTAGTAGCCTTTAATGCTGTCTGGAGCGTTTTCTAAATTGAGCTACTATTGGCGATCGGCTTTTGTATTTTAAATCAAAGTAGGTAATACTTTAATTACTAACCGACGTCACGGGTCAGTCCAAGATTTTTGTTGTAACTCACTTGTGGCTATTGGCTTCCTCCAGCATTTGCCTTTATCCAGATTAGTCGAGATCAGCTTGTCATCAGTTTAGGATGCCCAGAGTCTCGACAACTCGACACTATCCCTTTCTTCGTATTGTACTATGTCAAACTGGTATTCGTTTGACTTCCGTCTTTCCGAATGTCAGTATATTGTCATTGTCATTATCATCGACATCAAATCTTATTTATAATGATGTTTTTTTTTTGGTTATCATTATTTTTTTATTTAACTTTTTCTAAAATTGTAATTGTATGTGTGATTTGAGATTTAGGTTTTAAAATAATTATAAGTGTTCTTAGCACAGCAAACCACTAAAATAATACATATCAACTGCTTCATCTGCAAACCAGCTAACTGTACTTTTGACCTAACATGAGATTTTGATGGAATTTTGCTATAAAACATATTTTATATTATGCTCACACAAAATTTCAAATTTAAAATTCTTAAATTTATAAATAAATTATAAATATAATAAATGGAATAACTCCGCTCTTTTTATATTTTTTTAAAGGGAAGCTAAAATAGTGTAACAATTCATAGTGTGGCTTATTTGTAATTTTTAAATTCCGCTCGATAGTTAAAATATTAGGTTTTTTCTTCTTCCTTAACAATTTACCCAAATGGAGTTAGCCGGTTTGAAGATTAAGCAGTCAATATTGTAAAAAAATATATTAATTTAAAAAATATATTTTATGTCAAGATTTTTCTGCATGCAAACAATAGAAGACACGGTTTTAGATGCAGTGATTTTGGAAGAAGAGAACATCGTAAATAATATGAGAATGAGAATATATTATTATATTCTCAATGAATACATATATATTTCATTTAAACCTTTAAAATTCTTTATAAATTTAGTTCAATATATAGAAAGAATTTTGTTTTTTTATAAGTAGTAGGTATGTCTAATATCGTTATTCACAGCAAGCCACTGAATCTGGGGGTGGGTAGATCGGAAGGCTGTGGAAGCCGTCCCGGATGCCGTTAGGGTCGAAGAGTCACATACAACCGGCACAATGATACAGTCGGAGGTCAATTGCGTGCCGGCCGATAAGTGAACAGGAAACAATGTAGTTTGTTCTCTACAATCGAGCAAGGTATTAACTTAACAATTGAATTGGGTTTTATTTATTGTGAGTTTTTGCTCTCTCAAAATGTCATTGTTCGCTAACGGTTCTGGTATCCTGCCGTCTCTGCAAGTCGAAATTTACTGCGAATGTATTATTAGCGTTCCGTTACGATGAGTGAATTCAGTGTTTTGGTAATTTGTATTGAAATAAGCGAAATCAGGCCAATATAAACATAAAATCTTTTGAAGTAACAGCCATTTTTTTGTTCACAGTATAAAAACTGCCTAGAGAATTTAACGTAATAAATAGTATAAAATATATGTTTCATAAAAAAATACGAAATTAAGTTATTAGAGTAAAAAAATAATATGGTTCAGAAGTAATTTTATTTTCAAAGTTGGCTAAAGCTTTTTTATTGTTATCAAACTAATTATTTTGTTTTCTTTCCCCTCTTAAACTTTACTCGACTCGGTCTTTTAGCTCTATTCCAAAATGGCGAAATACCGACCGTTTATGGTTTCAGATGTCTTCGTCAAAAAAATTAAAGATTAATTTTTTATGTGTTTTCGATAAAAAACATTGTACCTACGTTAAAAATATTTCTACATTCTAAAATCAAAAGTAATTTATATTTTACGTATTTTTGGTAAGGATTATTTTCCTTTCAAACTCAAAAGTCGACTGCAAAGCAAATTTAATTCAATACGGTTGGTTTACGGTAAATAAAAAAAATACATCTACAGTAAAAGCCGATGGCATTATTTTTTTTATGTTCTTTAGAATGCACCAATTATTTATATCATTTTATTTATTAACTAAATCGATTCAAAAATATTACAAAATTATTGTCATAATATGATTTATATATTATTCTGATTTGACGTATACAGACAAACATCGCCACTGTATTGAATGTGTACATTTAAATGGTAGTGCTTTTACTTATGCGTGTTACCGCGTTGAAAAAAAATGCACCTACTTGTTTTGCGATCATCAAACTTTATAAAATATAAGCAAAATCACCACTTGATACTAGTGATTGATTGCATATAGATATATATTTTTTTTGATTATTCGAATTTTTGTTATGTCCACGTAGACAATAAATTTTCAACTGACTGATGTGGAATAAAAGTACATGGATTAAGAATTTTATAGTAAATGTGCTATCAATACTGTATAACTAAAGTAGAATTATCACCGACGTATTTTAAAACAAAGTTGTATTGGTGTTATTAAATATATATATTATATAGCGCTATAACTATTATATTATTATCAGCGTTGTCAAGTTAGCATTTTTTTGGCCATTTTTTTATTTTGATAAATACTAGCATTATTTTTGCCATCAAGCCTATTTTCTTACCCTATTTTATATATTTTTTGAAATTACACCCAGAAATACTGTTTGTTAAAATATTACTTATAAATAGATGTCATAAGTACCTATTATTATGGTGATTTGCAATATAATAAATGTATATAATAATCTCCACTACTATACTTTCATTATTATTATTTCGTTAAGTACTTAGGTAATTTATTTATTAAGATAAGTAATACATATTCAGTTAGTTAGGTGTCTTTGATACTGTAAGATACATACTATAATATAGTAAAGATATTATCATTGCTAGGGGTACCTATGTAGGTTACTCAGTAGCAAGATATGTGTTGGGTCCCGTATATGGTGTCTCAGCTTTTTATAGAAGAAAAAAATCTCTAAATATCTCAAAATAAACAATATTTTGGTTCATTGGAGCTAGAAGAGTCTTTCATCTAGTAGTGTGTCAACATTTTGACGTGTATTTGAAATCAAGTACACTATTTTTGCAATCGTCTTACTGCTTGCTTTCCTATTTAAAATATCCTAGATTAGTAAGCTTATACATTATATTTGTATCCTTATTCACAGTATCTATTTAAAAGTATGGACAAAAAAATTGAAAAATGTTAAAGGTTTCATATAAAATTTCAATATTGATTTAATTTTACTATTATTCTCATTATACCTTAAATATATTCATCAGAATAATAATTTTTATGTTGAATAAAATTCTATCTTTGACTTAAGCCAAAGTGCTGGATAATGGAAATAGATAAGCCATACAAATAAATCTTTTAGTCTTTCTATGTTTGCTTTAACTACCCCACGAGTCTGCTCTTTCGAGACCTATGCGCCCTTTATCTCAAATAAATGTTTATAAGGATTTCACTGGCCATCTCCATTTCTTGCATTTTCTGCTTTTAGATTAAAAATAAAAGCCTTCGATAAACATATCGAGGGACGTTTTAATCACTTATAGAATTTTATTGAAGATATTAAAAGTTCATCTTATCAATTTATCAATACAAGAATAATTTTAGGAAACAAATTTCTCATATAAATATTATATGTATATGGACCAGTGTATCTCAAGATTTTTTGGCCTTTGGCCCTATTTTCAGTCTAATATTTTTTAAGTAAATACCCACCATAGTTATTAGGGAAAAAACATAAAAAATGTACCTTATAGTTAAAAATTAAAACAATATTTTTATTTTTCATTCATTAAATATATAAAAAAGTCATTTTTAGTATAGTCCCTGAACTGATGCATGCCAATAAGTTTTTTAATATCTGGTTGCAATATTGTTATCGACAAACGAAAATCGTCTCTATTCATGACATGAAGACGGTTACAAGCTTATGAGAGCAGATAAATAATAACCTGGCTACATCCAGATTCAACAAGATAAGGGGTGGGAGATACAATAAAATATAAATTATACATCTACCCGTGCTAAGTTTGCCTAATTTTTTGTAAACATAAAATAGTTTTGTAAGATATTTAATTGAAGTACTATTTTTTATTTTAAATTTATTTTTGATAAGTTATAAATAATAACAAATAAATATAATCTGTCATAAATCATATAATACTGTTAATAAATTCATTCATATATTGTACTATACAAATATATTCTCCTCTCGCTAGCTTCAAATTTATCTCGCAAGCTAAGATTATCAAAGGAGAGTAAACTTGTATTTTATATCTACCTATCATATTATTATATAAAGACTACGAAGTAACCAGCCACTGTACTTATCTGCCATCTCTTGGCGGTCCAAGAATCTAAGAAGCGAACCCTCCGGAAAATTCATTTGCAAATAATATCTTTTCAGATATTCACTTGGGACTGTTTTAATACGAAGTTTAAAATAGAACCGTAGCACACTGCTTCATTCCACAGTTTACACAATATTATATTAGTTGCACAGAAACCTGACATTTTACTTAATTTTATTTTCTAGATAAGACTATGATGTAATAATTATTATAATGTACATTAATAATTTCATAAATACTTTTTATTAAGTTTACATTTTTTTTATTCCGTATACATATTATAAGGTAACACAAGATGAAGTGTCATTTATGCTGCATGATAGAGCACATGTTATATTAAAAGACTATTGATACGAAAAACGGACGACAATCTCCAAATTTTTGGGTCGTGGTTTCGAATACACAAAAAATCATATTGTGTTGTTGTATATTTTCAATTTATTAATCAAGACTATAAATTTAATATTAACTTTATTTATGTTCATTTATTTATTTTTTATAGTAAAAAAACATTTTTAAATAATATTTTTGCTATACTGAGATACTTATTAGTTTTTCAATTGAACTTTATAATTTAAAACTTTTTAGTGCGATCCTATCAAAGAGAAACAGTTTAATTAATATTTATCATCAACTTGTATTTATTCAAAAGTGAATAATGATAAACCATTTAATAATCTTCATTTTACATGATAGAATAGCTTAATATTTTTATATCCAGGTTTACAGTGGATATATTAAAAGATAATGGCGAGTTTACACATTATCATCGCGGATGATCATCCGTAGGGAATTGCATACTGCTTGTTTACACGTGTCAACGAAAGTGTAATACTCAAATCATTTCAAAATGGCGCCAACTGAAATAACAGTGTAGGCTGGAATTCAAACAATTAGTGAATATTTGTTGTATGAATGCAAAAATTTCATAGAGAGAAGTAGGAATAGGAAAATGAGTCGTTGGTGGATAAAACCATGGGTAATGCGACGTAATATCATGAGAGTATTTATGCAACCGGTTTGTTTTCAATTCAGAATGACAATTTACGTACTTATGTAAATAATATGATGACAGTAGTCAAGGGGGCATTACACATGCGTGGCATGGGCAAAGCGTGGTGTGCACGCGCGCCACTTTTGCAATCATCCGCAATGATCGAAAAGTAGAACATGTTTAACTTTATTCGATTTGGATTCCGGATGATCACTTTAAATGGTTCGAGGATGAATGATGAATGTGTTTTCCGCGATGATCGTCAAACGTGAACCGTGTAAACGTGACTTCAACTTGAATATGTGATGTAGTTATTATAAAATATTGGTAGTTTCAAATAAGTAGAAGTAAAACTTGATTCGATGCAGAGGCGTTTTTAAACGTATAAGTGACGCTGAAAAGGTTAATAACATGATACATTTATAGCAAGTTTAGCACATGCACCTATATATTATTTTTGCCAAAGCCTCACTGAGATAAAAATGCCCTAATAAGTACAAAAAGTATTTTTTTCTTCTTAAAAGTTTTGCGTGATAGTGAAGATTTGTCTGTAGAGTGAGTGTAGCTGATGTTTTACAAAAAAACTATTATGATAGATTCTTTGATCGATGGGCTCAAAATATCTCTGTTTTCATCACCTTTTTTTGCATAAATAGCCAGACATAGATTGTAGAAAATATATCTTATTAGACGTCTTTATATAGGTATTATTTAACACAAAAACTGAAGAAAATTACCCTCTTGATTAAGTTGGACCTACTAAGTTTTGGGTTAACATCCAAACGCGCTGCCTATTATGACGTAGATGCTACGGTGAGAGCGACAATTTTTTAATACAATAATTCCACATAACTACTTTACGAGCTAACAAATCAAAAGAATTTTGACCTCTCGGCTTATTTAAATATTAAAAATCAATTAAAATTAATGTATTGCTTGAACATTATTAATTTAAAAATACCTCAGATATATTCCTACTAGATTTTTTTTTGAATATAATACGACGCTCTCCGTGACTCAAACTGCATTCAATAGATTTTCCATAATGTACTTTACCAATTATGCTACGGACATCCTATCTATTTACGACGCAATTAACTAGTAGTTATTAGTTACCTACACGAAATGCTTGTCATTTTTTTCAAAAAAGATTTCTTTTACCTACCTTAGTTCTAAGGGTTACATGTAAGTTGTACGTACGCAGTGCATTGTGGGATACTTATTCGTGCGCCGCAGTACGTGAAATATGAGTTTGTATAACATTTTATCAAATGACGAGTTCTTCGTTGAACATTTCACAGTGTAATACATTTGTACGTATCTTAAAAAAATACGGTGATATTTTGCAAATAGTACTGTTCCAATTAGATTAACCATAACTTAACCTAACCTAGTAAAGACATCTCCCCATGTTGCAGCATACGTACAAATTTACTCCACGGTGAAATGTTTAACGAAGAACTCGTCATTTGATTAAATCTTACACGAACTCATGTTTCACGTACTGCGACGCACGAAAAAGTGTCCTGCGGTGAACTGAATACGTACAACTTACATGTAACCCTTAGAACCAAGGAAGGTAAAAAAAATATTTTTTGAAAAAAATGATAAGCATTTCGTGTAGGTAACTAATAACTATGGTCTTTAGCGTCCAATGTAATGAGGAATTTAATTGATACCTACCTTGATTTAACATAGAAAAACTGATATTGTAAACCAATATTGTAACGCAATTTCATATAATAACTACTAGTTAAAATCGTCGTAATTAGGTAGGGTGCCCGTAGCTTCATTATTGAGAAATCACACTGGCGCGAAATCAGCGGTTGCAGGTTTTTCCCTCCGGGTGTCGTATTTTTTTTCCAAAATAAGATTTTTTCTAGTGAGTATATTATATATAATATGCATACGATAATTCCAAATTATGTATGTTCAATATAATGTTACATTTTTAAATCTTGTGAATTATTCCTTAAATAAAAGAAATAGTTTAGGTTACATAGTGTATTAATTATATCCTAATACGTTCTTGCTATTTAATTAATTTTAGATAATATATTTATTTACTGTTCTGCGTACTTAAGACGTTTTGAAGCATTTACAAAATGTTTGAATGTCAACCAAAAATATATTGTACTCTAGTTAGCTTGCAAATCATGTATTTATTAAGTTATCTTGATAAGAAATGTGCTCAATGGACATTGGGTCAAAAGTCAAAAGCATTGGTTAGATTGTGATATCAAAGAAAGATTCTATGAGAACTGCTAAAATATTTTAATATACAACTAAAATTAATAAAATAAATGGCACATAAAGAAAAAATACAATATTTTCACTTGGGATAAATATTTTCATCTGAACAACTTTAAATTTAATTAGAATTTGTCAGTATACCATTTATTTTCAGAAAAAAACTTAATGAAACGAATAATTTTCACTTTCATATTTGAAAGAATAACAAGGTAGTTATGGATTAATTTATGTTTAGCAAAATTTGAGGGTACGAAAATTTTGTCGTTCTTCGCACTGAATAGTTGTTCCGGGTCAAACGTCCGGATATATAACGAGACTCCAAAGACTATAATTATTACTTATTGGCATAAAATATGGAGCCTAATAAAAAAACAAAGCTTAAAAAAACTATTCAAATATTCAAAAATATTTTTTTTCTAAGAATACTAGAATCGGTTAAAAAACCCCGTAATTGGCGCGTTTGTGTAGATGCTAAACATTTTGAACAATGGATCTATAGTTATTCATACGGTTAATAAAGAGACTCCGGTAGGAACATATCTGAAGGTGATGGGCGGATAATTTTTAGAGAGGCTCGAAGAGGCTAAGTGTGACTTATTGAAGAGAGATAATTTAGGATTAATGTGCCTGAAAGACTGCTAAACAAGCTAAATACTATTCAGCTGAATAGTTGGATATCAATATGATACTGGCAATGGATATAAAAAAAAAGATTATTTAGATACGATTCTCTTACATTTCAAATACATTGAATTAATCGTTATTTGAAGATTCTATTAAAAATATTATGTAAAATCATGAGCATATCGTCGGTGTTTTGTAAAAAAGGCGAATTAACCAAAATGCTACTTTACAGGAGGAGGATTTATAACTTTTGACATTTATTTGTTTTTTACCTGTAGATGATTATAAATATCTAACAAGTTTATAATAAAGCATAGAAAGAATACTATCATTATAATAGGTATTATTATATAATATTTTAAAAGGCCTAATAAGTCAAATTTGCTTTATATTTTGTAATTTTAATTAATTTAATTTTAGTCGATTATCGTTTTTAAGTACTTTGCTGTAGAGATAAAAATTCGCCGTTTATACACAACAAAGCTAGTAGGGTACATATTGTATTTTCATTAAAATCTCGATTTCGCCAAAATGGTTGATTCGCCCTTTTTACAAAACACCGACGATATTATGCTAGTGATTTTAATCGTTTATTCTTATTTTTATTTAATACATTTTGTGTTATTCTTGTATACTTATATGGGTAAACTATCTCGTCTTTCAAAAATTGACAGTGTAAAAATACACAGCACTGGCAAAAAAACTCTGTTAAAAATATTACATGTGCAACAGCAACTTGTATTCTAAACAAAATTTGCCGGCACTTTTCTTCCATTCTTACGTAATAAAATAATTTAAAAGTTACCTTTTTCTTCGCAGGCTTGCAACTTTTCATTGTTCTCTTGTCGCGCGTAGCACAATATGTAAGAGCGAGATGGCTTTATTCAAAAATTCTCTTATACAAAAGTTTAATATGTAAAAGTTTTCAAGCCTGATAGTTTATGGGCCGTCTTTTCCAATAATGTTTGAGCGTGTGAGTACTTTTCCTTCGCAAGTTTCCGACCCGGTTGGCTCGCAAAGGGTGCCTATTTAGTATCGGATCCCCATCTAAATATATAAAGATAAATTCTGAAATTTTGATCCCTTTTACGATACTTGAGTTTACAAAATTAAAAGAGTTTTATACCGAAGAAGTTTGGTTAACCCTTTTAACGGTTACTGTAATATATTTTTATTATTATTAAATAGTTTTTACAATTTTAAGTATATAGTGCTACAAAGGAAAACATAGTAAGGTACCTACTTATAAAATATTTTTATAAAATCTTAAATATATACTTAATAATACTTATTATATATAGATATGATTATAAAATTTATTACGTACTACGATCACAACATACGAATGGATATTGCTGGAGATATATATATATATATATATATATATATATATATATATATATATACATATTTTGTTGTGCAATATCTAGGACTAACAGTTTAATTCGGTTAAAAACAAATCCCGCATTTTCATTACTTTCATTCTGATGGTGCTGATTTATGGCATTTTACAAAATGCATATTATACTCATAATCATGCCCCCCACAAGGGTAGGGCTAACAGAGCTCTAGTCTAGGGGCCCGGAGTCAGAGGGGGCCCGGCGTGACCGGACAAACAGATAAATGAGATCAACACACATCTTAAATTTACTATAATAGTAAAAAAAGTCGACTGCGGCGCTATTTTACTTCGAGGTTATTACCTTAAAAAAAATGATTGTGCGATGCAATTTTTGGTTGATGTATGTTGATACTCGACAACTTCATAATTAGATGCGTTAAAAAATCGCTAAAAATACACTGAATTTTATTTAACCTCGAACACCATTTGGAAAAAGCTACTGTAGAGCGTCAGACTGCCTTTAACCTTAGCGATAGGTAGAGGGCTCGGCAAAGATCCTGGCCTGGGGGCCCGCTTCAGGATATGGGGGCCATGCTCATAATATAAAAGAAGGTGCTCACGGTGGATATTCGATATGCAATGGTATTATGAGTAGGGAGGAGATACGGGAGTGGACCTTTCGTGGAAGTATTTCTCACATTCAAGGTGAAGATGGACGTCCTTAAAGGTCGCCAAATAACATTATATATAAGCACGACTACTATATACTGGCATAATGTCGAAAAAAGTAATAAGACTGGTGACTAATAGTGATCTTTGAAGATATCGCGTGTTTTATACATGCCATAACTGAGAAGCGGATGTGGAAGATAAACATTATTTTAACATTCTAAAATGAAATTTATTGCATATAATTGCCTACAATAAATTTATAAATTCATATCATAAATAATACAATAAACTGACTGAAGATGTTTATTTGAATAAAATTTATATATTAAAATTGGCTAACTTTAACTTCCATAATCATCATTTTATTGAAATCTGGGAAAAAGTATAAAAGTACCAAATGGAAAAGTACCAGTGAAAAAAACCTTATTAAAGTTTTCTGAATTCAAACAAATACGATTATAAAATGATAATATTTTCATCGAGACTAAACTTTAGTAAACAGTTCATAAAAATTATAGTTTTTCCACACTGGTTTATATTTCGAATAAAAATACATTTGTCGCAATCGATGAATATTATCTATTAGTTTTATCGATCTTATTCATATTCTTCTCAATATGTATAAGAACAATTATTTTGATTTTATTAAAACTAATTCTTCTTCTTCTTCGATGGCGCTACAGCTCAAGTCAAGCCCTGGCCTCCTCCACCGCCATCCTCCAGCCGGTACGGTCCTCCGCACGTCTTTTCCAGTTTCTGATTTTTAGCAGCTAGTATTAATAATACTTAAGTATATATTGTCAAAAAATGAACATTTTTTAATAATAATATCTACTAAATGTTTCAAAATATGTTAATTGTATTAAAATTTATGTTTACAACGTACTGAATAATTACCAATGATGACAATAATTATAGATTAGAACATTAGAATAAATATTCTAATATACTATTAATCTTTGCCCCTTTTATCGAAATATATTTGTTTTAAATATTATCTTTGTCTTTAAATCAACTTGGTATTTTGGGGTTTAAAATAACAAATAAATTATCCATCATCGTCTTGTTAATTTAATATCTAATATTATGTAAATTAGTATATTAAACGCTTCAATTTTAAAATATTCACTTTAATTGACCTAATAAAGCGTGTCTATCAATATCAATATTCAAACTTTTTATAGATATTATGTATGTTCATACAAAAATGGAACAAATGGACATCTAGAGAAGATTTATTAACTATTAACGGCCCACATGCTCAGCGTAGGTCAAAATTGAGTTTTTATTGTATTTTCAAACCATGATCCTGGACATTCCTTAAACGCTGTAGATAATCTATTTATATAATTTTGAAGCCTTATTATCTTTTATATTTATTTTAAACATTTGATGACTGCATAAAGTATTTTTATTACATAAAATAGTATTCTTTTAAACCTCTCGCTCTAATGTTTTAGAATATAGTCATATTTTGGTACATGAATGTGCAGTGGTGTTAAATTTTTTACGTACTTTAATTATAGTTTGTCAATTTATGGCTACGTCCGTATGTTGCAGCTTAACCACTGGGGAATGCCAAAAGAAATGGCGTATTTCAAAAAAACACTACCTTATTCTTAAGTCAATAATTATTATAAAGCAATCAATATTCGTAGGATGTTTATCAAACTTGAATGGTCAAAAACATAGCTTATAATTAGTATCTTTAGTATTATCTTCAAATGTGTTATTTTGGCGATTTTTTGAATAATAAAATGCCTAATTCTTGTCAAATTTGGGATCACAGAGATTATCAATATAATTTTTTATCGTGAATATTTTACTGAAATTATCTCGTCATAAATTATACTAATGGTTTTATAAACGCGTTTAAAAATTATTAAATGTAAAAAATCTTAACACCACTGCACATTCATGTACCGAAATATGACTATATTCTAAAACATTAGAGCGAGAGGTTTAAAAGGATACTATTTTATGTAATAAAAATACTTTATGAAGTCATAAAATGTTTAAAATAAATATAAAGGATAATAAGGCTTCAAAATTATATAAATAGATTATCTACCACGTTTAAGGAATGTCTAGGATCATGGTTGTAAATGCAATAAAAGGTCCATTTTGACCTACACCGAGCATGTCCCCCCTTAATGGATAAAAATTGTTATGTATTCGACCAACATATTAGGTTCTTGCACTGTATTAAACACACAAGATTATCATGAAGCGAGATCAAATCCTCAATCTATGATTTCAGATACCGCCTCTAACTAAAGAATAGTTTTGTGGATATGTTAAAAAAAATGTTTTTGCATTAAATAAGTTTTTTTCTTAAAATATTTGCATGTAGTGTTTTTTTATTCTCCTATTTCAATGGAATTCTCGATAGTTCATGGAAAAACGAAAAAAATAATTTCGTACCTGTATTCAATTCATGCTCGGGGTGTCAGTGATTGTAGTCAAACTTTGATCGTTTGATTCGTGAAAAATGGGATTTGCCTTAACGTTATTCGAGATAGAGTAATATCAAGTCTCACATCACAAGGGAAGGTAAAACGTGATGTCGCGCAATTCTGACTTCTAAAGCAGGGATACAAAAGATGCTACCGCGTTCCACAAACATTAAACGATAGCAACAATTTAAATTTAATCGCCAATATTAGAGAAATTAATTTATATTTTAAATTACTTAAATAAGATAATTATAAATTGTATTGAATTTAATCTATAGTAGAATATGAATGATGGTTTTCATTAATAATATGACCAACTTACCGTTCAATTTTGACAGATTGGTAGAAAGACAACTACAACATAGTGTTATTTTACATTGTAATATAACAATCAAGACAATATTAACTATCTAATGATTTTAATCTTTATAGTACAAAGGAATATCTACTATATAGAACTTGCAATAAAATATTGTAAATAATAACGAATATTTGAAGAAAAATTGAGACATATATAGAAAGAATAATGAAAAACCAATAACTTAAAAAAATATAAACATATTTGGAACACGTATTTAACTTGTATTTTACTAGGTATCTAAATAAAATATTAAACGATAACCCTTATGTTGACCCAATAAAATGTTATTCTTGCCACTGTGTCAGAGATTATTGTTACACTATGACAATATACCTACTATGAACTATGAGTAATTAATTGACTGACTATTTCTATAAAATAGTGGCATTAGAATAATTAAACTACAGATTTGAAAATAACATTTTCAATAATGCCAGTAAATAAAATCACTACATTTATAATATTGGACAGTATTTACTCGAGTAGATTTTGTTAATTTTGGTAATATAGCAATGCAAGAATGAAACTTTCAATGGCATAACTGTTATCAATAGTATGGATCTTTTAATACGTTGTTGCATCTTCTACTATAAAAATCAATAAGCCGAGAGAGAGCCAAATCTTCTTCAGTTTTTTATAATAATTATAAAGACCACATACGTTACACTACAATATTATTAATGACAAATAAATATTAAAAATGTGTAACAAGAAAGACAAATGAAATTTCGGTTGTTATATTATTTTTAAATTGGCCAATTTTTACCCTTTCCGAAAATTTAAACCGCAGCATTAACACTGAAAAATTGAAAGTTTCTGTCTTGTAGAGATCCAATCGCTTGCGTTAGATGTGTAGGACCCCCGCGGGACTCTATGCCGCGGGGTTGAGAGCCTCTACGCCGGTCATCAGGATCCGCACGTCGTAGAGCGTCTACGAAAATCATACCATGAGGGAGACAAGTGGATGTAATAATTCATGAAAAATATATAATATACTTACTCACGTTGAAAAAATATTGTAAACTGGAACTTTCACTAAAATAAATACCATTAATGTCTGATTCTTTTGCTACCCAAAAAGTACTCAAAACACTTGCTTATTACATAATTTTATGTCATATATAGATAATTTAACGTATAATTAATATATTAACTTCGATATTATTATCTAATTTCGGTTTATTTATTATAAAATTTATGTTAGTTACTTTATTAAATGAGTTTGTATTATATAATTATATCCTTTTCTTTAACCAATCTACAACTAACAGTCATCTACTGATGGAAACATGCTATTTGTCTTCATTGCATCCTGTCTTCTGTCTTCCAAATCTAGTCAGCCCCTCCGGACGGCTCATCTGATATCATCCATCTACTTTATAAGAGTCTACTAATAATTCGATATTATCTAATTAGAGGCCTCAGTTCTATAATCAATTACAGCACTGGCCATAATTTATATTGATGTAACTGGCCCAATTCTACTAGTTTAGCGATTTATTTAGAACATTTTTATGATACCATTCTGTCGCTTCAGGATGTTTTAACGTTGGATTTAAAAAAAATGTTTTAGCAATATTATTGTTACCATAAATGATCTTAGATTAAACGATCTGTACTTTACAACATCTTTCTTATAATATTTTTTAAGCTCAAAGTGACCATGGTTACTTCAATTATATACTTTGATTGGTTCTATAATCTTCATATACTTATATCTGTATTACAAGATCCACCATAACATTATTTGGTAAATAACTTGTTTAAAGTATTTCTATATTTTTTTTTCATTACCTACTTGAAATAGTAACGATAACAGCTAACAATACACTTAAATTCAAGCTTGTGCGAGTTGTTAAGGGAAAAACGACATATTTCAAAGCGCTACCGTCTAATATTTCCGAATAAGGGGCGCCGCTCGCACAGGTAAAAAAAGACGCGAATAAAGAAAAATACATAAGTAGAGGAAAGTTAATACAATTCGTGTTTGGCGAGGACGTGACACGAATCCGCTTCCCGCGCGAAGTAAATCATGTACCGCAGTCACACAGTAACACACCCAACACGTATTCTCACTCGGAGTGACGCGAGTTAAATTTAAAAAAATAAAAATAAAATACAGCGCCGCCCTTGTTGTGGTGCTCAAAACATACACAAAAGACCAGTGGCGTAGATCTGACCCTAAGATTTATTATGTATTCTTGTTAAGCGCTTCCTAGGATTGACAAGACTACAAAGCACCGTATTTATCACGAGAGACGCCATCTTGGATGTTATTTCATCTAATAAATAACTCGGAAAAACTTTAGAAACATATTTAACTAATAGTAAAAACCTAAAAACGGGTGAGTTTCGTGTCTTTCTCTTGCCGTCTGTTTCAAGCCCACTCCGTTTAAAGTTTCCTCAAAGCTATTTTCTTATTGGTCTATTTCTGAGCTATTTACAATTTAAACAAGATTTAAATAAAAATTGCTTTGTATTTTAAAAATCTTCTGTAACCATAAGTCTTGAATAAAAATAATAAAATGAACACTATTAGCCTTCACTAGACTTTTGTTGCAGAATTTTAAAATATCTTTAGTTATTATTAAATATTAAGAAATATTAGCACGAATGATACTTTTGCCCGAGGCTATTTTATAGTTACAACAAGACACTAGATTTCGTGTTGCGTTTATAGTTTTAGTTATATTTTATTAACTTCAAATTAATGCGGTGACCTAATCGCAGTAAATGAAAATTTAAGATTTCATATCTCGTTCATTTTAATCAATCATTCGTTCATTTCAATCAATCAATTTAAGCTGTCTCAATTCATAGTTTTGTGATGCGCCCTGACCATAACATTTTTTTATACTTTGTTTGGGTAGGTATCTTAGTAGTTGAAACTTTCTTCCAGCAAACGAAAGGCGTGTATTCAAACCTCACTTGGTTCATAGTTTTTTTTAAGATTCTTCCTTAATATATATCTGAGGTTTAGAAAGTAATAGATTTCAAAAATGCTTTGAATTATAAAACTGTTATAGGCATATTATATAGTAGTATAAATAAATAAAACACATATTTAAGTTATTTTGTAATATTATATAATTTCATTCTAAAAAACTTCTCGGAGCTTAAGTTAGCCAATCATCAATTCAAGATTTGAAAGCTTTCTTATTTTTTGTCATTTTTTAGTAACAAAGTACTTAACTACACAAAAGGAGTAAGTAACCCATGAAAATGCATTAAGATATCGTAAGTTAGTTAATTATAAACTCACTATAAATAGTAAGTTGCTGTTCACCTTCCGCAATTTCGTTTACGTTAATGAGTTTGAAAACGCATAATATACTTAAATCATTAATGATTGATATATAACAATTTTTGCTTGGTTATATTGCTATATCTCTAACAATACCTTCTCAGTGGAATCAATAATAATTGTTCCTACGCACCTGATAAACACTGCATGTGATGAAAAATAATGTACCTTGACGTAATGGATTTTATTCGAGGCTTGTCAGGTGTCAGCGTGTGTATCATAGACTCAATAGTCGCTAATTTAAAAAAAAATCCATGTTTTATTATACATCATATACTGACGTTAAAAATTTTCAGAAACTATTAATTTATAGCCAATTGAGTTAGAAAAAATAAAATGTTAATAGTGTTCACGTAGTTAATTACATTTTTTTCGTCTCTAAAATTCGCTAATATCAAATTTAATGTGTGTTGTATAACTTTATATTATGTAAAGTTATTATATACATTCATAATTATTCAGATATCGTTTATATAGTAGAATTACATATTATTACATAGAATATTATGTATGTAGTATAACTATTAAAAAAATAAAGGACTGTCATTAATAATATTTGCACAGTTTATTCAGTCATGTTTGAAGCATTTACAAAAATACCACTTCTCATATACCCAAATAGATTTGTATATGTTTTTCGTGTGAAAATTTATTTTTATTATAATAATACAAATACACGCACATGATGGCCAAGCGATTACACTTATAATGTTGTGTGCCCCGGGTTCAAATCTCGTGTCTGACAACAATAATTCATATATTGTTTTTCGATCAGTGTTTCGGCCCAGAGATTGGACCCAATAGGTTGAGCAGGTGACTAACATACATTTCTTGTAAAACAAAAATCTGGTCTTTGTGAGGTGACCCAAATCCACATAGGTGTGTAGGGCCAATTTAAAACATACAAAATTAAGTATTACGAGTATTGAGTACCTACAGTAAAATATTTAAGAAGATTGTTGGATCCCATGTTTATTGCACAGGAATGAGTCCATTAAAAAACTTAAAATCTTGCGCTCCTCGGATGGTGTTTGAGGAGACGATTCAGCGACGCTGAAAGAGCGCCGATATAACTGCGGGCTGTTCATATTAATGAAATATGCAAAGAAATGGACGTATGTCGGATTGAGAATTATTATGCTTCACACTTCAAAGTATTATGCTAAATTAGATTATTGATATTTTTGTAATATCATAATATCTTAATATAGCTTTTATTGTATTTGAATACACTTTTTATTTTATTATGCCGAGAAAACGCTAAAAGATTATTATTTTCATTAGAAAACATTCAATTTTAAGATTGGTTCTACAAGCACGAAAATAATGATTTAGTTATATGTTTATCTTTAAATTGCAAAAGAAAAGGTTCCTTTATTTTTATAAATAGCGCCAGGCATAATAAAAATATGTCAAACGTAAAATATATTACAACTACTATTAAACGTATTTGTCTACTTTCTGTATTAAACCGTTACGTAGATCAATTTCATTCACATGTGTTGCACACACTTGTCTCGGCGCCCAGTTGTCCCGGGGCTCGGTTGGCGGTGCCTACTCAGCGGCGCCAAATCATCCTATACCATGTTTGGGCAATGTATATTTAGAAAAATATTGTCAATCTGAGAAATTGGAGCATGGTGTCGCCGGTTTAATTACCAGCTGTATAATATCTACGAAGAGCTGGATATCGTGAAATATATTATAAAAATCAAAAGACTCTACTAGATAAAATGAATACGTGTATTAAATAAGGCTCTAAGTACTAAAAAGTAGTATTGCCTGTAGTTACAAAATACCGAGTCATTGCAGTAAAGTTTCATGAAGCAGACCTTTTGAAAAATGTAGTTTTATAGTGTGAAGCAATCACGGCAGCTTCTATAATTTTAGGTAATAAGAACTCACAAATGTCAACACACCATCGTCAGCTATTTTATATTGAATGCCGGTGACCACTGCAGTGCTACTTACACCATTATAAATAAAATACGCCAACGGACTTACAACGTCGACAGGTTTAATTATTTTGCTGTATTTTCTTGACTTGCTTGAGGCACTTAGACTATAGTTGAAGTTATTGGCGTTGGTATGTAGAACATTTTTCTATAAAAATGTCAGTTTTTATTTTTTTGGTACTTAGCGCCTTAATTAATACACGTATTCAAATATAGATAGGATAAATGATACGCCAACATTGAAGTAGGTAATTAACGTCAAAAAAGCTTGAGAGACGATGAAGCGCCGGGAGACTACCAGTTCGGTGACTAGCCTGAGTAGAAAAAGACTTCCAGACTGTCAGTGTCTCTAGACAACAACGTTGCAGATGGTCGTGGCCTACACCAACCTGTGGCACTATTAACAATACATTTTAAGCAATTACAGAAAACAGACATACCTAATTCAGTTATAAGAAAACAGTGTCTTAATAGTAATAGTAATTAATAGTAAGTTACTGTATTATACAGAGGATTGGAGCAGATTTTTTTGGAGTTGCTCCGCTCTAGGGTCTGCTCCATTCCGGGTAAAAATTAATCGGTATTATATGTATATAAAAAAAGTAGTTTTAAAATAAGGTTTATTATGAGTCATTTTCACTATTAATTTTATTAAACAAAATACGACAGCAAATCGTCTTTCAGTATCTGCCTCTTGCGTAAAAAAATGAGGTTATTTATCACTCAGCAGTGTTGACGTATTTCAAATAATTTCAGTGTGGCAATATTTTCATTAGATATTAGGACGAAAATTTAAGAATAATAAAAAAAACACCCGGAGCAGTGGAGCACTAAAAATCTTCGGTGCTCCAGGTAAAGCCCCATTGCTCCACTGTTCTGGGCTCCTACTCCGAGCTCCGCTCCAACGCTCTGAATTATAAATATAGTTGCTCAAATGCATTTCATACGTGAAAATCTTTGATGACAATTTTAATATATTTTGATGATTCGGACATATATATACCTACATTATATAATGAAACATTATGTAGATAATATTTTCGTGGAAACGTGGCTATTTTATTTCAACGCGGAATCATGTATTTTTCAATAAAAAATGGTATTGCTGAGTGAACAAAATTGTTGGATATATATTTGCAGAGCCGCGTGTTGTCAACATGTAAAGTCGATTAGGTGAACCGAAAAGAGATGAGCAAACAGTGAGCCGTAATCGAAGAGAAACATTCCATCGAAGAGAGCAAAAGAAAATAGACTGAAGAAGATCTAGTTACGTACCAAGACAGCCTTGCTATATAAGCAGTATTTTATAAATAGGTATATCTAAAAACATGTTCAAAAATATTTAATGCCAATCTCAAATATCCTGAATAATAATTAAAGAATAATGTTAACAGCGCAGGTATATATAAACAAGTTTAATTTTTAATAAATCAATTTTAAAACTTTTGTCTAGGTTTATATAGGTTTTGGTGTAACTAAAAAATACGCATTTGTTTTAAAAGCATGTTTTATTTGCGATCCATTATTTAAGGACAGTATAAAAATAAAATACCTACACACCTATTATAATACTAACATTCTATTATAATACAGTCATTTTTAGTAATCTTTAAAATATAAATATACAATATAATATAATAATAGTATACTTATATCAATAATAATTATCAATTTCTTGAAATTAAATAACGCCTTCGTCATCAATAATTATTAATTTGTTGATCAATTTTTACCACAAACAAAATTAAATTTAGTAATTATATTGGCTCACAGTATTTACAATTCTTTTTTTGATTAACTTTATATGCTTACTCTTTTTAAACGTAGAAGATTTAGAGATTCAAGATCACGTAACATTTCTTGATTTATTAATAATGATCGAATTAAATCATCAGTTTTACTAATAATATTTTGTATATTTTTCACACCTTTCTTTTTAAACGTTTCATTTTGTCGATAATGTGTATTTAAATCATGATTTTGTGGACTATACTTGTCGTTTATATTATTTGTAATATCAACGTGATAATATGGATCTTCTTCATAATCACTTTCTGATTGTAACAATTCTTTATTAAAACACTCGCACTTAGGTTTTATGTCATCAAAATCAGTCGGGTATATTGGGACATCCGGGTCAATTTTTTTCAGCACTTCTTGACATGGTGGTATCCATTTGCAATTAACTTCCTGTAATAAAACGTTGAGTTTGATTAATGCACGTATGTATATTACATTATTAAATTATTATACACTTAAATAAATCTTACTCACTTTTAAAATAATATTAAACACCATAACTATTACTATAAAATAAAAGCCAACAGATTGATTGTATTTCCCCATATTACGTTTAACTATAAACGATATCTATCGAAACAGATACTGAAACAATATGCCTAAATGTACATCATTTGTGGATCTTTTATAAATTTTGGTTGTAAATGCCTTTCAATTATAGCACGTACTTTAGCAATTGAATAATAAAACATAACGCTCTACGTGTTTCAGAATGAAAATAATTATTTAGCATATAATCACACCTGTGCGATGCATCGTTAAACACAGTGCAATAATGGCATTAAGATAAGATTTTGCTTAAGCCATATTAACGAATCTAATTTTAAATTATTATTCAAATTTTTCTCACGTAATATTGTATCACGCCTAAATTAATAAAATTAAATTGGTAGCTACTCATAAGTTGACCTAAATACGTTTAAAATTCAGTAATATATCCCAAAGCGTACATAATTAACGACTATATTTATCTTAAGTAATGGATAAAAAATCTTATGGATATGTGTTCCACCCAGTAGAAAAATTCTTTCCAATAATTATATTTCTGATGTGTTCTAAATAACCTTTTTTATAAGTTTATTCAATACATTTACAGTGGTAAATAAAAAATGTAATTATAGAGTTAATTATATATTATAAAATTACTATGAAACTTAAATAATTATTTTTATGGATACTAAAACCATAATAACACTAATTAACTTGATTTTATTAGAGTACCTACAAAGAATTAAAATATATCTTATTATTAAATGATTATGCAGATCCACGTCTAAATAAAATATAGATGACGATCGTTATTGATAGTAATTATAAAACGTAAATTGTTCTGTAATGTTAAGCCTACCTACCTAATTTTATTTATAATTAATAATAATTGATTACTTAAATATACATAACTTCAGAAATTATTGTGGTGACGTCTATATTAAAAAAAATACATAGTAAAATTTCTAAGTAAACAATATCAGATATTGCAATGGTGATGACTAGATAGATTCGAAACACCTATTATTTCTTGAACCATAAATTTAATTGTATAAATATTTAAGTTATGTGTATAAATAAATAATGTAATGCGCAATTTAAAAGTTGTTATTAGATATTTCTTTATATGGTGAGATGAAAACGGGTAATAATTAATATTATTAGTGCGCTTTTTTAATATTTTAATTTATAAATAATATCCTTCACGATTTAATAATTATTACATCTGAAGGTTATATAAGTTATGTTACTTATATTTTTGTATGGTGTCAACGTAGAACACTGCTATTTGACTGATTATCCACCATATTCTCCAGTATTAGTACATATTTATCGGAAAATGCTAATTACCTACTTTATGAGCATACTCTATATAATTATGTGGTAAATGGTTTCATATACTATTTAGTCTAATTATCAAGATTTTCCGAAAAAACTGACACAAAAAATATAAAAAAAGTAAATCACCTTGTTTGCTCCTAAACGAAGTATATTTGTCTACGTAGAGCGAATTTTATATTAACAGAGGTTTTACTAGAATTTTTCTAACCCAATGGATCCACACGTTGATAGCACAAAAAGTATTTTTAGCGCTCTGCTACTATTCCAATCTGAGTTGTATTAATGTATGTAGTACCAATATTGTAGCGCCGTAATAAATTGTACAGTATAACTTGCATTACGGTATATTATTCAAAAATACTTAGAAATACCACTCAACAATTTAATATACGAGTATCTTATTTTAAGAAAAAAATTGAAAAAAGTTTACGTCATGGGTATAGGGAAAATTTTTCATCTATGAAGATGTTATCTGGAAATATATCAACAACTAAATCTATGAATACAATTTGACAAGTGAACTATCATCAGATTTCTGATAACTTTACGCACTGAAAACCATGATTTCAACCAATTAATTAATAGTTTCCGGAGAGCAGAGACTTCGCTGGATCATCCACTTGTATGTAATGCTGGAGGAATAAGGCGGGAAATTTACACATGATTTGATGATAAGAGAAAACCTGGGAGGTTGGATCTTCCCTTCACCCTTCAGTGTTGGATCTTCCTGAATGGAAAAGTTTTTTTACCAAATGATGATGAGTATAATAGTTTTCAGGACGTATGTGTGTGTTCGATATTGATGAAAAAAAAGCGGGGGACATAATAAGACGGAGAAATCAAAAGCGATTATAGCCTACTTTGAGCTGTACAGTCTAAAAAGACTAATATCTCCTTTAATACTTTGGACGCGGAAGACGCATACGGCGCGTAATGACCAGGCGGCCGATCGATGTAATTAACGTGCATTTTAAAGGGGGCAATTAAAATCTCATTATCTCTTCAGCAGCGAATGCGTTACCAACACATTATTATATTATACTATAATGTGTACTATAAAAATAAGTAGGTATAAGTCTCTCTTATAGTTTTTTTATCGCCTTATTATCACTAATTAGTGTATCTTCTTATTAAAGTAGGTTCATAATATATATTACTAGCTGAAGTACCCGGCTTCGCACGGGGTCGCTTCGTGGTTATATTTATCTTAGATATTTAAAAAATAATAAGAGGTAAATATTTTTTTAATATTGAAATATCTGTGTAATACAATATGGCGATATGAAAATAATTCTAATAGGAGTAAAGGTCAAACAAAAGAACACTAAATTAAAATCGAATCCAAAATATGCAAACGTTATTAATTTTATTAATAAGCAGTAAAAAACCAAAATTGGATGGAACAAACAAACAACAAACTTTGTATTTTATATAATACTAATTTAGAAACCTTTGCAGGTGTGCGCACAACTTCTAAAAAAAGTTTCATCGCAATCAGATGAATGGTATAAGAACGCATACGAATAGAAGAAGATAGAATAGATGAAAAAGAAGAAGACATGGTTGTATCAATTCAAAAACCTTTGCGGCCGTGAGCATAATACTTAATCAAAATTTCATTGCAATCGGATGAATGGTATAGAAACGCATACGAATAGAAGAAGAAGAAGACGGTTGTACTAATTCAGAAACCTTTGCGGGCGTACGCACAACAACTGGTCAAAATTTCATCGCAATCAGATGAATGGTATAAGAACGCATACGAATAGAAGAAGATATAATAGATGAAAAAGAAGAAGACATGGTTGTATCAATTCATAAACCTTTGCGGGCGTGAGCATAATACTTAATCAAAATTTCATTGCAATCGGATGTATGGTATAGGAACGCATACGAATAGAAGAAGAAGACGGTTGTACTAATTCAGAAACCTTCGCGGGCGTGCGCAAAACAACTGGTCAAAATGTCATCGCAATCGGATGAATAGTATAAGAACGCATACGAATAGAAGAAGATAGAATAGAAGAAAAAGAAGAAGAAAATAGTTGTATCAATTCATAAACCTTTGCGGGCGTGAGCACAACACTTGATCAACATTTCATTGCAATCAGATGAATGGTATAGGAACGCATACGAATAAAAGAAGATGGAATAGAAGAAGAAGATGGTTGTACTAATTCAGAAACCTTCGCAGGTGTTGGCACAATTACTGATGAAAGTTTTATTGCAATCGGATGAATGGAATAGGAACGCATACGAATAGAAGAAGATGGGATAGAAGAAGAAGATGGTTGTACTAATTCAGAAACCTTCGCAGGTGTTGGCACAATTACTGATGAAAGTTTTATTGCAATCGGATGAATGGAATAGGAACGCATACAAATAGAAGAAGATAGAATAGAAGAAGAAGATGGTTGTACTAATTCAGAAACCTTCGCAGGTTTTGGCACAACCACTGACGAAAGTTGCATCGCAATCGGATGAATGATATAGGGACCATACGAATAAAAGAAGATATAATGAAGAAGAAGAAGAAGAAGATGGTTGTACTAATTCAGAAACCATTAAGGGTGTAACCACAACGACTGACGAAGATTTCATCGCAATCGGATGAATGGTATAGGATCCATACGAATAAAAGAAGATATAATGAAGAAGAAGAAGAAGATAGTTGTACAAATTCAGAAACCTTCGCGGGTGTTGGCACCACCACTGACGAAAGTATCATCGCAATCGGATGAATGATATAGGGACCATACGAATAAAAGAAGATAGAATGAAGAAGAAGATGTTTGTACTAATTCAGAAACTTTTACGGGTGTTACTACAACAACTGATGAAAGTTTCATCGCAATCAGATGAATGGTATAGGAACCATACGAATAAAAGAAAATAGAATGAAGAAGAAGAAGAAGATGATGATTTTTCTAATTCAGAAACCTTTGTGGGTGTGCATACAACCACTTACCAAAATTTCATCGCAATCGGATGAATGGTATAGGAACGCATACGGGACAGACAGACATACAGACAGACAGACATTCATTTTTATATATAAGTATAGCCTATACTCTTCACGCAAGTGCAAGCAATAAATTGACAAAGTTTTATTGCAATCGGATGAACGGTATGGCTGCGCATTAAATACGAACAAACAAACACACAAACAAACAAACAAATAATTATTTTTATATATTAGATTTAATATTTATAATAACATGACATAGATAAAAGTAATAATCTCTGACATATTTATAAATCTTGTGATACATTGTTACATTATATACATCGAATTCCAGTAGCGTGCGGTAGGATGCCGTTAAAAAATTACTTACTATTTGGTTCATTTTACATATTATTATATAGAGTTTTATAATTAATTGAGATTTTGGCGGCTAGCCACAATGAAATAGTATGGTGTTTTGTATTGCAGTGTGATGGTTTTGATATATTCAAAAAGATATTTGCGTAATATAAATTATATAAAACCTTCAAAAGAATTAGAGTTACTATACAATTATTTATTAAAAATGTTAAAAAAAACGACTACTTATATACATGCTCCGCATTTACATCATCTATTTACCGCACAATACTGTATAATACTATTATATATGTATAGAATTTGTAAGAGAGCATTACATATTGAATCGATATATTATAATAATAATAATACAAAAGTATAAAAAAAACATCATAATTGTACCTAATAATTATTTGAAGAATAAAAATGTGAATGAAAAATTCTATTAAATAAAATATCGAAGAGTTTTGTATAGTTATTAAATATACAATCTGATATAAAATTTTTCAACCACCACTATCTTTGAGATAGAGTGCATTACATAAAGCCATCTGAATAATGGAACAGTGCATCATAAATAACATCGATGGATATTTCAATATTGCAGTTATCAGTATATGATTTATTGATTATGTACACAGTTAGTTAGTTGGCCGGTATCTTCAGCTTGTAATTCAGTTAATGTTATATTATTAACTATCTTGGTTTGAGCATGCATACATTACTCAGAATATTATGGAAACTAATATTAATGTGATTATTTTTTTTTTGTTTATGTTTGTTAATACTAAACCATACAATTAACAATTATTAAATATCACATGTTTTATAAAATGTCATAAGTATGTTGATCATATTCCATACAATTGTCATATTCTATTTAAATCACATGGTGATATTGGTTGAAGTCAGTTACCACCATTGTTTTTACTATTTTCCTAATGCTGGTTTTCTAATCACTTTTAAATTTAGATCCATTTATTAATTAAAATAAAATACAATGCATATGTAGTACTAATCCAACTTGGTGATATTTTCACCAATAGCAAACAGTTGACAACATTAAAAGAAACTACCTCAATTTGTTAGAAAAAAAATAATAAACTAAATATTCATCAGTTTTTAACTAACTAACCGACTAACTTGAAATATAGTATTTTAGCTATTATATTACTTACAAGTATGTTGGCGAAAAAAAATAGTGTTTTTGATGTTTTTTGCGATTATATAAAAATGGAAGAACATGGAGGAAACCAAAAGCTTTTAGTAAATTGAGTACATTTTTCCATTATTTGGTAATTATTTTTTCGTTTGTTATGAAATTAATTTTGACTCAATGTTTAATATTTATGGTTGTCAATATTATTTTGTAATTAATTCATATTGTCAGTAAAGTTAAACAGCTAGAGAGGTTAACAGAAATAAGCAGGAGAGAGGCGGACACAAAATAAGTGATGTTAACACTGTCGGTGATAGCGACTAAATTCAACACACTGGTTATATTCGTTACTTCTGACGTATGGAGAGATACGGTCTACCCGACCCTCGTTGTGGTATCACTGTAATCACATTATTTCTTATGAGCTGCTCTGTACAAAAATAATTATCACAGTTTTTCTTATATATTCAATCATAAGAAAATAATATGGACTTCAACAAAGTGGAGGTTGTATTAACAGATTTTAGATTATACGAGAAATGAATCTTAGCAACTTGCTCAACCAATTAACTCCATACACTGGGTCTAAACAAACATTGAAAACATGTGAAATTTTTACGAAGCCCGGAATCTAAGCCCGAGCCACAATATAATAATATGCCTGATGTATAACCATACGACCATTGTGAGCGTAAGATCACAGTTTAGTTTTTATTCATTATCATTCCTATATATATGTAAACAACATACACCCTTTATGATCATGAATTTGATTCATATATCTGAAATAATATATCATTACATTACAATATTACAATAACACCATCCATATTATGTAATATATTCACGTGTGTAGTCGATTATATAACGCATACATCTGGCGAAATGTGACAACAAGGGTTTTGTTGTGTAAATTCAGTTGGCGCCCTTCAACGTTAGGCATCCCCGTGCAGTGTGGGGCTTTCTAGCCAAGATGAGGTAGTGCCGCACAAAAGCACATATTGTGGACACTGTTCTCTACCATCACTGGCCACTGAATACGTCTAAAGTGGTTACGGGCAAAGACGCTACGTGGATTATATATCAAGACCGTACTGTTTTTGTTTTGATATTAATAAAAAAAAACACCATAACATCTTCCATGTTAAGATACCATAGACTGTAAAGAAATAAGAAAGTCAAAAAAATTAATTATATTTTAGGACATGATTAAATTAACTGAAGTTTTTTTCACATTATTATTGTGTACAATCAATTGCAGTATTTCAATACAATTTTAGATTATTACCAAATCTATTGAACACTTCCAACATGAATTTTAATCATTATAATCAGAGACACATTATAATCCAATACAAATTATTAGAACAAATTATTTGTATCCGCTTGTGATCAGATGAACTATATTAATAATTACTAAAGGCACATATTTGGGCAGCCAAATACACTGAATTATCATCATATAGATTTTTTACGTATGTTATACAATCATCAATACACTATCCGTGTATTGCAGCTATAGACTGTTGTTTCTAGCTATTAAATTAATCAAACTAAAACGTTATAGAATCTTCATTCAATGTTATATGAACAAAAAATCATAAAATTCTGTATACTTATAGTACTTAGCATATTATATTTTTTTAGTTAAAATATAATAATAGAGAAATATGAACAAAAAGAACACTTGAATTCATTAAAAATTTTGTATACCTTATCCGTGACAATCAATACAATCAATATAAGAGTATGATTTACAAATAAATTATTATAATATGGTTATAAATTGGTTTATATTTAAACTACAAACACCATTAACATATACACTAGTTGATATAGATAGAATCATAATTAACAGAACCCAAGATTTTCACAAGGGTTTCAAATATTTTTCTTAAAATATGTCTAAAAATCTTGTAAAAATAATAAAACAAACTTCAAATGCGTCTACACATTTTTATATAATTTTACAAATTCGTTAACACTATATTACGTAATTATACAGTAATATTTATGATTTAATTGTACAAGTGTATAAAATTTCATTTATTTATTTATGAATTTAAAATTATCATCGTACGAGTCTACTATTTTCCTAGTCACATTAAAATACTGGCCATGTAAAGGAATTCGTTACAATTAATTTGGAGCTTTGTAACCTTATAGAGTTATAGCGCCTGTATATTATGTGCATGAATTTACTGGCATTAATTGTGTGTAAATCAAACTATAGCGATAATATCTGTTTACACGTAGTAGTGCTGGACTGCCTCACCAATGACATTCTTGAAGCGTAAGCGAGACGCGTTGTTGTAATTTACGTGTGCTAATAAAATTAACAGATTGTGAAAATTGGTAATCATAAAAAATGGTCTGAGTAGTGTAGTTTATATTTTTTCCGGCAGGTTTGCCACAATCGTTCTACTACGCATGCGCATAGGTCATGCAAGTTCCAACTATCACGTGAAAATTCAGAAGCTTCCAAAGTTTTTTTATCTATTTATGCAGTCTTGCAACTTGCACGGTAATACGTGTTTACGCGTGCGTTTTATTGTTATCGCCACGATAATACATACTTTCAGCAGTAAATTCATGGACGTATAAACGGGGTATTACGATTATAAACTATTTTATTGTAGTAGAATAGTTTTGAGTATTTGAGGTAGAAACTTATATATTAATATATATAAATAAATCTATTATAGTTTATATTAAATATATTAAGATTAAAAAAAATATGAATTAAATATATATATATATATAGATGGTTGATAATATATTTATAAAAAAACACAGAGAAAAGCTTACATCAGCAGTGTGGGAATAAAATATGGTGTAAAGAACATGTTTAAAAATGTAACATATGAGTTAAAAATCTACATAAAGATGTCGCGTCTCATCACACACGATTTATCAAAATTCAACGATAAAAATAACGACTTAATGTACGGCACTGTTTGCTCATGTGTGTGTATTATGGGTAGTCAGGTAAATGATACAAACAGGATGATGATAATGGGACAGAGTGATTTATGAAATCATGACGTCGGTATATTACATAGATCTAGTCTCTATGCGCCACATTGCTTCCCAAACACTAACAAAGTAATTTACAACTTTATTAAAATAGATGAAAGCAGATCTGCACGGTGTCTTTAAAATTGGATAGTTCATAAAAATAATACAAGCAATTGAAATGATTATCGCTGATTCCGATTTTTTTTGTTTTTTAATAAACGTTATAATTATTTTCATCTATATCCTATATAAATGCATAGTTTTTAATTTTTTACCTATTTGTTTGTCTGTTATAATTTCTGAAAAATTATTCGAACAACATTTATGCAACTTCCCACAGCATATTATATTATATGTATTATATACTATATTGTTGACAATGGCAATATTCTGAATAATAAACTTGTCGAAAATTGCACTTGCAAGTAAGTTAACAGGCCAGTTAGCAGTAATGTAGTTAGGTAAGCTGCGGGTAGAGGGGCGCTTGCGCACATTTATCTGTTGTATATTTTATATATTTAAAAAGAATCAATTGTAATAAGTCTAATTCTTTATTTTTTTTTATTTATATATTTTACGCGGAAAAAGTCGCGGGTTATCACTAGTCGACAATATGATTGTCAGAGTTCTTGTTGGCGTTATGAATAATTTTAATAAACAGTGTAGGTCAAATAAATTATATTATCGACATCGGCATGTAATGGTAATAATCGGTAATTTTCTTTCCTAATACCCCGTTTACACGTGCATGGATTTACTGCTGACAATACGTATTATCGCGGTCATTACAATAAAATGCATGTGTAAACATGTATTATCGTACAAGTTGCACGATTGCACGCATGAATCAAAAAAGTTCCGAAGCTTCTGAATTTTCACGTGACAGTTGGATTTGTTCGATATCTGCACCTGCGCAGTAGAACGATAGTGGTAAACCTGCCGGAAGAAAATGAACTACACAGCACAGAGACTCATTTTGAGGTTAACCGATTTTCACGAGCTGTCAAATGGTACCATACAGTAACAAAATCACGTCTTGCTTATTCTTGAAGAATGAGATTGGCGAGACAGTCAGCACCTTTACATGTAAATAATTATTATCGCGATAAAATATACACTATTGTTTAAAATAAATCCACGCACGTGTACAGGCACTATAATTTTCCAATACTGTCGCGTAACACGGTGAAGCAAGTAAGTCAACTGTAATTATAGTGTTACTATGAAAGCAATTTTAGAATTATAATAATTGTTTATAGTACCTAACTAGTACTACAACAGTGTATTATTCAATTTCTTCCAATAAACACACAACGGAAGCAGTACCAAGCGTATAGTGTACTTATTTTGATTTTTTTTTTGAAATTAAAATTTCGGATAATAAAAATCAAAATAAATTTCAGAAAAAAATACTTTTAGCAGTTGATCACAATATTTTATTGTCTGTCGCCAAAGATATTACGTGTTAGTATGAGCTTCGTTATGTATGTGTTTCATTCCGGTGTATTGGTTGGGAAATGAGAATAACGCTTTCCCGCGTTATTTATTGAGGAAGCCGAGCTCGTATTCGAATAAACGCATCGGTAGAATGTTGTAACGCTCTCAATAATGGCGTAATATGAAGATGATGAATGGATTATGTTCACAATTGATATTCACCAGACCACGAAAAGATGAATCGATCAAAAAAGATTACATAAAACAACTGATAGTATATCAGATACCCTGTCAGTCTGTGTGTAAACATTATAAAACATTGCTTGCTGTTGTAGTAAATATTATTATTATGCTATAATTATTTTTATACCGCATTATAACGATTTCTACGGAAATATTTGCTTTTATAACATTAGATGTTTTAAAAATGTAGTTTTATTGAATGCGTCAATAAAAATAAATCGCATTAATAAACCGTAAATAGTTTTTTATAAAATGCATTTACCAGCGAGGACCGTTAATAATTGTTATCCACTATATAATAATGTATTAGGTAGCTGTTTTTTAAAACCGATAACTCCATGATATTTATTATATGGTTAATATCTGACAAAAAAATACGTACACATTCTCTGTGCTATTTAAAAAATACAGGGCTTGGCTGAAGACTTAGATGTTACTGATTACTGATATCTTAGAAACTCCACCAAACGTGTACTGAATAATAAATGTTGATAACTTTACATACTTACTTTAATGTATTTTAATAAAAGGTTTGTCTGCTAATAAATATAGGTATGATTTCTAATTTGAAAAAAACTAACGTTAAAATCAACCACAGAAAGATATCGAATTGTGGACTTTTCGCTATATGAAAATAGAAGTCTCAATTTTATTAATATCGGGCGGTACTCGTGGTGTAGTGCGTAAGACGTCGGCCTACTCTCCGGCGGGAGCGCTGGGTTCGATTCTGTGAGAACACAATATATTTATATGATTTTCTCAAAGCCTGGGTGTTTTTGATTGTTCAAAATTACTAACAACTACCTTATCCGAAAAATCGAAGTCATGGTTATTAATATTTTTTTTTATTAATAATATCGCGAGTTTTATCAAATTTATATATCATTCACCATATATATATTTGAATTGTTTAATGAAGTACATTTTTTTGTTACTTACCTAATGCAATTTTTAATTTTATGTCTAATTTTTCATCTGTCCAATGGGTACTCTTATCTTAAAGTCATATAAATTCAGTCTAAGCACCTTAGTATTGGGTAACTGCTCGATATTTCCAGTCATAGAAAATTATGCTACACATTTACACGAAGGGTCATGTGATACGCCCGATTAAGACCGGGTATGGTGCGGGGTGGCTGTGTTTTGGTGGGACCATTAACTTCAATGTTTGATAAAGTAATTTTTTTTGTTAGATTTTAATCATACATATACGCCAGTTTTCGATTTTTGAAACTAGATGCCTCAATAATTGATGTGAGTTAAGATGCAATTATGTCTTAATTCGTCATATTTTCTTAAGAGTATAAAGTTCATTCGTACCATGTATGTCTCTAATTAAACGTCTGTGTATGCGTAATGTCTGCATAATATTCAGTGGAAAATCATCAAATATTTCCCACGCCTTTAAGAAGCGAGCAAACTCATATAGTGATTCGCTCGTGTTATTTCAAGTAATCTTCATAAGTAGAATATAAAACGTTTAATTAAGCAATAATAAGCTGTGTGCGGTGGGGAAAAGCGTACTGTGGTATGTCCTATAAGGGTGAAAATTTTCTATAAAAAGAAAAAGTACACCATTTTAATTTATCTTGTTATAATTAAGCCTCCAAACATCCACTGTTCGAAATAAGCTTCTCCTATTACGTGTGGTCTTACACCTCTCCTATAAATTCAGTCCAGCGATGATGTCATCTCGTCTTAAGAGTCTTCAAATAATTCCCGTATAAAGCCTTTATTCTGAAATCTTTATTTCCACTAATTATCTTGTCTGCTAATGTAGCTTGCCCATTTTCTATCGTTGCCAAATATTTTTATTAATGATTGTATCGCTCAATGAAATTTTATGAAAGAGTAAACATATCAATACATTTATATACTGCCATAATAAAATAATATCTTATGAAAAATGTATTTTGCATTTACTAAACACATTCTAGTATTACAATATTTATATACTTACTTAGTTATTATTATTATTATTCATCATTATCATCAGCCGGGATTGATCCACTGCTAGATGAA
Organism: Rhyacophila brunnea; assembly: GCF_057557595.1. Classification (NCBI taxonomy): domain Eukaryota; kingdom Metazoa; phylum Arthropoda; class Insecta; order Trichoptera; family Rhyacophilidae; genus Rhyacophila; species Rhyacophila brunnea. Next base: position 33,902,967 of record NW_028232859.1, read on the forward strand.
GACCACTCCTAGCTCCATCTACTCTTATCGGTTCCTAGCATACTACCACGTACGTCTTTCGAACTTTATGAGTTCGTCTATCTCTAGCGGGTTTTAGGGCACCCGTGTGTGCCGTTATTGCTCCTTCGATATCACTGTATGAGAGCATTTGTCCAGCTGATGTCCACTCGCCGAGCAACATATCCAGTCTATTGCCATGTCATCTGCTTAACGACCTCTACCTATCATATCGCGTACTTTTGTCTGTAATAATATATTATTCGTATCTATTATTATTTGTATCGTTCTGCTGTAAAGAGCTGATGATTGATCAACGTAAAATGTTTGATAATTAAAATATTTTAGCCGCGCGCCCCGCAATTCATTTTGATAAGTATTAACAAATTTAAAGCTGTTCCATAATTTTTCTTTAATACTTAAGCAGAGAAAAGTCGTTTATTTTTGTCATATTTTTATTAAATATATTACCTATTTATTTATTACTACATATATTAATTCAAGTGAATATCATTTGATCTAATTTAATGCGAGGTAAACAGTCGAAGAGGCGTATCAGTGCAGTAAAAAAGTAAAAAAAGAAAACCAACATTTCATCACTTTCACGGAAGAAACGTTCGGACTTCTGCTGATAACGAATCCAGGTATATCAACTACTCGTGGTGGGTCGTGCATCGATTTGATTTTCACTCGCCACGTCGACAAAATTCATTCTAAAAATTACATAACATATTTCAGCTATCATAAACCCATGTTGACCATTACTTCTAACGATTATGTGTAGCAAATACTTACCCACTATTACTAGGTATATGAGTTCATAAATTTTAATTTTCAGAAAAGTGTAATTGTTTGAATCCTTTGGATTCGGTTACTTTGACAAATAAATTTTCTTAAAAATTTGGACAACCAGCATTCAGAGAATCAGTAGGCAAAGCATGTATCCATGTTTAATAATTTTAGCCGTCAGGGTTTACGTAACCATCATCTGAGGGGCCCAGGGCAAGGCGCCGACTTTTTATTATCGTAAAATTATCACGATATAATGAGCATCATTATTAATAATACTTTGTGATATGTGTTTTTTTTGTTGTTTCTTTAAAATATATATTTAACGTCTTCGTTTGTATTTGAAATCTCTTTCACCAACTAGGACATAGCTTTTTAACATTGAAAAAGTTACAGCCCTGCCAACAGTAGGTACTGTCATAAATACAAGTTTTAATTGGCATTCAGAGGCGTTGAGAAGTGAGTCGGGGTGGATGTGGTGATGCGAGGGTCGAGGGCTGTGAGGCTAGGGGGCAAGGAGTCGAAGCCGGGTTCACTTTTCATCGGATTTGCAAACAAACAGGCCGTGGCATTATGTGGATAATGAAGTCACCGTTGTTCTGTACGCGCCTCTTTTGTGGTTACATCAGTGTAAATGCCTTTGAAACTTGCTACGTTCGAGACGCTGCGTAAATCCTCAGTCTTAAGAGGCATGCTCGGGAATGGAACCGCAAAAAGATATTATTTTTAAATACTCCTAAAACAATGTCAAATTTGAATAGGACAATAAAACCAAATGTTTTGTGAATTAATTGTATACTTTTTATCTCAGTGGAGGCTTATTTAGCTGTTCATTTGTATATTATTATTACATTTATGATCATAAAAAATACAAATATATAGAAATCTATATTATTCACAATGTTGGTGGTTACATAATAATATGACATGTTAGCTTCAACCATGTGGTATTATAATGTATACTTAGGTACAATTTGCAGGTTACATTCTCTCAGAAACATTTGGAGACATCAAAACGCTTTGATGTTTGGCTGAGCTGTAAACAGTGATAATTTTGGCTTCTTAAATTTTCTAGGAGCTTTTGTCTTTGACTGCCATAAAGCAGATATTGCAACAACTGTAAGTTAGGCCATTATATTATATATTATTTTCTATAATCAAGACATAGGTCGGGGACTCAATGGATGGCCGATACTGGTCGAAAAAATACATGGTAAATAAATTCACCATCGGAAGTTTGGCGGTTTACTAGATGGGGTTATATTGGCGTACTATGAAGATTTTCTGGAATGATCCTATTAACAATGATGAGGTGTTAAGGAAATATATTATGATAAAAAAACTTCTATCGAGCACTGTAAAGCTGCATATTTCTGTCATATTTTCCGCAATTAGAAGATTCCTAAAGATGGACCAAAAAGAAATAAGAAATTCGGACACAATTTTTGGAAACTATATTTATTATAATATTAAGTAGTATTATTTAAAAAAAATCTTATCTCTAAAAAAGGCTTATTCAATATTAATTATTATGTCGTAGTAAATTCATGTTACTTATAAATTTTAATTGATGATGTTTTGTACAATGTCATTTGAATCGTATATATAGAAATATTCTAGTATACTTACGATATACATACAATGAAATGATATAGGGT